>NC_060211.1:52407500-53035000 GCF_021130785.1 Homalodisca vitripennis | reverse complement strand
GGGAGAGTTTTGGAATACGATAGTTTTTTAGGTTACATTTTTCCTAGCTTGATACACTGAAAAACCCATCATTCAGGCACAGAAATGATATTTCTATCGTCAGACAACCAGCTAAATACACTGGAAGTCACCAGTTTAGGGGTATGTTAGCTGACCCTGAGAATATTCATAGTTTTAGATGTGACAAGACAAATTTTATTTAATAAAAATGTTATAGTTTCATATTTTCCACCCATTGCCCTGCCAATGCGACCTTCACTAAAACTAATTGAATTATTTTGGCATATTTTCGACTTATATCAATGTTGAAATAATTATTATGTTATCTTAGCTGTAGTTTCTGAGGTACCGTGGCCAGAAGAGTACGATGTGAGGGCAGTGGTGAGAGCACTGACAAGGCTACAGCTCACATACGAACTGAGGACCGAAGATTTGGCTCATGGTTTGGTCCACAGCAATCCTGCACACGTTAACTTAACAGGTACTGAAGTCCCATTTGCATTCCTTAAAATTAAATAAATTTCCTGAATTTTGCTAACTGAAAATGTAATTGTGCATTATTTATAATTCTTATTGCATCTGAACGTAGATTAGAATTATCACACTCCATACATTGATACATTCTTGTTTGGTTTACCCAAGAGGGCAAGAGGATGATAATTGGAACACTCATAGGCATGAAAGTTGGAACATTGGAATGTTCTCAATACTTGTAAAGGTCACAAAATATTCATTGAAGATATACTGTTCGAAAATGTGTCCTCTTCCCATCCTACAATATCTAGTACCACAAACCGGTTACGTCACGTAGACCACTCCTAAAATCACTTACACGCTGAACAGTTTTTGTTTATGTTCACTTGGCAAAAATATAGAATCCGATACACGATGATTTGATATACTATCCGACGTTAGAATTAAGTGGAACGTGTCCCCATGACAGATAGCAACAAGTTAACTGTTTCTGCTTTGACGTTGGCCTATGAAATTCTATAGCATGTCAGAATTTACGTGGTGTTTGCAGTTTCTTAGAATACATTAAATGTGATAAAAGTACAATAAAATAGTCAAAATTGGGAAACTAGTATTCAAACAATATTGAATTGAATTCTATTTCAACAGCAATATGTACAGTTATTATCACGATACAATCTTTGGTAAGACTGACCACTTTTACAAGTAGCGTGGCCAGTGTGAGTACTAAAATTATAAGTACCTTATCTTTGTCCAGATAAGAGCTCAATTGTTTCAGCCGGGCTGCTCTCTGTGGTGCCCACATCAGGCACAGCTGATAAGGCTGATATCACTACTGCTGATCCAAAACACTACTAACTTACACTAAAACTAAAACTGAACTAAACTCTTCTTGAAGTACAACTTACACCTTTTACTCTAACACTTTTATTTATTTACGCATAATTACTTTTCCTTTGTGTATAATAAAATTACAGTAATGCCTTAATAATTGTTTTTCGAGCAATTAAAAAACATAAGAGCACAGTTTTTAAGAATGATATATACCACATATATTATGAGTCACGTAGTGCTTAAAAGTTAGTTTTAGCTAACATCTCCCACTCTACTTTAATTAACATTTTTCATCATTGATTTCACGCTCGCTATATTTACCTTTTCCTGTAGTGGGGTGCATCCATTTCCTAGTCTCTTTCTAATCTATTTTTTAACTTTTTACTTACTAGTAATCACAGTTTGTGTTGCTGGCTACAACAGTGTAGTGTGTCTTAGGCGAGGACTGCCTGAACGTGGCGCTGTACTACTGTGAGGAGCACCAACACCAGCTGGCAAATCAATGGTTGGAACAAGCCCTTGCAAAACAGGACAACACAATCGCTATCGACGCCATCCTGGAGAGTATAGCGATCTCTAAGTGTTTTTTAGGTGCATAGTATTACAATGGCTGATTAAAAAATTAATATAATAAATTTACAACGTATATTGCATTGCTAACAATTGTTGATTGTGATGTGATATGTTTTTCAAAAAACTTAAAGTAACAGTATAAGTTTCCTAAAATAATTAATAACAGTAACACGTTTGACTTCGTCACTGCGGCTCTATACTGAGTGATCTAAACCACAGCAAGCGCATTATGGAGTCTGTCGCGGTCAAGTCAAGTACGTAGCCAGCGAGGGGGTCCAAGGGGGACGGACCCCCCAAATTTTCAATTTTTAAAATAACTTTTTTAGTAAATAATTATTATTGCATTCTACCAGCTTCTTCTTATTGGAATAAAATATTTAATTTGTAAAAAAAAAAACGCTCCAATATTTATGAAATTTTATTGGCGTGGGCGGATGATGTGTTCCTTGAACACGAAAGGCCTCACAAAAATAAAATGTCCTAATTATTGGAGCGTTTTTTTATAAATTAATTAATTATTATTATTCAAATAATTCAATACTACTGGCATGTACTGCTGAAATATCGTTCTCAATAAAGAAACGGGTCAAGAACTTTAGGGCTTTACTCTCTGTCCACTAAACGAAAATATCAGTTGTCTGGACCCCCCTCCTAAAATTCTTTGCTGGCTACGTTCTTGGTCACCGTGTTAAAATACTGTACAGTAAAGGTCTTGCTATAATAAATATACTCTAAAGTAGCTATGGTGGAGAAGGGTTGATTAAATGTGAATGTCGAGTTTAGCTTCAGTTCACCTTCCTCTTAGTACAACGTCTGAAATTGTTTTCTCTCACAAACTTGACTCTTGGAACTTGAGTCATGTCCATCTGAGAGATAAAAAAAAGCCGGCGGCGAAGAAGCCCAAAACGACCTCTTTACATACTTTCGCCATCAGAAACACCTAGAACAAAAAATATTGAAATATATTGTAATCTAGGTAAAGAGGTATGTATTCTCATTGTCTCATCAGGTGTATGGAGCTGGAGCGAAACTGAACACGCACACTAAATCAAGCTTTCCCACCATAGCTACGTACATTATGCTTAGAAAGCTCGGTTGCTCCGCCGTGCTTAGAAACTTTGTAGGTGCACTCAATTGCGCACCTGATGAGACAATGAGAATACCCCTTCACCTAGATTACACTACGTTTTTATGTTTAGTTGTCTAGGTATGTCTAATAGCGAAACGATGTAAAGAGTCCGTTTTTGAGCTTCTTCGTCTCTGGCTCTTTTTTATTTCCTGGGCTACGAACATGAATTTAAGCTTAAAATGAACCTGAAGCTCAATTGTGCATCTGACGAGACAATGAAAATACCTCTTCACCTATATTAAATATATTTGTAGGCTGGGTGTCAGATGTCGAAACGATCATCTTGACCTTCTTCGTCACCGAATTTATTGGATCTCTTCAGACTAACATGACACTAGATTCCAAGAGTCAAGTCTGTGACAGCGTCAGAATTCAGACTCTGAGCTAAGAGGAAGGTGGGTGAACTGGGGCTAAACTCAACATTCACATATGCAGATTAATGTACAATAACTTCCTAGCTGTAAAACATGTTGTAAAATTACTGCACATAATTAATTGTATAGTTAAAGACGTCTAATTACGTGTAGTTAAAGGTTTTCTTAATATAAAAAATTCTTAATTATTAAGTTCAAACAAAAAAGATGTTTAATTGTATATGTATTGCTTATCGTTTGCTATTTTCTGGCTTCTTCTGCTTCCTCACTTAAAATACTCTCATGTTTTTCAGTATACCATCATCATACTTACTATCCAAAATTTAATTTATAATGCTATATTAAAAATGTATTAGATTTAAATTTACCTATCTAAGACTCAGCAGTGGAAGTTATTTGGCTCGCCTAGTGGTAATGTGGCTTCGAGCTCTTTCTTACTCAAATTTACGTTGCAAATTTTAATTCATGATATTTTAGTATAACATTATACATGGAATAACAAATGAACAGTTTAATTAAATTCTGTATTTTTAAGAACAGTTAAATGACTGTCTAATTATTTTGATAACAGGAGACACAGGTGGTTCAGCAGAGGGTCTTACAAAACTCCTAAATGATTTTCCCGATTACAAATCACTTATCACAAACCTGACTAAATGGCAAGATTTAACTTCCGAAGACTATTCAACGCAAAGAGAGACCTTTGCAAGACAAGACCAGGTAAGCTATCTTTACCGTACGAATGTATTATAACTATGTTAGTTGACACATGAATAATAAGTGATATGGAATTCCAACTTCTGATACAAAATTATGATTTGAAATAACCAGGTTAACAAGTCATTAACCCTTATCACGACACAATCAACCAAGTTTGTTTGAGGTACTATTTAGTGATATTAAGTAAAATATTTGTGATAAGACGTTTTGTTGTGGTACAATTAAATGTTATCGGTTCACTTCTTCCTTCTTTACTTAAAATTGATTATTCACGATGGTTAACTTGAAAAAATTAGTAAAATCACGGACGTTTGTCATTGTGAATGTTATAAAATTAGAAAACTAGCTACTATGAATGAGGTGAACATAATTCTTTCAAGTGCCAAACAACGTAAGGCACAACTTGCATGCACAAATATTAAAAAATAAATTTTTATAAATAAAATTTTCAAAGAAAACTGGATGTCCCTGAAAGTATGGAGAACATAATTTTAGATTTGAAGAAGAGGTTTGGTTCCTGTAAGAGGGGATGTAAATTAAGAAAATATAAACATCATTATGACATGTAATAAATGTACTCATACAAATTTCTTATGCACTATCACTGTACTGTATGTGATTTAATTTTATACAGTATTATGACCTATCTAATGAAAGAATGGACAAGTTCAACTCGTTGTGTCGTGCCGCCACCGGCAGCAGCTTGCAGCCCCAACATGTCCTGTCCTGTCGCTACGTGCACTACAACAAGACGAGACTAAGGCTGGGGCCCTTTCCGTGTGGAGGAGTTACAGGTCGATCCACCCGTTCTCTTGTTCCACGACGTTATCAGTGATGACGAGATAAGGGAGGTTCAGTGGATTTCTGGCCGGGACGTAAGTTTGTATCTTGAGGGTAGTAACAGTAAGCATCCATTTAAAATGGAGTTAAAAACCTGTCCGATAGCAATAATATGTCTATGTTAAACGTTTTTTACCCATATTTTGTTATAGGCCTTATTTGTGTTTGGTGTGTCTACTAAACCAGATGTTTCAGATCATAATCAGTTATTGATGTTAAGGGTTAAATGTAAATTTAATCCAAATCTTTGTTTGATTTTCAAATAGTAATATGACGAATTACTTCCAGCTGCAGACAAGTAAGGTTATGTCTGACGATGGCCACCCCTACGTGTCGCCACATAGATCCAGCGAGATGGCCTGGCTACAGCCTGGGAGATATGTTGTGGATAAACTGAACATGCGAATGGCCGACATGACAAATCTGAACATTGTACAGTTCTGAATTCGCTCAAATATCCAGATATGGTCTCGGAGGGGAATACTTTGCCTCACACAGACGCTCTCGATACGGTAATCGTTTTTTTTAGTTTATATTGAACTTGCAATTGGCCTAGTACACAAACAATCAAATTTATGCTATTGTTGTAATTGTATTTGAGTAATCTGTTACCCATGGTTTATACCACATTACTCAGTTTTACGTTATTGACTCATTATTGTATATTAACAGTTACCAGTGGCTGAGCGTGCAATTCCATCGTATATTAGGGATAACAGTTTTAGGGGTGAAAGAAATTCCTGAGATAAGCAGTGATCGTTTAAAATGTTACAATGGAACTCTAAACTATTGAACGTCCCATTTTCAACAATATCAGTTTTTAGAAAGAACCTGTCTAAACACATTAATGTATATTTTATTGCGTACCATGGTCCAGAGGAATCTGAGATTCAATCGGCTCAAACAGGTCATTGTTTAAAATTTATTATTGAGGATAAATGATTTGAGAGGACAACAGATGTACGGAAATTTCTGTCTTGGGTGTTACAAAACTGTAACACAGCAAATTGAGGATTGGAAATCAGTATCGCCTTTTTCAGATGTTAAAAAATCTTAAGGTTACGAGCTCGCCTAAGTCATGGTTAGCAACAGAGCAGTTCACCAAAAATAGTGAAGCAAATACGTGAGGAACAGAGTGATATCTTTATGCACCTGTGCACCTTTCTATGACGTGGCTCTAATTACTTTAATCTCATAACATAGCTATGATTGGAAGGGATATAAATGCTGAGTTTAGCTCCATGGAATTGTGCACCAGATGAGACAATGAGATTACCTCTTCACATATATTATGTTATATTTTGTAGTCTAGGTGTCTTTGATGTTGAATCGATTTATAGACTTATATTGAGCTTCTTCGTCACCGACTTTTTGGATCTATTTAGATTCGATATTGGATCTCCAGATTCTAGGAGTCAAGTCTGAGACAGTGCTAGATTCCGGACGCTGCACTAAGAGGAAGGTGCTGAGGCTAAACTCAACATTCACATTCTAATCTGATATTAAGTAGATGTAACTTTTGAGTATTAGTAAGGTCCTGAGGTTATATAATTCATAAAAATCATCTCGGTAGGTTCATTAGTTTGTGTATAACTAAAATCCAAACTTTCATCCATGTAAACGTCCAAAACACATTAATATTTAAACAGTTGAAATAAAGGTGTTCTCTTGTTTATTTTGGCATGCATATTTCCGTTGAAACGTTTTAAAATGTTGAACATTCATGGAAGAAATAATGAAGGATATGAGCAAATGTGAAGCAAAAGAAGTTTGTTTCAAAAACATTTAGTTACCTAGACTACCTGTATGGCCGTTTTTATACATATTTAATGTTTGAAAGATTGTTCATAGAAACGGTATTTGCTCTACAGTGCATTTGCTCAACTATATTACATTATTAATACAGGCCATATTTGAAGAACAGTACCTATTTAATATTTATTGTAACTAACAATATGATAGGACACTCACTTTTTAAACGTAAACCTACGTTGAACGTGTATCTCCTTTGTTGTAGGTTAATTGTTTGGTTTTATCAAATCAAATTTTTTTAAACCACAATTTCCTTAACATGTTTAACTATTGATTAAAATAATTTTATAAATAGCTACTTTTTATTTTTTAGGCACTAATCATTAAATACGTTTTTTAATTGATTTTTGTTAGATAAGTTTGATTCATATAACGTTTAAGATGTTTGAAAAGTTTATGATTTAAGGTTACCTCCACTCACATGTAACGAAAGATTACGTTCGTTAGTAAACATTTAGTGTAATCTAAGATACTTTTAAAAATGAGTTTATTCAAAAACATTTAATAGTTTTGTTTTTTATTTCAGCGTTATACTGGTGGAGATAGAATTGCAACGCTGATGTTTTACGTAAGTCATGTAATAATAGATTGCATCATTGACTCAACTGGTTATTTTATTTCACTTAATTAATTTTTTAAATTAAGTTAAATTAATATTCATAATTAGCATTAATTGTTATTTACATTTTCAGTTCCTAAAACAGTTCAGGAGGACTGTGGTATCTCTATATTTAAATCAGTATTTGTATTATTAAAGTAAAATGATTGATCAATTTAGTATTTTAAATAAATTAAAGTAATATCTTATAATCATATGTATTACTTAATCCTAATAATATTATAGATGAGAAACTGCCTTTTTTGTTTGTTTTGTTTTCACGCGTAACCTACTCAACAGATTGTGCTGAAATTTTACATGGGCACATACTTACTTCGAAAATCCAACCTATTTGATAATTACAACTTGAATTTCGCATATTCTAAATGTTAGACATATATTTTTCATAATCCTTATTTAACTCTTCAACATATTTTATAAATATGTCTTAAAATAATAACTCAAAGACTGGTCTAATAAAAATGATAACTTAATTTAACTATTAATTTGCATAATAACTATATGTACAGTAGTTTTTATACTTACTACGAATTCTTAATAAAAATATTTTACTCCTTGTCCACTCTCATGAGCGGGGTAGTTTCAAAACTATTTGTCTGTTATTTTTCAAGATTTAATTCTAGAAATGACAAAACCAGATTCACGGATCAATTCACATCCACTTTTGGATTAATTTGTTCAACTGAAAATACTACAAAACAACACCATGTGTCGGGTAACAGACCTTGTTGTTGCATGAGAATTTTTAAATCTATAGCTCATTTCATTCTCAAGATGTCCTGTGGATAGATAGACAGACTGAAAGTCATAAAGAAAAGTATTTTTCTCCGGCAAACAAAAGTGAAATTGTGTCAGCTTATTGAGTACTGATAGGCTTCAAATGCGCTCAACCAAGGTTCCATGGTTAGACTTTTACCATCGTAGAAATGTTTATGTAGAAATGAAGTTTCACGCAAAATGTAAGGTTTTACATTTTTTTAAACTAATTTAGGTTTCATAACAGTATTTAAATAATATTTGAGGTAGGAAGAACACAAGAGTGCGGTGAAATAAAATCTTGTAATCTAAATTTAACATTGACTTTGCACCCAATTATTTTTTCTTTTTACTATATGAATAAAAATGTCACTTATTCATTTATTCAATAAAAGTTTCACATCGTGTTTACATTCTTTAGCAGAGCTAAAATAAATATGTGAATTGTCACAGTCAAAACAACAAATAAAACGGATGAGAAATCAACAGTACAAATTACACTTTTGCTCAAAAATCTTACTTAAGGCAAATAAGAAATATAAATAGGTAAATTAAGTATTTAATTAATCTTCAACAGAGTAATATGCCCGGTTTATGAGGTAGCATGTTAAGGAATTTTTAAATGTTTGAATTGAATAATAATTTTTTAAAGTTTCTGGCAATTTATTGTAAAGTTTTAAAGCAGAATAATACACGCCCTGCTCATAGAGCTTTAACCTATGAACAGGATAGTGTAGTATCTGATTCCTTGTATTTTAAGGGTGAAGTGCTTGATGTTTATGGAACTGTTCACTATTAGATTTGTAAAAACTTAAAACTTCAAAAAGTTATAGAGATGGGAGGGTCCAAATGTTCTTATTTATGAAAAATGGTTTACATGACTGTCGGGTTCGGAGCTTTAACATAATTCTTATAATTCTTTTTTGTAATTTGAACACATTTTTTTACTTTGATGAATTTCATAATATGTGTTAAAATCACATTTGAATGTACATTTTTTACAATAAATCCATTTACTATCTTTGCCATTATGATAACTCTTAAAGACCAATGTAACAATATTCGCTAACTCTCAGCCAAATCCCATGGAGTGACAAGCACCATCAGCAACTCAGTGTTGCCTGTATCAAAATTAGGCTCCATACAAAAGTCTATTGATCAATTCGTTTTCTAGAAGTTGGGTAGATTGACAGACATAGTGAAATACATTTTTTTCAGCTAGAGTGATAGGCTTCGCTAACGGTCAGACAAAAAATGAGATTGCTCAGGCCTTATTTAGTAATGTCACATTATATGTTATGAACAATTATAAAAATTAATTCAATTTATGATGTCCTGCGGGGTAGCTGAGTGACGTGCCAAGTGGAGGCCACACCGTGTTCCAGAAGTGGGGTCTCTCAGTCCGGCCACAGAAGGGAGCGGCCCTGTTCTGGTTCAACTTGCACAGAAACGGCACAGAGGATGAAACTACAGAGCACGCCGGCTGTCCCGTCATCCGGGGCACCAAGTGGGGTCAGTCTGTCTTTAATTTCCCTACTGAGTTTTCATTTATCCCTTCACACGACTAGACGATTAACATTGTGTTACCTTATTTCCAGTTCTGAACAAGTGGTTCCACGAGCTCAACAACGACTTCGCGCTGTACTGTGTTGATGACCAAACAGCGTCTTTTCAATATTTTTATATTTAAAATTGTATAAACTGTAAATAAATTAAATACTGTTTACAATATTATATTTATCAACGTACCTTTTCATGTGTTATTTGTGTGTCTTCCAGTATATAAATTAAAAAGGTGAAATAAATGTTATTTTTGGACAGGTTGCCTAAAGACTACGTCGTGGACTATGAGAAGTGTGTCTGATGACACAAGCGGACGACGTGGTCGAAGTTTACGACAGACGTAGAAAATGTAGGCTATAATCTAGATGATTTTTATGATTCTGCTTTACAGATATGACATGAACCTCGAGCGGGACTTGGATCCCCATATTACATCATCAGGAGGGTTAACGTCTCGCTGGATTATACCTTGCAATTGAACCTACATTTGGTGCGCCAAGTACTGATGTGTCACTTACATCTAAGTAATTCCCTGAAAATCCAGGAGCGGAATATCACTAAACACAAATATCGTGATATTGAGTAGAAGGGTGGGTCAATAGGTCTAGTCTACCGAGGAGGATGACTGTTAGAGTTGCTGAGTCCTTAAGTGTTAAAGGCAGTTGCTAGCTTAAATACGAGTACCTTTTTCCTACCCGCTTTAACTGGAGAAGGCTGAAACAGAGTAGCTCTTATAAGATAATATAAGTGAAATATAAGCCTGTTGTACCTTCCAATGAGATATTGACTTGAGGCGGTCCTACCTACCCTACGACCCTGAATATAACGGAGGCATGTTAAGGTTCTTTTTGGATTAATATAAATTAATGGTTACCTAAGTTTCTTGTTTTAAGTGAACAAAAACATTTGGTTCACAAATACTGAGAGTTTTCGACCACCAAAGCGTAAATTCAATTGCAATCTAACAGCGACGTAGTTGAGGTTTTTAATGTACACGAATTTATAATGTACTTGTTAAACTAAAAGAATTAAATCAGGAAATTTGTAAAAATATTTATTGGTAGTTTTAGACAAATACTTGGTAGAACATGATGTATAATTTACAAGTGCGTAAAGACAGACGCGCCTTGTTTAAATTTGCAAGACTTACCAAGGATAATACCCTTATTTATAGGTCATCTTAAACATCAGCTTTAATACGTCATAAATCATCTTGCTCCTTAGAGCTATCATAGTGCATTTATGTAATATTTAGTAACATAATAAAGATGAAATCGGTCAAGCAAAATCAGATATCTTACAAATTGTATAAGTTTCTACATACAAACTTAAACGGAACTTGTAGGTAGACAAACTTGTTTTTTATCCAAAATGAGAAGTGTTTTAGAAATCGCATAGTACAGTGACATCTCTGCACTCAAAGTATATTTAACGTATTTTGAACAAATCTGATTTGCAATTTAAAACTGTTATAGTTTACACTCGCCTTTAAAATATTCTTCGATCTCGGAAAGTGTTTTCTTGTGTGTCTCTGGTAGAAAAATATAAATGAAAAAGGTTGTTATAAACCCGAACACTGTGAAACACAAAAATATAGGAAACGCTCCTATAGATAGGACGAGAACCGGGTAGGCTTTCACGGCCGCGAAACTGGCCACGTAGCCGATCCCTGCGACAATCCCACTGGCCACCTGCAAGAAAATTATTTTCAGAAAAATTCCACCAAATATATTTACTATAATACCATTCACATGACTACTGTCCATTGGAAGTGAGAACTTTTGCAAAATACTCACCCCTCGCACATCGGTTGGAAAGACCTCCCCCACCATGGACCAAGGAAGAGAGGAGAAAGCTACGCAGCTGGTGAGGACATACGCAAGAACTACTGAGCTAGTGAGCCAAGGGGGTAGGATGACAAGGGAAGATACCGCCAGTGTCAGCAGAATCAGAAGCACACATACTAGGACACCAGACGTCAGAGCAGGTCTTCTCCTACCAAACCTAGTAAGGCCAGAACGTATTTTAAATCTTTTACGGCATTAAGGCCCATCGTTTTCATGTAACCATAAGAAGATACCCTTAACAGCATTAAAAACTATCAATCAGATGTATTGCAATATTTTTATAAAGACGTGAACTGGCACAAAAACACGTTCTCAAAACTCATATATTGTATTTTAATTATTATTAAATTATTAATGTGATATAATGTGAAACACTCCAAAAGTTCCTACGAATAATTATAATAGTCTATACAGATTTGTGAAAATATTGTATTGAATATTTTTTAAGGATAGGCGCTTATGCATTGAAAGGAATTCTTTCACCTTGACAAATGTGAGATATCAGCTGTACATTCGTTTGTTCTAGCATTTATCAAATACAAATTTTTTATTAACATCATGTGATTGAATTATGATTTTTTATGTATTTCGGGAAAACTAAAAATTGGCAATCAGGAAGGCAATTAACAAGTAATGATAACAAAAATACGTCCAACTACAGGGTTATAATGGTAGTTGTTTTGAATATAATTAGGGGTTACCTGTTCAAACGCGTAGAAAGATTGCCAACACAATTATTCAAATCGTGAAATATTTAGGACTAATTGTGGTGAGGCAACAAACTGTTTTGCCAGCATTTGTTTGACTGTAGATGGTTTTCCACAGTGGGGCCGAAACATTTCAAGATTTGAATGGTACACATACCAAGGTTATGGGGATACATTACAATATGAATATTAAGCTCCACTTTCCTCCTTCCACTTAGTGCAGCGAATGAGGTCTTTGTTTCGGACCTATTTCCGTCTAAAGAAATCCAGAAAGAACGAATAGTAAAGTAACTTAACAATATTACGTATACTGATGACGCTGCACTAAATCTAAGTGAAACTTAGCTAAACCCAACATTCACATTGTATCAACCCTTCCCATCATAAACTTGTTATGTGTAGAAGACTTTGATTGCCTAAAGCATCGTAGTGCACTGAATTTTGCATCAGATGAAACAATGAAAACCATTCTACATCTAGTTTTCACTGATTGGATGCTGGGTTAAACAGACAGGGCTATTTGAAGACTGTGTATCCCTGACATTGAAACAACAACAACAAGAAAACAACTAAGAACTCATCGTTTGATGTTGTCTCAGAAAAAATACTGACTCTTAAATGACTGACATTGAGGTTGGTATCCAGTACTTCTAGTCCATTGTTGTTCTGTTACAGATATAATAACAAGCTGAAACCCTCATTTCTCTACGGTAATAATGATTTCACTCTAAAGTGTATTTTTATCATACAATCTCCCTTCACTCAGACAGTAGCCGAAAGTGTTCGCTGAGTTGCCAAGAGTTTGAAAGTCTTGGTTACCTACTGGCTGAGTTGGTTGTCAACTTTTCATTGGCCCCTTATCTCAGGACACTGGTGATGTAGGTGCGCTCAAGGATACTGAAGTCCTGGCAAGTGCTAATAGTATTGCCAAGGTCTTTTGGATAGTACGATCTTTCTGGATATCTTCAGACATATGTGGACTCCAAATTCCAGGATTTAAGGCTGTGAAAATGTCAGATTATATACTAAGTAGAAAGTGACATGGAGTCACTCAACATCGACATTTTAAATAACAACGTAAGGTTAAGAATTAAGGTAGTTGTATTACTTCCATCACGTTACATTCTGAGTTGCGGTATGAAAAGATTTAGAGAGCAAAATATTATTATTATTACTTTAGTCGTCTCCTGCACCACGTTCTTGGCAGTGAAATGTTAGAAACTAACAATGATGACAAGTATAGATCTCAAGGCCGTCATATTAACATAAACTGATACCACTGTGAAGAATGCCTGATAGCTGTCTCGCATGAAAGAGTTAAAATAATAGAAGTGGGTAATTATTTTTAGTAAAGGTCATATTAGGCAGTTATGTAGTTATTAAAGTGTGTCTTTTCTTATCCGTAGGCTACTTAATCTTTTAATTATAATTTCTTCTCATACTTCTTCAACTAAATTGTATTTTAGTTGCTGGAAATATTATACATCGAAACGTATTTGTTACCCAACAGAGCCCCAAAGGCGTTCTACCAATCCATTGAGGTCTAAAACTGTTGTGAAGACATTAAGCGTAATTCAGTGGCGTTGTTACATATCCTTGAGTTTGCCACACTACCGAAACAAAAAAATTTCAAAAACAAGCCTTTTTAAGTACACGATGTCACGTAAAAACGGCACTGTGACAAAAAAGCATCATTGGTCATCGACATGTCTCCTCACTTAAGAAAAAATTAGAAGATTTATATTTTTTTGAATTGTGTAATATACATTACCTACTACAAACCCAGCTAGTCAGGAAAGTAGAAAGCATGCGCACAAAAGTGATACACAAAGCTACGATATAAGCTTGTGCTTCTATTCCAGCATTGTAGGCGAAATCCACCTGGACAAAAATAAGGGTATCATGCAATGATGTATATTTAGCAAATAAGGTACCTGATGTTCTCTCTTTACTTACCATATAATTTCGAGCTTTGCTGTATCTTTTTAAAGAGGAACTGACAAAAAAAAAAAAAAAAAAAAAAAAAAAAAAAAAAAAAAAAAAAAAAAAAAAAAAAAAAAAAAAAAAAACAATACGACTAGTAAAACAAGAACAACTTCGTTGATGTTGGAGTACTAAAAAGTAAGTAACATATCTAAAATATTAACATTAAATCATTTTGACAGTTATATAAAGTAAATAGAAAATGAAAACTGCTAAATCATTTACAAAATCGTAAAAGTTGTGATTTGAGAATAATTATCCATTTAGTATGATTACTAAATGGATAATGGAAACCTTAACATCTCGATAGTATATGACGTTGTTTCACCTTTATAAAACATGGAAAGGTGGTTTTGAAACCACAAGGGGACTTTTTTGAACTGAAATTCGAACACTGAAATCCAGTAGCGATGTTTTGAACTCCAAAATTTCTATCTATTAGCATGGCTTTGTTGTGACAATGCCAAAACATACTACTAAGACTTGAAAACTTTGTGATGAATGATTTAAAAGAATACTAGAACTTCTGACATTGACTATTGTTATATGTAAAAATTGAAAATATGTGTCTGGATAGCAATCTAATCTTCTTAGGTTTAGAAAACCCCAACACATAAGGCTAAACCTTAGCACCAAAAATTAAATCTAAAATGTGTAGTTGTGAACACTGAACTAAATTTGGCAGCCAACATACTGTACGCCAAGAAAACGAAGCAATACGTCATTGGTAAAACAACAGCAAGTCTGGTGAGAATGTTACTGCACATAATTAAGAGCACCAACCACACAACACGTGTCACTCAACCTGATGTCGTTGTGGTGCCTTAAACATTTTATTTGACAAAAACAGTTCGCATTGATTAATTCGAATATGATTAATTACGAGATTTTCCAATATGATTAAACCACTGCTACTGGCTTAACAATGAAATAAAACGAAAATATAGAGTAACTTACCGCAAAATTGATAACTATCACAACTCCACACATCTGTGACAAGAGAAAGTACGCGATCATGATAAGGAGTGGCTTGTAGGCTTGAGGCTGCCGCAGGTTGTGGAAGGTGGAGAGCCAGGAGGTTGTCTGCTGCTCGTCGCTCGCTCTGCTGCTGAAGCTGTCCAGCTCCTCCTTGACCTGCTCGGGGGCTGACGCTCCTCGCAGTTTCTGCAGAGCCTGCAGCGCTTCTTCAGCACGGCCTCTGCTCAGCAGCCACAGTGGGCTTTCCGGCAGCAGCAGCGTCAGCACTAACGACGATATTGAAAGGACGAATGCAAAAATGGAAACTTCTCTGTATGATTCCTGACACAATTCAGAATACTTAATTAATTGTGTTTGTTTTCAGAGTTGTAGGAATTATTTACTAATATACATATAAACATCTTATATTTATAAAAAATTTTTCTTTTAAGTTTCTCGTTGTGGTTCGATATAAGTATAAATTCAGTAAACTATCACAACAAATTTGATGATAAGGTTAATACGAAAGAGGCTATTAGCACAATAGTCATCTTCGGATTAATATGTGTAAAAAGAAAATATCGGTCTAGATAAGTACCTACAGAGTTACAACACCAGAAAAAGATAAATTGTTGAAAGGATAATCTTTTGGAACTCAACGTTTAAAGTATGAAGGTTTAACTAACCACTACGATTATTAAAATAGTAGTAATAATAAATAATAATAATAATAATCTGGTGAAGCCAAACTCAAGGAAATATTAATTTCTAACCTCGACCAAAGCACGAACCTGATACAGCAGCACGCCGAGGTAGACGAGGAAAGTACCGACAGCCATCATGACGGGGGTTAAGGAAGCCAAAGCGGTGCGCAGTGTTACCGAGCTGATCTCTACGGTGTATGTGGAGGCGGTACAGGAGGCCATGCCCAGGCCTGTTCCTGTCAGCAAACGCCCGATGTACAGGGCGAGAAGGGAGAAAGGGAACGCCGCTATGAGCAACCAGCCAGCAGCGAACGTCAGGTTCACCATCAGCAGACCCCAGCGGCGACCTAAGTTGTCGATCAGTTTTCCCGCCAATACACACGAAAGGGGCGCCGAAATGTATGCTATGCTCGCTAAAACAGTAAACAGTACTGTAAGTATTATAGTTCCACGAACATTCTTGTGTTCTCTACTTTTATTTCATTATGATGGGTTATCACTGTGAAATCACTTCTTGTAAATTTAACCAGACTCACTTCTGAATTCTTAGATTGTACGAGTATTAAAATTGCTTTTAAACATCGTTTAGTATTCGGTCTTGTAGAACATGATTTCTTTACGTTCGAAAAAAATAAGGAAAGGTATTGAGAGGACGTAAGAAAAGAAGTTAGAAAACTCGGTTTATGGTAGAATGTTTAGTATTCATATTCCAGTTACGAATTATAACTATTCAAAGTTTACACTATTGTTTCCTGTAAATGAATACACAACTGTAATTGTTGAAAAAAAAAACTTCATTAGAGAACGCTTTTACATTAAAGTTAATAACACATTTGTTATAAATTCTACTCTTTGAAAATTGTTCACCTTTGAACACCTCTGTATTTTTTATTTGTACAATGAACATTTCCTTACTTGGAAATGTAACCTTACTTACCGTAACCTACAAGTACCTCAAGATAGATTCTTCGAATCCAAAATGTACATTGTGCAAATAAAAACTACAAAAGTGTTCAAAGGTTTATTCTCGCTACTAATTTTATCATTATGGATATAATTTATTTAACAGCAGATCTGCACCTTGCATACTATATAAATCGCTATTTTGAAGCTGTTGGTTACAATAAATACCCTTATTTTAATTTTAAACAAGCAATGTACTAAACACTCAAAATACTATTTTCTTCTTTGAAAAGTGATTAACTAAAAGGTAGCATGTTTAAACTTTTCTTTCTAATCGCTTTTAACATTGTAAAACAACACATACCCACCCAAGACGCTTCTTCAACAGAGGTATGCAGGCCAGGACCAGTACCTAGCAGAGGTGGCAATACTGCTGACGGGAACCCCATGACAAATCCAGTTATCAACATACCCCAGTTCGCTAAGATGCCCACAGCTACCTAAATGGGGCAAAATATCTAATTATTAACATGAAATTCCCCAGCAGGCAAAGAAATAAACAGCTACCTTAATGGGATTAATGATCCTGTTATCAACATCACTCAGTCAACTAATAGTCCCACGGCTACTCTGATGAGACTAAAGATACAGTTTTCAACATCCCTCGGTTGGTTAAGAGTCCCATGGCTAACCTGATGGGACTAAAGATCCAGTTTTCAACATATCTCAGTTGGCTAAGAGTCCCACAGCTACCCTGATGGTACTAAAGATCCCGTTTTCAACATCCCCTCAGTTGGCTAAGAGTCCAACAGCTACCCTGATGGGATTAAAGATCCGGTTTTCAACATATCTCGGTTGCCTAAGAGTCCCACAGCTACCCTGATGGGATTAAAGATCCAGTTTTCAATATCGCTCAGTTGGCTAAGAGTCCCACAGCTACCCTGATGGGATTAGATCCAGTTTTCAATATCGCTCAGTTGGCTAAGAGTCTCACAGCTACCCTAATGGGATTAGATCCAGTTTTCAATATCACTCAGTTGTCTAAGAGTCTCACAGCTATCCTGATGGGATTAGATCCAGTTTTCAATATCGCTCAGTTGGCTAATAGTCCAACAGCTACCCTGATGGTATTAAAGATCAGGTTTTCAACATATCTCGGTTGCCTAAGAGTCCCACAGTTACCCTGATGGGAATAGATCCAGTTTTCAATATCGCTCAGTTGGCTAAGAGTCCAACAGCTACCCTGATGGGATTAAAGATCCAGTTTTCAACATATCTCGGTTGCCTAAGAGTCCCATAGCTACCCTGATGGGATTAGATCCAGTTTTCAATATCACTCAGTTGGCTAAATGGAAACTAAAGACCCAGTTTTCAACATATCTCCCAGTCCTAGAGTTGTTTATCAATTGTATATAAGATCTAAACTATTAACTAATAAGACAACGTGTATATAAGACAGATCGTCAAGAGATACTAGTCCGGAAATTATCTGAATACATCATGCCATACTTTACTATTTTGGAGATAAACTTTTTTATATTTTCCTCTTTTTGAATTTAAATTCAGTTTATTAACCTATAATAGCATTATGTGGAGTCTGCTCGAAAACCTATGAAACGTTCGAGTGTTCAAACTGTCTTGTGAAGAACGTTTTAATTAATGTCATGGCTCGGAGTCAAAAAATGAAGTAGACTTAAAGTGTATTAATACTTTTGGTCTTGTATTTAGGTGTAAACCTTAAATAGCTAAAAACAGTAAAAAGAGCGTAATACGCTATGTTTCGTGGATGATCATGTGGCAAGATGGTCAACTGGCCTTTTAAAATGCAATGAAAATAACTACAGAAATTGCAGAACAAAGCAGTCACGAGATTCATAATTTTATAAGCTCGTATGAACACTTGAGTGTGAAGTTAGTGGGGATAAATAGCAACGAAAGAATAAAATTCTTGATAATTGTTTGAAAATAATTGAAAAATTGAC
This sequence comes from Homalodisca vitripennis, assembly GCF_021130785.1. Taxonomy (NCBI): domain Eukaryota; kingdom Metazoa; phylum Arthropoda; class Insecta; order Hemiptera; family Cicadellidae; genus Homalodisca; species Homalodisca vitripennis. The sequence goes on along the minus strand of NC_060211.1, from coordinate 53,016,223 downwards.
AATTACAAACAAACAGTTATACAGGTGTCTTAAACGCCCCTCTATTAACTTTCTCATGAATAAACATAACATCATTTACTTTTGGGGATGATTGTATGACCAACTGAGGAGTTTTTTTATGTATGAAAATGTTTGACTTCCCCCAAATGAGGTATTTTGGGGGTAAGTCAAAATTTTTAATTACCGAACCCCTAGCAAGTGACACTTAATTTTAAAGGTATTAAAAAAAGAAGAAGAATGGCACACACTAGAGGTCTCTAATGTTACTCTATCAAATTTGGTGGTTAAATAATGTTTGAAATCGGTTTATAAACTGCCACTGCTTGTGATTAATTTTGTAACGAAATTAAATGGTAAAAAATATTAATAATCTCATCTCAATTTCACTCAGATGGGATGCTCGAAAAGTACTTAATACACTTTCAGGTAACCATTATTTGTTCTAAATGTTAACAAATTACTTTGCAAAATATAAAGTACTAGGAAAATGTTAAGTATGTATGTCACATTTATATACATTGTACAGTACCTAAAAATTGAAATGAAATATGTCTTTATTGGACACAAAGAAAACCATATTCAACAGGTGAGGTTAGGACTATTAAGTCTCTCTTACACCTAACCATAAATTAATAAGCATAAATCAATACCATAATACACACCCAGTAGCTATTATTTATACATAATGTTAACCAAATACTTTGATCATATCCTAATAACATTTATTGAGGTCATAAATAAATTAATTGAAATTAAATACCGTAAAACCACTACACTTACCTGGATTGCCGTTGATTTCAAACTTGAGTCACTTAACGCCTTCACCATTTTTCCGGTGCTTTTCACCAAAGTTCTCACCTGAAATACAATACGTAAAAGAATTGCCACAAGATTCCTGAATCACTACTGACTCTTGAATGGTAAAACATAACAACACTAGATTGAAAGTAAATATTTTTGACATTGAAATACGTGTTGTGGTTATCTTGTGAGGATATAATATGTGTCAATGCTTTTTAACCCAAGGCTTCCGGCTTGTAAGGTTCCCGATATGTTAATGAACATAGTACGTGAAGACGAAAACAAAAACGATAAAACGTTTTAGATGGGTGATACTAAAGTTTGCGTTTTATCTAAATTAACTAACAGTATAAATTAGCATTTTAAGTAGGTCTTAGTGTAAAACAAGGCAGAAGTACGCAACATCAGGTGTAACAGGCTTCGCTGAGGTTGCATCCAAATTTTTCCAATGTGGCTCAATTTCATTTCCGATATGTCCCGCGAACAAATTGGCAGAAAGACAATTATAAAAAAAAAATTGATACAAAAATTAATTAATATAACAAACAGGTTTTGGTGAGTTGACAGCACAGTTCGCTATTCTTTTTTGGTGGTATTTTTTTTATTTATTATTTCCATTTGTTATGTGTGAAGATATTTTAAATGTGTAGTGACATTTCCGGTTAGTTTTATTCATAATATACAATGTTACACGAAAACTTGGGTTTAGGTGTAACAAAGTGGATACCTAAAAAACTAACCTTTTCCTTAATCCTTATCCGTGATTTACAAGTGTGTGCGATGACCATAGTTATCGCGCTACTGCTAAACTTCATGAAACGCCTAAAACAATTTTTCTTGGTGAAAATTAAGACGACGACCTAAATCAAACTAGTTGGCCACTGACCCCGACTAGAAATAAGACACATTTTCCTTCAGGTAATGTATCAAATGTAAAAAAAATTGTCCAGGATCTGATATAATACATGTAGTTACAAAATAGTTTAGAAGTATTAAACATTACATAACTGTTGTTGAAATAAATTCCGGACATGAAGAATGGAGTATGTCTACGGAAGTAAGATCACCTCCTATTGGGACCCCAATATTTCCAATATATGAAGAATATGATTGCAAGCATTGAAAAAATAATATTGACTAACTTTTATTCGCTCGTATTACTAGGGACAAGGTAAAAATTAATACTGTGATCATTGATGCATACCGTGTTCTCGTTAAGTCTTTGACTAGTATTCCCGCTACGGATTCGGGAGCGTCCTACGTGCCTCCTGCAGTAATCCCGATAGCCGTGCGGGAAGCGCTATGACGCTAAACAGTTTTCTAATGTTTCGTGATGAATAGTCTCTCGCTTGAATACGAATGCGATCTAGCGGAATAAATAAGAAACAGTTTCAAGTTAGTTTTCGTCGTTCCCACTAGATCGCACTAGATTGCTCTTTTATTTATTTCTTTCAGACCGGTATTCAGGCCATATGACGGTATTCAATAATTTGTTCCAAGTAATAAGCTTATTTTATTTCCATTTGTGTAGTGAATACAGGTTGTAACTTCACTTTTCTGTTACCGGTTGCCTTGGTTGTAAATGTTTTTTTGTGTTTACCGTGAGTAAATAAACGTGACTTTTTGTGTAATTACTGTGTAATTCATTACGTAAAATGGAGCGAGAAAGACTTACAGACGAATTTTCGGCTAAGATGCTCCTCTGAGACTTACTGCTCGGCATTTTCCCGCTACCATCCCTCCTACAAATACGAAGAACAAGCCTAAGAGAGCCAGTCAAAGGGTTAAGAACTCAACTGAGCTTAAGGTGAATTTACATACTTACCAAATTCAGAAAAACAATACCCACAAGGGCTGTTCTTAAACAAGTCTAGAGCCACAAGAAATAAATAAAAGGCATAGAAACTTAAGGCTATACTGTTAAGTAATATCTGTATATTGAATCTAAGAAGTACAGGATCTAAGGATCCTTTATTTAAATTTCTTATCGATTTAGAGCCTGCGCCTACTAACAAGGATTTTATTTAACGTCAAGTTCCTATTGAATGCCAAATTAAACCTCCACATAAAGTTAATCATATTGTACAATGTAAAAAGTGCCAGAACAAACTCTATCCTCTTCCTTTCAAAAATTGAAAATTGTTGTGTCAATCTGATGTGGTGAACCCTAAACCAATTGGTATATTAATGTGTTGCTTCTCATAGGCTTAGGCGAATTTCTTTAGATGGTATTAGAAAGAATAACTGTTTTCAATTTTGTATTTTTACTGGTTAATTAGACACTGTTAACTTTTGTACAATCTATTGAAAATTTAAATTGATAACAGTTTTTCGTATGTTATTATTTATCAATGCATTTGTCTTATCACAATTTGCAAAATGAAATGAAAGTTACTCTAATAAATATACTGAGTAAGATAAAATAATTACTAAGCTCCATGCACATACAGGATGCATTATGAAAGTAATGAACATCTTCTAAGCAAAATATAATTATTCCTCCGATTATTACAAATAGTTAAAATTCTTCGAAATAGTCTCCTCCTACATCATTACACCTACGTCGATGATCCTGCCACGCCTGGACAGCACCCTGGAACTCCTAGACTGGAATGCCTCTCAGGAACCTCATAACGTGAGCTTGAATGTTCTCTACCGATTCTCAGTGCTTCTCCTTCAACTCTTTTTTCAGTCAAGAAGAAAAAATCACACGGAGCCAATTCAGGGCTTTAAGTAAACTGAGGCACCAAGGGGGTCTTTTTATGGGTTATGTAGAGTGTAATGAAAGGCCGTGTGGCTAGGGGCATTGTCGTGATGGAGCTTGAAGACGTTTTTGATTTCAGGATTGACACACGCGACCCGGCGTTTCAGTCTCTTGAGCACCTCCAGGTAAATGCTGCGGGTGCCAGTTTGTCCTTGCGGTACAAACACAAAATGGTTGATTCCTCGGACGCCAAAGAAGACAATCTGCATTGTTTTGATACGAGATTTGCTCATGCGCGCTTTTTTGGGTTTGGGAGAAGATTGTGTGTGCCACCTTCCACATTGAGATCTGCATTTCTCCTCAAAGGCCTCTTGAAACATTTGATAATTTTCTATTGCATTCTTCCAAAGACGCATACAAAGTTTGATCGTGTACCTCTGTCCCAGCGAGCGCTCTATTGCGCCGTGACACAATCGAAAAACAGACTTTATGCAAAGACACGTCCTACCACTTCTATTGCTTGGAGGGAACTAAGACAGGGTGTGTCTGGAAGAGCAGAATCCCCATTACATAATCCAACCAGTCCGAGCGCGCTGCGATAAATAGTCGCGTAACAATATTAATCATGTGCATTACTTTAATAATGCACCCTGTAGAGCTAAACGTCTTAAAATGTTACAAAATGGCACGGATATGAGGTTGCAACATTTGTTTTTTGTTGTCAAAATATCATTTCACTTCTGAGATTCAGGAACAGGATAAATATTGTATATAATTTAACTATTGCTCGAAATAATCAAGATTGAATACAGTGAACGTGCATTATATATCTGTGATAAAACTTAAAACGTTCAAAGAGTTTTATTTTCAAAGATTTAGTTTTACTGCCTATCACAGTTTATAGTTATATAATTTCTATGCAAGATTGGAATCACACTGGTTGCAGATAGTATTTCTATGGTGCTGGAAAAATAGATTCTAATGTTCTTACTGATTGCAATTTGCTAGTAATCGATTATTTGCACACATGTACCATCTGAATTAAATAAGAATTAATAGGGATACAACTTTGTTTTCAGTAATTTTGGAAAATAGTCTGCTAACAATCTAATTATTAATTAACTACCCATTTTATGCATTGATATAAAAATACCAAAACTTTAACTATCTCTTTGAATATATGTTACTAAGTAAACTGTTAGGTATAACATAACGACTTGTATGTAAAGTGGATTACTTTAAGGATTTACTTTAAGGTCTACACACCTTCGTAAGTAGCTGATCCATTCTGCTGTTCGTTATCCAATACTTTGTCTCAGAGTACAACCTTCTCATCACAAACAGCTGACTGAACTGTTATAGATTGTGGAGTTGATGATCTGTCGCCTGACTGATAAGATGTTACACTAAAACGCTAATAACTCACGTACAAAGAGACAAGAGAGTCATGAGTCTCTACAGTCACGAATATTACATTTGTATGTTGCCGTAACGTAAACAAATTGAAAGCACTCTGTATTGTTTAGAGTATTTTCCTACAATTATGTTACTCTAAATATTTTTCTAAAATCCACTCTCCGGTAGCCTAAAAATGACTTTCAAATTAACTTAGCTATCTGGAATCTCACCTATACAAACTTACTGATTAAATTTACAGTAACAGGTAATAAAATATTACATTTACAATTTCAAATTGTTGTACCGGTTCATATAACTACAGTGTAGATTAATAATTGTTAATAGTTGACAACATTTACGTAGAACATGTCTATTTTAAAATAAAACTTTTGAATATGTTTGAATTAAAATTCGGTGTGCGTGTGCGTGGAATAAGCGAAAAAGAAAAATCAAAGTCAGCAAAGCATACATTTTTTTATTGTGAATTACATAGCAGTAAAGTTTGCATGTTTAACATATTTAACTTATATTTCAACAGGAACTGCTGGAATTAGTAGCAATAAAATAATTTATCTTATCCTTTTATTATTGTGACTCATGTAGTCGACTAAATGTCTATTAAAAATGTTTTAGTACAATTAAATACAATGATACCACAAGGCGTTTTTCATTAGACAATATTGTTAACCGTTATGTGATAGAGAAACGTAGAATATGTATATTTAAATTGTGACATTTATGACATATAGATTACCATCGACATTCATAATCCCAACAGTAGTATGTTTGTTAACGGGTGATATATTACTGCAATATCCGAAATTTAAGTGGAAAACTCGTACAAACTGAATGTATCCATATTTATGTTCTGATCCCCCCTTTTAATTATTAATGTTATTGCATCGTTTCAAAACACACTTAAAAATCATCGTTTTTTAATATTTTGATACAAGCATTTATATTATTTAAGAAACATTGAATAAAAATTATGGTGATAATGAAAGAATTGTTTTATATATGTACGTGAAATATGTTAAGAAATTGTAAAAAAAATTATTAAAATCGTGTAACAATAAATGCGAAACGTGTTTAAAAGAATATAAACTATGTTGGATATCAATACAAAAATCTGTTAAATATAATGAAAAATCTGTTTGAAATCAATGTCAAATCTGCTTTGAATCAATATAAAACAATGAGAATATTAATATGCATAATGAAAATGTTGTAAAATATATTAGGAATCAATATATTGAAATTTAGTTTAAATATGCAGGATATCAATATAAAACCTGATAGATATAAACGTGAAATCTGTTTTGAATCAATTTAAATAATCAGTTGGAAATGAATATATTTTTTAATTTAGTTTAAATCTGATAGAAATAAATATAAAATATGTTGACAATGCCTTGAAATTGCTATTTATTGCTGTTTACAATCAATATAACATATATTGAGAATAACATCAAATCTATTTGAATTCAATGTAATATCTGGTGAAGATCAATATAAAATCTGTTAATATAAACTTGAAATATTTTTGAAATAAATGTAAATTGCAAAAACCGAAACAATATCTGTGTTCATAGTATAATATAATAAAATTTATTGTCAAATGTTGCAACCTAGTATGAGAGTATCAAACCCCAAATTAAATAATTGCCAAGCTTTATTAATACTTCGTTAAACTGATAAAGCAAACATATTATGAAGCTTAAAATATATATTTATAATTTTTTTAGATAATTTTCCTGAAAGATCTCAAATTTGACGTCATAATTACATAAACCAACAATTTATGTAAATGTTTTAATTTTATTAACTTGTTTTTCAAAAGTAGTATTTTTCTAAACGTTAAACACCTAATAATAACATTTTTTTTTTAATATTTGGAAGTTATTAATCACTATTTTTTGAAAGTTTGTTAATTCTTCTACATTGGTCTAAGCAAAAACAATTTGAATCTCCTGGAACCTGGAGTCCATGACCGTCTGAAGAGATCCATAAAAACAACATCAGAGACACCTAGACTACAACAAGGTCTGTTTAATTTACCTAGCACCGCTAAGTGTAACCCAGACGAAGTCTGTGGCTGTCACATTTCAGACGCTACATTAAGTGTAAGATGAAATTGTGCCAGACATTTTCACTGAATCAACCCTGTCCACCATTGCTACGTTATGTGTAGAAAGCCCGGTTTCTCCAGTATGCTTATGAATTGTGTCTAAAACAACTTAGTGCATTCAACTGTGTACCTCATTAGACATGTTCGTTTGGATTACGCTCGATGGTGTATCAAATATGTTTATTTAATTTGACATCCCAAACCACTTGAGGTTCACACCTCAACGCCCTTATACACCATTACTTCCTTAATACTCATTAATAACGCAAAGTATTGTTACCTAGTTCAATATTATTTGGTTACATATTATTATTTTTCTTATCATTCTATTATCACTTAAACAATATTATATACTATACCGTCCTTGAATTTAAATTCTTTCTTACTTAGTAGAATGTAGTTAGTGATAGTACCATAATCGTTTGGCTTCATTATTCTCTATCGAGTATAGCAGTAACGGTGTGTGTTGGCAGTTATATACAACTTTAAAAAAATGGTGCTAACGGCAAAAACTCTTCTCGTAAGATCGACAATAGCCCAGGTACATTTATTAATGCATATTTAAAATATTAATATTCGATTAGGAAATAACAGAAAACGTTTCTGTCACCAATTGAAGTAAAAAATGTATCATTACTTAAATGGTACGAAATTATTAATCAATTACATCCACAATTAAAAATTTTGTATTTAAGCCACTTACCATAGACGACTGATTTAATACTTTACAATCAATAAAGCATTAATAAATATTTGTTTGAAATAAACAAAACAGAACATATATTTTTTGGATACGATTAATAAATTAATATTCTAGACCTAGAAAATTTTGCATGCTTCAGGAAGAGAATATATATATGAATGATATATATATATATATATATATATATATATATATATATATGATATGTATATATATATATATATATACACATGAATATATATATATATATATGAGATTTTGATCAATATACTGTATTAAGTATTATTCTAAGGTAAAAAGTATATTATAAAAAAATAATTTTGAAAATATCGTTGATTTCACGTTTTATGTCATCGACAAAGAACGAAATGTGTGAAATATACAATTTCTTATAGAACACAGAATGGTAGTTACGAGTGTACTCGTATTAATATTTGTACTATAATAAGGTAGAAAGTGTTTAATACATTTTTCGGAACCAAATCTATTGATTGTTAAGCTATATTACGATCGATTTTGTGTATAAGGATTTTCTTACAATTAAGATAGTAGGCTGTACAAGTAAAGAAGCTTTATAAGTTTTTGTTAATTTTAATCATTGTAAAAACAGCCAATCATAACCAAAAATTTATAAAATATACTGTAAATATAAAAACATACATCTTGTTCCTACTGTGTTGAAATGTTTTCTAAATTATCTCTAACGTCACCGCGATTATTTAAAGTTAGTTGAGGATAAGTACACTTTAGAAAGTACAACAAGGTAAGTAAGTACACCACATGAAGAATAGAATTTTTTCTTCCAACATGAAATCCAAAAGTAGGTATCAGAAGGATGTTCTACTACCGTGAAAGGTACTTCCACATTGCTTCAGAACAATTTATAAGGATCTTCAAGAGTAAAACCACCAAGTTCATTAAAATTTGCCTTACCTTTAATGTACGTCCTGAATTCAAATAAAACCCCACTACTTAAAACTTCACTGCTTTCTTGGTCCGTTTATCAACGTTTATCATGTTACCTTTAACAGGCGGCATCATCAGAACTCTGGCATACATAGAGATATATGTCCCCTTATGTTTAAAAGTTACTTGTGCCAATTTGGAGAGCATACAATCTAGCACTATGGCTTGACCAGTGTTTCAGAATTCGCTCCATACGACTTTTTCACAGTAATATTACACGAAAGTTTAGCATGAATCATACATTTCTAACGTTAAAGAGTTTTTTGTCAACACAGTTTTTGTAATTTTTACCATCGTATATGTGTTATTCAAACTATTTATTCATAGTTTTGCTGTTTTTTTGTTTCACTTAACTATAGAAAATGCTCAAACAATACTTTACACGTTTTCCTGGTGCCGCCGAGATAGTAATTTACTATCATAGGAATGACGTGTGTAACAAAACCATGGGTTAAAATAACAGACTGTTCTAATTGTGAGTATTTGGACAAATTTAACCAGTATTAATACTAATATGATATGCATTATTGTAGGTAGCAGCAAGCTTGTTGGCCAACTGGGGGATGTTGAATACAGGGATGGCTATGGGATTTCCTTCCGTGGTGGTGCCGCCACTTGTGGGTTCCGGCCCCGGACTACATACTTCTTTTAAGGAAGCTTCCTGGATAGGTATATGTTGATATGTAATAGTAAATGAAAATTAGAACATATAAGTAGCATAGGCCCTCCAAAAAGGTGTCATAACGGACACTGCAACAAACTAAATCAAGCCTTTGCAACTTGCTTTGTATTTTGTTATCTTATAAGTTTGAAAGCAGTATTTTGGAAGACAGATGTATGTATAAATCTACCTCTTCTGCTTCATACCATCATTGCTAAATACACTAGTGGGCAACACATTTCAGTAACTACATCGTAATACAGTTTTGTTTAGGCAGCATTTGAAATATTCTGTCTTCACCAGACACCTTCTTGCACTGAGTATTTTTCTTTGTTCTGCTGGTTCGTGGTTATACAGGTATTACTCACACTATTGGTGGCTTTTCTGTTGTGCTCGCTTGGGAAGAACAGTTGACAACTCTTTTCTACGTCAAATCAGATTTGTTTCCTGAGACGCGAGTAAATTATCTCAGTGGATTTTTGAGTCATAACGGTCAAAGTTGAAAAGGAATGCAACAAATCTCAAAAGTATTTACTCCTTGTTTAGTTATTTATAAAGGTTATAATAACGTTTTAACTCAGAATCAAATATAACCTTAGTAAAGCCACGATATTAAAACATGATCTCTTAGAAATGTAGAAAGCTAGGAGTAGCAAAATTAATAACCACTTACAGACATTCCTGCAAGTTAAGTTTATTTTAGTGTCTACATATTTATGATTCTGCAGGAAATTTTATAATTTATCGACTGAAAATAAAAACATTAAAAATTGTATCTGAACGTATGATGTTTAAGTTACACGAATTCAAAAACTTTCATTGCAACTGAAACCTTATTCTTAAACTGTTACAATATTTTATAGAAGTTGAAAGCAATTAACTATGCTAAACTTGAAATGTGTTCTGTTATAGCAAGCATTTCCTACATATCCGCCCTGATATCATCCCTGCTGGCAGGGCCGATGATCGACCGGGTCGGCCGCCGCTGGGGACTGATGCTGATGAACTTGACGTTCGCTATCAGCTGGCTGTTGCTTTCAGTCTTTCATCTCTCATTGCTGGCTACATACTTTGGCAGGGTTTTAGCGGGAGTGGGAATAGGTTTGGCTTGTGCCTCTGTCTCTTATACGGCAGAGATCGGTACTGTCTCCCTCCGGACAATCCTAGTCAACTTCAACCCAACTCTGAAGGCACTCGGAACCTTCCTCATCTATCTTTGGGCGTGTTTTTATCAGGTTGGTATTTTCATATATATATATTTAATGTGTGTGTGTGTTCTTGTAGTTATATACGTATGGGGTTGGGTGTGTGCATTTGGCCACATTAAGGGGTTGGTACGGATTAGGGGGGCTCACACATATGACCCTGAATTTTAAAGTCTAGAGATAAAATAATAAGAGTAGAAACCATATATTGTTTATGAGTATTTGTTTATGGCCCAACAATTCAGTTTTATGCACGTTGTAGTTATGGGGCTGTAATGACATGACTGTATACCGGCACTCGATGGTATCGCGTTCTGATCCCTCGATCTAATTCTGACTCCACCCTCTGCGCCGTAAGGAGTCTGCGCAGTCAATTGTGAAATTGATTGTTGTCAAAATTAATTGTTATCTTCTTATTTTTTTAGAATATACGTTTTTAATTCTTTAGATCGGAATCTCAATACTTACCAAAAATATACACCTGTTACACTGTTATCTAGTTGTACAAGACGTATTAGATATGAAACGAATTAAGTGAAACGAATATGTTTTGTCCAGAGAAGTATGCTAATTCTAAGGCATTTTTGTTGTTGGAAGTTTCGCGAGTCTCCATCAGCGTATTTGTTCTTTTCGTTCATCAAAAAGTATTAAATAATATTACACAGAGGTATATAGCAACTTCTAACTTTTCTTTAATTAAATATTCCATTACACAGAAGCATACACGCCTAATTGTATCATCTTGCTATCGTGGTTTGTGTCAAAACAAAACTGCCAATACTTTATCTTATGTTTGTTTTTAACACACGGGATAGCTTGGTACATTTTATTTAGCCATAGCACGGTCACGATAGAGTGGTGGGCCGGGGCGATCGCAGCACGTCTAGAATCCAGTCTTGTGACTGTACCTCTCCTGCACCATCACTCACAAGTCCCTCAGTCACTAATAAATATTACGGCATTAACACTTGATAAATACAATTCTAGTGAGAATAATTCCAAATCAGTATTCGCATCCAGTTCATATGGGTTTTGTACAATATGTTTAATTCTTAAATAATAGCTAATACTGATTTCGTAAGAGTTTACAAAACAATTACCTACGCCATTATTTATTAATTTTGAACTCTCAATTTTTAGTATGTTGTTCTTCAACAGACATAAAAACTGCTGAATAAGATGTTGTTTACTGTCATTATTTTTTTAATATTGAGGAGTTAAACTGGTTAAAGCTTAAATTTTAAACAGAAATCTGTGTTGTTTCTTTATATTTTTGGCTATCGTAATCCATAAAAACACAACAGTTGATTTTGCTCTAATACATTTGTAAATACGACTCAATAGTAAAAATTGTTTCCGATGTAATTTAAGGGTAATGTTTATGTGGTATACGTTTAAGTGAGTTGTTAGCGTGTGAGAGAGGTCGCCAGGACCCGGCTAGATTTGGATCATTCAAATAAACACAAACTGTAATATTATTCATGAGACGTCTTGGAGGGTAACCCGTAAAGCTTGTATTGAGATGACTGAATTCATTTACTTTACATGTAAGAAACATCTTTAAATAGTCACACTGCTTGAAATGTGATTTTTGGGATATTTCTTACAAAATTGTCACACATTTTTCCACGTATTTGGATTTCGTAAACTAAAATTTGGATTACTCCAAGGTTCCTAGTTTAATTTTCGTGCCAACATATATTTAAAATAACTTAACAATTCATAAATATATACTTCGACATTGAGCTTTTCAACCAGTTATATTAATGTATCTCATTGAAATTTCAGTAATATGCAGCTTTGATCGCCTTTATTCTACCAGCAAGCGCGAAAATCATTAACCACGTGTCAATAACCAATTAAAAGAGCTTCTCCCTAATCTTGCGATCATGCGACGTATGGTTGCCCACTGACCACTAACAGTGATGGCGGCCTACCCCTACAACGAGTCCCACACCTGGCTTTTAGGTGCTGTGATATTAGGTACTATAATACTCCGGCAAGATTCTGTAGGAACCACGCGACTCTCGAAAATTTCTTTAGGTGCTGTGAGATTAGGTACTATGACATTAGATGAGAATCGACCTAATTAGACGGTTGAATTTTAGGCTCAGTGACACGAATATGTCTTTAGATGCTGTGCTGTGAAACCCCACGAAAACTATTCACTATTTGACGGATTTTCTTGGTCGTGGCATTAAAGCAAACTCAACACTGTAGTCGACAATATAATTCATTCGAACAAGGAGTGCTAGTTGTACACATGCATAGCCTACGAAATGTGTTGCGAAGCCACTTGTAATTGCTAGTATTTGTTATTACTGATACCTATTACTCGTCTTTGGCTCTGTTTATAGAGCTGTATATATTTTAAATGACCAGCTTTCAGACGTGTTCATTTAGTAAAATGAAATACAAATATGTTACATAACATATTCAAGAATATACATATAATATGTTATTATATAACATAATAAAAATCTATCTATAGTAAATCAATTAAATATACAGAGAGTCAAACCTGCAATTTCGACTCTTTATGCTATAGAAATTGTTTTGAAACAAAATACTCTTTCAACTCTATGTTTATGGGCATGGTCTTTGTTGAAGATTTAAGTGCAGTAATAAAAGATTTAAAAAACAGTACTTCACCAGGAATAGATAACATTCAATTCTTTTTTAATTAATTTAATATACCCAAAATTAGTAAACGTTTTATTGTATTTAGTAAATTTAAGTTTTGAAAAAGGTATTTTTCCAGAAATTTTAAAAACAGCTGTAGTGATTCCTTTACATAAGAGTGGCCTAATTACCGACTGTAATAACTACAGACCAATCTCTTTACTTTCTACCTTTGCTAAAGTGTTTGAAAAGTTAATGAAGAAAAAGCTAATTAAATTTCTAGAAAAAAACTAATTTTTTTTCAGCAACAATCAATTTGGTTTTAGGGAAAGATTTTAAATACTGAAGCAGCATTAAAAAGCTTCATAGATAATGTGTATACAGGAATAAATTCAGGGCAGAAAGTTAGTGGTTTATTTTTTAGATATTAAAAAAGCGATTGATACTGTAGATCACACAATTTCTTTACAAAAGTTATACGGATGTGGTATTCGGGGGAATATTTATTCTTGGTTTGTTAGCTATTTAACAAAGAGAAAACAATATGTCAAAATTAATAATTCTTTTAGTGACTTCGGGTTTATTACAATGTGGGTACCTCAAGGGTCAGTTTTAGGCCCAGTACTTTTTATAATCTACATTAAATGATCTTTGTGATTCAATTTAAATGGAAAATATTACATCTTTTTGCAGACGATACAGCTTTATCGTATGTAAAAAATAATTGGGGGATGATATAGAGCAAGAGATGAATTCAGACCTTAAAGCACTGCAGTGGTGGTTTTCAAAAAATAACATGTTTTAAGCCCAGAGAAAACTAAGTACATCAATTTTAGGTTTAAAAACAGATCAGCAAATTTTTAGTAATTCAATTTTGTATCGATGTGTCAATTGTTTGTGTAATAACATTCAGTGCCAACAGAACTGTGCTGTAGTATCCCAGTGCGAAAATTTAAAATATTAGGAGTATGCTAGATAGAGAAATCAACTGGAAGGACACATATTGAAATTTTAAAAACGCAAACTAAACAATATTTTAAGATTTTTTTATTTTTTACAATACATTTGCACTGGAAGAAGTGTTAAGAATGCTGTACTTCTCTTTGGTCAATAGTAGGCTTGACTACGGAATATTTTGTTGGGGTGGAGCCTATGAAACAAATCTAAAGCCACTTCTAACTCAACAAAAGAAATTCATAAGGTTGATTAAACGAAAAACGAAGAATGGAGAAAATCTTTTCCTCTTTTTGTTGATTTAAATATTCTTCCCCTTAAAATATGATGTTTGTTTATAAAGTTTTAAAAATATTTTTATGTCATAAGTGGCAATTTACCAGAATTAAAAAATAATTACAAAAACAAATTAAGAAAGCAAGAACCAATACCAGTTCCAAAGCCTAACTTAGCATTTTTTTCAAATAGTTATTGTTTTTTGGGACCTAAAATGTTTAGTATAATTTCTTCAATTATTAGTTGTGAGATATAAAGTTATTTTTCAAAAACATTAAAGAAGTGGTTGTTGGGTTTTGATAAATTAGATTTTCTTCTCTGCATAGATTCCTAGTTAATTAAAGAAAGTAACAGTAAATTTTAGTTTGAATTTATTTAAGTGGATTTTTATTTGCTTTGTAACTGCAGCAGCACACTTTTAATCAATTTTTTTTAGGAGCTTATAAAAAAATCAAAGTTTTATTGAAATTTTCTTTGAGCTAAAAATATTTTTGTAATAAAAGGAACCTCTCCACAGGCACTTGCCTCTAGAGGCCCTAGTTATTTTTGAAAATATTTTCTTTTAATTTAAGAGTGTTTTTGTTTTAATTTTATTTACAAGAATGTTACATTTTTTATTTAAGTTTGCTCATTAGGTTTGTACATTGTGTATACATTTGGTTGTTTAGGTTACTTTATTGATGTAATACATTGTGTATACCAATGTATTAATGTGTTATTGTAATATTTTCAAAAATAAATTCTATTCTATTCTATTCTATAATATTAAAAAAGATGCACGTGACCGTGTATGTAACTAGGCTACTCAACTATGTGTATCACTGAGTTTTAATGACATGATAATTTCTATGTGTATACAGATACCCATTTCACATGTTTTGAAGTACCCTTTAAAAACTATTCTTAAATTTCAAGGACTCCTGGACCGAAGTTTCATACCTCGGATTGGGCTTGACAATATTACCGATTTTGCTGACACCGCTTCTGCCAGAGAGCCCCTTGTGGCTGCAAAGTAAAGGCCGTGCTGAGGAAGCGCTGCAGGCTCTGCAGAAACTGCGAGGAGCCTCAGCCCCCGAGCAGGTCAAGGAGGAGCTGGACAGCTTCAGCAGCAGAGCGAGCGACAAGCAGCAGACAACATCCTGGCTCTCCACCTTCCACAACCTGCGGCAGCCTCAGGCCTACAAACCACTGATGTTCATGTTCTCTTTCTCAATCGTTTCACAGCTTTCCGGAGTGACCGTCGTCATAAATTATGCGGTAATTTACTTTATGTTCTCAGTCATATGTACGAGTACATACATATATACGTACATACGATATTATAACTAATCCTTAAATTATAGTTAATGACGTAGCACATTAACTGAGTAAATTGGAGTAAATATTCCTAATTGGTTTCCAGACACAAAACTAGCATAATTTTTTACAGATTTGTCGTTCTCTTTTATTTTATTTTATTGACCTTTGAACTTACTTCAATGTAACAACGAACATTGTGCTATCCAAATATCTTGATTCTAATTACGTTATAAAAACAAATACTTATCGATTATATTAATTTATTAATATACTATTGTGTTCAAATATATTTTAAAAACTACTAAGCAAATAATTTTACTTAACAATGGAAATTGTGCTCTCTTAATACGAATATAGTATTTTTCTGCTGGTACTTTCTTTAATTTGAGATTTGACAACTAAAATTAGTTTAATCAGTTACATTCAGTACTGATTAGACACGATAAGTTTAGTAAGAGAATTAATATGTGAGTAGGTTATCAGGACATTACTATGAGAAGTAAGACGTTATTATAAAAATGGTACAACTTCACCGGTAATTTCGTGTAGAATACTTTGATGACACCAACGCAAATTAAACTATAAAAACACATTTTATAATAAGAGGATGATATATTTAGCGGGACTGAATGATATTTTGCTTTACTACCTGTTCTTGGATCATGCCACATGCACATAAGTTCCTACAATGTAGACTGATATAATATTGCAATCATATAGTTTAAGGATGAAGTATTATAAATAACGAATTAGGAGTAATATAAATAAATATATACATAAATACATACATATATACATACTACACAAATACGCGCGCTCGTGTGTGTGTTTAATACAATATGTTATTAAATAACATTATGATATTAATCTTACCATTAAGTTGATCAAGCTAACGACTAATCATAATACCTTCCTGATACGGTAGTTATTTATTTCACCCTTAATCGGCTTGGAATCTGACATATTAGTAAAAAAACTATCCAATATGAACAAAT
Source organism: Homalodisca vitripennis (assembly GCF_021130785.1). Taxonomy (NCBI): domain Eukaryota; kingdom Metazoa; phylum Arthropoda; class Insecta; order Hemiptera; family Cicadellidae; genus Homalodisca; species Homalodisca vitripennis. The sequence goes on along the minus strand of NC_060211.1, from coordinate 52,999,511 downwards.
TTGTATAATTCAGTACAGTTACAAATCAAAAGCTGTATTTAATTGATAGAAATACGTTACTATATAACACAGTATACCTACTCTTTCATCAATTTGATAATGATAACTGCTGAACATTCTAACTTTTACTGACACAGCAGAGATATTATTCGTCCATAAACTGCTTAACAATGCCCTGTATTATGGGTATACTCTGTAGTTTGGGCTAAATCGTAACATGTAATAAATTAATATAAAATTTTATGAAAAAACCTATTCATGAATAAAAATGCTCTAAACTGCTAAAAATTAAACCTTCCTCATACGGTGGCAAAAAATGCACGTAATTACGATTATACTTTGTAATTTGTGCTGAAACTCAACATTTAATAAATAAAAATACAATTTTGTAACATAACATTTTCATGAGTTAAGATATGATATGTTATTTAAGAACACATAAATATTTTAAACATGTAATTAATTTGATCAAGCTAACTGCTAAACATCATGACTTCCTGATACAGTGGATATTTATGTCGCCCTTTATCCGCTCAAAATCAGACATAAATTAAAAAAATACTATTACTATGATCAAAAATGTGGTAATTTGTAAATTTTGCTGTCTTTTATTAATAGTTACATTTTATTATCATACTCTATAATTGATAATTTTTTATAAGCTTGATGTCCTTGACTGCTAAACATTCTACCTTCCTGATACAGCAGATATATTTTTCGTCCTTAAGCTGCTTAAAATGCCCTTTATTACGATTATAGTTTGTGATTTGTGCAAAATCGTAACATTTTTTAAATAAAAATACAATTTTGTAACATAACATACCTATGAATAAAGATACAATATGTTAATAAATAACATAGGAATATGAAAAATGCTATAAATTTGAACAGGCGAACTGCTAAACATCATACCTTCCTGATACAGTTGATATTTATTTTGACCGTTATCGGCTTGAAATCTATATGTATTAAAATAATACTATTTAATATGTTCGTATAAATGTAATAATTTGTATATTTAAACGTATTTACAAATTACAAGCGGTCTTTAGATAATTGTTAAATGTTATCCTATAACACTGTAATACCTAATTTTTCATAAGTTTGATAATGTTATCTGCTCAACATTCTAACTTCCTGGTAAAACAGAGATATATTTCGTCCTTAATCTGTTTAAAAATGCACTTTATTACAAATTTTACTTTGCAATTTGAACTGAACCTTAACTATGAGTAAATACAAAAACAACTTAATGACATAACATTTATGAATAAAGATAATATAACATGTTATTAAATAATATAATAATATTAAACTAACATGTTAATAATTTGATCAAGCTAACTGCTAAACATTATACCTTCCTGATACAGTGTATATTTATTTCGCCCTTTATCGGCTTAAAAATACCTTAATATAATTATACTTAATATCTTATCTAATATAAAAAATATGTAGCTAATAATTTGGATATTTCAATGTAATCGCAAATTCAAACTGTCTAATTAATATGCATACGTTATTATTTGAGAAAATATACCTAATCTTCGTTAAATTTGATAAGGTGAACTGCTAAATATTCTACCTTCCTGATACAGCAGAGAGATTTTTAGTCCGTATCTGCTTAAAAATGCACTTTATTACAAGTATACTTTGTCATTTGGGCATGGAGTAGATTAATAACAATTTAACAACATAACTTATTCAAGAATAAAGATATACCATGTTATTAAATAAAAAAGTAATATCAAACATGTTATTAAATTGATCAAGCCAACTGGTAAACATCATACTTTCCTGATACAGTGGATATTTATTTCACCCTTTATCGGTGTGAAATCAGACACCTATTAAAAAAGTACTAATACTATGATCAAAAATGTAATATTTTGTAAATTGTAATGTAATTACAAATAACAAACAAGCTGTCTTTAATTAATAGTTAAAAACTGCTTAAAATGGCCTTTATTACAACTATACTCTGTAATTTGGGCTAAAACGTAATATTGAGGGGATTATAAAATAATTAATTAACATAACTTATCCAAGAATATAGATATAATATATTATTAAATAACATAGAAGGCCTAATATGAAAATGAACATAGTAATATGCTATAAATTTGATCAAAGAGAACTGCTAAAAATCATACTTCCTTATACATTGGATATTTATTTTGACCCTTATCGGGTTGAAATCAGACATATTTTATTAAAAGAATATATATATATATATATATATATATATATATATATATATATGTAATATTAAACATGTAATTAATTTGTTCAAGCTAACTGCTAAACATCATAACTTCCAGATTTTTCAATGTAATACAAATTCATTGCTGCATTTTGTAAATATATATTATGAATGTCTAACAGGCATATATTATTAGTAAAAACACAGTATACCTACTTTTCATTAAATTTTATAATGTAAACTGCTAAATATTCTACCTTTCTGATACACCAGAGACATTTTTCGTCTTTAACTTGTTTAAAAATGCTTTTTATAACAATTATACTCTATAATTTGGGCTAAAACGTAATCTTGGGAAAATAAAATGTAATAAATTTAAGAATAATACTTATTTAAGAATAAACATTTAATATGTTAGTAAATAAAATATTAATATTAAAAATGCTATAAATTGTATCAAAGGGAATTGCTAAAAATCATACGTTCCTGATACAGTGGATATTTATTTTGACCTTTATCGGCTTGAACTCGGACATATATTAAAAGAATACTATATAATATGTTCATTATGTGATAATTTGTATATTTAAATGTAATTACAAATAACAAGCTGTCTTTAAATAATAGTTAAATCTAATATACTGTACAGCCGCATATGAAACCAGTCACTCACTGATAATGTATACAAATTCTAACCTACTTATAGAAGTGCTAGAAACTTGAAATTTGGCACGCAGGTACCTTTTGCCGTATAACCAACAGGAAAATTCTGAAAACCCGGATTTTTTAAATTTTAAACATCTCAAAAAAATTCACAAAAAGCGCATTTTTTACCCTTGCAGGTTTTTTTTTGTAAGCCCGATAGCGGGCGAACCGATGGAGCTAGCTGAGATCTGACGAAAAATCGTTAGTCAGGAATGAAGTGAACTACAAAAAAGGTCCAGTGACTTTTTGCTCTATCTTCCATGGTTAAGCGAAAAAATGCTCGAATATTTGACATTCCAGAGATTTTTTCGCTAAAAATAATGTTTCGAACCCGATAGCGGCCGAACGGTAGGTCGTAGCTCAAATCTGATTGACCAATCAAATTAGCAAATGGTGCGATCCACAGAAAAGGTCCAGTGACTTTTTGCCCTATCTCCATTGGTTTGGCCGAAAAAAACGTGATTATGTGCAATTTATTTGTAATTTTTACGTGAAAATTTTGTTTTTTGTGTCGATAGCGGCAAAACCATTGGTCGGAAATCAAAATGAAACGAAAGTTAAATCTAATATACTGTACAGCCGCATATGAAACCAGTCACTCACTGATAATGTATACAAATTCTAACCTACTTATAGAAGTGCTAGAAACTTGAAATTTGGCACGCAGGTACCTTTTGCCGTATAACCAACAGGAAAAATTCTGAAAACCCGGATTTTTTAAATTTTAAACATCTCAAAAAATTCACAAAAAAGCGCATTTTTTACCCTTGCAGGTTTTTTTTTGTAAGCCCGATAGCGGGCGAACCGATGGAGCTAGCTGAGATCTGACGAAAAATCGTTAGTCAGGAATGAAGTGAACTACAAAAAAGGTCCAGTGACTTTTTGCTCTATCTTCCATGGTTTAAGCGAAAAAATGCTCGAATATTTGACATTCCAGAGATTTTTTCGCTAAAAATAATGTTTCGAACCCGATAGCGGCCGAACGGTAGGTCGTAGCTCGAATCTGATTGACCAATCAAATTAGCAAATGGTGCGATCCACAGAAAAGGTCCAGTGACTTTTTGCCCTATGTCCATTGGTTTGGCCGAAAAAACGTGATTATGTGCAATTTATTTGTAATTTTTACGTGAAAATTTTGTTTTTTGTGTCGATAGCGGCAAAACCATTGGTCGGAAATCAAAATGAAACGAAAGTTTCATTTAGCAAATGAGGTGATCTACAAAAAAAGGTCCAGTGACTTTTTGACCTATCTACAATGGTTCGACCGCAAAACGCGTTTAAATGCAATTATTTTGTGATTAATACGTGAAAATCTTGTTTCTGGAGTCGATATCAGCCGAAGATTGGAGTTTAAATCTTTATCATTCAGTAACTAGAAAACTATGAGATCTATAAAAAAGGTCCGGTAGTCTTTCGTCTTATATCCTTTAGTAAGCCTGTAAATCGCTTTCAACGGTAAAATATTTATCGTGTTTTAAAAAAATCCACATTTTGGTTGTTTTAAATTTTTTGCTACTGTGATTTGTTCAATTCATTCTGGTTCCGGATTGAACAATTATTACTACGTTACCGAGTGATTACAACCCCCCTAGGGAATTGGCTGAGCGTTAGCGAAACGTCAATAGTAGATAGTGACAGAGAGAATTTATTTATTTTAACACACACAACAACCTCTAAAAGAGAACCACGTGTGTGTTATCACCCAGTTACAATAAACCCCCCTCTGGAATTTCCCAGTATGACCAGATAACCTCCTGAGTAAATTAAACCCCCTGATGTCTTAACCCTAGGTAACATTAACCCCTCCTGGAATTTTCTGGTATGACCAGATAACCTCCTGAGTAAATTAAACCCCCTTATGTCCTAACTGCCGGTAACATTAACCCCCCCCTGGGAATTTCCTGGCATGACTATATAAACTCCGAGCAAATTAAACCCCCTAAAAAACTTAAAAATACTGACTTATGGTAGGTTTTTTTATTATATTTACACTAAGCAATTTACAATAGTTGACCGGTGCAGACTTTTCTACAACGCTCTGTAACACCTAAACTAGAGCTCGTAGCTCAAATCTGAGGACAGAATCGAAACACAAAATTAAATTTCCGACAGGAAAGGTTCAGTGACTTTTTCTTGTATCTCCAGCGGTTAAGCCACAAAACGCCCTCTAACTCAAAATTTTGGTTAAAAGTAAACACTCTAATTTATATTTCCTGCCAAACCTAATCTCGGATTTTAGTTATAAACCCAATTCTTTTGTCTCATAAATTTGCTATGACGTCACTTAACTTTTCGACGAAATACATTGATTATTTTTATATATCTCACATAATTTGGCTGAGCGTTAGCGAAGCATTACAACCCACGAGAAAGGACACAGTAGGGAAAGCGTAACTTGAAACCTCATGTCCGAATTTAACCTATAACCAAATCACTCCTATCCCCGAATTTTAAGCACTCACTTTGGGGGCCTGGAGGCCGCCTCCAGCGAGCCGAAGGCGAGTGTTGTTCTATAACACTGTAATACCTAATTTTTCATAAGTTTGATAACGTTGACTGTTAAACATTCTAACTTCCTGATACACTGGTTTCTATTTCGCCCTTTATCGGCTTAAAATCAGACGTATATTAAAAAAATACTATCCAATATGAACAAATATTTAATAATTTGTATTTATCAATGTAATAAAAATTACAAGGTGTCTTTAATAATAATAGTAACATGTTATTATAAACAATGTAATACCTGAATGTTCATAAGTTTGATAATGTTAACTGCTAAACATTCTAACTTCCTGATATATCAGAGACATTTTTCGTCCTTAATCTGTTTAAAATGCACTTTATTATAATTATACTTAGTAATTTGGGGTAAAACGTAATATTGAGCGAATTAAAAAATATTTTAATAACATAACTTATTCATGAATAAAGATATAATTTCAAACATTATATACATTTTATCAACCTTACTGCTAAACATCATACGTTCCTGATACAATGGATATTTATATCGCCCTTTATCGGCTTCAAATTAGACGTGTATTAAAAAAATACTATCAAATATGAACAAATTTTATATGTAATAATTTGTATTTTAAATGTAATTACAAATTACAAGCTGTCTTTAATTACCAGTTACATGTTATTCAATAACACTGTAATACCTAACCTTTCATAAGTTTGATAATGTTGGCTGCTAAACATTCGACCTGCCTGTTATAGCAGAGACATTTTTCGTCCTTAATCTGCTTAAAAATGCCCTTTATTACGATAAACGATAAACATTTAATAAATAAAAATACAATTATGTAACATAACATATTCATGAATAAAGATATAATATGGTATTTAATAACATAATATAAATAAAAAAATACTAATAATTTGATCAAGCTAACTGCTAAACATCTTTCCTGATGCAGTGGATATTTATTTCGCCCTTTATCGGCTTAAAATCAGACGTATATAAATAAAATACTATCTTATATGAACAAATATTTAATAATTTGTGTATTTCAGTGTAATTACAAATTCATTAATTAATAGACATAAGTTATTATTTAACACAATATACCTAATCTTTATTAAATGTTATAATGTTAACTGCTAATCATTCTGTCGTTCCAAAGGGAACAACCCATTATTCAGGCAAAGTACAAGTTTATAAATTTATTATAAACACTTTCTTATATTTTTATATATTTTAACTTATATTTAAGTTGTAATCTGTTAAAAATCATATTTGACATCTTTTTCAGGTAAACTTTACACAAAAAGCCGGTTTAGGAGGTGAAGCATATTACGTAGCATTGGCCATATCCTCCATGCGTTTGGCCTCCACATTCCTGACGACTTGGGGCTGCAGTAGGTGGGGTATGAGGCCCCCAGCCTTGTTCTCCAGCGTGGTCATGGTGGTATCCCTGTTGATGCTGGCACTGTCCGTGTCGTCTTTGCTGACTTTTCCCCCTTGGCTCGTCGGTTTCCTGGTCCTCCTGTATGTCCTCACAAGCACCACAGGGTATTCCTCCATATACTGGGCCGTGTTGGGGGAGTTGTTCCCCACATCAGTACGAGGGGTAAGTGACACCCCTCAAATATTCACAGAAATTACTTGTGGAACATAGATTAAAATGTTGTTCAGTAAATAGCACCGTTCTCTATGGTAGGGAATTACTTTCCTAGTAAGTGTCACAGAGTTATTGTTAATTGGCTAACTAACCTCGCGCTTGATTAACTCATAGAAATGATGAACGAATTTTTGTTACAGGCCGCTAATGGAATAGTGACAAGTTTTGGATATTTTTTAAGTTTCCTTACTGTCAATCTCTACACACGTTTGGAACGCAATTTCAGTTCTCTTCAACTGTTTCTGTTCTTCGCTGTCTCAGGATCGGCTGGCACGCTGCTTCTATTCCTTTTCCTTCCGGAGACTCGTGGTAAAACGCTGTTGGAAATAGAAGATTACTTCAGAGGTATATAAAAACTCAAAAAGTATAATATAAGAGATTTAAGGATATATATTTATGACAGGTGCTTGATTGGATTATCGATAATGTTAATTAAAATCGATAAAGCTCACTATGCTTTCAAACATTAAAGTATAGGTACCAAGTTTTAGTTTATAATTTTAAAACTACTGGCATTGAATCGAGTACTTTATGGTACTTTATGCAACCAACATTTAGAAAATTAAAAATAATAGATTTCCACAGGTGTACTTCCTCATGAGGATTTTATTTAAATAATCTATCATCACAAAAGTATAAACGTTTTTATGAACAAATATTATTTGTAGTATTCAGTCTCAGCTTTAAAGGTTTTGTTGTAATAATTCAGGTGAATATTAATTAAAACCTTTTTTATATACTTTGTTCTTTACACAAAAATGCTTCTTTGTACGAAATGCACCTACAAATACAGTTCGGAATCGATAATTTTAATGTACTTTCTTTTTGTCGAATGCTATTACATTTTTCGTTTTTCAATTGAATTCTCATCCTAACGTTAATATGCCTAATGTATTCGACACGTTTTGAGTCATAACTATTATCCAAACTCTATGATAGTACACAAAGATAGTAAGATAACTCTTGAATAAGGAGGAACATAATCTCAATAAGCAAGGTAGCGTGTAATTATCCAAAAGGTGGCAGCCTGTGATATAGAAACCTGATTGTGTACTGTTTATCATATTGGTCGTTAGGTTATTAAGGATTAAGGAGACAACCACGTTACACTTCCATTCCACATATACAAAAACGAACGTGTTTTAGTTACAGTTTTGGTTAAAAACTGGCTCTCAAAAACGAGATATTATATTTAATTACTTAAATTGTGTCATCTCTTAAGTTCACCCCCTATTTCATCCAATACATTTTTATAGAAAAAAATAAATGTTGTCAAAAAATAACTACACATTGTCGTTGTTGTGAGCTTGTTTATTTATATATATATATTTTTATTATATATTTTATAATGTTATAATACAGCCGAAGCCAATTACACTGTGACATTAATATTATTATATATGAATATAATTGGATAACTTTAAAACAAAAAAACACACACAATTTAATCCAAAACAACAGCTCAACTACATTAAATATCAACTATACACAAAAAAAGAGCATTTTAAAGTTGACAAAGTTGACAACACCACCGAAGCACCGATAAATAACTTAACAACAAGATGAATCAAATAATTTAAATAAATAACAACTTATAGAATGTTATAGAAATGTAGGTATCCGGCAAAAATGATTTACTTATCATATAAAGTTTGATATTTTCACCAAAAAATGGTTATAGATGAGTACCAAACGGTGAAACAAAAATGTCATAATATTGTCATATATGAATTGGAATAAAATATATTAGATTGGCTGGTTTGTAATAATCTGATTATGCAGAAAATAAGGGCATATTAAGAAAAAGTCATATTTCTTATTTTGACAAATAACAGTTAGGAGTTGCTTAATAATTCACTTTTAATTTCCAGGAACAACAGAATCTGATGTAAGCAGCAAGACCAACACGGATACTGCCTCCAAGGAGAACTAAATAAAATAAACATTAGTATGTAGGTTATCTGGAAAGGCGTCTTATATTTATAAAACATCTCAACAAGTGATTGTAAATTTTACATGAGATAAGAGACTGTATTAAGTACATTAATTTACATGTTTTGTTAGAACATAGTATTCCTAACGGTCTTAAACATGTTTTCTATAAATTTACTATCAGCCATGACATATCTTTCGTGTGAAAATGGGCGTCAGTCTGTATGTATATACAGTTTAGTTAAAAATGTATACATCATAAACTATTTGTTACTGCAGTAGGTACCCTTTCATGAATGATACCTTGATTTGTGCCTAAATTAATGCAATAATTTACTGAGAGTATAAACATTCAGGATAATGTGTCTAAATGGATAAAGGGTCATGATAAGTAAATCATACTATGTAAAGGGTTGACCAGAAGTTGATATTTATCCCGAAATTTATTTACGATTTTAAAGTTCTGTGTTGTCAATTTTTGTGAAATTTGAAACCAATAACACCTTTTTGTACAGCTGAAAATGTTGATAGAATTTGTATCACCAAATCCATAGTAGTTATAAGACAAAATATGTAACAAAATTATAATGTATTATTCTAATCGGTTTTGAGTTATTATGAAGTTATAAAACATTGAAGTAAATATGAATACTGTAACTGAACAGTTTCGCAGCTCGTAACGAAAAAAGCAAAATTCATAAAGACAGAAAATAGCAAACGAGCAAAAATAAAATATACTTTGCGCCATTGTGTTTCTGTTCATAGTCCTTTAAAATTAATGTCCCAAATAGGGATTGAAATTTTTAATTTTAAACTTATTCCTTTCTACCCCCTCCCCATTAAAAAAGGGGAACATGTTTTTATCCTCAATAAAATCCACAACAGTGTTTTAATAAGTATGGTAAAGATTGTACATCGATATATCAATCTGTTTGGAATTTATCCAGGCCTATCAGGACTCAATTTACACCCTTAATAAATACACAATAAAGGTTTTTGTAAACTCTGTAAAACACACACACACACACACACACAATGTTTCTTAGCAACGTGCATAGTTCGATCACTACGTTAGCTCACAATTAATCTGGAATAAAAACTATTTAATATATCTATTTAACCTTTGTATTTTCGGGTGAACACCCGTACATACATTTTAGTTTGCATCGAAGATTTACTCGTTTAAGTTAACATCACTCTTGACGTGCAAAATAATTGTAAGGTCGTTGTAAAAAGTTACTTCATAATTTCAGCACGGGCTTTTCCAAAACCGATCAATAAATGATAATTTCTTGAATACTGTCTTTATTAGATAAGAATTTGAAAATTGATATGAAAATAAGTTCGTTAGGACCATATTTTATAAAACTGTATTGATACTAAAATTACTAAAGTTTATGTCATATATACAAATAAATAGATTTTGTTGAAAATTAAGCATGTCTTAAATGATGCTAGTAATTCGATTTTGAAAAGACCTTTGATAAAGTCACCATTAAAATATTTCACACAGTTAATCAGTTTAAAAAGAAATACCTTGATTCTATTGATGATTCCTTAAGTTTGTTTAGCTCGTTCCTGTATGTAAAAGTACAAAAGGTTTATTTGTAATCATTCCCCTCCAAAGGATTTATCGTGAAACCAGGGTACTATCAATACTCGAACCATGGACCTTTATTGCTCACAATTTTTATGAACAACATAACGAAATATGTAAACAAAATTCACGTTTTATTCCCTGGATTGCAATAAACAGTATTTAAATATGTTTTTGTATTGCCAACTAACGGTATGTTAAAACATATTTAAATAATCAAATATGTAAAACATTGTAAAATATTATTATAACTTTACGATATGAAATTAGTCAAAAGAGTGGCCAGTACAGATAGTAGTTCTCACTTGCAACAAGAATCAGATTCCACTCAGAAAAGAGTGGGGGGAAAATAATTTAAAATGTAATGTTATACTATGTAATGTCATACCATATGATTAGGCCTATAACTAAGAATTACAAGGTCCTATCTACCAAATCTGAAAAAATTACTAGCATAACCGGGTTCTATCTGAACTCTGGTACAAGATGCACTGACACAGTACATTTACCCTGTTCCAGTCCCGAATTAGCAAAATGCTAAGGTTCCATCTGATAGCTTGATAAATCATTAATCTGCATAAGGTTCCGTGTGTGTATATATAGCCTACATTTATGTATCACGAGTTACTGCATTTATAAAAATATTAAATTCAAGGTAGCCTACGTTAAAATACTACTGACATTACCCAAAAACAATGATATCGATAGTTAAAATGGATAGATTGTTATTTCTTATTTGGCTTGGATAAAGGGATAAAGCTTGGATAAAGTGCGTTAATATGTTTTTAAATGTCAGTATAAATTACTATTTATATAGCAGATAAGCTAATTAATTAAAAATAGTTTTTAAGAAATTTGAATAAAAAAATTGTTTTATTTTACTTAAAACACGTTTTTATAAAAATAAGACTAGTAACTGATTAATTCGATTTGTTTGTTTTTGTATGAAAATCCCCAATCGTTCTCATTGGAACATAATCTGAAATTCAATATTTAATTTGAAGAAAAACTATTTAAAATTTGAAATTTAACATAGCTGATTGAGGATTATGATTTTTCATTTTTGTGACGTTTGTTTGCATATTTGAAGTTTACAATTACAAACATATTTATACATCCTGTAAATGTACTATACAGGTGAAGAAAAAGCTTTAAGTATTAGAAAACACCGGATTTGATCTTTGACAAACAGAGTAGCTAAATTTGCCATTAATATCATTTAAAACATGTATATCGAAATTTACAATTTTTAATTTGTTATTTATTATTTGACTTGAATAAACGGATATTTCAGTATACCAATTTATGTAATACTAAGTAACATCGTTTCATCGTTCACACTAAATCTGAACATTGCTCACGCAACTGAATTCTTGACTCGCTTTAGCCTCGCTGTATACAGATAGATTAATCTTCAGTTAACCGAAAGAGTTAATAAGCACTCGTCTCTATACTGTATACTCGTATCAGAATGTGTCACGTCACTAACGTACATAACCGTAATATAAAATATATTAAGAGGGGGACAAAATGAAACTTTATTGAAACCAGCTAAAAATGGGAGAAGTGTTGAGGACAGTGAAATACACGATTCCCTGTGTACACCGTAAGACTATGAAATTTCATACAGTTTCTGACAAAGTATCTAAAAACGGCGGAGGAACTGAGTTTTCTACACATAACGTACATATGGTAGGAAGGGTTGATTCTATTTGAAAGTTGAGTTTAGCTCCAGTTAAACTTTCTCTTATTGCAGCGTCTGGTATATTTTTTTTATCTCTTTAGATTCCAGGAGTCAAGTCTGAGGCAGCGTCAAATACCAGACGCTGAAATAAGAAGAAGGTAAACTGGAGCAAAACGTAACATTAAAATCTACGAATATTCGACATTAACAAAGGACACATCACGTGTCCTTTGTTAATGCTTGTTTGTAGAGAGCAACATAATCTAATTTTACAACTGTCATAGATTACAGTATGCACCTAGTATGCACTCGAGTAGCGGAACGAAATCTGACTGTTCTGTCTGCGGGGTCACTCTCCAGAAGAAAATTATTCCGAGCTCTGTAATCTGTCTCTCATAATCTATTCTAAACACTATCGTTATTGGTCACTTACGGTTACGATTATATGGTCACTTCTTAACACTATGGCTATTTGATATAAATTGACATTACTAGATTATTCACACCGAATGGGACAAAATTATGACATTAAGCAGAGAGCTAAATCATATACAAATCGTGGATATATTGCATACTTATAGCAAAAGTGTATAGTGTTGATGAATGCATTGACTTAAATCTTTAGGAAAGAAGCTTGGAGTTTAATTGTTTACGAAGTAATATATGTGTATATTTTAATGTGGTAGACGTTTGCAGTGAGTCCTTTAGCGTGTGAGATAGGTCAACTGGACCCTTCATGGTTATTCCTTAGACAATCTATCTGTAATTGCGAGGTCACAAGAAAATTAGGCATGATCTGATTACTTATCAGATTTGGGGATAAACTTCAGTGAGCCAATCATATACATTGTATACTTAAAGTTTATAATCGTGCGAAATACATTGACCTTTATATTTGGAAACGACGGTCCAACCATGGTGTACATTAATCTGACCTTACAATATTTTCAGCAAAGCCAAGAGATGACATACGTTTACCAACGGTAAATCGACCCTTTACACTCATTAATACTGGTTAATTATGTAATCTGGGTCATAATTAATTAATCTAGGCACAGACCTTTTATCAATAAAGACTTATCCCACTTATCTCTTAACATTATTAAGTTTAATAGCCTAAATTATCCACTTTGAGCAGAAGGTTGTCACAAACGTCCTTGCCAAGTAATAAACCACTTGAGCCAATTCAAAATGTTTATTACCAGTAGGCATGTGTAGACGTGGCCGCTTTTATCAGGCAATACCTGCACTACTGATAACAGCTGCTTATCTTACCATGTAGCCAGTAGCCGATACGTCCCAAATTATATGTTCCCAACCCCTCCCCCCCACAATATGTTACAAAATATGCAAGGCCTCTGTACTTGAATGTAATCAATCAAATCAACTCAAAATATTTATTGTTCAAAGACATATACATGCATAGAACATAGTCATTGAATAATTTTTATAATATAATATCTTTTTTTATTATTTATAAGGGCATAAAACACGGAGGTTATCAATGCCCGTAGGGTTAACGGACACCTACACTTTAAAATATGGTGTCACGTTATCAGTGCAAGGAATAGACAGCGGATCGCTGTGTCACAGAAAATTATCACATTAAGATAATAAGAAAAACAACTGCAGTGAACAGAGGAATAAAACTAAATAACAAAATTAGCCGAGAGGCTGTAAAGGGGCCCGATATAATATCAGAATTATGTATTATATATGTTAGTAGTATATATTATAAATACCACAACCTAAATTATTATTTCATACTATATAAACATTGTCAATAAAACTAAAAGTGATAGACAATCACGCATCTGTTAATCATCCATACGCCCAATGCTAGCCCTTCAACTAACATATTATATTGAGGTTCATTTTTGGATATAAATAAAAAGGCCTTTATTTGTTAAGCGTTTCTCAGTACAGCTGTTTTTCAGAATAACTTGCGTCATCAAATGGTATATGCCTAATAACTACCTAACAACTAAATAATGAAATTTTATATTTAGAAATGTTACAATAGATAACGCCCATAGAATCTGTGCGACCAAGAAAAACTTACCAATAACATTTTCTTCTACATAATCATATAAGTAAAGCATGCCATAACAAACAGGGCCTCTTCCACGCTATAACTCGACTGATCCAGAATCAGCATTTTCACTTGCTTTTTCAACGTCTTACGCCTGAAAATATCCAGCGGAGGGTTGAGAACGTTTGCTTCGTTGTAAGCCAAAAATAATTTTTGAAAAAGGTGCTTGCGTTTGGAATTGGTATATCTTATTGCTATTCCGCAAACTGTAATATTGTGGTCGACACTCATGTTACAGTATTCCTAGCATAAAAGACACATGAACTCTGCAGGAGAACTAAGGATTTTAAATATAACCAACTGCTTTTTTAGCTGAAAACAAAGCATGCATTTTTAAGCCCTTGTCACGCAATTCCATAGAAAAACCAAACCATAATAAAAAGTTGATACTACGGTGGCGTGAACAAATCTTGATAAGCTTATTAGCAAAAAATACCGGAAACATAATTATTTTTTTAGTTCGGTTTTAATAGTTAGTGTTCTGTTTTGTTTTTATTATTAATTATTAAGTGCTTGATTTAGAGTTAGTGTGCTTGGAGTTGACACACAGCATGGTTTTATAGATTTATGGTGTCACAACGCTCTGGTATGATTTGTTTATTTAAACCTAGATTGTAGTTATGTGCTAGGTTATTTATTTACCGGAGGAAGATATCAGATAAATAAATATTGCAGATCTCGAAAGGTAGTGTAATTGATTTTTTTGTGTCACTGATCTAAGGAAATGACTGGAAAATCCTGTTCCTTTCACAATAGCTCCATTGCCAAAATCAAATTTTCACATACATTTCACCACTGAAAAGTATAAATAGAGCCTATCGGTGAATGTTGATTGTGGAAGAAAAATTGTGTTTATTATCCTTATTGACTTGTTTTGTTTTGTCGGTGGTTGCGTTAGCAAAGTGGAGGATTTAGACAATTTTTATTTCTCTCTGTCTGAATTATATTAAAAAACGAACAGATCTGCAGATTTTAAATTTTTATAAAAATACATTGCTACACAGAAAAGCAAAAGTTATGAGATAATGCATATATATCATTACAATTAGCCTGAGCATCATTGTAGCTTATCAAGAGGGATGTAAAATTGAACTTTCTGTACTAGCTGTAAATGAGCTTGACATTTTGAATGCAACCTCAGCGAAGCTGTTACACGACACGTGGTCAAAAGTCTAGTATTCAGTGGCGTACAAATTCATAGGGCATAGGAAGAAAATATTGGTAACACTGAAAATGGAACTATCCAGCATAACTGAATTGTATTAACATAGATAAAATAAAAATTGAAAGTGTTTAATTTTATAATAGCTTATTTACCAAGAAAGAGATTTGTGAAACAAGTCGAACTGGGGCATTTTTTACGAAACCATTGTAAGAAAACGAGAGACATAAATACATTTCAAGATTCCAACCTGTGTGGCATTTAAACTTTTACTTTTGTGTAGGCTATACTTGCAACTAACTCTACATGTGTGCGCGTGCGTGCGTGCGTGCGTGTAAGTGTGCGTGTGCGTGTGTATATAATTTATTCCTATCAATCTTTTTTAAGAAACTCCGTCACACTAAAATGTCGCATTAATTGTAACATTCTTGGATAATTTAGGAATCGAAGTCACTTTTCATTGTATTAGGACACAACCTGCTTTTCCTTGAATGGATAGAAGGGTTTCTCCTATGAAATCAATCAGTCGTAGCTACGCTAGTTTTGGGTGGAGTTATAAATACGGGGACGACAAAAGGAGTTTTTTTACTATAACACGATACAATTGTTTCATGGATTATATTTTTAGCTTGATACACTCAAAACCAACCGTCAGACATATAAATAATAGTTATATTGTCCTCAATTAGATAAAGGCACTGAAGGCCGCCTCCCTCAGGGTCTGCGTCTTTAAATGTGTAGGTTTAGGCGTCCAACTTAAAGTACGATTCGTAGGTAGAATCGTCATTAAGCCAGGGGAATGTAAGACTTATGTAATTATTAGTAATATAAAATTCATAGAATAGATGTACAGATAGTTGCTGGAAAGGAAGTCTCGTATTGCAATTCGAGACAAACATCCTCCGGATGTAAGTAGATACGCACATCCGCCCAGACGCCGATGGTGAACAAACAGGAAATGCTTATTTGTAAAAACCGTGCGACAATGTAAGGGACAGCCATGCTGATATGGAAAATTGTTACTCACCAATTATGATGGAGAGATTTGGCAGAGGCGTGGTCAATGAGCTGGCGAGAGAAGAACATCAAAACTGAAGAACAAGGAGGAGAGGTAGAAGTGGAGGCCGGGAATTCGAAAAGTGAAGTTCGGGAGTGTTTGTGTTCGTGTGCGGAAAAATATCTCTAGGCGTAATAAGTGTGATGTGAAATAAAATGTAAGTAATTTTAAGAACTTAGTATATTTTAGGGTTCATTAATCATTTTCAATTCCATATCTATTTAAATGTTCACAATTTCGAAAATGTAAATTCATGTAAATGTTTAGCTATTTTAAAGAATGTTTCTCATGTTAGTCCATGAACTCATTATTATTGCAACACTACAAAATTACTAGTAAATGTTATAATGAATTAAATTTATAATAAATTGTAATGAATAATTTAATATCAAACATGTTTTCAAAGTATTAAGGTATTAAGGTTTGTGCTTAATATGTCGATTGACGCAATCAATTAATCAATTTAATGAAATGTTGTCACAAATAAATGTGTTGGTTCATTTGAGGGTATTTGTACTGCCAATCTAACCTATTATTAAATCCTCTCACAGCAACCCTTGCTCAAAATATGTCACAACCTTAATCTTAAACTAAACCAAACTACAAAACCTTACAAACTTTAGAGAAATATTTTCAAATCGCATTTTGAACCATACAATTGACCCATATCGATTTCAAGGAAAACTAGCTTGTAAGCTTATACACTACAAATTGACTTTCAGCTCCTGACTATCATAGTAAAGTAAACGGACATTTTGAATGTCACCAAAACTGATATCACCTTACATATTACGTTGTAGGCAACAAATCTTTTTCACATTTAACGAAATATTTTTACATTTTTTCCCTTCAATAACTTTAGACTTTAGAATACGCAGGAATTTTTTTTAAGAGCTTTCAATACCATGTTCGCATCTATTTGATTTCAAAACTTAATAAAATTCTACATTCAAAGGGAAAATACGTAACACTAATATTTGAAAATTTTATTTTATTAGTTGCAATATAAATTAATGCAGAAAAATGCGTTCTGCCTTGCAGGAAACATACAAGTAGTTCAAGATATCACTAATAAATTAAACATAGAATTCATTAAAACATGATATTAAAATACTTAAACTATTGAAGAAGTACTATGGTCTACATTCGACCACCGACAAATTTCCTCCCTATCTTTAACGTAACACTAATATTTGAAAATTTTATTTTATTAGTTGCAATATAAATTAATGCAGAAAAATGCGTTCTGCCTTGCAGGAAACATACAAGTAGTTCAAGATATCACTAATAAATTAAACATAGAATTAATTAAAACATGATATTAAAATACTTAAACTATTGAAGAAGTACTATGGTCTACATTCGACCACCCACAAATTTCCTCCCTATCTTTAACGAAGCGCCGTATTTGACTCGTCCTTCATTGACAGCAATCTCCCACTCCTTCTTTCAGTGGAAATTCATACTTTGAAAAGAAGCATCCATTAAACATGTCTGAAAGTGCTAAAATCTGTAACAAAAAACCAAACTGTGTTATAAAAAGATAGGAATCGCTATAAATATAGTAACTTACATTTAAAACTAAACAAATCAAATGGTAATAATAACATTTAATTTGAAATCATATTAGATATTAAATGGTGTCTAAATAAGCATAACTATATAAATGGCCGTTATAGTACATAATATTTTAAAGTATTTTTTTTTTAAGTACTATCTTTACTACTAATCTTTTAAAGTATTACCTATTTTTGTAAAGTTTAAAGAAAATATATTTAAAATACCTTGTTCTGATGTAATACCGTACGTTACTACTAATTTAAATTGGTGTTATCAATACAAATTCGAAAGAAAGATTTGTAAATGGAAATAGAAAATTTAAGTAGTATTGCGCATCCAAGAAATTCATATTTTGTAGCACCATTTAATAACGTTGATTAGAGTTTCTTCACACTTAAAAGCGTAAGTTAGCGAAAATGTTTGCAATTATTTAACTTTAAAATTGTTGCTACTAAAGTAAACAATTGACACCTTGCTCAGGGGTATGTGCTCAGGGCCATAAACCTTATGAATAACAATCATAAAATATACCCCTGGTAGGTCACTACTATCAATGAGCAAACACTACTTGGTGTCACTATGCTGCAGAGCTTCTGCAAAGAGCTGTAGACCGTCGTATGTATTCTAATTACAACAATAATTGTATTAAGAAAGTCGATTATTCAGAATGGTTTGTATTTCATAAAATAGATCTATTGTTTATATTCTGTTTTAAAACAGTAGGAAGTGCTTGATCTTGAGAACGAGTCATTAAGTATTTCGGACGGTTTAATCATGGTCGTAATAATGACCTAATAACGTATCATAATGACAGAATTTCTGCTTATCACGTTGTACGTACAGACAGTGTTGTAGTGTTTATGTATTTACATAAACATTGACATTTAGGTACGAATAAACATAGTTCTGAAAATGATTAGGTCAAAAGTTTTCAACCCCAGAGTCCCGGACCCTTTCCCCTACCGTTACTAACCTGGATAAATCAGGTCTATAAATTTTCTCATCATAATATTGTTTAATATAATCTAAAGCATGTGTGCATAGTAATTACGCACAGTTCACTATGTATTTTTCTAACTAAAGATACAATTAACTTCTCTTATGCATTATGGACAGTTATATTTACCTAGTTGTACGACTGCCACAGTGGGAAACGTCCGTTCTTGACCAACACGATTAGTTTTCTGTTCTATCTGAGCCCTCGCCTCTTTCTAAAAACAAAATGTAAAATATTTAGTTGCAATATAAGTATGTTATACTTATCAAGTGGTTTCCTTGATCAATCGATTGTTACAGAATGTTGACTATGACTTCTCTATCTTTCTAAACAGTGTTGGAGTACGTCACGCCATTTGCCGTGTAACAGGCTTTGGCGAGATTTGCATGCCTAATTTAAAATCTATAGCTCATCGCAGTCCTAGTGTGTCCTGCGGAAAAAGATATAAAGATGTGTGTATATATATATATATATATATATATATATATATATATATATATATATATATATATATATAAAGTCACACAGAAAACAAACTCACAAAAAATAATACTCAGCAACATTTAATGGTGGACATCAGAGAGCGCATTATTGTCCATGTAGGCATGAATTTTCTGTTAAAACTTACATATGTTGATAACTGTTTTGAAAATATTTTGCCGCATTATACTTTAATCTTTTTTAATTAAGATTAATTACAGGATTAAATTAATAAAACTTCCGATGAGCTAGGGAAGGTACTATAACACAAATTGCGCTGAAATCATGTTTCGACAAACGTCAAAAAATCACTTTTTATTTCTACTCTACGTAGAGGAACATCAAATATTAAAATTCAATATGATTTTATTCAGTTTGTTACGAATTTATTTGTTCTGTTACTTCGCAGTTGCTACCACGGTTACCTACAAGATCAAAGTGAAAGTATTCGCTAACGATCAGCCAAATCCCTTGGAGTGACATGCATCATCATCGAACTTAGTATTGTTCATATAGAAATCAAGCATCATACAAAGTCTATGCGCCAGTTCGTGTTAGAGTTAAAGTGTGGGCTGATATACAGAAATTGAATTTCTCAGCCTTTTCAATAATGGCATTCGCTAACGCTAACCGTATAATACGGTATTAATAAAAAATACATAAGATTCACCGGCAAACACTCACCAAAACGACAACCTTGTAACCAAGTCTTTATTGGAGCGCAAGTAGTTACCTAAATATATATTTACATAATTTCAATAATAAATAGTAAATTTCTCAAAACAATTTAAAATAGATTATTATATGGTTTATTAAACTATTCCCATTTTCCAATATAACAGTCAACTTTTTGGTATTAAACACTATGCATTTTATTAATATTTATGATAGGAAAAGAATATTTGAAACATTTTTAAATTCCAGGCACT
The DNA here is from genome assembly GCF_021130785.1 of Homalodisca vitripennis. NCBI lineage: Eukaryota > Metazoa > Arthropoda > Insecta > Hemiptera > Cicadellidae > Homalodisca > Homalodisca vitripennis. Next base: position 52,978,983 of record NC_060211.1, on the reverse strand, counting down.
TTAGGATATATAATAACTGAAAAGGTTAAATTTTTTATAATTTTCCCTTATTTTAGATGTAAATTTATTATCTCGAAAGGAAATTTATTAATATTAAGAGAATTTTTAATCATTCAAACTGTCTAAATACATCATAATGGACACTCTTTTCAATTAAATCTTTTTATTTTATTTAAACCTATACAACTTATACGATGTTTCCATGTTTTAAAAATAAGAGGAAATTCCAAATTTAAGACCTTAAATTCACATATTCTATAGAACATTAAAGAAGGTGTTTTCTCAATGTTAAATTCCATAAGGAATTAAAACCCTTTCAGGAAAACATATCTCCATCACTAAAACATTGATTGTGGGGGATGCACATTACTGCTAATCCGGCTGTTCTAATTTCGCTACATGCACTTGTCACAGTGATGGGGTTAAGCGAAATAAAAACAGTGTCAAGAATAAAAGAATATAATTTTTAAAACAATTTGGTAACGATTTGGGAAATTTTATAGTAATACCAATGTATAAATTAGTGAAAAAAAGACTTAACTCATTGTTATTTATCCCACTCAGTCACTATTAAATTTAAATTATGTGGGAAATATTTTAACATGCTAATAATACTTATACTAGAATGTATCTTATTTAACAAGATTGTAAAAAATGATAGTAATGGAACCATAATACATAACTTATTATTAAAACTATTACTGTGAAAAATTTACATTTACATAGCAGATTCTCTCTTACCACCTGATTGACCTTGTCTAGCCGAGGTGATGCGATCGTCCGAACCTGTACCAGGTTCAAGATTACTGCCAGGAGTAGAGGTGTTTTGACTTTGTCTCGTGGTACCTGAAACATTTGTTTTACGTTTAGAATCTTGACCGCTTGCAATTAAGGTGGAAACTCATTCAAACCTCTTCCAGATTCAAGATTACTGCCAGGAGTACTAGATATGTTCTCACATTCCCCCGTGGTACCTGAAACATTTTTTTTTCCGCTTAAAATCTTGATCGCCTAAAATTAAGGTGGAAACTCATTCAATCCTGTTCTAGATTAAAGACTACTGCCAGGAGTAGTAGAGATGTTCTCACATTCCCCCGTGGTACCTGAAACATTTTCGTTGCTCTTAGAGTCTTGATCGCCTATAATTAAAACGGAAAAATCATTCAATCCTGTTCTAGATTAAAGACTACTGCCAGGAGTAGTAGAGATGTTCTCACATTCCCCGTGGTACCTGAAACATTTTCGTTGCGCTTAGAGTCTTGATCGCCTATAATTAAAACGGAAAAATCATTCAATCCTGTTCTAGATTAAAGACTACTGCCAGGAGTGGTAGAGATGTTCTCACATTCCCCCGTGGTACCTGAAACATTTTCGTTGCACTTAGAGTCTTGATCGCCTATAATTAAAACGGAAAAATCATTCAATCCTGTTCTAGATTAAAGAATACTGCCAGGAGTAGTAGAGATGTTCTCACATTCCCCCGTGGTACCTGAAACATTTTCGTTGCTCTTAGAGTCTTGATCGCCTATAATTAAAACGGAAAAATCATTCAATCCTGTTCCTGAGTCTAAAGACTACTGCCAGGAGTAGTAGAGATGTTCTCAACAGTCCCCGTGGTACCTGAAAAATTTTGTTGCGCTCTTAGAGTCTTGATCGCCTATAATTAAAACGGAAAAATCATTCAATCCTGTTCTAGATTAAAGACTACTGCCAGGAGTAGTAGAGATGTTCTCACATTCCCCCGTGGTACCTGAAACATTTTCGTTGCTCTTAGAGTCTTGATCGCCTATAATTAAAACGGAAAAATCATTCAATCCTGTTCTAGATTAAAGACTACTGCCAGGAGTAGTAGAGATGTTCTCACATTCCCCCGTGGTACCTGAAACATTTTCGTTGCGCTTAGAGTCTTGATCGCCTATAATTAAAACGGAAAAATCATTCAATCCTGTTCTAGATTAAAGACTACTGCCAGGAGTAGTAGAGATGTTCTCACATTTCCCCGTTTTACCTGAAACATTTTCGTTGCACTTAGAGTCTTGATCGCCTATAATTAAAACGGAAAAATCATTCAATCCTGTTCTAGATTAAAGACTACTGCCAGGAGTAGTAGAGATGTTCTCACATTCCCCCGTGGTACCTGAAACATTTTCGTTGCTCTTAGAGTCTTGATCGCCTATAATTAAAACGGAAAAATCATTCAATCCTGTTCTAGATTAAAGACTACTGCCAGGAGTAGTAGAGATGTTCTCACATTCCCCCGTGGTACCTGAAACATTTTCGTTGCGCTTAGAGTCTTGATCGCCTATAATTAAGGTGGAAACTCATTTAAACCTCTTCCAGATTCAAGACTACTGCCAGGAGTACGAGAGATGTTCTCACATTCCCCCATGGTACCTGAAACATTTTTGTTGCGCTTAGAGTCTAGATCGCCTATAATTCAGGTGGAAGCTCATTCAAACCTGTTCCTGAGTCTAGATTACTGCCAGGAGTAGTAGAGATGTTCTAACAGTCCCCGTGGTACCTGAAAAAGTGTTGTTGCGCTTAGAGTCTTGATCGCCTATAATTCAGGTGGAAATTAATTCAATCCTGTTCCAGATTCAAGATTACTGCCAGGAGTAGTAGAGGTGTTCTCACATTCCCCCGTGGTACCTGAAACATTTTCGTTGCGCTTAGAGTCTTGATCGCCTATAATTAAAACGGAAAAATCATTCAATCCTGTTCTAGATTAAAGACTACTGCCAGGAGTAGTAGAGATGTTCTCACATTCCCCCATGGTACCTGAAACATTTTCGTTGCGCTTAGAGTCTTGATCGCCTATAATTAAAACGGAAAAATCATTAAATCCTGTTCTAGATTAAAGACTACTGCCAGGAGTAGTAGAGATGTTCTCACATTCCCCCGTGGTACCTGAAACATTTTCGTTGCGCTTAGAGTCTTGATCGCCTATAATTAAAACGGAAAAATCATTCAATCCTGTTCTAGATTAAAGACTACTGCCAGGAGTAGTAGAGATGTTCTCACATTCCCCCGTGGTACCTGAAACATTTTCGTTGCTCTTAGAGTCTTCATCGCCTATAATTAAAACGGAAAAATCATTCAATCCTGTTCTAGATTAAAGACTACTGCCAGGAGTAGTAGAGATGTTCTCACATTTCCCCGTGGTACCTGAAACATTTTCGTTGCTCTTAGAGTCTTGATCGCCTATAATTAAAACGGAAAAATCATTCAATCCTGTTCTAGATTAAAGACTACTGCCAGGAGTAGTAGAGATGTTCTCACATTCCCCCGTGGTACCTGAAACATTTTCGTTGCACTTAGAGTCTTGATCGCCTATAATTAAAACGGAAAAATCATTCAATCCTGTTCTAGATTAAAGACTACTGCCAGGAGTAGTAGAGATGTTCTCACATTTCCCCGTGGTACCTGAAACATTTTCGTTGCGCTTAGAGTCTTGATCGCCTATAATTAAAACGGAAAAATCATTCAATCCTGTTCTAGATTAAAGACTACTGCCAGGAGTAGTAGAGATGTTCTCACATTTCCCCGTGGTACCTGAAACATTTTCGTTGCACTTAGAGTCTTGATCGCCTATAATTAAAACGGAAAAATCATTCAATCCTGTTCTAGATTACAGATTACTGCCAGTAGTCGTAGAGATGCTTTTACATTCCCTCGTGGTATATGAATCATTGAAAATTAAGTTTTGCTTCCTTCAAAATTTATATAGTGAAAAGTGTCTATCAGAAATAAGTATATCGACCACGTCAGTTTAGAGAATCTATAACTTACTCGTACCTGCATTTGGATTCAACGATCCGGACTCTTTAGTAGGAGACATTCTGATCGTGATTTGCCTTCCAGAAAGTAGTGATAGATTCAACTTATTGATAGGAACACTGATGGGAAGACTCAAAGCTCTTCCACTGGGACCAGCAACAATCACATCAGGTGCAGGCGGTCGGTTCTCCCCAGAAACAGGCATGGTCTCAGATTCTCCCGTGCTACCTGAAACATTAACCAAAACAGATAAAGAATTTATATTTCCTCCAATGTGATAATCAAAATATAATTCAACCCTGACAAGATTTCGGTCGGCTATAGCATAATTGCCGTCTGTATAGGATTTGCTATTAACCTATATTAGATTCTATATACACAGTATATGAATATTATATTTAAAATATATTGTCTCAATATATGTAAATTTTTTCAAAGAAATACAGTTACAATGAGAAATATTCTGTATTTGAGCTGCATGGTTGTCTTTATTTACTGATAAAGTTTAATGATACGCAATTTCAATATTTCTTGAATTCTGATTACATTCTATGTTCAGAATTTGGACCTAATTAATCCTAATATTATAAATGCGAAAGTGCTTTTGTTTGTTTTTCTTTAACGTAAATTACTCAACTGACTATACTGAACTTTTACATGAAGATTTTTATGGTCCCTGGAAGAGTAATAGATCTATTCTGACTTCGAAAATCCCTTCGGGGTACTCGCCAAAAGTCTTTAAATTAGTGAAAGATGCCATCTTTGTCTCTAAAGTTGTGTAATATTAATTGAATGGGCATGTCAAATGCAATCAACTGTTCTGTGTAAACATTGTTTACTATTTCCAATTTATTTACATTTATAGAGAACTGAACTGAACCGAACCGTGGGAGATAGGGTGGTTCCCTTCAGAGCAGCTTCGGAACAAATGTCCCAATGACTACTGGAGAGCAGAATCATCAGTGTATTTTAGCATAATCTTTAGTGCTGGGGTAGAATGTTACGTTTAATGAAGTGTAGTTAATGAAGTCAAGTCGATAACAAGTAGATGAACAATAAAGAAGAAGTACGTGGTTGGCGGAGTTTGAGTATGGACGGCAAGTCTAGATGAGTGAAGCGCCTAAGAAAGGTCGTCCAGCAATGCCCTGGGGCGTCTCAGGTTATATTTATAGTGAGTCAAATGTCTAAAGAAAAACCATAATCTTTCTGTTTTGTTTCAGTAATTAAATAAGTACTAATATACCTTATACAATTTCATAAAACATTACATGGACAGAATTTTACCCCAAATACTCCCTTTGAGGCAGTCGACAAGACACAATTATCCCTAGACACAATTTCGCTGGACTGTTCTTTTGAAGTAATATACTAATTCCAACTCTAAATATTCTAAAATTAAAAGTAACTGTTACTATAAATTTAAAGACTTATATAAAATTTATTTTAGTTCCTTTGGACAGAAGTAGGCTTTTTCGATCTTTGATATATATATATATATATATATATATATATATATATATATATATATATATTTTCTTGGTCGGGAAACAAAACAAAATCAACTATGGAACAAAACTTACTAAGAATGAAGTAAATTATAATGGCCACAATTATAAACTTTTTGACGTATTTTATTGATCGTGGCAACAAGGCAAACTCGATATTGGCGTCGGAAATATAATTCACTCGAATCTGCAGTGGTCGTAAACCTGAACTAAATTTCGTTCAAAGCAGAGTGAAACTGCTAGTATTGTAGTGCAGATACAAGATACAATGTCTACATTTTCCTATAAATTTGAAGATATTTATGAAACCTATTTAAGTTATCTTATTGCAGAAGTAGGCTTCTCAGTGGTTTATTTTGATTGGAAGACACGGAAATTTATCTTAGGAACGAAAGAAGACCGCAGTAAATTAAAATTACTGTTTTCAACACATTTTATTTATCATGGAAAGAATTCAAATTCAACATTGGCGTCGGAAACATAATTACCTCGATCCAGAAGTGCTCATGCAGGTGCAAAACGTGTGAAATTTCTTTTGAAGCCTCGGGTAACTGCTAGTAAGTTATATTTAGTTGGAAAATATGTATATGTAGTTAATAGTGCTTTTTATTCTGAAAAAAATAAACATTTTTATAATAAAGTGTTTGGAATCTTACATGTTGGTCGATAACTTAGCGTTTATAGGTCCAAATTATGTTACTATTATATTATATTCTTTTTTTCTGGTATAAGTTACAAAAAGCACAATTGGTAACATATCCTTAAAATGCATCTATTGTAACATGTTTATACTATTTACGTCTTTTAACTGATTTTAATTTTGATAATTCATGAACAATCACATTTGAAAATCTCTGACATTATTCATCACTTTATTAAACAAGTTTGGAAATTCCGTTAGTAAAAAAGTTAAAATATTGAAATTAGGTTATTGCATACATGATTTTTTACATTAAATGGAAATATACCTGTCCTTTTAGGAAAATGCAGTGTTAAGGAAACATTACAACGTTGTAGCTGTATAAAATATCTGAATAAAATGTACGAAATTACCAGTTATACCATTTAAAGAATTTAATTAGGAAAAATAAAATTTCACCCAAATAAATTTGATTTTTAAAATTAAACAGGCAGAAATGCTTTAAAAAGATAATTATTATACATTAATTTCAGCGCATTTAAAAATTAGGTCCTCCTAAAGAATTTCCATTATATTTCAAATAAACTATCTCTTAAAATTAAACATTTTCATAGATAAAATTGAAGTAACAGTAAAAAGCGAAATAATAATATATGTTGAAGAACTTCAATATATTTGTACTAAATACATTTAAATAATAGAAATGATATTAATAATTTAAATAAATAAATGAATACATGCATATTTATAATAATTAATTATATAAATAATTATGAAATATATTATTAATTTAATTACCTGCAAAAGTAAACACTAAAGACCAAATTTAAATAAACCTTAACAATAAAAAGTTATTTGTCACATTAAACGGTAAGTGAAATATAAGTCAACAGAACCTTTTATAGTAACATTTATAGTGGACTGAACCTTTCAGACATGTTTAATATAAAAGATGTTTTACTGAAAAAAGAATGAAAAATTAAATTTACGCAATAAAAATAATCAACCATTATAGTCTCTTTTTTGGTTTTTTTATTAACTTTTAATTTATTTCAAAATAAAAAATCATTAAATGCTTGGCCATGTTCTGTGTCTTATCTAAAGATAAAGCAGGCTTTTGATTAAAAAATGTACATTATTCTACCTCGATATCTTGTTCATTATACATATTCAGTATTTAAAAAGTATTTAAGTATTAGATTAAACCTACAAAAATAATGCAGCTAATATATATTATTAAGAAAAATGCCCTGATAGGACTTGTTAGAATAAAAAGGAAAACACTTTAAGCACTCATCATCTGAACAATGTCACGAGTCGGTTAATTTAAACTGCAATATTAATCCTTAATTTCAGCTTAATTAAAACTCGACGTATGATCATCCCAACCATTTGTGTACAAAAAATTACCAAAAAGTATAATATTAAAATGTTGATTTATTATGATTACCACATTTAACGATCGCAGGAGTCGGCATAAATAATTGGCTTCATAATATCCTTGTATGGAAGCTAAACCAACGTCCTGTGTCGCCCATGTACATAACTAAGGTTACTTCAAGAACAAGAGAATGAAACAGAACTGCTAGGTAGGTACACATCACACTGGGTCTTCTATACAGAGTGTCAAAAATTACACTACTGAACTGTTATACCATTAAACTTTTCAATTCACAATAAGTAAGAAATATTACATAATTAGGGCGTCTGCTTGTTTATGATTCTTAACAATTGTAGCTTTAAATATAATAATGTTCTAAATTTTTAAAATATATATTATAATTAAGACCTGATTTTTTCCACTAAGTTCCAGCATAGTGTGATATATGAGGTTTAAAAATGGAGACCTTACAAAACTTTCAAACCGTAAAAAACAGAAACAAGAGATTTTATGAAACATTCATATGAATAGTGAAACACTGAGTACATGTAAATGAATAAAATAATACCAAATATATATTAACTACAAATTAATAATAGATTATTAAAGCTTTTACTGAGAGGGCCCCATCCATTATTTAAAATAAAATAATTGTGGGGCTCAGAGGAAAAATAGGCTAAAGTGACACTTTTTAAATTTTTCAAATAAGCGCATTTTTGGAATATAGATACTAAAATTTATCATATAAAAATTTTCCAGATCTCAATTATACATATAAACAGGTGAAAAAAAATTACAAAAAAAAGTTCACTTCTGAAATAAGGCCAACGCCTTAGAGGAAAAACAGTCTAAGTGATCATATGATTTTATTCTGTATGTTGTTAGACAGCCAGCTGTTTTTGTACACCAGTCTAACTGTTTGTTGCTAAAACAAGAAGGTTATGTTGGACTTGAGATGGAGAAGAAAAGTTTATTTAATAATAGAAAGCTCCTACTTGAAGCTTTATCAGGTATGTAATTACATATTATTATACTTGTTTTTTCATCGTATAAATACTGTAAAGCCTTTAATTGTATCTCAACATGTGATTGACCAAAACTATTGAAGGTTTAAACTACTACATGGCTTTACTAACAATATAGTTATTGAGTTGGATCTATATTTGTTTATTTAATATTTTATAATAGAAATAAGATCTCACCCAACCATCAATTAGTTAATATAAAGAGAAACTGGACAAATAATTCCAGTCTTGGTACAAAAAATATCAGACATTATAAGGAAGATCACATCAATATTTTATTATTTACCTAGGTATGTGTTATGTTGTTGTGAGAAATACAAATAATTTTATTCATACTGAACACTATAAAGTGTGAATATCTTAAATTTAGTTTAACATATTGTATCAGAATAAGAAATGACCAAAAATATTTTAGTGAACATTAACAGACTGTCTAGATCTACTATAAAATAGCCTAGCCTAATCGCCACAGATTGCTGTCAGTATGAACTGTCAAACTTGATTTTCTGGGTCTATTCATAGCTATTTAATAAGAAACTAAAAATAAAAATCTTGGTAGGCTTATTTAGAAGCTTAATATAATGTACAACTAAACTACCTTCAGGCACACAATTGCTTATTACATTTTAAAAGTTTGTTTATTTTTTGAAACCTGTTTTGCTTTCAGGAACTACTATTTTACATACTTATTTAATGGCTTCTAACATAAACTTTCTTTTTAGATTCTGATGACTTGTTCTCAAGTGACGGTGAAGAGGAATAAGCTTCCAGATGATATTGTGCCCCCAAGTAGTGAGGATGAGGACTACATAGTGCCTAATAAGAAACGTAATACTGGTAGGCTACCCAGCAAATTAAGTGAAGTAGTTTCAGTCAAGTAATCTTGAATTATCAATTGCAAAAGCATTGGCCCCATCAACGAAAAATGGAGGCCTTACTGACAGTTTTGTTTTTTAGAGAAAACAACACAACCTGTTTCCCCAATAATGTAATGATTGATGAAACTCATTTCTCACCTCATGTTACTCCTGAAAAAACTAGAAAGAGGAAGAAAAAACCCAAGTAAAAGAGAAGCAGCTAAGATAAAGAGGAACCTTGGGCAAGAATATATTGGGCACAAAGGAATAACTAAAAGAGAAAGGGAAGTAAAGCCTTATCCGCATAGCTGCCGTTATAATGTACAACAAATTTTACTGAAGAGGACCGAAAACAAATTTTTAATGGTTTTTGGACTTTAGGTTCTTGGGAGCTTCAAACTAACTTCATATGTGGGCAAATACAATTAATAAAGCCCAACAGAATCCGAGTTAATGCTAACAAGCACAACTCTTGCAGTAAAATCATTACATTGAAAAACATTAGAGTGTGCAAAGAATTCTTTCTAAAAACATTAGACATTTCTAATTGCAGGTTCAACAAGGCTACTGAAAGGCGTAATGAATCAGGTGTTTCACCAAAAGAAAAAAGAGGTAAGTGAGTACCCCACCGCAAAATGTTAGTGAAGTTAGGAAAACTGCTGTGAAACAACACATTAAAAAAATTTCCCAAGTATGTGAGTCACTACTCAAGAAAAGATAATCCTCACCAAAAATACCTGTCTCTTAATGTAACATTGAAACAAATGTATGACCTTTATTGTGATGAATGTAAGGAAAAAAGTGATGAACCTGTAACACTATGGCTGTACAGGCAAATCTTCAACACATCGTTTTAATCTATCTTTTCATCGCCCTCTAACAGACACATGCAATAAATGTGACGAAGCAAAAACTGTCCATCATGCAAGGTGAAAAGAATCCAATGTTCAAGGAAACAGATGAGTATAAAAATAAAATCATGGAAAAAGATAACCACCTAAGAATGGCTGAAAAAGCAAAAGAGGCCAAAATGAATGCAAAGGATAAATCCAAAATTGATGAAAAATTGGTTACCTATATGTTTTGATTTGCAAAAAACCCTACCAACAACAACTTTAAACCACTAATAAAGTGTACTACATGCGTCAACTATGGACACTAAATTTAATATTCATGATATCAAGAATGGCCTCTTGGTCATATGTATATATGGGACGAGACAATTGCAGGTAGAGGCTCTAATGAGGTAGGATCATGTTTGTTAAATTTCTTTAAAACTACAGTTGAAACTAAAGGCATAACACATGTCATTGCCTTCAGTGACTTCATGCAGTGGCCAAAATAAAAAATAGGAATATTGTCAAGTTTTTACATGTATGCTGTCAAAGATTCTAGTTGCCTTGAATGCATTGATCATAAGTTTTTTGAACCTGGACACTCGTTTATGGAGTGTGATGAGGACTTTGGGGTTATCGAAAAAATACAAGAAGCAAGTTCCCTACATCTTCATACCGAATGAATGGAAGCAGGCCATAGGCAGAGCGAGTAGGAAGTTTGTTGTCAAGGACATGTCTCAAACATGAATTCAAGTCAATATCAGCCATGGATGAAATTATTGTACCCTTTAGTAATGTGAAAAAGGATGACAAAGGAGCACCCATTACGTGGCGGCAAATAAAATGGATTCGTATAAACAAGGATGACCCATTGACAATGAATTTCAAATACACATTGGATGAAGAGTGTGAATTCAGGAAAGTGTCTTTGAAAAGGTAAATGTAGGAAGGCCTGTTAATGTAACATTGGGGCTGCTCTAATTCGCAACCGATCCCCTTGAAGTATCCTAAATGGAAGGATCTACAGAACCTTTTACCTTACATTCCACCTTGCTACCACAGCTTCTATCAAAACCTTCCTCATTTACCAGGACCTCATAAAAAAGGTAAAAGTAAAACACAAGACCCCCTTCTTCAACAAACAATGACTTGATCGATGACTGGAACATCCTTGCCAGTGACTATGAAGATGAGGAACAATCATCTAAATAGCCTACCACCGTCTAAAGACAGTACAATAGTATCTCACCTTTCAATTTATTACATACGAGTATTCAAATAGTTGTATAAATACGATAATAAACCTCATTTTTCATGTTTAAAAATGTCTGTGTATCATTCATAACCTAATTAACATCAACACATAGTTGTTCAAGGAAAAGAAAGTCTAAGTCACTTAGACTACTTTTACAAAATGAAAATGTAAAATCAAAGTAGTCTAAGTGATTTTAAAATAAAAAATTATATACTTACCCATAAGTAAATGTGACGAAAATTACAAAAAAGAAAGTCATACGAAATATCTACATGATAAGGTAATAAACGTCAGGTTTTGTGAAGAATAGAATTTTCCATGTACAATCAAACTTTAGCAGTGAATAACTCAAATAGAGGAAAATGTCACTTAGCCTAGTTTTCCTCTGAGCCCCTCAATTGAGTTTATTAACGTTCTGTAATTGCTAAGTAATAATCAGCTGATGCTGCTTTAAACACATGATGTCACGAGCTCATTGCTGTCCATTTTCAACACATAACTTTTATACCAACTAATTTTAAGTTTTAAAGTATTTGATTATATTACGTAATACATTAAAAAAAAAGCAAGTGCAACAAATGTATCAAAACATTAAATGCGCCCCTACACATGTTATACTAAATGTTGAAAACTTCAATAATGAGGTATCAGTGAATTAAATGTATTCATCTAAAATATCCCAAATGTTCTCATAAATTTGTCATAAAATCTCACGTTTCTTCGTAATTACGACTTAAGATTACACTAAAGATTTTTGAAAAGTTTGAATGTTAAGTTTTTAATTTTTTCTATACCTCACACACATACAGTCTAACTAAGCCAAAGAGACGTATCATATACTTTGCATGACATTTCTTATTTGATTTGACATGAAACTAAAATTAACATTTCTATGGAATAATTTGTGGGCACCCTGCATAAGGTACATAAATTTATATGGTTCCCTCGATCTTATGGTCTTCGGAAAATATGTAAGTGACCTCATTAAGGATTTTACTTCATATATTTAGTAATAATAAAAAGCATGTATTTATGTTATTTGAATAAGATTAAAAAAGTGTATCAAATTATAAAACGAAATGGTAAATACCTTCAGCGTCAAACGAATAAAATTTATCGAGTTTGTTCGTATCACGTAACGGAAATACAATTCTAGATGGACTGATCTCAAATGCTTAAACGTTTGTCAGATACTATGAAATCATTAAAACAAATGAATTTACGAAGATAAGTTTTTTGCCCATTACAAAAATTGTGTAGCATGGAATGATATAGTTATGTAATAGACGCCTACAATGACATGCATCGTTCGTACACTGGGTTACGTGAAATTTCCACATGACAATTTTCTAACGACCACCATTTATAAAGTATTAACTTCCTAAGTGTTTGCAAGAAAAGGTTCATGCTGAATCACTACATCATAAATGATAGCCTTTTATAGTTTATATATATATATATATATATATATATATAATGAAATATTTGTTCATGAATAGCACACACACATATATATATATATATATATATATATATATATATATATATATATATATATATAAAAGAAATTGTAATTGATAATTTTCAAACGACAACCATTTATTATATATTAACTTCCTAAGTTTTTGCAAAAAAAGATTCATGCTGAATCACTTCATAATAAATTATAGCATTTTATAGTTTACGTATATGTATATTATAAAATGCTATAATTTATATATATATATATATATATATATATATATATATATATATAATTAATAAATTGTTCATGAATTACACATATATTATACACAAAAAAGTGAATATGGCCTAAAAATCATTTTTGTTTACTAAGCCATTTAATAAAATCGCAGATTCCCCCCACATTTATTCAATAACATGTATGCTTATAATTCAAATCACTACCATAAACTTGTAATATTTGCTCTGTTCAATATGTATGTATTCGACATAAAATTTATTGTTCAAGTATCAATTTTAAATAGTTCGATAACTTCGAAACATAAACTATATTATACAGGGTGTTCTGAAAAAAAGTATCAGCTGTTTTAATTTCAATATTACATTTGTAGAGAGCTTAACAGATTTTGTCTATTTTTCATGCGTTTTGTATGTAATTAAGGATTATTTTTTAAAGTTTGCGTTTGTCTATTATAGACTTATTTTACATCTTTCTCTTCGAAATTAAATTTTCTACAAGTACCGTGAAAAAATATTTTGTGTTTATTGTACATTTAACATAGTAAATCTGCTTCAAACCTAAATGTAACTTGTTTTTCGGGACCAAGTTTCGCGTATTTTCGTCACATATCTTAAAAATTACTGTAGCTACAGGTCTGGAAACGGTTTTATTCAATTTTTCAGTTCATTTTACATAAAGTACGCTAAATTGTACATCTTAATTAAAAGCCAACAAATACCCGTAGGGCTTCGTTGCAGCAGGGGAACTGAAATTCAGACGAAATCTTTCACCCTGTATAACTTGGTAACTAAGCATTTTCGGACCTATGTTAATTAGACATTTTTTTCTTATTTTGATGTGAGGAATCACGCCCTGACTTATGGGCACCTTTTTTCAGAACACCCTGTATATATAGAATACTAACGAATCTCAAGAAAACAAGAATAGTGAAGATTAAAAATTCATTAATATTATTTGAGTTGTTTAAATACTATACTAATGGTTAGATTCAGTCAGTTTTGTTATAATGTTATAATGTTATAAAATCGTAATGTACAGTTTTATGATCCAAGTATGATACTCAAGATTTAACGTAGAAATTGAAATTGTAACATAAATAATCGTATTATAACTGTCACTTAAGTCAAATTTTAAATAATTAAAATTTTTACAATTTATCACGTAAACATTTTGCGCACGCAGTTAAACGCGATAGGGAGCGGTGACTTACCTTCTATATACACCGTCACTGCTCACTAAATTTCCTTTATCTCTCAGCGTTTCTTGCTGGACTGACCGTTGACCTCCCAATACGTGCTGTTCAATCAATGTCTATCAGCAGGAAAAGTGGACATCGACCTTCGACCGTTTGTCAGATACCTAGCCGGATGCACAGTGTAATATCTTCTGGCTGCTTTTATATTTACCTCACTTTTTGTTAATATTGATGATATTTATCAAGACTGTTATAAAGTATAATGAACAATATATGGTAGGGTATGCAGGGAAAAATTTGAATTTAAAAATTGTGTAGCCCATCTCAGTGCCCATCAACGAGAATGGCCTGATCATAATACCATTGCGCATTAATTCTCTTTAATTTTAATTCAGTTCCGCTAGACAAAAGGCAGGAGTAAGAATCATCATATTTCCCGTAACAAGGCTCGCTGAGGTTGCATTCACAATTTCTATAATCTAGCTCATTTCATTCTTTTGTGAATACATAGACAGACAGACATGAAATATAGTAAATTAATACACTCTCCGGCAGACAACAAAGATATTAATTGTGCCAGTCTACTGAGTGTTAGGCTTCAATGACGCTCAGCTAAATTCCATGGTTAAACTTCCACCATCATAGAATTCATTCCTGTCAACGTAAAGTTTGTTTCATTCAAAATTTAAAGTTTACAGATTAAATCTTCATCGTAATGTATTGCCACATAGTAGGCACAGTTTGTTCATTAACCCACACTGACCCGTAGGGTTTATATATATATATATACTATTATACAAACATCTAATAATGTGCCTGTACGTTTGTGTGTGTTAATCACGTAAAAAACTACTGGACTGGTTAACCTGAAAATATCACATGGCCATTCTTAGAGTCCCTATACGTTATCATGTGTCTATTAGTATATCAAAAATCCCTTTGGGTTACGCCCCACTGCTTTAGAGAACTCCCTTAACATTCAATTAACTATTATATAAATGGACTTGCTTTAATCAGCAGACAGTAAATGTAATTATTTTAATAACCCGTCAAAGCTAAAAATAAGTATGAGAATTTATGGACATAACGGAATATGGTAAATTTTAGTTTTTATTCATCTGTCTAAATTCACACTAACACATACATGTTAAGTGCAGAAGGGTTTTCTCAGTCTTGATTTTTTTATTGGAATTTATTGTTTATTATTTATTTATTATTTTATTGTTGATAAAAATCAACAACAGTAAAATTACACCATACGTGCGTTAACTGAAAAGCTACAGACTCATTAAAGTCTCCTCTTAGGGTTTCTATACACTGACCTAAAATAGTTCAATTCTAATTGAAATCTTAGGCGCTATTAAATAGAATTACATGAAATATCGAAGAGAAATCCGAAAAATTCAGAGGCACTTTTGAAAACAATTTTACTGTCCGACTTTTGCACCCCTTTTTAAACTTATAACTAAAGGGATCAAGTGATTGAAACAGCTTTCAGTGTTTATCACTGATTCATGGAGTTTTTCGGCTAGGCTTCAGTAAGTCCAGATTTCATTAAGTCCAGGTCCTCTAAACAAATTTAATGTCAAATAAAATTTCATTAAGTCCAGTTTTAAATAAGTCCAGGAGTTTAATGTTATTAAAATACAGCAGTGTTAGTAAGTCCAGTGTCACAAAGTCCAGAACTACAGTCTGTGCCAGAGCAAGTCGCCGGCGACCGTCATGTTACTATGTTGCAGGGGCAATTCTGAAGGCGTTCCAGCCTCAGCGCAAATTTAATAATTCATGTGGATTGTTATGTAAAGCAGCCTAAAAAGAAGTAGTTTGAATTCAAGCTTTAAATATTTATTTTTATTTTATGTATATTTGCAATTGTGTATCTAACTTATAGTTTTAAAATGTGATTTTTCATACAAATCATAGAATCAATAGAAAACAATACTTTAATTATTAAACTTTATTCAACCTAACATTAATTAATAAATATAATTAATATACTTATACATTTGGAATGTTTATTGCATCTGTACTATGTATGTCCAATTAAATTACCGTAAATAATAACATTATAACATAATGTTGTATTATTTTACTATATGAAAAATTAAATTCTCAATAATGCCAGATACTCAACAAATGTTTTGAAAGTATTGAGGTTTAGCAAACACACATAAAATATATATTTTTGACGTATCATATGTTCCAATGCTAAAATAAAATTATATAACATTTTCCTGTATTAACTATGTTGTGTTTTATTAAGTAAAACAGGAAATTAAAATTAAACATTTTGCAAACAACGACTGTCATTTCATTATGAAATTTTATTCAGAAGCTATTAATTAGTTCTCATAACCAATTAAGATAACTGGTCTGTTATGTATTATGCATAAGCCAGTGTTGGTTATTTACTATTAAACGCTATTACTACAATGTTATTTATCAAAGTAATACAAATTATAAATCTTATATATTTTATATAAATATTAACTCTGATAATGGCAGTAAAGAAATAACCTGCTATATATTTATTATATTTAATCAGCCAAACAATAAACAGCAGCTAGGATGTTAACCAGTCGTGAGGTTAAATGACAATTAACTTAGTGGGAAGCCTATCACTCGTGGGGCTGGACAACTTTTATTTAAAACTGTCTTTCCGCACGATATATCAGAAACTAACTAACATATAGACGTTTGTTTATGCATGAAGCTTCAGTACTATATGAGGAACACTGTGTTCGATTCTGGTAAACGTCACACCATGAGATTTGGGTGACATTCAGCCTATATTACATTAGTCTTATGGGTAACCATTGTGATATTGATAACATAGCACAATAAATATATTTGTAAACAAACCCAATTCACCCATTATATATTTTAACGTCCTAATAATATTATATATGCGAAAGTGCCTTTGTTTCTTTGTTTTGTTTTCACGCGTAAACTACTCAACCGATTGTACTGAAACTTTACATAGACATTCCTACGGTTCCTGGAACGAATATGGGCCTATTCTTATTTCGAAAAACCTTCCGGGCTCCACCATAATGGACTTAACAATAGCGAAAGCTCCAATTCTTGGTCTTTAAAGTTTCTTAATTTTTATTGAATGAGCCTGTCAAATGTAATCAACTGTTCTGTGTAAACATTATACTAAGGCAGCACACCAATATATTTATTTAATTTAAGCACTATTTTATTTATGTTTCATAATCAAATTTAGCTGACACTAAACTCCTGTTCTCAGTCCCTTAGGACTGATATATATTTTTTCGTCAACATTTTGTTAATCGGGTAAATAAGGCAAATTCAACTATGGAACTGTAACTACAATAGAATAGAAGTCAGTTGAAATGCTCGGAACCAGAGAGAGTTTTGATCGAAGTAGGCTTCTCATTCCTAAGTAGGTAAATATATTTCCCTCGTCAGGACAACGATGAAAACTCATCTATGGCACTAAAAATACATTAGAACGGAAGTAGAACACAATAGCTGGAAATAAGCGGTTTTTTAAGCAAAGCTGTTTTCGGAGACCTGTGTAAATAATTTCTTGATGAGAGCAGCGAGGTAAATTCAGTTGTGGTATCGGAAATATATTGAATTTGAAAGAGAAATGGTCCTATACCAACCAAACATGATATAAGATTTTGTATCTCTTATCGTCTAACCATAAACACTGAAATTATATGAACCTGATCATATGACTACTTACGTTTGAAACACATTATAGAGGACCATTATATTACATCATAAGTGCTTTGATAAAGTTGGCTTCGGACTTTGATTTTTTTCCCGCGGGTAACAACTTGTATAACGTATTAACACATGTAGACTAATTATTCAAACACATCCCACACCATTTTAAGGTGAGTGGTGACTAGATGTGTAGACTTTTATTATTTAAACACTAATATGAAACGCAATAAAATGAAAAGAACGTGAATGTATCATGTGACAAGATCATACGTATCATTTCGAAAAATATTTCATAATTAGACTTAAAAGAAACTTCATTTCTACATAAACAAGAATGAGATCAACCATTGAATTTGGCTGACAACACTGAGTTCGATAATGGTGAATGTCATTCCATGGGATATGGCCTAGCGTTAGCTATTATATTTTTATTGGTATTATAGGCAACCATTGTGGCAATAAAAATATGGCAGAATAAATAAATTTGAGAACAAACCTAGTCCAATAAAGACTTTATTACATGGAAAATTGTTATTCATATGGTAAAATGAAATAATTACCAGAGTGGAGAGTCAATGTTAAAAGTAGGTGACAATATTTAATATCAGAGAACTCTCGAGTTGCAGTTCTCCAATTTAGCTCACCGGAACTTTCATTACTGGAACACTGCTATAAAACATAATTTAATATGAGACTATAATGTGGTAAGTTATCTCGAGAAAGATTTCTTCTGTTAACTTCATCTTGATATAGACAAGATTGGGTTGTTATCACTCAGTACGCCAACACAATTTTTATTTTATCTACCGGGGGTATATAAAAATGTCTCTTCTGTGCGACTGTTTATCATTCTATCTGCAAGCAGGTATATCGAAAATAAAATGTGTTAAAGATTTGAAATTTTGAATGCAAACTCAGTCTGTTATGCAACACGTGGTGTGGCGTGTTGCTATTTTGTTTATATTATATTGAATTAGTAAAAAGCATTTATTTTTAACACGCAAGCCTCTAAAACAAAGCGATAAATGTGCATTTGGAATTTTGCTCCATTTTAATTGTGCAGCTGATGAAACATTGAGAATGCCTCTTGTGTGTATTGTTGCTGGGTAAACGAGACAGACACTCTTTTGTAGTGTATGTGTCTCTGTTGCCGAGATTGCGTTTTGAGCTTCTTCGTTACCGACTGTCTAAGCTAATTGGTTGGCCTAGGCTATTATGTCAGTACCTTATTGAAGCTGGCAAATTCAAGGATATCGAAATCATATTCCTAATGTACTCTGCTGTATTGATCTTTGTCGAATCCTTTTATATGGACGTGGACTCCAGATTCGAGTAGTCAAGGCTGTGACAAAATGTCAGATTTCAAACGCTACACAAAGTGGAAGGTGAAGTAGAGCTAAACTATTAAAATTCCCTTTTGATTGAATCAGCCCTTCCAATAACAGTTGTGTTAAAGTGAACAAACTGTAGTAATTAATGTATGACGGCAGTAATGATAAGAAATTATTTCTGTCAACATTGATACTGATGTGGCATGTTTATGTACTTCCTACGTAATCTCATAGTTAATTCTATAATAAAACAAGACTTCTAGGACATTTATTAAGTCACGAATATCTAATATAATAAGATACAATTTAACTAGAACACAATTAAAAAAGCTCGGCTTGGTAATACAAAAATAAATGATGGCAATGTTTAATATCCCATGTTTTATTTTGTGAAATATAATTTTTCTTTTTAAATATTCAAATAGACTAGCTCAATATTACTATTACGTATTATTGATATCTTGTTGCTACGTTTTTAATGTCTGAGTAAATTTATTATTATTTATAATTATTTGGTAGATTAAACGACCTAATACTAACCTGTATTTGGATCCAAATTGACAATAGGTTCCGCCTCAAATGGCTCGTGTGGTAGTTGTTCATCAGCTATCTTCTGTATGCTGCTCTGGAATCTGCGATCTGCTGGAACGGTAAATGGATTTCGAAGTTCCCTTGGAGTTGTGACAGGTGTGATTTCCACTTCCGGTCTAGAATGCGAAGCTCCCACCGTATGTCTATCTTGTATAGGATTGTGTATCAAAGGGTACATATCAGGTCGCCTGGATGAGTGGTCAACATTCATAACTTGTGATGGAGCATAATATCCTTGCATGTTAGGAGGGTCCCAAAGTCCTATTCTTAGTAAATATTCTTGAGAAAAGTACGTGACAGGCTTCATATTATCTCCTCTCAAAATGACCACTGGTTGGCCAGCTCTCGAGGTTTGCAATGGTTCATCAGGGCTTCGTATTTCAGGAACGGCTTCCGTTCTTGGTTGATGTTGTTGAGGACGGTGCATCACAGGTTGAATATCAGGTTCTCTGGGTACGTAGCCAGCTCTCACGTCTCGCAATGGTATATCAGGCCTTCGTATTTCAGGAACGGCTTCCGTTCTTCGTTGATATTGTTGAGGATGGTGCATCACAGGTTGAATATCAGGTTCTCTGGATACGTAGCCAGCTCTCACGTCTCGCAATGGTATATCAGGCCTTCGTATTTCAGGAACGGCTTCCGTTCTTCGTTGATATTGTTGAGGATGGTGCATCACAGGTTGAATATCAGGTTCTCTGGATACGTAGCCAGCTCTCACGTCTCGCAATGGTATATCAGGCCTTCGTATTTCAGGAACGGCTTCCGTTCTTCGTTGATATTGTTGAGGATGGTGCATCACAGGTTGAATATCAGGTTCTCTGGATACGTAGCCAGCTCTCACGTCTTGTAATGGTACATTAGGCCTTCGTATTTCAGGAACGGCTTCCGTTCTTCGTTGATATAGTTGAGGATTGTAAATCACAGGTTGAATATTAGTCTCTCTGGAGACGTAGCCAGCTCTCGGGTCTTGTAATGGTACATCAGGCCTTCGTATTTCAGGAACGGCTTCCGTTCTTCGTTGATATAGTTGAGGATTGTAAATCACAGGTTGAATATTAGTCTCTCTGGAGACGTAGCCAGCTCTCGGGTCTTGCAATGGTACATCAGGCCTTCGTATTTCAGGAACGGCTTCCGTTCTAGGTTGATGTTGTTGAGGATGGTGCATCACAGGTTGACTATCAGGTTCTCTGGATACGTAGCCAGCTCTCGGGTCTTGCAATTGTACATCAGGCCTTCGTATTTCAGGAACGGCTTCCGTTCTTTGTCTATATTGTTCAGGATTGTACATCACAGGTTGAATTTCAGGTCCTCTGGATAAGTTACCAACACTCAAGTCTAGCGGTGGTGTGTAATGTTGTCGTATGTCAGGAACACCCTCTATGAATGCAGGCATATCTGGATGTGGAAGATGTATCATTTCTCTATATTCTTGAGGTCTGTCTCTAATTCCTCCTGGTAGATCAGGAACATTCATGTCTTGGGGGGGTGTATTGATATCACCAGGAATCGGGGGTGGAGTAACGGTAAGAACGAGTTCATATGACTGATAGATTTTACAAGTAGAATACAAAGTACAGCCACATTGCCTTGAGCCCTCCACGGACAATGTCCGATTGTGAAAATGGCCCCTTACTTCGTTGCCTTCTGAGTCTAAGTCAACAGTCTGAGCAGATGAGTCCAAGTTTACCCTAATATCATCTAAGGGGGTCAGTGCTGAAAATAACACATTTTAATGTTTTTTTTTTAATTTATATGTTGTGAAAAATTTGCTATGCTACTATGAATAGTAATATATTTTTTTTATTTAAAGTGCCGTCATGAGAATTTAAATTTATGTATTTAAGTAATATATTAAAGACTTTAAAGACCAATTTAACATTCTGGAAGACACATTTAATGTACATTTTTTACAAGCATTAAATTTTTTAATACAAATTTTTATTTTACTCGATTTTTTTAGTATCTTTCGTTGAGTCATATTTTATTTCCATTTATTATTTCTAAAGTTAATTTTTACTATCAGATCAAAATTTTATCTATTTAGTTTAATGCGTGGTTGTTATCTTTAAAGTAAAAACTATAATAAAATGTTGTATGCACTTTTTAGCGATTAATAGAAAGTACAATAAAATGCTCGTTCATTATTGGACACTCAGAAGTTCCATATAATACTAATTTATTTCAATAAAATTTGTAAAATAGGAGTAATTTGGTGCAGTATGGTCTCAAACATTTTGTTCGAGTGCGAACTTGGAACCTTTTTATCATTATTAAGTATTAAAATATTCACCGTAATTATTGTATACGATGGCAGATACAATAATGGAACAAACATTTTTGTAAGTAACACATTAGATATATATATATATATATATATATATATATATATATATATATATATATATATACATATATAATTTAAAAAACTAATTTCTAGTCCAAATTTTAAATTAATTATAATAGTTTTATTTGTGAAACAAATATTAATAGGAATGGTAAGTATTAATTTATTATTTTACTTCACAGGTTGATAAACAAATGGCTGGACCTCAATTAAACGTTGATACTATGCGTGCATTAGAAGGTATGAAATTGATACAATTTTATTCGAAACATAAATTATCATTGTAAATGTCAAAGAAATTAATGATGGAGTTAATGTTAGTAATCAAAAATTTAATATTATATTTATAATTTAGTTCTGGTTGATATGGGTGAAATAGTTTATTAAAACACTCTATTTGAACTTACATTTAATTATTATAACAAGATTATTTTGAATTGTTTTTTTAGGAAGTTACAACTTAAGTTTTCATTTTATTTGGAATAGTGCATTGCAGATAAATGAAACTCTCTAGAAATTTAATTTTTTTAATCAAATAGGAATGTTATAAACTTCGAATCTTGAATACTTTTTAGTTCCTTTAATATATTATATAACTGATTGGTTTAGTTTAATTCTCAGTATTAAATAAGTGTTAGTTTTGTTCAATCTGTCCATGATTTTTATTTACGTTCTTTCTTGTACTAAGATGATCCTATTTACGAAATTGTCATCCTCAAGACAAGTCTCTAGGACCTTTTTATTAAGAGTTATCCTTCAGATAAACAGACAGACAGACAGCATTACGATATTAAGAAGGATCTGACGGTACATATTTAATATAATAATTTGCAACAACATCCTATAGTTATGCAACATTAAGTAGATCCTACAAGCCTAGATCTTGTATGTGAAGTCGTTTACCTCCCTAACAGTATTGCGATTTACGAAGGCGATTTAAATGTTATAAGTCTAGTATATGGTGTTGTTTTGCTTCACAGGACATTGTCCTGTACATATAGATAGATCTATATAGTATGTGATGTAGTTTACCTTTACCTCTCTAACAATATTTGGTTATACTAGCCGAATACGATTTAGGTGTTAAAAGTCTAGATAAATATAGTATATGGTGTTGTTTACATTCTCCTGTCTAACATTGTTACGCTCTGTACATATAGATAGATCCAGTATATGATGTAGTTTACCTTTACCTCTCTAACAATATTTGGGTTATACTAGCCGAATACGATTTAGGTGTTAAAAGTCTAGATAAATATAGTATATGGTGTTGTTTACATTCTCCTGTCTAACATTGTTACGCTCTGTACATATAGATAGATCCAGTATATGATGTTGTTTACCTTTACCTCTCTAACAATATTGGGTTATACTAGCCGAATACGATTTAGGTGTTAAAAGTCTAGATAAATATAGTATATGGTGTTGTTTACATTCTCCTGTCTAACATTGTTACGCTCTGTACATATAGATAGATCCAGTATATGATGTAGTTTACCTTTACCTCTCTAACAATATTTGGTTATACTAGCCGAATACGATTTAGGTGTTAAAAGTCTAGATAAATATAGTATATGGTGTTGTTTACATTCTCCTGTCTAACATTGTTACGCTCTGTACATATAGATAGATCCAGTATATGATGTAGTTTACCTTTACCTCTCTAACAATATTTGGGTTATACTAGCCGAATACGATTTAGGTGTTAAAAGTCTAGATAAATATAGTATATGGTGTTGTTTACATTCTCCTGTCTAACATTGTTACGCTCTGTACATATAGATAGATCCAGTATATGATGTTGTTTACCTTTACCTCTCTAACAATATTGGGTTATACTAGCCGAATACGATTTAGGTGTTAAAAGTCTAGATAAATATAGTATATGGTGTTGTTTACATTCTCCTGTCTAACATTGTTACGCTCTGTACATATAGATAGATCCAGTATATGATGTTGTTTACCTTTACCTCTCTAACAATATTTGGTTATACTAGCCGAATACGATTTAGGTGTTAAAAGTCTAGATAAATATAGTATATGGTGTTGTTTACATTCTCCTGTCTAACATTGTTACGCTCTGTACATATAGATAGATCCAGTATATGATGTTGTTTACCTTTACCTCTCTAACAATATTGGGTTATACTAGCCGAATACGATTTAGGTGTTAAAAGTCTAGATAAATATAGTATATGGTGTTGTTTACATTCTCCTGTCTAACATTGTTACGCTCTGTACATATAGATAGATCCAGTATATGATGTTGTTTACCTTTACCTCTCTAACAATATTGGGTTATACTAGCCGAATACGATTTAGGTGTTAAAAGTCTAGATAAATATAGTATATGGTGTTGTTTACATTCTCCTGTCTAACATTGTTACGCTCTGTACATATAGATAGATCCAGTATATGATGTAGTTTACCTTTAACCTCTCTAACATTATTGGGTTATTACTAGCCGAATACGATTTAGGTGTTAAAAGTCTAGATAAATATAGTATATGGTGTTGTTTACATTCTCATGTCTAACATTGTTACGCTCTGTACATATAGATAGATCCAGTATATGATGTAGTTTACCTTTACCTCTCTAACAATATTGGGTTATACTAGCCGAATACGATTTAGGTGTTAAAAGTCTAGATAAATATAGTATATGGTGTTGTTTACATTCTCCTGTCTAACATTGTTACGCTCTGTACATATAGATAGATCCAGTATATGATGTAGTGTTTACCTTTACCTCTCTAACAATATTGGGTTATACTAGCCGAATACGATTTAGGTGTTAAAAGTCTAGATAAATATAGTATATGGTGTTGTTTACATTCTCCTGTCTAACATTGTTACGCTCTGTACATATAGATAGATCCAGTATATGATGTTGTTTACCTTTACCTCTCTAACAATATTTGGGTTATACTAGCCGAATACGATTTAGGTGTTAAAAGTCTAGATAAATATAGTATATGGTGTTGTTTACATTCTCCTGTCTAACATTGTTACGCTCTGTACATATAGATAGATCCAGTATATGATGTTGTTTACCTTTACCTCTCTAACAATATTTGGTTATACTAGCCGAATACGATTTAGGTGTTAAAAGTCTAGATAAATATAGTATATGGTGTTGTTTACATTCTCCTGTCTAACATTGTTACGCTCTGTACATATAGATAGATCCAGTATATGATGTAGTTTACCTTTACCTCTCTAACAATATTTGGGTTATACTAGCCGAATACGATTTAGGTGTTAAAAGTCTAGATAAATATAGTATATGGTGTTGTTTACATTCTC
The DNA here is from genome assembly GCF_021130785.1 of Homalodisca vitripennis. Taxonomy (NCBI): domain Eukaryota; kingdom Metazoa; phylum Arthropoda; class Insecta; order Hemiptera; family Cicadellidae; genus Homalodisca; species Homalodisca vitripennis. Next base: position 52,953,533 of record NC_060211.1, on the reverse strand, counting down.
CTGTCTAACATTGTTACGCTCTGTACATATAGATAGATCCAGTATATGATGTTGTTTACCTTTACCTCTCTAACAATATTTGGGTTATACTAGCCGAATACGATTTAGGTGTTAAAAGTCTAGATAAATATAGTATATGGTGTTGTTTACATTCTCCTGTCTAACATTGTTACGCTCTGTACATATAGATAGATCCAGTATATGATGTAGTTTACCTTTACCTCTCTAACAATATTTGGTTATACTAGCCGAATACGATTTAGGTGTTAAAAGTCTAGATAAATATAGTATATGGTGTTGTTTACATTCTCCTGTCTAACATTGTTACGCTCTGTACATATAGATAGATCCAGTATATGATGTAGTTTACCTTTACCTCTCTAACAATATTGGGTTATACTAGCCGAATACGATTTAGGTGTTAAAAGTCTAGATAAATATAGTATATGGTGTTGTTTACATTCTCCTGTCTAACATTGTTACGCTCTGTACATATAGATAGATCCAGTATATGATGTAGTTTACCTTTACCTCTCTAACAATATTTGGTTATACTAGCCGAATACGATTTAGGTGTTAAAAGTCTAGATAAATATAGTATATGGTGTTGTTTACATTCTCCTGTCTAACATTGTTACGCTCTGTACATATAGATAGATCCAGTATATGATGTAGTTTACCTTTACCTCTCTAACAATATTTGGTTATACTAGCCGAATACGATTTAGGTGTTAAAAGTCTAGATAAATATAGTATATGGTGTTGTTTACATTCTCCTGTCTAACATTGTTACGCTCTGTACATATAGATAGATCCAGTATATGATGTTGTTTACCTTTACCTCTCTAACAATATTTGGGTTTATACTAGCCGAATACGATTTAGGTGTTAAAAGTCTAGATAAATATAGTATATGGTGTTGTTTACATTCTCCTGTCTAACATTGTTACGCTCTGTACATATAGATAGATCCAGTATATGATGTAGTTTACCTTTACCTCTCTAACAATATTGGGTTATACTAGCCGAATACGATTTAGGTGTTAAAAGTCTAGATAAATATAGTATATGGTGTTGTTTACATTCTCCTGTCTAACATTGTTACGCTCTGTACATATAGATAGATCCAGTATATGATGTTGTTTACCTTTACTTCTCTAACAATATTGGGTTATACTAGCCGAATACGATTTAGGTGTTAAAAGTCTAGATAAATATAGTATATGGTGTTGTTTACATTCTCCTGTCTAACATTGTTACGCTCTGTACATATAGATAGATCCAGTATATGATGTAGTTTACCTTTACCTCTCTAACAATATTTGGTTATACTAGCCGAATACGATTTAGGTGTTAAAAGTCTAGATAAATATAGTATATGGTGTTGTTTACATTCTCCTGTCTAACATTGTTACGCTCTGTACATATAGATAGATCCAGTATATGATGTTGTTTACCTTTACTTCTCTAACAATATTTGGGTTATACTAGCCGAATACGATTTAGGTGTTAAAAGTCTAGATAAATATAGTATATGGTGTTGTTTACATTCTCCTGTCTAACATTGTTACGCTCTGTACATATAGATAGATCCAGTATATGATGTAGTTTACCTTTACTTCTCTAACATTATTGGGTTATACTAGCCGAATACGATTTAGGTGTTAAAAGTCTAGATAAATATAGTATATGGTGTTGTTTACATTCTCCTGTCTAACATTGTTACGCTCTGTACATATAGATAGATCCAGTATATGATGTTGTTTACCTTTACTTCTCTAACATTATTATATCTGTACATATTTTTACACTTTTAGTAAAGATACGTTGTACAATAATATGATTTTATACTAGTGTGTTACAGAACTATACTATGTTAATTGGGTCTTATAAACATAGCTCTATTATATGATGGAGTTGATCTTTTCCTCTGCCTTATTTTCAGTTTTTACTGTAAAATTACTTCCTAGCATAACCTGCTCTCTTTTTAAAGTTTGTTTTAGGAGAGTGAAGAATTGGGAAGGAAAAATATATTTTCCAGACATTTGGCATTGTTTAGTGATACCGGAAATCAGTAAAACCACGTTTTGAGATTTGCACTCTGCTCTTTTCCTCAGGTGGACAACTAACTAACACATAACTAATAGTACATATATCGCTATAGATCATACATAAATAACGATTTTGCCTGTTTAGTATTAATATACATATTTTCGTATCTTCTCTCAAAAATATGCTGTTAAACAACACTGATTTTCTTGTAACAGCTTGCAACATGAAACTGTAGCTACGTACATTTAGAATGTGTTCAACGCACTAGCTCATGTATACGGTACTTTTTATACCATAACTCTAATAAGATGTACTTTTAAAGAATTAGTACACATATTTCACTGTGCTCCAAAGATACTGTTTTTCAGAGTTTTTACACTCCTACAGCTATGATACGCTGTGGCCTAAATTGTAGTTGTTTTCATAGTTTTATTTGTTTATTGTTATTTTTTATATATTTAAGAGTATAAAACTTTCAGCAAAAATTATCGATAAAAAGTTATGTTTCGTATATTTGTATGAATTACACACGTACACGTATATGCTCTCACACGCTCATACACAAATTTATATATTATGGTGAACATAAGTATTCATACCTCGAAGCCAGTTTCGTTGGTCGGGCCGCCCTTCATCGCCATAGTGTTGTAATAAATCTAGACGACTATACCTGTTATCCAAAGTCTCGGAATATATAGTCGCTAAAAAGCTTTCCATTCTAACGGTGAAGATAACCAATGACAGAGATTTCCTTATGGTTGACTGAGGGAATATAAGAGAAATACCACCAATTAAATTTTGCCTCCTCACAAACTTGTTGTCAAGTTCGTAAACATTCAGTCGAGCCTCACAGGCTTCAGGGGCCGTGTAGCTGAAAACTCTGAATCTGCTCTGAGGCACGTAAGCCCGGTCTACCATCTTCCTCACTTGTGTGTCATGTAATCCTACGCTAATTACAGGCGTCAGTTCGTACAATTCCAGTTCTTTTTTCCACTCTGTATTCTCGTCTATGCCAGCCCTCATGCCAGCATAGACGGCTGCCCCTCTGGAGACTGAATCGCTCAGTACACTTATTGCTGGTGTAAGCTCTTCATCAATAATTTGACTCAGTCTTGGTATCAGGCAAGACCCACCGTGTTTGAAGACTCGTAATATTTGGAATCTTTCCAGATTTGCTCTTTGTAAGCATCGTTTTATCAGTCTGGAAAACTGATTGAACCGCTCAGTATTCCAGCTTTCAAACATCGCTCTGGTTATTTCGATTCGATGTTCGCGTAGACATACAAAAGTGCTTACGTGTGTAGACAATTCCAATTTTGCTGCTATACATCTCCTTCTCAAAAGTTGTTCATCAAAGGATGAAACATTTTCCCCCCTTAATATCCCTTATTTGTTCGAGGCAATAAGAAATAATGGTGTTGTCGATGTCATCCCCTCCCCAGTGACAGTCCCCCACATTCGACATGACTCTTATTCGTTTATCAGAAACCATAAAAGAAGTTATGGAGACGGATCCCCCTCCCACATCGACGACCACGACCGGACCAAATATCTGAAACATGGAAAAAATTAAAAATATTTTAAGCATAACGCGTATGGTTTGTAATTCGTATTCAAATCAGGTAAATACATATATAAAAACATCATATATACCACAAACTGAAATCGAGGATTGCTTTAGTAATTTCTACTCAGTCAGATAGATTTCTTTAAATGGAATACAGAATTAATAAAAACTCTAGTAGACGTTGTTTCTTCGATCAATGATGAAAATTAAATGACGTCAAAGAAATTGTACTAATTTGCAGTATATAGTAATACCTTCTAGTATATATAGAACATTTCTTTATTTGCAATAGTGGAAAACAGTTTGGTAAAACTCACTCAAACCAGTTACAGATAGTTAAATAATGATTTAGATAAAGAAGACATTTCTTTTTCAAAGACGTTTTAAATGAGGTGCTTCATGATGTACCAATCAATAATAATGTTTATAATACCACCATTTGGATATTTTTTAAATACTGTATATACTTTATTTACTATATACGAGAAGTAGGGAAATTTTGCAAAATATATCTATGTAATATGTCCATGTCGTTTTAACATGTAAAAGCTCAACTTTTTACAACATCATGTTAACATAATGTTAGTTTAATTCCAATATAAATGAAATATTTCAAAGGTGTATTAACTTATTTCATTGGAAACGTAGAAAATTCGGGATCATCTCTAAAATCTGTTATATTTTGGTCCGATAATTTGGAATGGTTAAATAAAATGTGTCTACATAGTCATGTTACACTTGTAAATAACTGTACTTACAAAATACAACATAAAATGAGATTGACATAGAATTACAGAGTACTTGAAACAGTTTTACATCAGTTATTTGAGCTTGACATGAGCAGACATTCAAACGAACTTTGAGTTCCCCCGACAATTTGATCAGGTCGTCTGGGGTAACTGACACAATCACGGGATTGATTCACTACAAACTCAACTTTTGATCCCAAGTCCCATAAATGTAAATCTAAAGACCGAGTGAGCAAGCTTTCACCCTCATCCAACTTTCAGGCGGTTTCTTTTTTTATCACGAACAATTTTATCATAGTGGAGATGTGCTCCGTCACATTCCCATTTTTAATTAGTGAAGGAGCATAATTTGTATCTGTTTCATAGTTATTTAATCAATAATGTAGTAGTTACAAACAATTAAAAGTGTGACATGAATTTGTGGACACTCTGTTTTGATTGAACAAATTTTACTAAAATGTTAATTTTTGGGTATCATTTCTAAGGGCCATAAAACATACGACAAAGATTTGCGTGAAAATGCAGTATTTGTAATATTCTACAGCAATAATATTGGATACGTTATAATATAACGTACGTTTCCATGGATACGTTTTCACCACTAAATAGATACATGGGTTGGATTGGATGTAAACATTTTTCTCATATTTTCTCGAATGCAGGTGCAAGTAAACCTGGAAGATATGAGATGATTAGCTTGCTCAAGTAGCTCAACACGGAGTTCACGTCTTGGAGCAGATTTCAGATGGAGCAAAGGTTAACCTACACGTGTGAGCTATCCAATAAAAATATTGATAGTCTTGGCTATTCGTGTCAGTAACGCAGGCCGTGTTAACATTTATTACTAACCAGTATGAGAACCACCCACCTGATTGATCTACCTAAGTTTAAGAGAAATAATTTATATTGGAAACAGGGTAATAGCTAATACCAAAGCTCAAGAACCCATCATGAGAAGTGATGGTAACAATAAGTCGATGGAAAGCCACTTTTAAAGATCTGCTGGAGTGCATGGAGGGGTGCATGGGAATTATATCTTGTGCAAGTTTCTCATAGTAAATATAGAAAACGCATGAACCTAATTTCCATTGAGAGGAGTCTAAACACGACGATACCTACTAAATAAATCTTCTTCTGCGAGTGTTGGAAGAAGAAAGAAGAAATATCAAGGCACCTTTTAGTTGAAAAAATCTCGTCAGACTTCGTGAAACGGTTTCTGACTAGCAGGCTGTACTGGTGTCTCTGCATATATAGAAAAGGTACTGAAAACTAAGAGTACAAGTTAAGGTAATGAATCATCAGAATTGTCTATCTGATGGAGAAAATGGAATCCATGGTTCGACTTTTTGGGTAACTTCTAATGGTAAAAGGTTCTTTAGTGAGTTAAAGTCCATTCATCAGCGCTGTAAGATGAGAGTTAAGGATATATTAGAACTTCCTCATATGGTGGAGAAGCAGTAGTCGTAGTACTAGTCTTTTGTGAGGATGGGGATAATGATAATGCACCGTCAGCAGATTTCCCTCGTGAGTGAGACTAACACCCACTAAAAACCTTACTGGCACACCCACCACTCCCTCTCGGGACCGCTTTCCTCATTTGGGCAACACAAGGGCTGAATTACCTTTGGTTAATTTCTTGGTTATCAGCAGCCCTCTACAAAGGCAGAAAAGTATTCCTAGTCAAGAGACTATTTTCCAAAGAACTTTGTTCGGTAAGATTTTGGCCTATCGCAATCCTAAGCTCTCCCACCGTCTTCAGAAGAAATACGTGTGGTTGGCGTCGTCGTACTCGCCATTCCCATAGGACACTAAGGGCTATCAAACCCTCTTGCCTCGAAATTTGCTATGGCCGATGAGAGACTGGGAAAGGTAGGAATTTACCCTCTCATGTTTTAGCTTCACCCATTCTCAGGTATTTAATTAATCTAGTGATCCAAATTCCTCTGCAATATAACAGACATCATTCTGCCATTCCCTCATCGTGTGTACTCGAGCTTAGGTGCGTGTTTACAAACCATTCCCCGCGTATACCCGCTTCCTTTAAAACGCGAGCAGGTCGTTTGGAGTAGCCCAAGTCACCACGAGAATGGCTGGTTCGGAGACATTTCGTTAAGCTTTTGCTATCCGAAGTGTCCCTTGTAAAGCTGCCTGAGTACAGAGTCTACTCATTAAAACTCGGTAACTCAGTCGCAAAGGGTCGTTGGACAGCGTCATTTCCCCTGACAATAATCTTAGTCAGGGTGCCTTTGCTGAGCCTGGTGATGTTCCAACCTTAATGTCGTAGGCGTTGTCAAAATCTGAACTCTTTGGCTGAACCTTATCTTAGTACGATACTTAAAGTTTAGACCTAGTGACCTTAAGCGATCAGACCCAATAAAGTTTTACCGAAAACATTATCGTAAGGATCGTAAAGGCATATCCCGGCTATCGGAATGTAGGAATCTTCTCCCAATTCACAACATCCGGACCAACCTATGCAGCCACCTTCAGGATGGGGCGACCTCTAGTGCCCATCACTTGTATTCCAAATTCGACTGCGTTTGCGTTACAATTGCTGTCGAGAGTGAAATTTCCGAAGTACATCCTTGTGTGTCTAACTTGTTCTAAAAATAGGTCATGCTTCCTTTAAAATAGGCCTAACAAATTCCCGGTAGGCACCGTAACTCTTAGTGAACACCTGGGCGTGAATTCAACTCACCAGCGGAATATGCTGATGATATTTTCTTCATCCACACAAAGCACTAGTATTACTGCCACTAATACTGTTGCTAATGGTACTGCTAATTTTTCTACATTGCCTCTTCCACCTTGAAATACAGCTTCATCAGAATTATAGAACTGTTACTACTTGATTACGCCTGTGGGGAGTAAAATTGAAGGTGTTTTGAACAGCTGATTCGGCTATATCGCTGAGGTGGTGTTAGGAAGCATGCATCATTGTTTTTCATTGCTTCCAATAAGCTGTTCTTTGGCAACAGTGCTAGTACCTCGATAAGCCGAGGTCAAGAGAGCAACCCTCTAGTTTAACATAATTAAGGCCAACTCTGAAGAAATGTGAAAAACGATTTCATCCGAATATGAGGGGTTTTCGTATTTAGCCAAGCTAGTCGGCAGAAGGTCTATATGTCATGCGTAAAGGAATTTTATTTTCTACCGTAAAAGGAAAATACTATTACTGTACTTCTATCCTACTACTTACCCCTCTTTTTAAACCTGCCCATCTCTCTATCATTAGGGCAGTTGTGTCGTTGATGAGCAGGGAGCTCTTCAGTCCAGCACTATTAGCCGCCCTCTTCACCACTCTTCTCTGGTTGTAAGTGCAAGATCCCGGGACTGTAATGACAAAATATGGATCCTCTTCGCCGCTCACTTCAATTGCGTAATGTCTAAAGTATCTAAGAATTTCGTACAGCAACTGGAAAAAAAAATACTGTGAGAGCATTTTATTAATGCAGAACATATATACTGTATTAAAACTATAAAAAACTTATTTGAATATAACTAATTTTCTACTAACAATTATAATACATATATTATTATGGTTCAGACGTGAAATAGCAATTACTTATATTTAAGACAAGTTTGTTAAAATTTAAATAAATAATAAATCAGTTACCAATAAATTCAAGAGAATAAATACACTCCTTCGAAGAATGTATTAAAGTGACTCGAAGGCGGGAACTAATCATTTTCAATAAAAATGAATTTAATCTAGCCTTTGCATAGACATACATATATACACATATACAATTTAACTAATCGGTGTTGATTTTTAGAAAAAGGTTATTCATAAGTTCGAAAAATATGCTCCAGCTCGTTATAAGCCAAAGAGAAAAACATTTATTGATACTTTTTGTTATGGATGCAATATAGATTGTTCTTCATTTCTATTGGTAAACCATAATTAAATTTAGGCTCTAAAAATAAGAATATCTTCTGAAATTATTTGATTTAGCTATCTAAATTTTCATTGGTTAAACTTCTCTATAATTTACATTACAATTAATTATAATTCCAGCATTATTACTATTATTATTACTTTCATAGTAGGTGCGTATATTACTATATTATATTATATTATATTACTATCATATATGCGTATATTATATTACTATCATAATAGATAATTTTTATAACGTTTCCAAATTAATTATTTCACTATAGTTGGTCAAAGTTAATGAAACTACATGCAAACAGTTCTTTCGAGAGATTATAAATTAACGTGGTGTTCAAAAACTTCCAGGACGCAAGAATAACATTTCTGTGAAATAAATATTCATCTTCGTTCTGGCTATATGTCACAGTGTATCATTAAGTATACAAATATGAGGAATATAAGATATTATTGGAATTTTACAAACATTACCTTTTCAGGGCTGATATGATACTTCTTTTTCTTGTACATGCACTCCATGTGTGGCCAACCATCTATATCAACCACAGTGAAGGGCCAGTACCTGCAGAGTTCCCTTACGTAGTCGTCGTACCTGAGTCCTGCTAGCCTTAACAGTCCTGAAACCATGAGTCAGAATAGGTGCAATTAAGAAGGTACATGAATACATAATAATTTCTGCAAGGCACCATATAATAACATCAAACTAAGAATTGGTTGGATATTAAGAATGGATTTTTTCAAAATCCTAGAAAAGGTTCATTAATTTTACTTATTCTTAAAGTGGTAAAAATATACGTTCATTATAGTTTTCAAACGACAACATGGAAAAATTCTTTTATTTATTCATCGCATATTGTTATAGCTGAATCCTGATTAAGTACGAAAAGCTACATGATGAATAAACCATTCTATACTTTCTGATACTCTACGAGTATGTAGCGCTTGCAATGTTTTAAAATACTGCTAAATAAGTAACATAATAGAAACATAGATGCATGGTTTATCAAAAAGTAAGCGTAATGATTTTATATTTCATTACATATTGTATTTAGTTCGGATTAAAAGTTATTTCTTGCGAAATATGATTCTTGAAAAATTACAAAGTTTCTTGCATTATTCATAGTTTACTGAAAGTCATTTTCTTAACTGTACATAGCTCTTGGTTACTTTTTTTGTATGTTTTATATCGACTTTAAACTATGAACTTTCAATTCCGGAAATCGCAATGAAATACATGTGTTGTAGGGCTTTTTATAAGTATGGGAATATTTGTTCATAAGAGCGACGTACGAGCTGGATCATTATCGTGTTTTCCGGCAAAATATTTGAAAACTTGCATGGCGAAATTTAATGATCTATTACAATTTAATGAGTAGCAATTTCATCCAGTTTATACCGCAATCATCATCACCAAATATGCGGTTTTACCATGCACACCTAGCACCATTTTTACATTGCCATAGTTTTTTATGTCGTTGGCATTCCTGAACGAGTGTTATCTTCAAAATTGTATGGATCTTCTTAGAAAGCTATGCGCAACTTAAAACTGATAATATTCAATATAGTGGTTTCTCCAAAACCTAGTGTTAGACAATAATAATAATTATAAATCTTTTTCGTGGCAACAATTTTCACAATTGCATACAAACGTCAGTATTTTGTGTTTCTGGGTACAAAATACATTGCATAAAATCTTTACTAATAACTGCTATTCAATCACTCACACAGGCACAATTTCTTTTATTCACTCAAATGTCATTCACTCTTGTCAGCCGTTCTTGATACACTTTATATCAGAGACACATGATTGATCATATTCGTTTTGAATTGCATTCCAGAGGCTCATTATGATCTCCTCAACCGAGTAGAACACCCTATACACCAATATGTGTGTTACCTGACCTTTGAATTGATTATGGTCATTTGTTTTATTTCCTCAGGACAACCTCGGACGGCAACACTCCAATTTGCCGTTCTGTGTTGATGTCACCAAAGTCACTCTTGAATCGGCAGTACAGGCCTCCTCAAGGATATACAGGCAGGGCAAAGTCAGCAATCTAAGCTCCTTGAAGGCATCCCTACGATAATTTTGAAACGATTTGAAAGTTTTCTTTTGACTTCTAAATACCCTTTCGAATTTGTATTCAGAACAACTGCCTCATAACCTCAGAATAAAACTTCTCTGTGGCAGACTTTTTGAGTTTCACAACACACTTTTTGAGTTTTATCGCACATCGTTCAACATTTATCTGTTGTAAAAACGTAACGTGGGTATGAAAAAATTACCATAATCCTATTAGATAGTATTTACATGCAGCCAATCAAGGAAAGGCTACAACATCAATTTATTATTTGGAGAATCAGTACATTTCATTTTGCGACAGATCTCGTAGATCAATACTTTATTCTAATACTCGTATAGGGGGAGGGGGTAATACCTTTGTTGCTTTGGGATAGAAATATAAAATTATCTGGTAGGGGTGTGAATTGGGCGACAATAAAACGGGGTTGACCTCACATAGTGCATAGACTGTTCATTTGCTCGATAAAAAGTGGAGGGCCATGACAGTTCAAGTAAGGCGAAGCCAAATCAAAGACCTCTCTATTATGTGTTGCTCAACAAAGAGAGAGAATGACAGAGAGTTCGTTTCATTACAACCGAAATTAAACAACGAACAGACCTTTACCGTTCATAGTTTCGTTCATTTTAGATTGTTGAAAGAGAAGTTTCTAGGTACGGAAACCAAACTTTTTCTTGGTTAATCTGCAGATATATTTATTAAATCCCGTTTAGATGACGTCACCAGCCTAGGCTTATGTTTATATAAAATTTTTTTGAGTTAATTCAGAACTAAAACAGCACATCATGTGTTACTTGATAAAAGTCCTGACGTTTTATATAGGATTTCTTAATATGTGTTACATTCGCTGAGTCATTCAGTAGCAGGTTGTATAGATCCGGAACAACACAGTTAGTAGTACTACATACAGTTACTAAAGTTTCTCTTGTACTTCACTTTGAACCAGCTACCGTCAAAGTACTGGAGGAATTATGTTATACCAGGTCTTCCCTAAAAACGTTTGAACAGAAATATAATACCAATTACAATAAATTATGATTTAGGATACTACTTTAAAACAAGTACCACTCTCCTGTTTTCTATGTGTGGCTGATTTTGAAACCCACTTACTTCCGTTAGACAAAAATTCGGCAGTTTCAGCCACGATGTCAAACTACCAAGGACTGTATCTGTAATTTTTAATTTTACGTATGGTAATAGTTTGTACCAATTGTATTAAATAATAATTCTGGGGTAACTGGATTACCGGTGGAAGGAGTAGGCCCAGATGAATGATAAGGGCTGGACTGTACAAAAGAGGCTGCTATCGGCGAGGCGCGCATCGCAGATGGCAGTGTTTGATAACGAAATTGAGAGGTGGGATGAGGTAGACGTACTGTACCTCCGTCTCAGTTAATCGGAAGTGATTGTAAAGAGTAGTTAAAAAGTGCTTAGAGTAAATATTTTTGCTAATTGTCATCGAACCTGCGGATGCTTTCAGCAATTTTTTGATTTATTAAATCTCTAACACTGAAGAATTTTTTGATTTATTAAATCTCTAACACTGAAGAATTTATTTGATTTTTAAATCTCTAACACTGAAGAATAATTTGAAGTAAAGTAAAGAAAATTAGTAACAAAATAAAAATTGAATTTTGAAGATAAATTAAAGTGAAGAATTTCCAGATCAGATTAGAGTGTGAATGTTTGAATTTTGAAAATTGAATAAAAGACAAGCTGTAAGAACTTTGTACACTTTTGGGAGTGAAGAATATATTACAAGTTTGAATTTAAAAGTCATCAAGAAGTTTTTATTTTAATTTTAATTCCAGTTATTATTTTTAAGAAGTTTTATTTTAGTTTTAACTTTATTTATTTCAGAAGATTTACTTTTATTTTTAAACCTTCACAAAAGTTTATTTTAAATTTCAAAGCTAACCCCTCATGTACCAGTAAAACGGTACAAGTTATTAAGCCAAGAACTTCTTGTGTTTGTTAATGTTACTGTACGAGATCAATTATAAAGTACCTCAGTTCTTAACATGTTTTAACTATTCTGGTGAAGTAGTGTTAATTGTTTAGATCAGTTTGTAATTGTATCTTGACTCTCTTTGTAGTCAAGCTCATGTTGTGGTTAGCACCTTCCGTGGTCATCAGCATCGATGGCGCCAAGACTCATTGTCCATTAAAAGGAAATTATTTTTATTAGGAGAATTATTTGGGTACTTTGCTACGTCAAGAAGGCAATGTTCAGGATTAGAGTAATTAAGACCATATTATCTAAATACGTCTGGATCAGTTAAAAATGTCCCAGGCGAAGTGTCAGTAGATAACATCAGACTGCTATAATAAATTATTGCCATCAGCTATGACGGTTAAGATTTCTTATTGGTGTATACTCACGTGCCGCTAAAATAAAAACAGAACATGTTAAAGCACTTTAACCTATGTGTCACTTTAGCTGTATTACTTTGAAACTCAGACTAAATTACTTGATGCCAGCGTAAGCCCTAGGTAAGTTATGGTTGACTAAAGTATAAGAAGCGTATTAGGCAACCGAGTTTTGGTGTAAGTGACAGTGATGACAGTGATGACAGCGATAGTGCTGTGCGTGGATGATGACCGATGACACCGGTGTGATGTGGCCTTGAAGGTTTTATATTTCCGCATCGTTGTTATATCCCCACAACTCGTCTAAGCCTTTGCTCATGTCAGTGGATCACAAATTCATCAGTCTAGTTTGGACTATTTTGTCAATTCTGTTTAATTTTTATCACCGCTATCTAATGTAGCTGTAGTTAGCCAGCATCCCAAACGCCTCGCGAAGGAACGGTTCTCAACTGCCGACTGAGTTCTGATTTTAACATGGAACTAAAGTTTAATATAAATATGGTCTTGTCTAAACCCCATAAATATTTCACTCCCAGCACTTAGAATTAGTGTCTCAATGCTAAATAATGAATAAAAATACTATTTATTTAAATTCCCACGATATAACCTTATCTTAACACAGTTTTGAATTCATATCCATGTAAGTATCCTCAGACGCATGTAAGTATCCCCAGACGCATGTAAGTATACTCAAACCCGTCTAAGTATCCTCAGATGCGTGGCCGGAGTGTTCTCGACTAACGCGTATAAAAATGTCATGTATCCAGATTTAAGTGAGCCCGTGTCATGTTTAACAGAAATTAAACTGCAAAAAATGAAATGGTAAAAAAATATATGCAAACTGTTAAAATAAACTCTTTCTAGAGAAATAAACAATTCAAAATGAAAAAGATTAATTCAGATTGCAAAAACAGTTACTCGTTATATTTATTAAACTTATGTTTGGTATTACAATATACACTGACATTAACAATTTATTATATTTTACATATTATTACACTAATGAATTTTTCGTTCAGGGAAATACTCCCCTGATTTTTAATAAATTTAAATAAATGATACATTGTATCATTTAAAAAGAGCTCACTGTGAAAAGGGTGATCTTTGTTTTTGAATTAGTGCTCCACCCTAGATGGCTTAAATCTGAAACAACAACAAACAACAAAACAACTGTTGTTACTGTTTTGTTGTTGTTTCTGGTACAGTAAATAATAAGAAATTTGTCTCCTAGGAACAGCTGCACCAATACTTCTGTAATCGTAGTTTAATACAAATATTAATTATGACTTTATATGTATGAAACATGATACTGACACTGGGGTAATATTATGTAGTGGCGTTTCGGACCAGGTTTCAATAAGCTAGTGTAAGACTTGTTGTAACATGCAATAATAAGATATGCATATTTTATATACCTATTTATATTCTTAATTAGTATAAAATAAGTAATGCTGTATTTTAAACTATTTTAAACATAAGTGCATATATTATATTTTAGAGCAGGTTTTTGAAACTGTGAGTACTGATCGTGATGACGTCAATGACATTAATTTAAAGCATTAAGAGTACTGTTTAAAATTTCCATTGAATGACATTTCACAAAATAGTGTGTATTTGTGCACGTAAAGCACTCGAAACTGGCTCCTCTGGGGTTAAATACAAAATTACTAATTATTTTGATTTATCTTGCGCACAGATTACGGTAGGTATCGAATATACCATTATATTTGAATACTATCTTTATATAGGAGCGCGTACTATAATTTCTGTGGTGTATATGTAAATACAAAATTACTAATTATTTTGATTTATCTTACGCACAGATTACGGTAGGTATCGAATATACCATTATATTTGAATACTATTGTTATATAGGAGCGCGTACTATAATTTCTGTGGTGTATATGTAAATACAAAATTACTAATTATTTTGATTTATCTTATGCACAGATTACGGTAGGTATCGAATATACCATTATATTTGAATACTATTGTTATATAGGAGCGCGTACTATAATTTCTGTGGTGTATATGTAAATACAAAATTACTAATTATTTTGATTTATCTTACGCACTGATTACAGTAGGTATGGAATATACCATTATATTTGAATACTATTGTTATATAGGAGCGCGTACTATATTTTCTGTGGTGTATATGTAAATACAAAATTACTAATTATTTTGATTTATCTTACGCACAGATTACGGTAGGTATCGAATATACCATTATATTTGAATACTATTGTTATATAGGAGCGCGTACTATAATTTCTGTGGTGTATATGTAAATACAAAATTACTAATTATTTTGATTTATCTTACGCACTGATTACGGTAGGTATCGAATATACCATTATATTTGAATACTATTGTTATATAGGAGCGCGTACTATAATTTCTGTGGTGTATATGTAAATACAAAATTACTAATTATTTTGATTTATCTTACGCACAGATTACGGTAGGTATCAAAATATACCATTATATTTGAATACTATTGTTATATAGGAGCGCGTACTATAATTTCTGTGGTGTATATGTAAATACAAAAGTCTGGGTGGAAAATATTTTCAGAATGAGTGGAAAAATGGTTGCCAGCTCAGTTTCTAGGAACGCTTGCACTATTCATTTTCAAATACATTTCTCAATAGCTAAGAAATAATTCTTATATTATTTAGAACATATTATTGGATCTTAGAATTATTCATGTATAGGGCTTACCACACACTTCGTCATTTTTTGAAGTTAAAAGTTTACACCTATATTTGTCTCCAATCAATATACTGGTAGATGAGAAGCGTACAGGACTTGCTGGGTTATTTTCATATTTGAAAGTCAGGCGTCTAATGGTTTGTAATATCCGGGCTCGTCTAACTTCAGAAATACAGATACGGGCCGTTCCGATGTCAATCCCAAAAGCTATTTTTGGTTTAGTGGCTGGACCTGGTTTCCACATAAGCATCAGAACAAATGAGTTACGGATTGCATAAAACAACATGATGGTGGGGGTTAATATGTAAATAAGTGAAAATCACAATATGAAACTTTGTTATTCGATTCTTTACTTCAATCGAGTAATAATATTTTACATTGCAAATGAGGTTTAGTGTGGTTTTCACTTATTGTTACACATATCCTACAAACAAACATTATCAACCTAAGACTATTATAATATAACAGACTTTGATCAATTCACCACCCTATGGATTGCCTAAGCATACTAAATCTCGTATAAACTAACAGAACATTTATGGTTTTAGAATATTTAAACAGAGAGGAGCTGCATAATGAACTGACAAGTCTCTAACAAGAAAAATAAACTCAAAACTCAAATAATATTCAAAACAAGAAAAATAAATATTTTATTTATTTACCATGTTTGTTTTTCTTGTTGGAATTCCCAATTTCTTTTCCTTTTGTATATACATTGTAAATATTTATCCAGTTTACATTTATCTGAAGAAATGCTCCAGTAACATGAAACTTTTGAAATATTTCAATCTATTTCAGAATGGATTTTTAAATAATTGTGTATTTTATGCAAGTTAGTTCTCTTCAATAATAAACCACCTTAATAAAAGAAAAACAAAGCGAGTATTCAGACAAGAGAAACAAACATTACAAATAAATACAATAGATCAGCAGCTCATGGCCCATGAAATTAATGTTTGTGAATAAGTAGAAAACATTAAATTTATCTTAAATTAAGACCTTTCGGACTCGTCCTTGAAGTACTGATGTTAGGGTGCAGTTTCATTTTTTAATTTTTAATCTATGAATTCTTTTATTTTCGTGGATCTTATTAATACCTTTGACATTGTTACAATTATCTAAATGTTTTCGATTGTGTACATGTAAAACAGGACTGGCTAATGGTTTTTAACGTTGGTATGGATAATGTTACATCGGTGGCTAATTATTCTTATGCGAAAGGGATTTGATTTTTGGACTACGTACTGTTTTTACAGAAATTTCAATTAAACTGATTTATGTATATATATATATATAAATGCGAATGTTTGTTTGTATGTTCCGTTAGAACTCTGGAACCAATGCACGAAACATCGTGAAATTTTGTACAGTGATTCTACACGTTCCTGGAAGTAACATAGGCATACATACTAGAGTAAATTTGGTCCAATTTAAATAGTTTATTTAATTAATTTTTTTATTATAAATCGTTGTTGATGTTAGAGTGTTTTATATTGGATCCGACAGACTGCGCTACGACACATAATACAAAGCGAACTGATACTTAACAGCTGTTAATACTTTCAGCTGAAGTTCATCAAAGAGGCAGAAACATTTGTTTACATTTAAAATTTAGAAAATTTTTATTGTAAAGTGCTTGATCAGTAGTGTAATGCAGGTTGCATAGAAGACGTCATTGCCTAATTTTAAATTCAGATTGCACCAATGATCAATAATAATATATAAAAATGAATGTCTGTGTGTTTGTCCTTTATAGACTCAGAAACTATTCGACCGATCACTATGAAAATTTGTATTTATTTCTATTTTTCTATGTAGAAGGTTTATATGCAATGCCCATTGATGTAACTCACCACCAGGCTGTACTGCAAGATATAAAAGTTATCAAAGCGCCTGCACATTATAAACTGCAATTACGACACAGTTACGTATATTAAATAGCCAAACACTATTTGAAGGCAAAGAAATATACGGGCAAAGCTTAAGAGACGCGTGCGAAGCCGCGGGAAACAGCTAGTAATTTATATTTTTATATTAGTTTTTAAAGTTTAGCTTTATGACATGATGTTACATCAACCAAACCAAGTAACTGGTACATTACACATGTACAGCCATATAGGAGCTAGACAAACCGATGAACAAATTAGTATTGACGCACTGAAATATATTTATTATTAGTGTGCAAAAATTAATAATATAGAATCAATAATCAATTTTACTAATTTATTTATTTCTTAGCTTCACTTATGTTTAAAAATACATTTAAACAACATTCAGTAAACGTATCAATTGTTAGTCATTACATAAGTAGTAACTGGTACAAACGATGACATTGCACTTTAAAAATCTATGAACTAATTACACAAACAAACTAAAAGATATATGAAATATCTAACACAACCGAACTGATTATCCATCATTTAAACATTCTGGCAACGAGTGAAATGCCTTGCTTATGAGGTGGTGTCTATGGGAATCTCTAAACTATCTCACGCTGCAATCATGCTACAGATGCATTTTAAGGGCATTGAACAGTTTCATAGCGGAGTAATAAGCTCATTCCTCGTATAGTTTAAGTCTATATATTGAATACTGGTAATCAGAATGGCGCAACGAGTAACCAGTACAATTATTGGGAAATATGATAACATTATCTTTTAGAAAAAAATAGAAATTCAAATATGTAAATTGAAGAAAGTATTAAAAAGGGGTTTTAATGGAAATTTGTTTACAGGAATCTCTGGGTTTAAGGTTCCCCTACGACCCTTTCATGAGTAAAAATTGAGTTTGACTCAACATAATTTCCCCAAAACATCACCCCAAATCACAAGTGTGAATATGCATAGGCCTTATAGACTGTTATGACAGTATGATAGTCGGCTGACCCTGCAATAACTTTGATAGCTTAACTTGCCAGCCAAGTATGACAAATGATCCCTCCATTTCAGATTTTGATCTACAACCACACCTAAAAATTTTGCCAATGAAAATTTCAGTCATATAATATGATAATGGCTTGATAAAATGTCAAATGGAACATTATTAATCAATTTGACCAAAGTTAATAGCTGCTCGTTAGTTCTTTTTACTCGTTAGTGCTTCACCCCTATCGTCAGTGCTCGTTTCAACTTAAAGCTATTAGAAAAGAACTGTGGAGGGACGGCTAACTTTATGGAACTATTTCCTGTTTGGCTACAACATTGAAATTGGCGCCAACGGTTAGTGCTACGTTAGTGTTTATTACAACTTAAAATCCCATCATTAGTGGTCATGCAGTTTTGGCATGATTGTGATAAAAGCTGCTGTATGAGTTAATTCAGGAAAGTTAATCCCACACATTACTATATGATGAGATAATAGTACAGTTTTAAATTAATACTAACCTTGCTTCATAAGTACTTAATACTTAAACTCCCATTTTTAGTGTTCTTCCGGTTTCTATTATTTTGGGATAACCCTTAGAAGAGGTGACTTTACGAAAGTCATGGAAACACATCATTACTATATAATTTTGATGCAAAAATGTCAATAGTGTTAATGTTTAGTAGAACGTTCCATATTTTGTGCTAAAATAAATTACAATTTTTGTAACAACGTCTCAAAATAAGGAAGAAACTGAATCGGCCCTGTTTCTACCCACCATTCTAATGAAGTGTAAAAGTCGAAAAAACTTGTCAAGATTAATTCGTAACAATTAATATTTAATTTTAAGTGTAAGTGTATTAACAAATGTTACCGATTTTTGGAGTTTTGGGACATACAGAAACACACAAATGTTAAAGAATTGTTTTAAAATATCTAAGTCATGAAAGAATCTAAAACATTACATCAGATTTGTAAAAACATCTCACTTGTAGAATTTTGATAAGAACCGCTCACCAAATAGTAGCATTAAAATTTGACATCTAAAGTTTTGTCCCTAAAACTACCTTAAAGTAGATGATGCTTTTCGCTGTGGAAAAAATGATTTTATAACAGTCACGTAAACCAGATAGGAAAGAAATTATTCTTTAAGCACTAACGAACGGTAGGTTTTTTACAATATAATACTTTCTAGACGTGATCTAACTTCACAGACGCGTTAAAATACTAACCCTTTTACGAGATGTTTTCTTTTTCTGCTTTTCGATACTCATAACAGCCGTATTATGTATAGACGGCCTCAGTTTAATAACAAAGTACCAAATGTCACATACCTACTTTATTGCATTTGGTGATAAATTCAGCACATTTATTTCTCCATAAAGATTAATGTATTATCTTGTAATTCATAAGTAGTTCACAAACACTCTGAACTGTAAGAATATGATGTTTTGCTTCATATTGAAAAATATAAGCTGACCAATTTACTACAAATAGGAGCGAATTTTTAAAAGCGTCTGTATAAAAACGAAAAGGAACTTAGAAAAAACATGTACTTAAAATGATAATATGATTGTTGTTTTGTGTAACTTGCCTAGATCTTCAAACACTTCAGGCAGTACTTGAAAGTGAGTGCGTAAGTCTTCGTCCATCTCAAGTGTAGGAAAAGTTTTGCTCGATTGTAAAGGAGCCTCTGGCGTATCTGTAAAATTAAACATTTCATTTATGGTTCATCAGACATAATGCGTTACAGTTTGTTTTAATGTATCACTTACTAGTAGTCCAAGCAAATTAAGAGTGTATAACTACTTTCCGTTGGCCCCATTGGAATGAACTTGCATGGTTAAATAAAACAGTTGCTGAAGTGAGCCTGCTCCGCTGATGGGGTAACAAGTTAATAGCTCTGTTCAAATTGGCTCGATAGATCTACAACTATAGTCCACTTTCCAAGTGTTGCGTTGGTTATGTTGGAAGAGGAACGGAGATCGATTAATATCCCCGGGCGGTAGTCTTTCATGAAAGCTTGTGAACATGCACACATATGATGGTGACAAGAACATCTTGTCTCACGGTGTGGTCGTAGTATAGATCTAAAGTCCGTCCTCTGAACTCCCATCCGTAAATGACTTATTTCATGATTAACTGTCAACTTTAAACACTTTTACGACATTTTAATTTTAAGTTGTGGTCTCATTTTGAAAACAGTTTTAGTACGCATCAAAACCCATTATTGATAAATTTTATTTTTTATATTAAAATGATGAATTGTAAAATGTTTTTTAGACTGAATAATCGGTTAAATATTGTCAATAATAACATAACCTTGAATATTTTTTTTACTTTAACGATTCTAAATGTTTCGAAGAAACGATTTAAGCATTTCGTAGATCATGCCTTCCACCCACACTCAGAGTGACCAGACGTCCGGCTTTAGGAGGACATGTCCTTTTTCCTTTTTATATTTGTGCTCCTGTCCTCCCGGATTTTGAAAATTATGTAAAATGTCTAGCTTTTAGGTGCACTTTAAGAGTTCAAAAATAGTAGCATTACCTTACCATATTCTTCAGAAGTCAAGAAGACAGACTATTAAAAAAAGTGTTGCCATCGAATGTGAATTGTTGTTACATTCAGTTGTATGTTGAGTGCTGTCTACAGTGTCACTGACTCACTGTTGCTTCTATCCGCTCAGCTGCACTGGCGCTACCACCCCTTACTTTCATATTTATGTATTATGAATGTTAGGTTAAATTTGTCTGTTATAGTAATAATTTCTGTTAAATGTCTGTTAGTATGGCTTACTAATAATGTAATGAATCAATAGAATGAATTAATTAAAACTATTAGACAAAATCTACTTTTAATATCATTATAAAAATTTGTAATGATAATTAATTAAATCTTACGCTACTTAGCCTCAAATAATACTTTTAACCATCAATATATTCTTTAATAATATTCCATTTTCCAATTTATTTGTAAAAACAAAATAATTTGAGCTTTTTTATTTCCATTATTGTATACTCAAATACAGAAATAATTTATAATGTGCGTATTTAATAAAACATAAACAAAT
The DNA here is from genome assembly GCF_021130785.1 of Homalodisca vitripennis. Classification (NCBI taxonomy): domain Eukaryota; kingdom Metazoa; phylum Arthropoda; class Insecta; order Hemiptera; family Cicadellidae; genus Homalodisca; species Homalodisca vitripennis. The sequence continues at coordinate 52,932,169 of NC_060211.1, read as the reverse complement.
GATTTTTGCAAAACTTATAAGAATGTTTAACACTATTCTCCTTTTGCTTTTATGTCCTTTTTCACCCTCAAAAGTCTTCCTTTCAGGAATTTGCATCTGGTCACCCAGCCCATACTCCTAAGACTAGAGAAAAAAGTACATGTGATATAGATTTTAACATTGTTATAATGCGATAAAACACAAGCAAGTTTCTCCATTGCGTTTTCAGCCAACAAATCTAAGATAGTTATCACAGAAAAATAAAACACACATATCCGCAAAATACGCCGCTTACACCTTCGGCCTCATCTACAAACCGAAATATATTGAATGTGGTGTCATTACGTTGCTTATTACAACAAGGCACACTTATTACAACAAGGCACACTTATTACAACAAGGCACACTTATTACAACAAGGCACAAAACCGTTTTGAACGAAAAGAAAAGTTAGCGGTTCTCAACAGTTTCGGTTCCAAGTGATTTATAATATTCCAACCACAAGTTTTAACCGCACATCGTGCGATTAGAATAAGTCAAATGTTTCCTAATTAATATTTAGCATGAATGATCCATAGGTTGCACATTTCTATCGACTGTATAAAAATAAAAGCAAACTTATGTTAATTTTATTAGTAATCCAGTGTGAACAAAATTGTAATTTTTATGGTTTCCACACATCTTTCAATAGATATTTTCACGTAGCATAGCGTGGGAAGGATTGAATCAATTCGACTTTTGTGTTTAATTCGAGTTTACCTTCCGCAGCGACTGAAATTTGAAGATGCCGCAGACGACTCTAGATCTTCCAAGTCCGTTTGAAGAGATCGAAGTCAATGACAGCGTCAGATTTCAGACGCTTACAGTAAGCGGAAAGTGAAATGGCTAAACTAAATATTAAATCATATATTTTTCATTCAATCATCATTAAAAACAACCCATACCTATACCATATAACTGATAAAAACCAGTAAACACATTTCTTTAGTGTCGCACCATATTCAATAAATTGCAGTTTCAAGGTCTGGCCGTAAAATCGCGTTGTGAACTGCATTGCAGTGAGGCTTCTTTGTTTATTTATTGTTTACACATCCAAAGGAGCCAACAAACCTTAAATCAAACCTCAAATTCAAATTTTATTATTTATATACACGTTATTCGTGAAAGCAAAATAAACCAACAAAGGCCCTTTCGCATTTATAATATTATTTGTATTTGTGAATTTGTAAATATCGGGTATTGCATTTTATTTGTTTTGACATTACGGGCCGTCACACAACTTAATTACAAACTTAATTATACCTTAATTACAAACTTAGATGAAAAACATAAAACCAATATTTAAGACTTTTTTATTTTTATTTTATTTTATGTTTTTCATCTAAGTTAAAAGTGACCAATATAAGCTCCATCTACAGCACTTAATTACAAACATGAAAGTTATTGATATTAAGAAAAAAGGTGAACGATATTTGAAAGAAAAATTGTACCTGTAATTAAATGATGACAGGACCAAGTAATATGTTAAATGCCATGCTAAGTAGTAAAAAACATCCAATAAACGAACACATTTCTAAAGTAAAAATATAATAATAAAATCATCATTTTTATAACTTGTAATTTTAATTGGCAATATTAATAGTTTTATATGTGTTTGTAACATAACCTGCTCTTTGTTCTTCAGGAAAGGGAAGTAGAGGAACAATACAGCTTTCCTCCATCGCTATGTTTTTCCTTCTCGACTTTTTAGGAATATTATGAGGCACTGCTTCACGAGGTTCCGAACCTGTAAAATGACACATTTCATGAAATATAAAATCACAGCACTACATTTAAATTCCTGTACGATGTATCTAGTTCAAAGCTCATGGAGAAGAAATAACCTTTTTTGTTGTATAAGTCACTAGTTCAGATTAATTAGACCGTGTGCAACATAGATTGAAAGGAGGTAGTGAAAAAATTATACCTTTTTAAATATTGATTTATTTTGATTTGGAATTTAAACTATATTACTTTAATACCGTGCGCAAAACTGCTGTACAACTATTATTCGGTAGTCAAAATAAAGTGTTCTTCTTCGTTTTAAATAAGTTATTCGCGGAAGAAGGTTTGAAAGGATAATAGGAATGCGGTCATGTGTGTTATATTTGGGTACATTTATTTCCTGCCTAGACTCAAAGAAGATTCCGGATATTTTTGACCCACGTTTCTCTTCTTTTTATATTTCTTTTCTTTCTTTTCTAATGAACTAACTATTTTTTCATCAGATGAAGAGGATAGACTTCAATCATCGAAAATTTCTGTTATACATTTTGTTAATACAACGATGGCAAATGTTCGATTCCTATTATCCTTTTAAAATTTCGTATATAAACTTAAATGAACTAACATTTTAACTGTGTAACTTTCATTCCAAAGTGACTAGTAGTGTTGAAATATAACCTATTTTAATGCTTTTTATTACTGTTTTTATTGCTGTAACATAACTTACTTATTCCTGCTCTTTGTTCTTCAGGAAAGGGAAGTGGTTGTTGAACAGTACTGCGTGAACTTTCCCCCATCGTACTGCTACCCGCTACTTGTTTCCTGCTTGTCTTTTTAGGAATATTACGAGGCACTGCTTCACGAGGTTCAGAACCTGTGAAATGACAAATTTCATTAAATTATAAATCAACGCAGTAAATTTAAATTTCTCTACGACGTATCTAGTCTAAAACACATGTAAAAACATAACTTTCTTTACTGAAAACATTTCCTACCAGTTCTGACTGATCAGAGCGATTGCGACATAGACCAAGACACCAGCTAGGAGATTGTAATTTTTTTTAATATTAATTATTCTGATTTAGACCTTAATTATGTGGTATCCAGTGCTAAACTGCTCCAAACTACAACTGTACTGTTATCAAACTAAACTGTTGTACATGAACTAAAATAAACTAACATGTTAACTGTATAACTTTCATTCCAACGGGATGAGCAGTGTTGAAATCGATATTCATACCATCGATTTACCTCATAATATGAGGAACGACCTACGGGTCGTTCAAATAAAAATTTTGATTATACCGTTAGATCTTTGTTTGTAATAAACGTTAACAGTCACACTTATACTTGTGTAATTTACATTTTTTATTTATATAGGGTGGCGCATATGTCATTTTCCCCAGAATAGAAATTTAAAGGCGTTATAGGTTAACTGAATAAAACATATTTTGCAAATTATAAACATGTAATTTTAATGCTTTTTATTACTGTTTTTATTGCTGTAACATAACTTACTTATTCCTGCTCTTTGTTCTTCAGGAAAGGGAAGTGGTTGTTGAACAGTACTGCGTGAACTTTCCCCCATCGTACTGCTACCCGCTACTTGTTTCCTGCTTGTCTTTTTAGGAATATTACGAGTCACTGCTTCACGAGGTTCCGAACCTGTGAAATGAATGACACATTTCATGAAATGGAAAATCACAGCACTACATTTAAATTCCTGTACGATGTATATAGCTCACAACTCATGGAGAAGAAATAACCTTTTTTTGTTTTATAAGTCACCAGTTCAGATTAATTAGAACATGTGCAATATTCACTGAAAGAGGTAGTGGAAAAAATTATACCTTTTTAACCTCTTCAAGGACAATTTTTAGCAAAACTATAAAAATGTGCCAATATTTTTTATGTGCTAGATTTAACCTTAAAAATTCAATATATAATTATATTTTTATATAAATATTAATTTTTAGCAGGTTTTAAGTTAATGTACTCATGCGTGCCAATGCCCAAATGTAGTACGAGTACCTACCTTAATGAGGGTTGGCGCTGAAAGAGTCTAGACATGAGAATCAAGTACTTAGTATTTTAAGCTGATTTTAACATCTAAACACTTTAATAACCTATACAGTAAATAAACTCACCATTGCAATTTGTAAATTGTTTGTAATTTCATTGTAAATTCACCATTGTATATTCATTGTTTATTTCTCCACATAAACATTTTATTTCACTCAATTTACTACTAAATCTGTTGCACACAAATGTCTATTTAGGTAATTATATACAATTGTATACAAATCTTTCAATCTACTTTCTTATAAGTGAAAGTCTTTCATGCACTCTGGGAACAGAGGCACATCACACTTCAGACAAAAGTAACGAGTTCTCTTTCTATATTGTTTGAATCTACACCTCAAAGCGTTAGCAAGTTCTCGTTTCTCTGAAAAGTAACCTCCAACATCAAGCCTAACTTCATCGCTGCATCGTGGTCTTGCTCTTTGTTTTACTTCGATCTCTTGTTGCTGAGATGGACGACCTCTCTTTTTCTTTCCTCTAGATTCAAAAATGGCACAGCAAATCTCAAGTTTGAAGTCAACAGATGAGATTTTGCTATTTTCAATTGAACATGACCCATGCATTTACAAGTGCTATATTCAGTAAATGGAAAAAATCCTGAGGTAAAACCTTTTATTTTTCAGTGCATGAGGATAATGGACTACCATTCGGTCTGACAATATGTCCACACCACCCATGAACGTATTATAAATGGACACACTAAATGGTCTTGGAACTTCAATCATCTTTTTATGTTCTCGAGAATTTCTCTGAACTCTGTCCATAGGTTCTTTAACAGCAAATGTTGATAGCATATGTACTGGCCTGTTATCCATCCACCTCGTAATGGTAACATTATCTTCCGAGGTCACTACACTTACTGATCCTCTACCTGCTTTGCAAATATCCTTCACCGATTTCAGTTTTTCTTCTGTATCTTTTTCGATTTTGGCGCAAAGTGCCAAAAAAAATGTCTTTTTTCAATAATTCCATACACAAGGGAATGCTATTGAACAAATTATCTAAATAATTTATTGTTTAACCCTTCAAGCCCACTGCAAAGGCATAGAACAGTGTCTGCTATAGGTCCTAACTGGCTTGTTTTAGTTTCACTGTCTTTTGTTGAACCCTGATACATTTCAAATTTAGAAACATAGCCATCTGCACTAGCAACTACCCATGCCTTGAATCCCCATTTTGGATTTACTTTTCATATGCTGTTTATAGCTCTGCTTCTCCCTTTGAAAGGAATAAGCATCTCATCAATTGCAATGTTTTCCGTAGGGGAGGCTACTTGCCCAAACACTTTGTTTAGGCAATCAATCACTGGTCCAACTTTTATAAATATATCTTTATTGTCTTCAGGTATAGTATCATTGTCAATAAAGTGCATGTTTCGTTTGATTCTTTCAAATCTCTTTAAGGGCATAGCGTCAGCAATGAGAGGTAGTCTCATTAAATTGTCTGATGACCAGTACATCCGATAGGAGGGGTAGTGTAAAACCGTCATTACGATATTTGTAGTTAGGAACAGCAAGATTTCATCTGCAGAAGTACTGAAATTGTGGTCATGGTTCTGGATACCATATCTTGTTGTATTCTTAGCAATCGAGTCTAAAAGGTTTTCAGAGAAAATATTTTTAAAATAGTGCAATTGAGATTTAGGTCCATTACTTTGAGACACAAAATAAATTTGCATTCCTTTGAACTGCGGTTTTCAACTGGAAAATGTATTATCCTTTTTAGAGTCCTACACAATCTTCGTTTCTTTAGACGAAACATTTTGTTTGCTTTATTTGATTTTTGTCCTACTTTCGGATTTGAAATGAGCACTGTTTTTATATCCTTTTTAAACCTTTTATTACCTGGGATATCTAATTCATTACATTGGATTTTAACTTTGCGTATGGGCCTGACTTTGGCCTTAGGACTAGGCAATGTACTATTACTAGGGCTAGCCCTAACAAGATCATTCGATTCTGACATATTATCAATAAAGCCTGCTTCACTCCTTTGCATATTAGGCCTACAGACAGAAGGTCCAGAAAAACTACAGTTAGCATTAACAGTGTCTCCATTTTCAAAACTCTCTATGTCTGTGTTGACAGCTGCTTGGACTGAGTCTAAGCTTTGATTGAGACTACTTGTAATTGACGTGGTTGGCAATTCATTGTCCTCACTGATACTACTTTCAATTATATCAGGCCAGCCCAATTGACGCAGATCTATTGTTATGTTAGACTGCTTATCTTCTAGAATCTCACTCAATTTACATTCTAATATATCTAAATTGTTATTTGTAATAACTATGTCTGTGGCAGAATCTAATTCTAGGCTATTAGCTATTGCCACAGAAGATCCATTGGTTTCAGTTTTATGTTTATAAAATGTGCATCAAACTTTTCATTGGTAGATTTTCTTCCTCATTACTTTTCAAAGCCATCGAATCAAATTTGCCTACCTCCTCTAGAAATCCAGCAGGATTTTCTTCATCAGATGGATACACTATATCACTATCCTCAAAATCAGAGTCATCAGTAATTATGTCTAATTGTGAATCATTTGGATCATTTAAATCACTCAGAATTCCTATAATTCTGTCAGGTTCAGATTTCAAATTATCATTTTCATCACCCATTGCACTTATTTACTCACATAACCACTAACCAAACCCTTACAAACACAAACAACCACATAACCTCAAAATAGGCAACTGGACTGCTGGTAGGTAAGAGTTACCACAAAATATGAGCAATGGCACACATGTGCCAGCAAACAAAAAAAAGCAACAAATTGTACATTTGGGCAATGGCACAAGTGTGGACGTTTGAAAATAACTCTTTTCTTTGTGTAAACTCCATATTTGGTATTAGTAATTATTTTATAATAAATCACAGATAAAGTAACTATAAAAATATGAATAATCAAAATATGTACTTTATAAGGATGAGTAAGAAAATACTGTCAAATTTTCTTGATCAGGATTTTGACACAAACATGGCAGAGGCTGAAAAAAAACATTAGTTCAGCTGACCGTTGATTGAAATAAGCTTTGGAATCAGAACAACCTACATTACAGATATTAAAGACATCATATGTGCCATTGCTCTTAAGGGGACAGGGACGTCCCTATCTCGCCCATGTTAATTTGGCAATATTTAGGTACATTTAAAAGAAAAACTAAAAGTGCTATGACTTTGACACTTTTTGTAGTATAAATACACATTGTTATCAGTAATATGATGAAGTATTATTTTAATTTTTCAAAAAATAAAATAAATAATACATTTTTTTAATGTGAAATTTTTTTACATATTTTTGGTTTGATTAAATTTAATAAAAAAAAACCAAACAAGATATTGGAGTTTTACTTCATCATTTTGTTGCCTGAAGTATTCTTAACAAGCTGTAAAAAATTCAGATGAATCCATTTATATTTGGCTGATAAAAGTGTACCTAACCCCTATAAAAATAGGTTTTTGGAAAACGAACAAAACGTCACGACTATACCTTATAATATGTTAAATGACAATGTAGACTTACATTAAAATGCTCCAGGGTCATAGGATGGGTTATCTGCTTCTTAATCATCTTCTAGCTTCCTTTTATTATTTATTCTATTTTATTAATTATTTATTTTATTTATTCTATTTATTTGATTTTTTCTATTTATTTGTTTTATTTATTATTTATTTATTTTTATGAATTATTATTATTTTTATTATATCCTTTTATTAAACTTTTTATCCTAGGCATTGTACTTTAGTATTATCTATACATAAAATAAACAACAACACAAAACAAACTTCACAGTCACTAACCAAACTTAGTGTCAGAACGAAATGAATAGCCAAAATAATAAACAATCTACAATGAAACACAGCTGACTTCTGCTAGGAAACAAAACCATAGAAACCTAAAGTAACTAGATCACAGATGTTCAAAAAATAATAGGTTACAAAACATCACATATAATAAATACCCGATACAAAACTTGTTTTACTGGATCGTTGACTACATTAGTTGATAATAGTTCGACGAAAAATTAGTGTAACGTTTCATTTATTATAAATATAAAGTTAATATGCTTGTGTGTGGTATCAAAATGTTCAGAATTAAACGGAGTATTTTAATAAATAAAAATGTGAACAAGTGAAAAAAAATAATATTTTTGACGTCCCTGTCCCCTTAAGTGGATAAAGAAAACTGAAATGAAATTTGTATCGGTTTTTAAATTAATGTCCACAAGTGTTTTGAAGAGGTTAAATATGGATTTATTTTGATTTGGAATTTAAACTATATTACTTTAATACCATGCGCAAAACTGCTGTAGCTACAAATATTATTCCGTAGTCAAAATAAAGTCTTGTTCTTCGTTTTAAATCAGCTATTGGCGGAAGAATGTTTGAAAGGATAATAGGAATTCGGTCATGTGTGTTATAATTATTTGGGTAAATTTATTTCCTGTCTAGACTCAAAGAAGATTTCGGCTATGTTTGACCCACGTTTCTCTTCTTTTTATATTTCTTTTCTTTCTTTTGTAATGAACTGATACTTGTATAGTTTGGAAATGTTAGACAGGCAATTTAAATGGATAATAGACTATTAATATTTTTACACTTTTTGTAATATAACTTACTTCTTTCTGCACTTTTTTCTTGAAATAGGGAAAGTAATTGTGACTTACTCTGTGAACTTTCCTCCCATCGCACTACTATGTGATGCTCGATTTTTGCTACTCTTTTTAGGAACATGACGAGGCACTGCCTGAGGAGGTTCCGGGCCTAAAGAAATACACATTTTATTAAATGCAAAATCATAGCAGTACATTTTAATTTATTTACGATGTATCTACCCTATACTACATGGAAAAGAAAACACTTTTTTGTGGAATTAAGTCTCGAACCAGCTCTTACTGATCATAATGAGTGCCGCAAAGGCTTAGACGAGTAGTGTATGAGAATCTAATTTTTAATATTAATTTATTCTGATTTGGACTTGTATTACTGTTTTAAGTTAGTACAGAGTGCTAAACTGTTATTAAACTATTATACAGTTGTCAAAAAGTGAACTGTCAAAATAAACATGTACTTTAAATTAACAATCAAACTTGGTACTTATTACTTACTACTATCTGCGCTTCGGGTTTCAGGTACTTTATACCCTTGAACCGTTCTGCGTGGAATGGACTGGATACATAGTTCTGCATTGATGGGTATCAGCTCTGCGAAATTATTCATGTCATTAAAGGATTCTTAGACATTATACATTGACATTTTGTAAATACTGCATATATACTTTAGTACTAGCCCAAACAGCTTGTAGTGAAACGATCTGAGTTTAATCTCATATCATCTTCAAACACTTTCATTCCTTTCATTCAATGATATAAATTACAGCAAAAATTTACTTTTTGTTAAGGGGGAGCAGACCACTTAAAACTCAATTTTTTGGTCTTTTGGTTTTTTTCAGTTTTTAAATAGCGTGACATTTCCTCTTTACAATGGTATATAACATGTAACTATATGTTTTCTATAAGTTAGCTTAAAAAAATATTTTTAACGGCTTGCACGCACACTTCAATCCTCACAATCAAGAACTGAGCGCGACGCAACCGATCGTGCGTTTCTCTTACACTAGTTATTATTTACTTGTTATAGTACTACTTCAATGGAACTGCTACATGATCAACAGTATTTCAGAGGCATTGAACACCACGGCTCTTTTGACAGCTGTATTTTTGTTTTGTTTTTACAGTTTTTGTGGTGGTGTTTGTGTTTACAAGAAACGAATCGTTATTATTCAGTGTGTAAACCCAGTTTTGCTGTTGTGTTCACTTTATTTTACTTTTAATACTCATGGAAAGTGTAGTTATTGTTGTGTATGTGTGTAAAATGCCAAGATCTACAAGTATTTTCAAACGGAAGAAAACCTTTGGATGGCACTGTGACAAAGCGACGCCGAAGCCTAGGGCTAAAACTAGTAATGAAGCCAAAGTTCCAGCCAGAGAAAGCACTTCAAAGGTAAAAATTAGTAGTACCAAAGAATACCATCAGTTTGAAAATGAACAATTTCAATATGATATCCTAGACCTAGATGCTGTACAAAAGATCATTTTTGAAATGGCCGTTTATAAATGTTGTCACAGTCCATTGGCTCTTTCAGTGGTAAAACGAATTGGCCTAGCTTTCACTCTTACATTACCATGCACTGAATGTGAAATGAGATTCAGTGAAAGAAATAGCCAACTGACAAAAGTCAAATTAGGCTCTAGGCCTACTGATGAAGAGAGCAAAATGTATGACGTCAAAATTCGCTTCGTATACGCATTGCGTAGCATTGGAGTGGGACAAGAAACTGGACAAGTGTTCGCAGGTGTCATGAATTTGCCTAGGCCTTCTAATTTGCCAAATATAATACAATATTACTATCCTTCACTCAAATGGTATGTCTAGAGTCGATGAAAGAGGCAGCTGAAACTGCAGTCAATAAGAATGATGGAGATCGAGACCTTGCATGTGCCTTCGATGGGAGCTGGCAGCGACGTGGTTTCTCATCGCTCAATGGTGTAGTTACCGCAACCAGTATAACAACTGGACAGGTAATAGATGCAGAAGTAATGTCAAAATTCTGTCAATGTAAAGGGAGATTAGATAAAGATCATGGTCCTAAATGTATTGCGAACTATTCCGGCACCAGCGGTGGCATGGAAGTGGAGGGAGTGAAAAAATGTTTGAACGTTCAGAAACAAACTATGGAATAAGATATAAATATTACTTGGGGGATGGAGACTGCAAAGGCTATGAAACTGTGAATGAACTAAAGCCCTATGAACCCGAATTTGAAATTGAAAAAAATGGAGTGTGTAGGCCACGTCCAAAAGGGGATGGGCAAACGCTTGAAGACTTTCAAACACATAAACTCTAAAAGAGTTCTTGAAGATGGGAAGACTTTAAGTGGTAAAGGGAGATTGACTGGGCATGCTATTGATACTATACAAATCTACTATGGCCTGGCAATCAGGAGGAATGCACAAAAAGACATACAAGCTATGAAGACTGCAATATGGTCGGAGTATTTTCACCTTGCATCAACTGATGACAACCCTCAGCACGCAATGTGTCCAAAAGATGCTGACACATGGTGTAAGTATCAAAAAGCAGTTCTTGAAAAGGTTGAATACAAACATGCACAGCACACCCATCTACCATCATCTGTTCTGGAAGAAATAAAACCAATTTTTAGAGACCTCGCCAATCCTATTCTCCTCGCAAAGTGTGCCCATGGTGGAACTCAAAACATGGCGGAGTCTCTGAACAATGTAATATGGGGCCGGATCCCAAAAAACGTATTTGTCAGACTCTCAACATTAAAATTAGGTGTGTATGATGCTATTGCAGCATATAACAAAGCCAATGTGGCAAAGTGCCTGATATTCAAACTTATGGGTCTACCTGCTGGCAAAAACTGTGTATCAGCAATGAAGATGTTGGACAACCGAAGAGTGACTAAAGCGGACAAGGCACTGGAAGAAGTTTAGGCAGAATGTTAGCCTAAAAGGAAGACAGTTGGAAGATGCGTTTGAAGCTGAGGAAGATCCTGACAACCCAGCTTACCCACCTGGCCACTACTAACCCGTAAGTGTTTTTATTTGGTTTCGGACATGTTCGTTTTTTATTTATATAGCCTAAGCTATATTTTAACAACCGTATATTACACTTTTAAAATTAAATAGCCTACACATTCAGACCATTTTAGATCAGAGGTATTGAAAAAACAAATCTAGCATTTTTTCTGTTTATTTTACTAATTGTGTTGGAATCTTGCAGAATACGAAGAATAGAAAAAGCCTTAGAGGAGCTTTACAAGAGGTACATCAGCAAAGAAACAACTGTAAAAGATAAGAATAATGAATAGGCTAAATATGCAATAAAGAAGCTTCAGGCAGTATAGTTTATTTACCTGTTCATTACAACTTTTTAAGTGTTACTTTTCAACATTTTCTTCATTTTCCGAAACTATAATTTTTTTATGTATATGTACCTGTAACTCAGTAACCTTTAATAGTAAAGACATGAAATTTTTTACACAACTTTAAGCTATCATAATACAATTTTATACCAGAGGGTTTGTAAAAATATCACTTAAAAAAAAATGTTCAAAGTTATTTTTTAGGCTTTTTTAACAATATAAAAAATGAAAAAAACATAAATATGAAAGTAAAGTATATTTTCCAAAATCCTCTGGTGTAAAATTATAAAGGGTGTATGTATGTACATGCAAATTTTCAATTCTGTATCTATTATAGTTTTTAAGTAATAGGTACATAAGTTAACATAGCGGAGATATGGATATTAAAAGTGGTCTGCTCCCCTTAATAATCATTAAAAGTTTCGTTATTCAGAAAAATACACCTTAGATAGCTTTTCACTTCACCGTTTAATTGTTCAAGATGTATAACATAAAAGAAACATTCGATAATTGTTTAATATCGTGCTTACAAAATTCCCGAGTTTTACTCATGCTTAAATTTCATTCAAATTCCTTTAGTAAAAAACTTTAATTGAATTTGTTTACTTTAAATGGTACAGCTTACAGTCAAAAACAATGTGTAATTTTCAACAACCTCGAACTCTTTGCTATCATTTTTGGTGTTAACCTTTTTGGTAAACACAGGTGTTATATCATTAGAATTTTGAAGGGACAACAGGATGTCGGACATTTTCTATCGTTATAGGTTATAAAAAGTATAACTCAACGTTTCGAGGATTGGAATCTGTCCTCTTCGTCAGGTGGTGAGGTATTAATACATACAAATATAAAGAACAGAAAGAAGGGGCAGAAAAGGATTCAAACATACCCAAAAGCTGCTTGGAGTCCAGTCCAGGCGTTGTCACTGGACAAATCACAAGAACGAGGATCACACATCACGCTAGCACAAGTTACAGTGGGATACTAACAAGAATGTCGTTGTCGGCTCTTTCATCGGCACCGCGTAGGGTGATCGGCACAATTACCCTCGAAAAGTTGCGTTATACCTTTTATAACCTATAACGCTGGCAAATGTCCGACATTCTTTTCAAAAACCTTCAATCATCAATAACAAACTTTAAAAAAATTAGAACATTATCCTACGACTGGAGGCAGGCCAGTAAAACCGCGTTTACACCGGAGTTGGCAACCAATGATTGCAGACTTTTATCGGCAATTTTTAGTCGAACGCCTTAAAACAACTGCAACTCGCATTGCCAACTGTAGTTGCAGACCGATTTTACGAGTTGGCAACCAAAATTTGGTTTTCCGACTGAAGTCGGTAAAGATCAAAGTCGGTTGCCAACCTCGGTCGGCAATACGAGTTACAGTGCCAAATTGAGCGGCGACTTGAGTCTGCAACTAACCCCGCTTCCCCTCCCACCTATCGGCTCCACGTGGTCGATAGGTATTTAACACTTACTCACCTGTATACTTCCTTCAGGAAACATATCAAAGCCTCACAAACATCTGGCACAAAGAGAGATATCGCACTTTTTGAAACTTTAAACAAATAACTGATGCTTGTATAAGAGTCGCCAGTTACCAAAAATCGCGAAGTTATAGCTAAACTTTCACGCACTAGAATTGCTTTCCTGTAGTTAGTATCCTTTTTGCTAATTATGTGTCCAATACCAACAATTAAACATTCAAAATCGTTGCTCGAAATTCTTAAAACGTTTTTTATTCTGCCATCGCATCTCAATTCTCCCGTCAAAGGATCTGTATCATCTCTATTTAAGTCATTCAATAGATCGCTGCCACTATACCTTGCTCTTGCCTGTAATGAATGTCGAACCCAGAATTTTCTCCGTCTTCTCAATTTACCTAGAACAACACACACGCTGCCGCATCAAGTACAACCTCTTCGGCACTCGACATTCTATATACTGTATAATTTTTTGGTTGCAAGTTGCAGTAAAAATTAAGCAAACTGTGTTCATGGTTGCATATACAAATTGCAAACTTCCATCGGCAACTAGCGTCGGCAATCGGAGTTGGCAATTTTTGGTTGCCAATTCCGATCAATTGGCAATCTACTTCAATCTTTATTTTGATTGAAATGTATGGATCATATAAATATTTATAGATGGATTTAAATCCTGCTAAGGTATTGTGCCGCACTTCTGTCACAGAAAGTTAATATTTTTTTCAATTCATAAATTACCTAAGATGACATCTCACTTAACAATTGAGTTATAATGCGGATAAATAACTGGTAATTACTAAAACAGGAAAAGCATGGGTTGCACCAACTCCAAGGCAGCCATACTTGCTATAAACAAAGCTAGATATGAAGACTACTCAAACAATCTAATGTCCCAGGTAATACCTGAAATACAAGAAAGCCATTAAAATAAACACGTTCTATTACAATGGGTTTCAGTTATGAGACCATAGTAAATAAAGAGATAGTGGGGAGCAGAGTGGCTAAAGAAAGGCCTTTACAAAAGAGGAAATAGCTGTTGATTTTGCTCACTAACTGGATGATTATATGAACAATTTTAAATCCGAATGATATTCCACCCTTCTGGATAAGACAATTGCAAATGGTAGGGGATATCGTCTGAAAATACAGAATTTTTCCTTCGTGATTAATTGGTTCCGATCCTGTAATGGTCTATTAAGAACTTATATAATTAAAACAAACACGTTATTTCTAGGACAAGATGTGAAAAAATTGCGTATAATTAAATGTTTTTGTACACCCAAATGTTTACGAATAACACTTAGACTTTTCATCTCACCTTTTAATGCCTAACAAATGAGAGGTTTATAAATTTATATTCAAAACTTACGGCTGAAAACTGGAAACCTATCTACACACTTCAGGATACCGTTAAGAAACACTACTTCTAGCGAAAGCAACAAAGTATTGATTGTAATTGTGGAATATTTGAAAATAATTAGGAGAAGCATTGAAAAGAACGTGTGCTTCCTACACATGTTTACTAACATATCTTTCCAATGAGGTAACCTCCCAATCACAATCAGTAATGTGATTAAAACCCAATACAAAACAATTAGAAGTAAATAACAATGTACAGTGTCAAAAATTAAATAATGGTCAGTGAAAGTATTTAAGAATTGTACCAAAGTGTTTATGTCAGTTAAGAAAGCGGTGTAAATAAATGGATATTGATTTCCCATGTTATTTTTAAAATACAGGACTGGTTTTAAAATACTATGCATAACTGGCTAGCATTCAAAAGCATTTTGATGGTTACATGATCATACTGGAAATAAGATGATTTTTAAAGTTCAATATTAATTTAATGAGATAAAGATTAAGGTAGGTTCACAATAGTAAACTAGGTTCTGTTGTTTTTCTAACAAATTTTACTAATTATCAACCGATTCAGTTAACACCCAACCAGATTTAGATTTTAGCCAACTTTAAATTTTCAGACGTATAAAAATATCTAATGTAATGTGATACTTACCTTGTACATCCGAAGCTTGCGATTCTTCGCTTAATCCTTCACTCTCTAAAATATCACTTTCATTACTCTCGTTCGACTCAATTTCAATCGCGTTGACAGTAAATGTATTTTTGTTAATTTGGAACGAAACTATAATGGCGCGATCATTATGACACTCGGGTACGGAAAGTAGAGTCATTCCGACATTAACGTACCTGTTCGCATACGATCTCTCAAGCTCGTACACTTTTACATAAACGTCACAAGCTTCGCTTCCTCCAATGTTGAAGATGCGAGTCGCGCTCAACGCATTTTCCGATAAAATGGGTACGGATCGCGAGGCGATCATCGCGGACATTTCTCCGTTACGACTCCGCACCGCAAGCGTTGGAATTATCTCTTCTATTACAACACCAGCAAACCTCAGTCTGCTGAACGCATTAACCAGATAGTTACAAATTATAGCAGCTCCAAACGCGACAATGTTTCTTTTGTCGGACAAATCTTCTATGGAATGATTTCGGGTGATAACCTTGTAAACGATATCTTCAATGCCTCGTAGCCGGGTAGATCCGCCAATCAGGACAACTCTGAGTTCAGGTCCCTTATTCGGGTCGATATTCGCCTCCTCCATGCACCTAGTCAAAAGGTTAGATACATTTCTTAACCGGTCACTATTCCTCTCTGTAATCGTACTCCACGTGAGCCTGCACGTTTTCAATGGAGGAGGTAACGTGATGTCGACACTACTATCTCTTGTAGCATTTAAAGTAAGCTTAGCTCGTTCACACTCTGTTACTAACATCTGTACGTTTTTCTCGCTCAAATCTCTATTCGTCGTTCTTTTATAAAACTCGCAACAATAAGAGATAAGAGATTTAGTGATATCACTTCCTCCCCAGTGGCTCTCTCCTACAGTCGACAATATTTTTATGTGGCCTTTCTCCGTTCTGATTGCAGATATAGTGAGGGATCCTGCTCCCAGGTCAATGAAAATACACGTTTCCTGGAAAATAAAATCATTATAAATCAACAAGGGATTCGTATACCTTTCATATGTATTAACAATTGTTTAATGTTATTGAATTTGGTCTTTGGTAATGAACTTTATTCAAAAGTGTTGATACATCTACTATATCTTTAATGTACGATAAGATTTTGGACATTTACCATCGTTGTATGTTGTAAAGTGTGGAACACTACATTTCGGAGATTAAAATACCCTCATCCTCAAATGTCAAAGAACTTTATAGACAAACATGCACTTATAACATGCCAGCTTGGCGTGGTAATGGTCTACCACTTAGAAAGTGTGTTTTCTAACTGACAGGTACACCAATAACTTGAAGCCCAGACTGGAGAAAATTAATCTCCCCCTCCCGGTATTATTTTTATAGAGAATTGACAATCTGTGAACTCTTTTTAATTTGTTAATCTATTATAAATTAATTATTTTCTTTCATTCAACGAGAGAGAGGGATTGTTGATTCTATATACCACACTCCTCGATGTGGTGTATTAATAAAAAAAATTCACCCTCTCTCCACCCCCAAAATCAAATCCAAGTTATGTCTTCGTTTTCGAGGTGCGACGCTTACAATGAGCGTGGTTATCATAGATATTATGTACGCTTACTCAATACCGACCTTGACAATAATAATATCATTGATATCAATTGATATCTAAATGATAGTCGTTCACGCTTCTGAGTTTTAAACCGGATTTGGGCAAGGCTATTAACAACTAACAACCATCTTAGTCTCACTGTATATAGTATTGTTATGAAATAATAAAAAGTTTAGTAAAGTTTTGGTCGTTTAATTAATTGCTCAAAATAATCTAAACACTCCTCGAAATATCCAAGCCATCATTGTAATAATAACCGCTTTCAAACGTGCTTGTAGTGAAATTAATTAATATTAAAGCCATACTGAACTAAAATATCTCCCATATGACATGGACTTGATTGCTTCGATTGTATTAAAATAATCGAGGATCTTTGAAGGAATGTTACTATAAATTGATGAGAATAGTAAAATTTCAGTTCCGAATAGATTTGTGAAAACATTTATTTTCTATTATTGAAAAATGAATTGAAGGTTTTGTTGGAAAATAATTGCTTATAGTCATATTATTTTGTTTGTGATGTTTAATATTACATTGAGCTGTTCTTATTTAATAAAACTAATTTATATTCTTGGCTGTACATAGTTTAGAATAATGTAATATACTCTTGTAAATTCACATGATAAATAAAATAATGATTTATTCTTCCATTTGTTTAATTTTCAAATCACATAAGATTCTTAACACTAATTATTAACATCACTACCAGTATTGTGATTAGTTGGGCACAAAGGCATATATCAATATTTTTTTATTGTTTTAATTGCTGGAAATCAATCACGTCATAATGCTCATATTTGATATTTTGATATTTTCTATTTTTGGAAGTGGAGGAGCGATATAAATTGAAAATGTTCAAATTACTTGAATTTATTATCACCACAAAATAAAAAATAATCAATTATTCCTTTCGATGATTTTTTGGATTATGTTAGATAGTTGAACATTTATAAATTGTTATTTGACAATTATAAATTCTAATCTATTATTTCATCATTAATGTAGCATATAGTAAATTGGTCCGGAATTGAGCATCAGTCGACAAATTAAACTCTACGTTAGACAGCTCTGACAACTGAAGGTGCTTCGACTAAAACCTTTTCTCGTTTAACGATGATTTTCACCTACCGAAAGCTCACTTAGAGATGAATGCTCTGAAACTCTATTTACGGCCCCTGCAGTGGTGTGGCTCACTAGGCACTCGACGGTCATATTGGCATCGTTGGCTGCGCTGAGTATCTCTCGTTTATGAGCATAGGTGTAGGTTCCTGGGATAGCGATTACAAATTGTGGCCTCTGTTTTCTTATTTTCGCGGCAGCCCTTTTAACCTGCCTGAAGATTCCGGTCAGTACCTGAAACAAAATTTGAAATTTGAGACGCTTTTGAGGATATGTTGAGTGTTTTCTGACACTTCACATTATCTTGGAGGCTAAATGACTGTTGCGGTGGAATACCCCTAGTGACAGCGATAACCCGAATCATGTTCGATATTTGTGAATTTGTCACAGCGAGCACTGTAAAATTATTGGGAAGTTATGACTTTAAATTGCATCACGGAAATACTTAAGTTACTTGTATTTGAGTCAAAGTAATGCTGTACGCAGAAGATAATTGATGAAAGTATGAACCATGTTAGTGACCGATACGTTTGTTGACAATAATTTGGTTAAATTTTATCAGTTATTCATTGATTTTTCTTTCAGGAGAGATCAATTTTGTATGCAGCCGTATTTTGCCCGTTCTCATTTGCCACTCTGCGAGTATCTTATGAAACAGAAAAACCTTGCGCTATCTCTAAATCAGATCAGCTCTCTAGGATTATCAGATCTAACGCCGTTATATTTAGTGTATGGGGTTGGACGAAGAATCCTACTAGATTATATTTATAGGAGAAAAAGGTTAATACACAGGAAGAGTTGTTGGATCGTATTGCAGATGCCGCCGCACAAATCAAGAATAACCATGCAGCGTTGCGGAGGGCTACACGATCAATCCGAAAGCGAGCTGCCAAATGTATTGAAGTACAACGGAAGATTTTTGAAAACCTTCTCCAAATTTTACTTGAAACATCATTAAGCGTACGAATAATTACCTGTCACTCAATTTCGTTAATTTTTTTTAGACAAAGTGAATTTTGGTAGTAAAATTTGATTTTTAAAACTATTATTTCATTGTATCTGCCTCATTGTACATAATTTTCTTCGGTATTAAATTTTCTACAAGTTTCTCTGTAAAAATTTAAATTTGTATTACCTATTTAACAAATGAATTGTACGTTAACAAAAATAAACCTTTTTTAATGAGCTTTTTTGTATTTTACATAGTACATCTTAAACAATAAGACAGATACAGTTATGGAACAAACTTTATTCAAATTATCATGTAAAAACCCATTATAAAAAACTGCATTCGTCTTTAAATCCCTCTTCCCAAACTCCCAGAAAATTATCATTTAACCTCGGTACTAAATTGGGGGTGAAATCTTTTGTGGGCCGTTACTCAATAACAAGGCATTTTCAGACCTGTGTTTATATGTTTTTTTCATTATTTTTTGTAGTGCAATAAGGTCAGAAAGTACCGAAAACATGACCCGAATCACCCTGCAATTAATTAAAATATTTTAGTTCATTCAGAAATAAATCTGAATTTTCTAGAAAGTAATGTTCTGGGCCATTTTTCCTAATAGAACATTTTAAGATCTAAAGAAGAATAATATATTAGTCTAATTTAAAATCTATATTATTATTTAATATACCTAGTAATTTTTAGTAGAGTATTACAAACTGGTAATTTGAGCTTATCAGTTTAGGTATTACCCATGAAAAGAAACGCATCACGTTTGGAGGTAAAACAATGTTATCGGTTAGTCAAAGGGTTGAAATATAAATGTTATAATTACCGTTTGAGGCTTGACGTCTACAGGCTGTCCGTTCACCATACACCGTATGTGGGGTTTTCCATTCACGTTTATCACTGGAAATGGCCAGTGTTCGGAGGCAGCCCTTACAGAGTCGTTGTATCTACGTCCTATTAGGCATAAGGCTCCTAGAAACAGGCATCAGTTTCAGTTATGAGCTGGCATAATGTACTATGACATATTCTCCAACTACTTCAACGACATGTTACAGATGGTTCCTTTCAGTCTTTAACCATTAAAATCTACCATTAAAACCATGTACTATATAGGGTGTCCCGTAACTCTCTGGACAATGGCATTCCATTGTCCAGAGAGTTACTCAATGGACCTGAGCACGTTATTGCTCAGGTCAAGACAAACATGTTTCACCTTATGAACATGGGCGTCCAATGCTTCGTTTCCCATCTAAGTCTGTATGTGTTATTTTATAAAAAAAGTAATATCATAAAAACGAATAAATAAAATTATACAAAATTTGATTAAATGTTTGTAATAACAAGGCCAGTTACTGAAAACAATATAATAAAATTATCTTTAGTATTTTCAAAATGGCGACCTTTGAATATATTACAAATTAGCATTTTTCTCAAACATTGCAAGTAAAACAGTTTTTAGAGGGGTTTATCACAAATATAATGACACTAAACTTATTTAAATCGGGTAATAAATAACTGATTTAGAGCAGATTTACTGTGACAAGACATGGTCCACATTGAGAGCTGCCGTTGTTGGCTATTTGCTGAGAACCTCAATGTATGTCTTGTCACAGTAAATATACAATCTATCGAAAATTATTTGTATAATAATTTTTAAACGCTGTTACCTACTTTTCTCTTCATAATTTTTGAAAGCTTATTTATTTTGGCTATTTCAAAGTAAGGGCCATAACTTCACTTTCCACAGTTTACAATCCATTGAAACTATTTAATTACTACTAGTTACTAACAGTATTGCTGAAATTTCATCAAATAATAACAAATAATAAAAAATAACAACTATAAACATTGTATTCGATGAAAACGAAACGCCAATCAGTGTTTGGTAATTTGTTGCTGATATAATAATAATAAAGTTAATAATAAAGACTTGAATTGTTAACTGTATGGTTTCTGCACCAAAGTTGCCAATACGAGTATAGACATGATGTAAATTACACTTCATTTATCTTGTTTCATATGTTTTATAATAGGGTCTTACACTCCAATCACATTTTGACTAATAATACTAATTTTAATGCAGTAAAGGTAGAAACCACCCGCAAATATTTATTGATCTCTCTGGCAATCGAGTACGTGATCTCTCGATTAGAGAACAATAATGTTAAACTGGCAAGAATAAGCAAGTTTGTGTCCGAAAATGAAAATTGCTAGTCGGGCAATAGTGTTGGACAGTTGTAACAACCTATGTTTTATTGTCTGACACTGCTCTCTAATTCCTGTGCTCAACTGTCCGACACTGCTCTCCAATTCTCGTGTATAACTGTCCGACACTGCTCTCCAATTCTCGTGTATAACTGTCCGACACTGCTATCCAATTATCGTGTACAACAGTCCGACACTACTATCCAATTATCGTGTCCAATTGTCCAACACTGCTCTACAATACTCGTGTACAACTGTCCGACGCTGCTATCCAATTCTCGTGTACAACTGTCCGACACTGCTCTCCAATTCTCGCGTATAACTGTCCGACACTGGTCTAAAATACTCGTGTACAACTGTCCGACACTGTTATCCAATTCTCCTGTATAACTGTCCGACATTACTATCCAATTGTCGTGTCCAACTGTCCGACACTGCTCTCCTATTCTCGTGTACAACTGTCCGACACTGCTCTCTAATTCTCGTGTATAACTGTCCGACACTGCTATCCAATTCACGTGTATAACTGTCCGACACTGCTCTCCAATTCTCGTGTACAACTGTCCGACATTAGTCGCGACAACGCTAACATTTTGTAACATTTCGACAATACTTAGAACAGAAATATTGGTGTCCAACACTACTCTCCAATTCTCGTTTATAACTGTCCAACTATACATAACGTAGAGTGTTGATGGCAAAAGTTTGTTCAATACAAATGAGCAATGAGAACACCTTTTCATCTAGATAAAATTTTTGTCTTTTAGTCGTCTCTGATCGTCGTTTCGAATGTAAAGAGTTCGTGTTGAGCTTCTTCGTCACCGACATTTTGGATCTCTTCAGGCGGACATTGATTCGAGATTCCAGGAGTCAAGTCCATGTCGATTTCAGTTATGTCATTGTCTCATACGTTGTTGTATCAACCTCGAAGGCACAGAGTATACCTTTACATTTGTTGTGATTTGGAGAATTATTCAATACTTAAATATTATATAAGTGAATATAACCTGGTGCGGCATGAGTTTAAACACCACACACGGTGGCACAGGCACAACTTGCTAGTTCCGCCAATTTCTCCTAGATCGCACTAGCTATGACCTACATTGAACTATCAGATGCCAAAGTACAATTACCGGTGAACCATACAGAACTGAAATAATGCGTCTTAATAAGTTACCGGTTGACTCATGTCGCAATATGAAAAAAATTACCAAACTTAACAACGTGGTGGACGTGTCAACGAATTAATATTTGTTACTTTTCAAATACAAAATTCTTAAACTTGTGTCAAAGTAAGAATGAAGAATCTGCAATATAATAACAATATATACAATTATTATTTCCAGTATATGAGAAGATTATACATATATAATAAAGTTAACTGATTTAAGAACTAATATAACTAAATAATGGGAATACATTAGATGTATAACACGACCCAGCCCAACAATCTGTGAATGCGCGTATGAGAGCCAACATCTAGCATCCGCACGGCCCACAAAAATTTGTTTAAGACTTCAAATCTGTAAAAATACAGGGTGTCCCAAATACAGATGATGCCATGTCATTTTTTCTATTAGACCCTATGTCCCGTGATTTAAATTCCCAAACTTTCAGATGTAAACAATCGTCATGTTTTACATCGTTGTAAAAGACCTTTGGACTCCAAAATTGTTGGAAAATGTAATACATTTAATTATTTGTTTTCTTTTCTAAATGGTGGTTTAAAGTGTATCAAAATAGTTTTTTATTGAAAATTCTGTGCATACGAACGAACACCCACCAAAATAAAACTTTCCGATACTTGATGATTCGATCTTCCAAGTGATAACAAACTTGACCGAACTTTTCAAAATTCTTCAACCAATGCAAAATTTGTAAGAGGGCTTCCGCGCCAAATTAAAGGCCATTCAAAACTGTACGGTTTTAATTTTAAAGTTCTTTTCCATCTCTAACCATTAAAAAAAATGGGAAAAAAATTAATCCATAAAATTGGATTTGTAAGTCACTTTTCTGATGATAAAAGATAAAAAAAGTAAATATTTCGAGCGTATGGTTAAATTGCTATTATTAGTGATTGGGTGAATAAAATTAGTTTCGTACTTAATTATAATTTAAAGCATCTAAATTGCTTACCTACTTGTAAACTTCCATTCAGAACCCGTGCGTTCACTTTTGTAATAATTAGAAATAAACTAATAATAGAAATAATAATTAGAAAAAATATGTTTAGAGAATAAACTTGTAATTTTTTTGTCCGCCCTTCAGTTTGATTTTGAGAAAGCCGGAGGGGGCTCTTACCTTTTGAAATTTTTGCTTTATTGGCGTTTGTCTTTTCTATATTGTATTCTAATTTAAAAAGTAAACTCAAGAGTAGTTTGAAGTGTTTGAAAAGTACGGACTGTATAATAGTATTTGAAAGATAAAGGTATGAAGTATCGAAAATATATTTGTGCTTGTGGGTTTGTATCGAAAGAGTGACAATATAACTAATCAAACATAACTTTATACACCATAAAACCATTTTTCCACGCACACAGATAATTAAATTTGATAATTAATTTTTTTCTTTGTCAAAATGTTTAAGATGGTCAAATGATGTCTGTTTGATGTCTGACGAGGTCTGTTTCATTTTAGTTTTTGAGATTCGAACATGGGGCCTCGAAAAATACTCTTTCTTGGATTGGACACGATTCAGCTTTACAGAGTTTAAATTATAAAAAAGTGTTGTTCAATTTAGTTCGAATCCGTTTATGCACTTTGTTTGAATTTAAGTTAAGTTTAAGTTAGTTGTTTAAATTAAATATGCATTTAACAGTTAAAACGTAGGTGGTCTAAAACATTACATCCTGTAATTACTAAAACACTACTTACCACATTCAAGTGTATTGTCAGCTGAGAACACTGGACAACGTATATTATCTCCAATGAACACAGCATCTCCCCTGACTTTCACTATGGCGTCATCCTCTTCGTCACCCCCTTCGCCATCAGGACGTGTGATATCCACCGAGCTGATACCGGCTCTTTCGTACTGAGCCAACCTGATGCACGAGGTTCCAAGATCGATTCCAAACATATCTGCTTCTTCTATTTAAACTGAAACCATTACAAGGGTTTGAGTAATTTCATGTAAATGTCCATTCAAGTGTTTTATTTATTATTTGAAAAACATGTGTGTTGTGGAGTTTATTAAATGCTATTGCATAAAAGATTAATTTTATGGGTGGTAGGATTGTTTTCCTGTATTTCCCAATTTAAAATAGGAGACATGAAACACTTCAAGTAGCTTAACAAATATCTTCTAAAGCGTTATTTTTTATTATTAAAAGATAAGAGTGGGGAGGGGTTAATTTTATTGCATCTATTTATATTTAGAATATTTTAATTCTGTAGCTTTGGAAAGTTTGAGGCAGATAGTATAATCTTGTTTTTAAATAAGACATTTCCTTTTCAATGATTTAAACTTTAAAACTTTATGGTGAAATTTTTAAATTTAATAACATTTTCACTGTCTGTGTATGACTTATGACAGTATAATGAATATGACAGTTATAATCGGTTAAATCTTTGTCTTGATGTATTTCATGTAATTAATATTTTAATACAAAATGTTCTCCAGTGTTCAACGGTTTGTTAACACTAATATAATAAAGTAGATCTTCCAGAGTCTTTAATTTTTCTTTGTTCAAACGTGCGTGAATGTTATAATAAACTGTGTGAAATGCTCTTAAATCTGCAGAACATTTAAAATTATAAAACGAAGGCAAACATGTATGATAAGAACATTGTTATTCATATTTTACCACGTAATTATCATACTTAAAAAAATAAGCACATCTAATCATTAAGTGATTTTAAGACATACTTTATATGAAAATATTACAAAACGTTCAGGTAATAAACCATAAACTTATATTATTTACTGGTAGAGACATGGAATCAATTTTAACGTCAGGATCCTCGATATTTTGCATAAACCTAGCCAAAAATATGCTTTGGTAAACGAGTGTAATGTAGATCTATCTCAACATTGAGCCCACCAAATTAATTAAATTTAATCTACCCTGTTTTCTTCAATCCATTAACGTTTTAATACAACATTAAATACTTACATTTAGACTAACTATAAAAACAATAACCAAAAGGTTCATGACTCCTGTTTGAGGAACAACCGACTGTTCGATGGTTTCCGGTCAGATGTACTACTACCATTACCCTAAAATAATTCACGTAACATATTATGTATTAGTATTTAGAACTAGATAATAATACTAAAAATTGTCCACTACAATATTGGGTGTTTATACAAAAAAAGAATGAAACAATGTATCATCGCAATCAGTGGTACTCAACATTTGCCACACAGTTAGCTTGTATACAATACTCGATATAATTAAACATTCTGAAACCCTTCAAAAGGTATTTTTAGATTATTTCATTTGTTAAGCTACTTGAAGTGCTTTATGTCTCCTATTTTAAATTGGGAAATACAGGAAAACAATCCTACCACCCATAAAATTAATCTTTTATGCAATAGCATTTAAAAATATTTTATTTTGTGCCTATATATTATGCTGAAAACCTTTTGAATACTGGAGATTTACACGTTTTGAAAGGAAAAAGTGCTTAAAATAGTGACCCTTATTTTGAGACCCATCTGACGACACAGTATTAAAACAAAATCCAAAGCCAATTCGATTAAGTTAATTCATTATACCCCGATAAAAACTATGTTTTGTTTTATATTTTTGTGTGGGGTCCAAAAAACTAGGACTCATATTTCGGGAATGGAGAATATCCTTAAAATTTTATTTTAAATTTAGTCTTAACGCGTTCCTTCCCATAAGTAATTCCTATTAAATTGTTTTTAATGTGGAAAGGAACTATAAATTTCAACAATTTCAACCTTTAAACAATCTTCTGTGTTTGCGTTTTAATTCTTACACTTTAAGAATGGTTGCGGATCTCCTTAAAACCATATTTAAACTTAAATATGAACTAAAAGTGTAATAAATATCCGCTTGAGCTTTTGAGTTTATTTTTATTATTAAAATTGTGGAGTAAGTTGCTATATTTGCATCTTGTAATAAATATTGCTAGATAAATGTGGCCGTAGTTGCGTACCAATGCCGTTAATACGGGACGTTAAAACAAATAAGTTTACGTCGACTTTTTATAATTGGGTTTGAGTAATTCAAACTTATATCCTCTGTATATTCTACAAATAAAAAGCTATGCAATTACAGTACATATAAAAATAAGTAAAGAATCCTGCAATATGTTTTAATCAACTCTGAGCTTAAGACATGTTTAATACTAACCTTAATCACTCTAAAAACTAATTCATTAGATTATCATATAATTACAATTATTTGTATTTTTGGCTATGTATTTACGGTACCTTACCTATTTCTTATAGAATCTTAAACAACGGAAACCAGACCACCCGGCCATGCCGTCGGTATGCCTGCCACTTCGAACAGAACACAATAGTTACTAACGTGTATTGTAGAAACAGCAGTTCGATTCAGGCATATGCCTGTAGGTGCTGGATCCTAGGTACAGGCTTGCCGTAACATCTCGTTCAACTGGGGCTGTTGCTATAGTCGCTTATCATATAGATAATCAACCTGTGCTTGTTATTACCACTTTTTGTAACCCTTCTAAGACATAATTCGTTGGCTTCCATTGATTTTATTGTGAAATTAAACCTCCGTTGAAATAAGAGACAAACATTATTCGTATTGATGAAATGTTTTAAAGCTAGTGTTTTAACTGAACTAAACTAAAATAAAAAAAGAATGTGTGATAATTACTTCCACTTAACACTAGTTTTAACAGATAATATAAGTCTTATTTTAAATATTTGCTTAGGATATCCCTCCCACTTGTGACGAAAATGTGTAGTCTTTACAACTATAATTTTATTTTCGGATTATGTTTTCTGCTAAGTCTGTGCAGTCTATAAAATAGCATAAATCATTTTATAAGTGTGCAAAACCTATAATCACGGACAGAGGATGTCATATTGGATTGTTTTTGTCTCCAAAATTCTGTACGATACGATACAGGAGGTTAAGTACCGAATATGCTTCTTTAATATTAAGAAACACAGTCGCAGCATCTTTACAGAGTCGATATCCTTCCGGAGAATCCGCTCTGCAGAATGTGTGACGAGCAGGAGGAAACTGCTGAACAACTGCTCTTTGACTGCCTTGCAATAGGAAAGAGAGCGGTACGCCATATTTGGTAGTCTGGACAAGGGTGGCGAATTTCCCCAGGAGGACCTGGTCGGTTGATTTCGGCGGTATGTAGAACTGCTGACACTGTAGACTGAAATGCCTTATTATATGCTTCCGGGGTGCGCAAAAGGCCTTTGAGGCTTAAGTGCGTGCCAATAGGCCGCTCCATAGAAGAAGAAGAACATAGTCGCGTAAATACAAAGATAAAAACACACAACAACATTAAAACACAACCTAATGTAACAAATATTAAATTTCAAAATAAACTCATTAGTAAGTTAAGCATTTCGTTATTGATAATGCATTTGTTAAAGTAAAAATACCGATTGCCCAATCAGTAAAATAAAAAATACTCAATAACAACAAGTTATTATTAATTATTATAATCAGTGGTTGTCTTTAAGCTTAATTAACTTGTGAGAGCTTAACAAACACTCTCTCAACAGATGATATTGTAACGGGAACCATATTAAAAGTAGAAGGGATGTACAGCACATGAGAAAATACACTCTCGAAACAATAATTTTATGTAAATTAAATTAAGGACCTGTATATCTGACGTAAATCTACCACTTACACAATAGTTCAACTCTCTGCTAACTTTGTAAAAACATTACTTACATATTATCCAGCTATTTTTTCAAGTCTAAAGTGTAAGCATATGCCAGTTTTTCGGCTTTTTTTTGTTCGGTTTTCACTAAAACTGTGTTTTGTAAGTGTTTTAGAACCATCTCCCGCATCTTTTACAGATGCTGGGGTGAAAACAGTCCTAAGCTTTGGTTATTCGTTCAGCTGTCATTTAGTTTGGTCAACAGACCTAGGAGGATCGATTACTTGCACTTTAAATATTCTCTCTTGAGTGAAACTTTATTCGTCCTCAATAGGCACATCATGTACCTCTTTCTTTCAAGACATATCCATTTTTAGCTGAGGACCGACAACAAATTCTATAGCTACCTTTTTGATAGTTCAAGAATTTCTTATTGGTTCCATGCATTTCCTATTAGTTTTACCAACTATCAGACCTTTAATTTGTTAGGTGGCTTCATTACAGAGCAGCATGAACCTTGGCTGGTATTCCAGTTCATTTAATGCTGACATTACACCACTTTGGGTTTTTGCAAAGGGACTGATCGATTCCATTCTATATTGTAGTAAAACATTATTTTAGTATATTTTTATTTTTCGTATATTTCCAAAGAAAATTTGTATCCGAATAATAGCTTCATTGAATGTTTACTACTAAAATCTAAGAGTGAATAGCTAACAGCAAGGTGAGAAATATGCCAAGGAGTTTCTTTGAAATGTTCATTTTTACACCTCTAAAATACCCACACATGTTAGAGGTATTGTCATACCCGTCATCTCAATATAAGTTCGAAACCAGTCAAAATTCATTCAGAACTCATTTTATTTTATCCGTTATTTCAACTCATCTTGCCTTCAAAATTAGTCAATTTTGAAAATATTTCATCTAATTTCTATGCTTTTCACTTCCCTTGATAAGTAAAACGTAAAATATAATCTAACATCTCTTTATGACACACATCTAGTGTTCCATTTTCGATTATGATGTGGTAACGAGCAAGATCTGATTTACTCAAACATTGAATTTACTATTTTATCAGCATATACTTTGAAACCTCCAAGAAGTCTTCTATTTGATTTTTTAATTTATTTTTCTTGGTATTTTTAAGGTGTTCACCAATAAAAACATTGCACCTTCTTACTAATTGGACGGTTTTCATCGCTCTTAAAATGTACTCCACTTAACAATAAATTTCTGTTTCCCCAAAAATAACAAGATTGCCAACAACTTCCAAAACGTTTCACCATTTTTTCAGGAAGGAAATTTTTTTAATGCCTCCTGTCTTCCAGTGAAATTAAAATAATATTCAGATTGCCCAGATGCTAAAAAAGTTATGTTTATATGTTAATACTCAGTTGTAACTCACAAAAATTATTAATGAGTACACTTAAAATTATAACATGATAATAACATGAATGTCATACACACTGAGAATTGTTCATTTCCTCATGGAGACTGAGTTACTGGTCACAAGAACAAACAAAACACTTATTTCGCCTTTCTAAAGGTATGCAAGTTTTCAGTGTATCCCCAATAAACATAAGTCTAGAATATAAAACTATTCGATCTTTTATTAGCTAAATGAGGATTTCACTTACTTGACGCATTAGTAGATAAAGGTCACAGACAAGTCACATCAGTCTGAGTAGTCAAAGTTGAGCGCTGGAGCAAAAAAAGGGAAAGGGAAGGGACTAAATAACTACTGGCTCCACGGTCTCAGGACAAATTACTATAACAAAGCCTTATCCACCACACATTACCAAGAACCTGCAGTATTAATTTCTCTTGCATTAAACAAAAGAACATTTTCAAAGTACTCAAATGCGAAAAATGCAAATATTTTCGGTCATGTTTATGTTACATATGGAGCCCCTCACTTTGTAGCCCCGGGCAGGTTGCATCTTTTGCTCCCCCTCCCTCTAGGCGGCCCTATAATATGACCATACCGTTACGATTATATGCAAATAAATCACATATGTCATGTAACAGGTTTCTCTAAGGTTCAATACAAAGTTTCAAGTATCAAGTTCATTTCGTTATTGACGTATAGAACGACAGACGATCATACGGTAAAGTAATTTGTACATCTCACGGCAATCAAAAGAGAAATTATGTCTAACAACTGAGTGATAGCTTATACGAAGCTCAGACAAATTCCATGGTTGGAACGACAGACGATCATACGGTAAAGTAATTTGTACATCTCACGGCAATCAAAAGAGAAATTATGTCTAACAACTGAGTGATAGCTTATACGAAGCTCAGACAAATTCCATGGTTGGAACGACAGACGATCATACGGTAAAGTAATTTGTACATCTCACGGCAATCAAAAGAGAAATCATGTCAAACAACTGAGTGATAGCTTATACGAAGCTCAGACAAATTCCATGGTTGGAACGACAGACGATCATACGGTAAAGTAATTTGTACATCTCACGGCAATCAAAAGAGAAATTATGTCAAACAACTGAGTGATAGCTTATACGAAGCTCAGACAAAATCCATGGTTGGACACGCACCAACGTAGAACTCATTCTTGTCTATGTAGAGGTAGAGTTCCATTCGTAATTAAAAGTTTTCGAACGAAACCCTTCCCCGAGATATCTTGCCACAAACACACTCATATATTTTGTTCAATAGATTTTGTATCATATCAGCGTGTGAATACTAAAAGCCTACACACCAAGTCACCATAGAATGATATATGTATCGGATAGTTACACTACACTTATTATATCACATTAAAAAAATCTCCTATATGCGTCCTGGAGTTTGTTTACAAATGTATTTATTGATCTCGTCGCCATCATGGTTACCCATAAGACCAATATACAAATTCATTAACGCTCAACCCGACATAATGACATAGCCTAGACCATCATCGAATTCAATGTTTGAAATAAAACTTCGTGTACAATTTCAAGCCTATATGTCAGTTAGTTTTGTAGATAATGTGCGGACAGAAAGACCGAAGTTAAATTTTTCTAAACCCTGAACTATAGTCTTCGCTAACGCTCAACCAATAAGTACCAACGTTGGAACTGGGGTGGTTGGGCTCATCATCATACCTAGACTCAGTGGCATAGCAAAGGGGGGGGGCGGGCCGCACCGGGTGTCACCTTTTTTGGGGTGACACCCACCCTCAACTTTAAGAATAATGTATAAACAAACAAAAAATAAATAGCTAGCAAAAAAATTTCCTTTTCGGAGATTCCTCCACTAGCACTAGCTCAGCTCTATGTATAATTCGGGGATTCCCCGTCCCATACTCGCGATCTCTGACGTTTCTGTTACAACATTTCTCACTTTTTTGTGAAGTGTGTTGTATTTGGTTGACGTGAATTGTTAAACGTGTATTATTCTATATTAGCCATCAGTACAAAATATAAATTTCGATAAAGTTATTGCTGAGTTTGCAGCTGTCAAAGCTAGAAAAACATGTTAATTGTATAACAATTCCTTTTCTGTCTTAGTTATTATTGTTTTGCTATTTCTTCAATATTATAAATAATAAATGATCCTTGACCTTTAACGTATACAATTTATTGCTTTATACTTTCGATGGGGTGACACCACCAACTTCCGCACCGGGTGCCACCCAAGGTAGCTACGCTACTGCGGAGAGTTAACTGAAGTTAATAAAATAAGGCTAAGAATTGAGGTAATCAGTCATAACAACTGATGCTAGTAACAACGCCATCTCATTACACTCAGAGATTCTACCCTGAACTTGCCAGATAAGGGGAATCGTCTGCTTAGGGCAATCGGGCGTAACTAAAGTTATTGAACTGCTGCCGCCCTCTGCAAGACAGCGTAGCCGTATTCTCCCTGAGAATGTGGCATACCCAATACCTCGACATTGGTGCAGTGTGAATGCCGTTCTACGCTTCGGAGCTGATGCTTCAGATTTCGGACTCAGCCGGTCAGCGTCAAGTTCGTCCGCTCTTTCTATGTACACCCAGATTTGAGCCCTTCCTGCTCTTGTTCAATTGATTGAATTTTCGTGTTCAAGACTTTCAATTCACCCGTCAACGTGTCGATAGCTGCACGGAGCTATGTTTTTTATCAATATTTTCGTTCACTGAACTCATATCACTCTTAATTGTGGTCAGGGCGTCGATGATTGATCATGTCGTCACACGGGTCGTACCTGCCCAGAGAAGCAGAACCTTCCTTGCAGGAATCGCACCTCGATCTTTTGTTCTTACTTTTGGCGAAGGCCTGAGAACCGGCAGGAGTACACGCGGCATGATATGACAGTTTAAAATTTACACACTTTGCGGTAAAATTACCAGAAATAATGTCAAAGTTACACCTTCCGCATTTCCCGGACATAATAAAATAAATAGTGTCAACAAAACAATTCACAACATTTACAAAATCAATTATTTTTAGGCAAAATAAATACGTTGTCTGGACAGGTCCAGGCTTGTATTAGATAAGTGAGGGAGTGTCTGATAAGCACTCGTCACACATCGAAGATCGGACAACTGATTAGAAAACTTGTAGGGTAAAACTTGTTGTAGGGTACGACAATTCGTACCCTACAACAAAAGTGACGTCTCTGTTTGAGGCGATCAACTTCACGAGGGCAAGGAGGCAAGCTGACGGCCGACACCTGTCACTCAACGGGGACAGCATCCCTTGGATGACGAATGTCAAGTACCTGGGGGTACTCTTGGACACCCGACTGACCTTCACTCCCCACGTCAAGAGGTCTAGCGAGGCAGGGCTTCGCCATGATCGGCCCCCTGCTCAACTCTACGACGCTATCGACCAGGACGAAGGTCCTGCTCTACACGGCTCTGATACGGCCAGTGTTAACCTACGCGGCCCCAGCATGGTACCATCTCACCTGCAAGTCCACCCGGAGAGTGCAGTCCAGAGCATGTGTCTCCGGCGGGCCACTGGGTCGCCCTAGTTCGTGAGTAACACCGTCGTCATAGCATCGTCCAACGTCCCCACCATCAGGAGCTTCGTGGATAGACTAACATAAACTCTTAAACATTCCGTAGAG
Source organism: Homalodisca vitripennis (assembly GCF_021130785.1). NCBI lineage: Eukaryota > Metazoa > Arthropoda > Insecta > Hemiptera > Cicadellidae > Homalodisca > Homalodisca vitripennis. The sequence goes on along the minus strand of NC_060211.1, from coordinate 52,899,153 downwards.
TCCTCGCCGTGAGAACATATACTACAACTTCGTGCCCAGGAGGTCCCCCAACTTCGTCTTCCAATAGAAGACTAAATTACTTCAACACTACCACTAAACTGCACTACACCACTGACAAGTAGCGAAAGCTACTAGAGCTCTGACCCTTGTTGACGCACGGTAAAAGCTTCACGGCAGAGACCTTAAAAGAAGTGGGGGATCCACCCCCCCTTCCCACAGTAAAGGTGACTGACTGACTGGCTGGCTCACCGTTTCAGCCTCTACTACAATAAACACGCATATCCTCCGATTATTGTGCAGTGCCATATCTCTCCAGGTGTGTGAGAGAGTTTTTGCTATCGTCGGCGAGAGGCAGAAACTGCCACAGAGAAGAGGTCTGGATGCCTTCTCTTCCCTCAAACCCCAGTTACATCAAAGAACTACTCAAAACAAGGCGCTGCCCTGTTGGGCCGAGCCAGGAAGCTGGTCGCCACAAGAAACTCAATTACGCCGGTTTTTTCAACGGGAAGGTCCTAATTAAACCCTAGAAGGACGACACACCTTTTAGAGCGATGCTTCTGGATGACTTGGACAAGTATGATAGTTAAGGTTTATATTTTTCTTACATACGTTCCTCTAAATTTATCCACATATATTTATTGCGAGAAATTCTATATTAATTTTGCTAAGTTTCCCTTATTAATGTTTAAAGATCGTACTATTCCTTTAAGTATAAATTGGTATTGATTAAATGTTTAATTTTATGGAGGAACTCCAAAAATTTTAGTTTATTTTTCGTATATTAAGATACAAAATTTCTCTTGGTCTAATATATGTAAAGGCGTATACATTAAGGTTATCAGTTATTTTATTTTATTTGAAAATGCTCATAAAATGCAACTAATTAGACTATATTATTATTTATTATTAATATATTGAATTTTATTTTTGTGATATACAAAAGTACAAATTTTTTTGTTGCAAGAAGTGTCTTGATAAATATTTTGTTGTATATATATAAGCTAATTTAAAATTAATGTTCTGTTCAGACGTACTTTATGAAATTATTCCAAATTATTTAGATTAAATTTTAGATTCAAATAAGAACTTTATCCACAGTTCTACATATGTGCTTATTGTAAGAAATTCTTTCTTGGTTTCGTTAAATTATCTTTATTTATTTATCAAAAATATATTTTTTTCTTTAATTATAAATTTTGTCTTGTTAAAATGATCCTTTTTAGAGAAAAACTCCACGATTTAGTTTAAACTTCGTATCTCACAATGTAAAGTTTTTCATATGCCATGATCTAATCAATTTTTGTCAGTAATAATAAATTAAACATTTTTAATGAGGCTGTAGTTTTACTTAAATAATGCATAACATTTTACGTTATGTGTATGTATATGTGTAATTTTTTAATTATTTTTGTGTTGACATAAGTTTAGCTTAGTTACAAAAATCTGTCTTCTGATCTAAGTTTTTTTGGAACAATTAAACTTTATACAAATTTTAGACTCCACTTACGATGTCTAAATTACAGTACACATAAGTTTAAATATATATAAAACATTCCTTGGAATGTTTTAGATCTTGTATACTAATAATATATATTCTATAATGAGTAATATAATATGTATCTTATTGTAGTATGTATAGATAATTAAGTAAAGTTTAGAATTGATATTGCTCGTTGCGATTTATATGTGTACATATGTATGTATGTATTTGTATATAAATACGTAATTCTTAAAGTATATGCTAAGGAACAGTTCAATATAACAAAACTGTTACATTTTGCACATTTATAATGTAACCATCTTACAAGAACATCACTCTATATAGTTTCTTAGGACGGCTAGCAGTGTGTCTAGTTATGTGTATATACGGCCATATTAGTATTTTATTTAAATTAATCTTAAGTTTTATTTATTTTTTGCCATTTTTTTTCAACTAAATATTTTATTACATCTTTGGTACCTTATTTATTTTATACTTTCCTGTCTGGGCAGGTGGACTGTTGAGAGGGAAATGGATGTTGACGACAACATTAAAAACTATTTTGTTTCCAACCATTGTTTAGAATTAGATTCTTCTATGCAATACTTTAAGTTTTTAAGTGGACAACCTTAAAATATTTCATCCTAATATCCACAGTTTCCAAGAATATAGATGAACTACCAATCTACCTAATAGTAGCTAGATGAATATAATAGGACTGATTTAGATGTCATTGTGTTATCTGAGTGCTTGCTGTGGGGGGAGGTTACGCGTTTGGACAGCTTTCTACTGGTGAGCCGAGAATTGACGCAGTAAAAACGACGTATTTGCTGTTTACATTAACGACAAATTATTTGCTACTTTTAAACAGGTTTCACTTGATGATTTTTATGACAATGTTTGGATTTTACATTTAACAATACATTTTCTAGCCATTTGACAGAGAATTATTATAACACTCTACATAATAGCGTAATATACAAATTTCTCAAAGACTTCATATATATACCATATATATCATATATATATCATATATTTACTTGATGAAGATGGAGCTTGTATTGGCTATTCTTAACTTAAACAGTACATTTAGAACACGCCTACCAGTACTTTTTATTTTTGTGAGGCCGATATTATATTCGATAGCAAGGCTATCTCCATCAGACACGTTACAAAAGTAAATACCTCTTAAACCATAACCGTTGACTGACTGGTATTTGATTTGTATACTTGGAGCGGAACTTGTGCTATGTGTTGACAAACCCACTAGACAGACTGATTGTAGCGCGGCGTGTCTTGACCATATATTTGTTAGATATGGTGATAATGATGTCAGAGGGGCCGTACTGTACACCGCTGTCACAGACCACTACTCCACGGCCGCACTATTATCAGCACCGCTGTCACAGTCCACTACTCCACTGCCCTCACTATTTTCACCACTGCTGTCACTGACCACTACTCCACGGCCGCACTATTATCAGCACCGCTGTCACAGTCCACTACTCCACTGCCCTCACTATTTTCACCACTGCTGTCACTGACCACTACTCCACTGCCCTCACTATTATCAGCACTGCTGTCACTGACCACTACTCCACTGCCCTCAATATTATCAGCACTGCTGTCACAAACCACTACTCCACTGCTCTCACTATTATCAGCACTGCTGCTACTGACCACTACTCAACTGCCCTCAATATTATCAGCACTGCTGTCACTGACTACTACTCCACTGCCCTCACTATTATCAGCACTGCTGCCACTGACCACTACTCCACTGCCCTCACTATTATCAGCACTGCTGTCACACTGACCACTACTCCACTGCCCTCACTATTATCAGCACTGCTGCCACTGACCACTACTCCACTGCCCTCACTATTATCAGCACTGCTGTCACTGACCACTACTCCACTGCCCTCACTATTATCAGCACTGCTGTCACTGACCACTACTCCACTGCCCTCAATATTATCAGCACTGCTGTCACTGACCACTACTCCACTGCCCTCAATATTATCAGCACTGCTGTCACTGACCACTACTCCACTGCCCTCACTATTATCAGCACTGCTGTCACTGACCACTACTCCACTGCCCTCAATATTATCAGCACTGCTGTCACTGACCACTACTCCACTGCCCTCAATATTATCAGCACTGCTGTCACTGACCACTACTCCACTGCCCTCACTATTTTCAGCACTGCTGTCACTGACCACTACTCCACTGCCCTCAATATTATCAGCACTGCTGTCACTGACCACTACTCCACTGCCCTCACTATTATCAGCACTGCTGTCACTGACCACTACTCCACTGCCCTCACTATTATCAGCACTGCTGTCACTGACCACTACTCCACTGCCCTCAATATTATCAGCACTGCTGTCACTGACCACTACTCCACTGCCCTCAATATTATCAGCACTGCTGTCACTGACCACTACTCCACTGCCCTCACTATTTTCACCACTGCTGTCACTGACCACTACTCCACTGCCCTCACTATTATCAGCACTGCTGTCACTGACCACTACTCCACTGCCCTCACTATTATCAGCACTGCTGTCACTGACCACTACTCCACTGCCCTCACTATTATCAGCACTGCTGTCACTGACCACTACTCCACTGCCCTCAATATTATCAGCACTGCTGTCACTGACCACTACTCCACTGCCCTCAATATTATCAGCACTGCTGTCACTGACCACTACTCCACTGCCCTCACTATTATCAGCACTGCTGTCACTGACCACTACTCCACTGCCCTCAATATTATCAGCACTGCTGTCACTGACCACTACTCCACTGCCCTCAATATTATCAGCACTGCTGTCACTGACCACTACTCCACTGCCCTCACTATTTTCAGCACTGCTGTCACTGACCACTACTCCACTGCCCTCACTATTATCAGCACTGCTGTCACTGACCACTACTCCACTGCCCTCAATATTATCAGCACTGCTGTCACTGACCACTACTCCACTGCCCTCACTATTATCAGCACTGCTGTCACTGACCACTACTCCACTGCCCTCACTATTATCAGCACTGCTGTCACTGACCACTACTCCACTGCCCTCAATATTATCAGCACTGCTGTCACTGACCACTACTCCACTGCCCTCACTATTATCAGCACTGCTGTCACTGACCACTACTCCACTGCCCTCACTATTATCAGCACTGCTGTCACTGACCACTACTCCACTGCCCTCAATATTATCAGCACTGCTGTCACTGACCACTACTCCACTGCCCTCACTATTATCAGCACTGCTGTCACTGACCACTACTCCACTGCCCTCACTATTATCAGCACTGCTGTCACTGACCACTACTCCACTGCCCTCACTATTATCAGCACTGCTGTCACTGACCACTACTCCACTGCCCTCACTATTATCAGCACTGCTGTCACTGACCACTACTCCACTGCCCTCAATATTATCAGCACTGCTGTCACTGACCAACTCACTACTCCTCACTATTGTCATACTGATAAACGTGACTACTTCGACCAGAGTTTGTTAACAACCTCATTAACTTGGATAAGGAACCTGTAATTTGGTTATGAATGAATCATTTAATATATTTTACAGTTCTGTAAATAATTTGATAGCAAGTGCCTAAAAACCCATGAAAGGTTGATCTACTAGGAATAAAAACATAAAACCTTGGGTATTATTGGGTCTGGTAAATCAATTCGTGTTATTAAGTAAGAATCTAAAAAATCAACCTTTCAATGCAGAATTAAAACGTAACTGTAATAAATACAGACATAATCTAAGTAAATTGTCCAAAGAGCTAAGAGGGATTATTACAGGGTTAAACTGGCTGAAACAAGCTATCCTACATGATTTTGGGGGTTGATCAATAAACTGGCAGGCAGGGTTGACATAAAAGACGCCTCCCCTACTAATAATATTTGCATACGAGTATAGCAACACTGTTATCGACCAAACTTTTGTAAAACTGTTGCTTATGATTTTAACATATTTTTTCAGGAGTGGGGCGAAATGTTTTGTAATAAGATAAATGCTGCTGGGAATCTGCTTGTGAACGACTATGACAACAGACTAATTTTACATTACGGGCTGTCACTGAAGAAGACATTATTCAATACGTTTTCGGATTGCGCGATGGGTCTGCTTCAGGTCGTGGCTGCGTTTCGGCCACACTTAGTTAAGATGCTCCCTTTGTTCAAAACATCACATTACTCTAGTATTTTTAACTTACAGTCTTCTCCCTCCATAAATTTCTTGGTTGTTTGGCTTGAACGATCAATTTCTTAACGAGAGAGACAGAAAGTGAGTGAGTGAGAGAGAGATAGAGAGAGAATTTGACAATTTCTTTATTTTACCTGCCCTGGCTTAGACCAAAGGTCCACTCTTCGGCCAGGACACGGCCCCAAACATTTTACAATTTTATCATTCATTACAGTCGTTGTGGCAAAAACGTGTGTTACTTGTACACAAGCAATTTTCCATTATAACTCACTTTTCTGACTATGCCTTCTCACATTGCATGCCTGTTACAAATTTATTCCTGTAGTACACAATTATATTATAATTTATAAGTATTATTAATAATAAATAAATATTTTTATTTTTTTTAATCATTGCACAGTCAACAATACATATTAGAGATAAAATTCAAGTATTACATGCAATCAATATTCCTCTCGAACTAACCTAAACACCGCAAACATTTTACTAAATCACATGCATTTAAACATGCATGATAAACAGTTTAATAAAAATATTCCTTTTAATTTACAATAAACGAAAAGAAAACAACACAGAACAATTATTTACATGGTAATCTAAGTTAAATTTAATTAATCACATATATTATATTTACAGAATGATGTAGTAATTACTCATATCTAGCCAACAAATGATTCTTTAACCCTTTTTTTAACAAAGAAACACTAGGAACATATTTAATACTGTCATCTAAGTTGTTTAATAACCTTATACTCCTTACATGATAAGATTTATTATATGTTACAGTTCTATGAATTGGAAATTGTAAAGTCATGTTACCAAATCTTGTTTCCCTACCATGCACATGGTTCATCATTATATATTGATGGAATAAATAATCTGGTTTCTCAAACATCAGAATTTTATACATCTGTAATAGAACACTGTACTCAATTCTTTCATTTATCTATAGCCAACATAGCTCTTTAAAATAAACAGTAATATGCACATCTATTGGTAAATTGAAGATATAACGAATACATGCATTTTGTGCCCTTTGTAGCCTTTGCAGTTGTTCATTGCTTATATCACAAAATACGGCATTGGAATAGTCAAATTTATTGTTACATGCAAAATCTCAATTAAGTTAACATTAGATGAAAGACGAGGTGTTCCTAATATTATCGGTTTGCATTTAGCTGCATTCAGGCTTAGCCCAAGGTCAGTGCACCACTTATACAACATTGTCAGATCAGCGTTTAGGCGGTCAACAGCGATATTAATTTCATCCAACTGACAGTGTGTGTACAATTGCTTGTCATCAGCATATAACATCGTCTTACAGAAAGTAATTGGTTCATATATTCTATTTATATACAAACTAAATAACATTGCGGACATTGTTAACTCTGAGGCACCCCTACAGGGTTACACGTGCATTCGGACAGTACACCACTTTGAGTTTTAACTCTTTGAACTCTATCTACTAAATAAGAGGAAAACCATTTAAGAACTGTGTCATCAAAATCATAGGATTCGAGTGCAGACAATAGTAGCCTATAGTTGACACACTCGAAAGCTCGACTAAAGTCCAAGAGCATCAATATTGTTAACTTCCTTTGATCCAAGGCTCGTCTGATATCATCTGTTACTCTTATCAGGGCAGTTTGAGTGCTGTATACAGATCGATAACCAGACTGGTATTTGAACAGGATACTATTTACATTACATATGCGCTAACCTGTTTTTACACAAGCTTATCAAGAATTCTAAACGATTATCAATCTTTGGTAATGGCAGAATTAATGCTCTCTTCCACTGAATAGGATAAACAATATTATTAAGTGAATAGTTAAAAATGTAACATAACACATGTTTTATTTCATCATACACCAATTTGATGAATTTTAATGGTAAACCATCATTTCCCACTGCACTGGAGGAAATATTTTTAATCTCAATATAAATTAATTCTACCGTAACATTGGTAAACACAAAATTATTCTGAGGCTCTCTTGGTTCTCTCTTATTCCTATAATATTCAATCAGGTTATTGCCTATACCATTATTAACACCACAAAAATAATTATTAAAGTCATTGATATTTACAATAGGGTCTGAATATGTCTCTGTTCCTTACCAGTACCCCGACTATTTAAAATTTTCCATAAGTCTTTGACCAATTTGTTCCTCTAGTAACAAACTAAAATGTCGATTCCTCGCATCTCTCTGTAACCTCTTAAGACTATTTCTCAACTTTCTGTACTCTTCCCCGTCCCCCACATTTTTTGTTCTAATATAACGCTTGTATTTAGAGTCTCTTTGTCCAATTAACTCTTTCAGTTCATCATATATCCAAGGACAAGGCTTTCTTTTCTCACGGATAACTCGCTAAGGTACAAATTTATTAAATAATTCCAACAATCTCTCCTCAACCATATTTACCATTTCATCAATACTATTACTACTATATACATTGCGCCAATCCGTATTTAAACATTGATTTTTTTTATTAACACTATACGCATGCTTAAAATCTCTTATAACTAATTTGTTTTTATTTAAATTTAACTTAATTCTTAAATTTTAATCCTACATAAATTAATTCATGGTAATAAATCTCTGAAACAGCAAACTGTCCATGCTTTTTTACCTTATTTACATCATTTACTACAATTAAGTCAAACAGTGTATCGCTATTAGGTAAATGCTAGGTTGAATTCAGTGGTAAAATATTTAAATTAAGAGTTTCGACATGATTCAGCAATGCGGTTCTGTCAGCAAAAATTCTATTAGAGCTGAGATCTGTATTATAATCTTCTAACAACATAAATAAATGATCATGTTTGGGCAACAAATTAGATACAATATCAAACAGCTCGGCTATTCCAGATGCTTTTAGGGGGCGATATACTGCACATAACAACAATCTCCAAACACACGTAACTTCTAACATAATATTCTCTATTTGTTTACTATATTTAGAGTCGGATGAGGCTATTATTCTATAATTAAGATTACTTCTAAGGTACACAGCTATGCCACCTCCTTTTTTTCCATCTCTGTCATGCCTTATCATATTATAATATCATATTATAACAGAGAGAGAGAGAGAGATCGAGAGAGAGAGAGAGAGAGAGGTGGTTGGCCGAAGCCCAGCGGTCCCTCCTCCACCCCTGGTTTTAAGTCGGAGACTTATTCACCAGGCCGCTTTCCTGAGTTCCTCTTGATTACTCTTGATCCTCTTCCGGGCACTCTTGTTGTGCCTATCCAACACAACTCTCTCCCCTCACCTAGCACTTATGTACTAGGATCATCGGAATTTTGAATTCTTCTTTCGTTTTGTTTTTATCAGCCTATGTTCTTCTGCTCCTCTTCAAGCTGCTTGCTGTCTTCCGGCATTTTCTAGGTCATGCTTCTTTACTCCCTATCCGTCTACACATACGTGAAAACTCCAGTGCTGATACTTTACTTCTAAGAAAGTTTATCTTTTCCCAAGCCCACATCTTCCGTCGGAGGAGTTCCTTCAAATCTCTCCGTTCTTCTTCGTAGAACCAGCACTCCATCAGCACATGCTGAGATGTCTCCAGCTCTCCGCAGTGGGTGCAGCGGTCATCTTCCACGAGGTTAAAGCTCTTCAGTTTGGCCTTAAAGTTGCCATGTCCACTCACGAACTGTGTGGTGTAGTGGTCCGTCTCCCAGTGCACCTTCTTCCTGATCCTCACATTTCCGGGACGAACGCAAATGTCTCTCTTCCTTTAGTGCTTCTTTCCCACAACCTCTGCCATTCGTCAAGTGTTTCTTCTCTTCTAATCCCCCTGCTTCTCCCCGCTGTCTAACCCTTCCTCCTTGTCCCTCTTCGCTTGATTCTTTCTTCTACCATCAGGTCTAGCGGGGATCACTCCGGCAATCACTCTCACAGCTTCGTGGGATATTGTGCTGTAACCTTGATCACTCCCAATAGCATCTTCCTCTGCAAGCTCATCAGCTTCGACCTCTCTCCTCGTCCTCTCATTCTTTGCCCCCACATTTCACAGCCGTACAGGACCATGGCTCCAGCGCTCCGATGTACAGTCTCCTTAAGTTTTTCACACTTCATTCCATGATTTTTTTTGCCAGTCCATTCAATTTTCCAAAGGCTTTCATAGCCTTGTCCGATCACTGGTCATAATGCCCTGCAAACTTCATCCTGCTTCCCACTACTACTCCTAGATATTTTGTCTCGTTCGAGCACCGGATTGTCACATCTCCCATGTTCACACGGATAAACCTTTCAACTAACTTTCCTTTGAGTAATACCATCACAGTCTTCTCCTTCGAGAACGTCATCTTCCTTTCTTCTCCCCATCCTGTAATAAGCTCTAGGGCTCTTGTCGCCTTCCCCATGAGGTCTGGGCTCATGTTGGACTTCACCAGCAGCAGTCCGTCATCCGCATAAGCTCTCGCCGAAATACCCTCCCCAAATGGCAGCCGTAGGAACCCATCGAACAGGACATTCCAGAACAGAGGGCCCACCACTGATCCTTGGGGGCAGCCTTTTGTGATGCTCTTGCTCACCTCACCGTTGCCAGCTCTCAGCGTCACTGTCCTCCCTCCTAAAGTAGTCCCCTCACCAGACGGTAGATGTTGTTGGGGGCACCGCCCCATCTTACCAATCACCCTCAGGATCTCTGGCCACCAAGCGGAGTCGAACGCTCCGGAGATGTCCAGGAACAATCCAACGACGTATTTTTCCTCAGATTCTTCTACCTCTCTTCTCATGTCCAGCAATGCATCGACTGTTCCCACACCTTCCGTGAAACCATACTGAGCAGCATTCGTCCTATTTTCTCTCTCCATCCAATCCTTCATCCTCTTCACGACCAGTCTTTCCCCTAACTTTCCCAACACGGGTAGGAGGGTCACCGGCCTGTAGGATTTGACTTTGCTCGGGTCTTTATCTTCGCTTTTCAAGAATACTTTTCACTATTCCTTTCTTCCAGACGTCCGGAAACCTGCCTTCTCTCAGCATCTTGTTTGTACAAGTTCAGCAGCGTACCTTTGATTCGTCCGTACATCCTCTTGACGACTTCGCCCTTTATTCCGTCATATCCCGGTGCCTTCCGGTCTTTCATTTGTTTGACACATGCGGTCAGCTCTTCCTCCGTGAAGTCTTCCTCATTTGCTCCAGTGCTCTCCTCCATCATCCCCCCTCTAACTTCTCTCTGTTGCTCAGTGTCTTCATCCTCCCTATCGTCCGGTAGCAGACCTTCGATCAATCTCCGTAGAGTGTCTTCCACTGTTTCTGTCATCGTTCCATCTTCCTTCTCTAGGCTGACCAATTCGATATCCTTCTTTATCTTCTCCGCAACGATCTTGTAAACCTTTCCCCATGGATCACCTTCTTCGTCTGCGATGAGCTTTTCCCACATCTTCCTCTTCTGCTTCCTGATTTCCAGATGTATTCTGTTCTTGATCCGGTAAACGCTCTCCTGTCAACCTCCCTTCCTGTTCTTCTCCAAATCCTGCTCTTCCCCCTCATCTTCACTCGTAATTTCTCCAGATCTTCCGACCACCAATAGACCTTCTTCATTCCTTTAGTTGCCTTGGGAAACTGGTCCTCCATCAGGTTCAAACGTCATTTCCGTGATTTTCTCCGCATGAACCTCTGCTGTAGTCATTTCCAGTTCCATGTCTTCGATACTTCTACGTAGCGCCTCGTCAAATCTCGTCCAGTTCACCTTCCTCAAGCAGTACGTTCCCTAAGTCTCTGCTCGTTTTGGTTTACCCCGATTCTCCTGATCTGATATCACCTTCATTGTGATAAGTCTGTGGTCACTCAAGGTCTCTTCCTGTACTGTCCAGTCTTTAATCCTGCTTGAGATATCCCTCGTCGCTATCGTCACATCTATGTTCGACTTGCCTCCCTGTGTGTTCTCAAGGTCATCCACCTACTAAATTTGTTCAGCACCTGAAGATCCCAAGCCGAGACAACGTCTTCTACCTGGGACCCTTTTTCATCTGTAGAACCACTGCGCCACAGTCCTGACCTCGCATTCAGATCCCCTCCACATAAGACTTCCTTGTTTCCTTTCTTCCTAATTTATGTCCACTAACCATGTTAAATGACCATCAATAGGTTCTGATGACCTGCAGTATAGACTAATCACTTGCATCGACTTTCCACCTTGTTCCAACCTTACACTGACGCACGTTCCGCTTGTTTCACCTGCATTCATGATTGCTCCGATCTTCTCATTCATCACAAAAATTGCACTCCAGATATCTTCTCTTCCACTCCCGGTCATGAAAAACTCTGCATCCAGAAATCCTCACTCTCCCACCCACTATGTATGGCTCTTGGACCAGGAGAACATCAATCTTATCTAGTAAACATCTCCTAATGGCTTCATCCATAGCTACCTTACTCCTACCTAAATTCCACTGGGCAATCCTACAGTCCATAATCAATCTTATCATTATTCCTCTTAACGGCCTTCTCGTACACAGGACACCTCCTTGAGCCTGCATCATGATTTAGGTCCCCTCGACCTTCTCTTTTGCAGTTGGCACAACACACTGCTTCTTTCTTCTTCTTATTAGGGCAGTCTTTATAGTCGTGTTCCTCCCGCACAGTATGAGCAACTAGGTTTCAGCGAAGTGCAATGCTAGCAATGTGCCCAAAATCTCTGACACTGAAACACCTGGCTATGTCCACGTAGTCCTTCACCCTGCAGCACTGCCACTACCACATAGATCTTGTCTTTCATCCTTAGCAAGTTTCCTAACTCTCACGGAGCATTCCACTACAATATGATTTTTCTTCCCTCCAGATCTTGCATCCTTGTACTTGTGTCTCACCTCGAACTCCTGTCTGAAAACTGTTCCTGCTCGATTTCACTGCCATGCATATTCCTGCTGAACACTTCTTCTTTCACCTCCTCTTCGGTCAGTTCAGCGTTCACATCATAATCATTATGACGGGCTTCTTCTTTGTCGGTTTTCTCAACCTTCAACCCTGCCTCCAAGAGCGATTTCTGCTTTATCAGGTTCTCCACTCCTTCTTCGTTCTCTGCCTCCACGATCACTCCGTTCCTGAGAGAGAGAGAGAGAGAGAGAGAGAGAGAGAGAGAGAGAATTAGACAATTTCTTTATTTATCCTGTCACAGTGGGAGATTGGACCGTAGGTCTAAACTGCCAACAATACATATATTACCATATATAAAGCGAGTTGTGACTGTTACATATTCAACAACAATAACAAAATTATTAATATGTTAATTGTATTACTTTCACTATTATGACTATGAAATACTTTGATAAATATTACACTCTATCATACAGATAGTTTATACAACAATGTAAAGGTTAAAGTAAACATTTATTAATACTAAGCTATTTAAGTTTAAACACTACTATTTCACTACTTTCTTACAAATATTTCCATAATCTTAAGACAATTCTATTAAATACTTTGATAAATATTACACTCTATGGTACTGATAGTTTATACAACAATGTAAAGGTTAAAGTTACACATTATTTATCATAATTAAGGTGTTTAAGTTTTAACAATTACATTGAGATTTCCTACTTTCATTGTTCATATCTTTTCACGAGATTACATTTGAGCTTTTTCAAGAAATTTTTGATACTGGTACTATCTTTAATACTATTATCTAGGTTATTTAACAATCGTATTGACTGAGTGTGAAATGCCTTGCCATACACAACAGTTCTGTGTATTGGAAACTGTAAAATTGTACTACCAAAACGTGTTTGTCTCAAATGCAAATTTTCCATGAATCTGTATTTTTCATATAAATATTAAGGGAGGGAGGGAGGGAGGGAGAGAGAGAGAGAGAGAGAGAGAGAGAGAGAGAGAGAGAGAGAAAGTTTAAGTGAGGCAAGAAGAGCGTAAAGTTAATAATGTAATTTTACTTGAAATTCAGATTTGTGTTATTTCAATCTTAGATGTGATAAATTTATAAGGTGCTTCTTAGTTTTAATTTTATGTTGTAAGTATTATGGTTACTGTCATCAGTTAATTGCATTAATTTATGTACAATTATGGGAACCATTCATAAAAAAATGTAACACTGTGTTATCTTAAATAGTTTATCATATATATACATTTTAATTGAACTATACAATATATACAGACTGACGCCCTTGTTCACAAACAACATATGTCTTGACCCGTAGTACATTTATACAAAACACATTTAAAACCTCGAGGAACATTCTTTACAGGAAAAAATTTAATGCATGTAATACAATCTGTTATGTCATGTAAGATTTACTAACACGTTAAGACGTCCTTAAGGGTATTGCTTCGATATAGACACATTACTAAAGACTATACATTATCTACTCTTAGTCGACAATGTATAAAACGGTTATTTTACTTTCCAGGTAGAGTAAATATGTATGATTCTTTTATTTGGTTCTCCTTGCTGGCAGTATCCATGTTGGTCTTACTGCTGACAACAGATTCCGATGTTCCTGAAAATTAAAAGCAATTATTAACCAACTCCATGCTGTTACTTGTAAGAAACAAATATGTTTTTTAACTATACCCTAATTACTGCATATAAGCAGAATTCAAACCAGCCAATCTAATAGACTGCATCCAATTCATATGTGATTTAGTACTCTGAAATTTTTGTTTCACTGTTTGGTATTCATCTATAATGGTCGTCACGTATCACATTTAACTAGATTTGGAGAAAATATCAAACTTTATATGGTAAGTAAATCTTTTTTGCCGGATCTATAAATTTGGGTTCACAGCAAAGGAAATAGAATGTAGTTATTCCTTTAACACCTGTACTTTTAACAGTACATTAATGGAAAAAGTAGTACTCAATAAATTGTCCGTTAAAAAATAGAATGAAGCAAAGTTTATAATATCTAGCTCTTTCCAGTTCAGCTTGCTATAAAGAAAACTGAAGGTTGACCCAATGTGTTCAAGTTCGTATGAAACCAACTAAATCTACAAATTAACTTCACCACGTGTGTAGATTAGATAAGTTTAGACTTCTGAACACTATTTCTTGTTAAGACAATCTTATAATAGAAGCACCTTGTATATTTTATTTTATAAAAGGACGAAGTAGATTAAAACCGTTTTTATTAAAAGGCTAGTATTAAACGAAGACAGCAGTTGACTGTAGTTTCCATCAATATGTATAAACTTTGTAATGATAATTAATTTAAATAATGTCTTTATGTGGAGATAAATTATTGCATCTTTATTTGGAGATGATGGAATGCAACACATTAATTCAATGTCAGTCAGTACCTCATAATATGTGTAATTAGGAACTATACATACTTATTCAGTTTTTTAAATGTATTGATCCAATCACGCACTTGTTCCAGTATTTATACAATATATCCATACGTTACAAACTGTTATCATATCACATTTGAGTTTTAGTTTACCTTTAAAATAGTCTTCTATTTCCAACAGAGTTTTACCACGAGTCTCCGGAAGGAAAAAGAACAGAAGTAGAGTGCCAACCGTTCCTGAGCCAGCGAAGAAAAGAAACAGTTGAAGAGAACTAAAAGAGCGCTCTAAAAGTGTGTAGAATTTTATAGCAAGGAAAGTTACAAAATAGCCAAAACTTGTCGCTATTCCATTTGCGACCTGTAACAAAAACAAATGCCACATTATTATTATTATTATCAAGTAATAAATGGATCGATTGTCAATAACTATCTGATTTTTATTGGGGGTATCTGAGGGAAACAGTGTTGCTTCCTGAACATTTTTCGAATCTAAGTAATTTCCTCAAGTAATTTCTGTGAATAGTGTCACTCACCCCTCGTACAGATGTGGGGAACACCTCTCCCATGACGGCCCAGAATATGGAGGAGTACGCAACGTTGCTTGTGAGGACGTACAGGAGGACCAAAAAACCGACGAGCCAAGGGGGAAAAGTCAGCAAGGACGACACGGACAGTGCCAGCATCAACAGGGATACCACCATGACCACGCTGGAGAGCAGGGCTGGGGGCCTCATACCCCACCTACTGCAGGCCCAAGTCGACAGGAACGATGAGACTAAACGCATGGAGGATACGACCAAGGCTACGTAATATGCTTCACCTCCTAAACCGGCTTTTTGTGTAAAGTTTATCTGGAAAACATCGAAAATGTAAATTTGATCTTTTATTAATTATAACTTATATGAACTTAAATGTACGAATGAAAGTAAGGGTGTTACAAGGGGGTCACTTTTCTCCTATCTCGCCCATGTTAAGTTATGTATCTTTTTCTCAGAAAATATAAAATATATCCGAATAGTTTATTTTTAATTTTTATATTGGTTCTTTTTCTATGATTGGAATGAAAAAATGCAACCCTAAGTCAATTCTTAAATTTTGTGTAAATTTTTTAAAAAAATGTACTTTTTATTTATGAAAATTAATAATTTAGTGTTTTACAATATAAATCATTTTCATTTTATATACATAATTTTCTTTTCAGCCTACAGAACACTTTCACCTGAACATTTAAAATAAAAGTACGTTTAATTATCTTTACCCGTTCCTGAGAAAAGGGTACATATATGTGTCGCAAAACTAAACTTTCGGAAAACGGCAAATGAAAAAAAACACACATTTGAAATTAAAAAATGTAATATTTTATTTTTTGTTACCTTCTAATACATGCCAGGAGCATATAATGGGTTGTCCCCTTCCTCCTCTTCATAGACATCCTCAATTTTTCTCTTTGATTTGTGCAATGCCTGTCTTATTTTCTTATGAAGCTCTTCCTGACATTTATCTGCTTTTGCGATCCGTTTCCGGTCCAGCTTCAACAAAGCACTCACAAACTGCTTTCCAGGCCTCAGGTTGCATTTCTCAAACAATTTGCACTTTCCGATGTTACCATCATTGAAGTATTGATAGCTTCATACACTCCAAACTTCAGTGTATTTATTCTTACAAAGTTCTTTTTGGGTACAAAAGGCCAGATAACATTGTTTAGCGACTTGTTTACGTTTCGAGTTTTGCCTTTGACACATTTCTGAAGTAATACTGGGTCTGAAAGTGCTCTGAACACTGGTTTTACATGAAGCATAGCTTTTTTAGGGAGATGGAAATGATTTTTGTGGTCATAGGCTACATTTTCTTGAACCGCTTTACGATACTTACACCAGGTATCTTCTGTATTTGGGAATAGGGCGTGCTGTGGTTTCTCATTTGATGATGATAAATGAAAATACTCTGCCCAGACTGCAGCTTGCATGTCTTTGACAGAAAATAGGTTTCTCAATATAGCTAGTTTATAAAAGCAATACATACGGTTTGTCAAAAAGCAATACATCTATAAACAAACAAAACAAACATCTATCAGCTGTCTACTGGCTACAATTCTGCTGAAGCAGGTTAGCCAAATTATTAAACAAAAAGAAAATCTTGTTTTCTTTGACTATTATATGTATAACAGTGAGCAACAACACAAAGCTTGAAGCGCAGTACACACTACGCTGAGAATGCTTACTCAACCGGTAAAAACTTTGAAACTTGTCAAATATATGAATTTTTTAACACACTTCCCGTAACAGTAACAAAATAAACCATGCATCATTTTAAACAGGAGATTCTGGGTACAATTTAGAACAAAAAAACAGAAAAACCAATTTTTTCGAAAAGTTATCAATTATGAACTTGGTCTTTTCCTGTAAAGTTGGCTGTTTTTCAGAATGTATGTATGTGTTGGCTGTCATGAATGTTATGCGCAGGAGTTTGTGCATTGATTAATACCCCGTTAAATGTATGTAAGAATGTTCGGTGTAATAGCAAAATTAAGGACTCCAAAGTTCAGGTTGGTTTCAGTAGTTCCAGAAGTTTTGCTTCAAGAACTTTATGATAGGGTAGACATCCACAAAGCTATTTGGTAGAATACATAATTGGTAGTCCAGTGTTCTGTACTTCGTTCAAGGCACGTACAAATCGAAATGAAACTATGAAATGTGTCCTTAATCAGCATACATGGTCTATAGTGTGTAGGTTGAAAAACTATTGTATTTTTGATTTTATATGATAATTATAGATATTTAATACATTTCAATGAGTTGTCTGATATTACATTATTGAATATTACATAAAATTTTTGAATTAATTTTCTGGAAAGTTAAGGTTGGGGATAAGGGCCGCCTCCTGTCGAGATCCATGAGGAGTATTGTAGGGCACTAATTTCAAGTCATGTCCACACGGAAAAAGGGGAAACCAGCTTTGAACCAGCCTCTCCAGTCAAAGCAGGGAAGGCGTGGCACACCTTTATGTCTAGGCTAGCAAGAACCTTTTACACTTAAGGAATGAACCCCATTAACTCCAACAATCATGTCTCGCAATAGACTAGACTATCAAATTACCTTTGCACCCCAGAATCTCAACATTTGCGGTTAGTGATGTGCCGCTCCTGGAAATCCATAAGGCTACCCATATTTAAGTGACACATCGGTTTTTGCTGTGCCCAGTGTGGGTTCCAACTGGAAGGTATAAACCAACCAGAAGTGACCCTTGTTGGATCTTAACCATTAACAACGATGTAATTGTATACTATAATATTAATATATAATTGAGGATATAAAGTAAATTACCGCATAATTCATTACGATGGTCGCTCCAGAGAGATGTCCAGCGATTGCGAATGTTAACATGAATATCAGCGACTTGTAGGCCTGAGGTTGCCGCAGGTTGTAGAAGACGGAGAGCCAGGAGGTTGTCTGCTGCTTGTCGCTCGCTCTGCTGCTGAAGCTGTCCAGCTCCTCCTTGACCTGTTCGGGGTCTGACGCTCCTCGCAGGTTCTGCAGAGCTTGCAGCGCTTCCTCAGAACGGCCTCTGCTCAGCAGCCACAAGGGGCTCTCCGGCATGAGTGGTGTCAGCAAAATCGGTATTATTGTCAGGCCCAATCCAAAGTACGAAGTTTCCGTCCATGAGTCCTTAAAATTTAAGAATAGTTTTCAAAGAGTACTTCAAATCCTGTGAAATGGCAACCTGTAAACACAGGTTCTATGTTAGCAATTATTATGGAATTGAATCTCAATGATGCACATAGTTAAGTAGCCTAGTTACAAACATGACCACGTTAATGTTTTAAAAATATGTGTTTAGCATGTGGTATTAGAGTGTATATTTATGTTAAATTCAATTCTGACATATATTTATTACAAAAATGACCAGATATATATTAAACATTCATTTTAATACATGAATGAATTACAAAGTCAGCCAGGTCTAAACTACAGGTTACACTGTAAATGAATCACGTCTGTGATTCATTGTGTCCTCAGAAGCTGAAATCAGCTCAACTATGAATTTTCAAAAATTCTCCAGGGCTCAGCCTTTTGTAACCGGAAATTAATCCTAAAGCACAAGCCATGTTCAAGTATTTGTTTCCTTCGTTGACCAGCTTGGCCTACGGGTAGGAGGTAGGCTGAAGCACTTGCGCCTTCCTTATGACAGTTTTCACCTTGCATTCTCCCTAAGAAATAGCACGCGATAAACATTCTTGTGGATAAACACAACCAACTTCCACATGAACAGCTTGGGTTCAGGAAAGGAAAATCGACTATAGACGCTGTTGTGAGTCTGGTCTACTTAGTTTTCGAGGGATTACAAACTCGACATACCACCCGAGGTGCCTTGCTCGGTTTATCAAAGGCATTTGACTGTGTTGACCAAATAACTCTGCTCGAAAAACTGGAATCACATGACATGCGAGGTGTGCAAGACGTAATGTCATATCATTTATAATCGACAGAACACAAGTTTTCCAAATCTTAAATCAGCTTTCAAATCGAATCCAGCTGAGCTACGGTGTTTCCCGGGGATCATTTCTCAGACCAATTCTGTTTGTCATAATACGTCAATACGTCAATATTGGGTCTTCACTAATAAGAAAATTCGTGCAGTCTGCTGATGACCCGACTCTCTGCTTCGGTGGAAAACAAAAAATCCCTTTAAGAGGAACGAACTTTGTTGAAATTAACAATAATTGTGTTAAAAATTAAACAGCCTCAATCTGGAAAAAAAAAAAAAAAAAAAAAAAAAAAAAAAAAAAAATCCAATACTCTGCGGCCTTCATACTCAGAATGTGCCCTGCCATAATGTTTGCAGATTCAATCCTGGAAGAAGACTACAGCTCTGAATTCCTTGGAATATATCTACAGGAGTAGATCAAGGGTTGACATGGAAGGACCACATTGATCTTGTTTGGCCCAAATTATCATAAGGAATTTATGTTTTATGTATGTGGCAGAGTCAGATTCTAGATTTTTCTCTAAGAAGAAGGTGCAACGGAGCTAAACTCCGTTCACTTAATTTGAATAACTTATTTAGATTTTTATATGCTTTTTTACATAGTTTTACATAGTTATAAAAAGTAAAAACATAATGTATGGATGGCAATACTAACCTCATAAAAACACGCCCAGAGGTAGACAAGGAAGATTCCGAGTGCCTTCAGAGTTGGGTTGAAGTTGACTAGGATTGTGCGGAGGGATACAGTACCGATCTCTGCCGTATAAGAGACAGAGGCACAAGCCAAACCTATTCCCATCCCCGCCACAGCTCTGCCAGAGTATACAGCGAGTAATGAGAAAGGAAATACTGCAAGTAATATCCAGCTGATAGCGAACGTCAAGTTCATCAGCATCAGTCCCCAGCGGCGGCCAACCCAGTCGATCATCGGCCCTGCCAGTAGTGATGATATCAGAGCTGGTATGTAAGTTATGCTGGCTATGACAGAATATTTTTAAAGTTTAGTTCAGATAATAACTTTTTTCTTATAGAAAACATCTCAACAGTCCAGGAATAACAATAACTTCAGTTTTTAGTTGCAATGATATTTTTTGAGTTCACGTAATTTAAAAATCATAAGCTAAGAAAAAGTTTTACTTCTTTGCTTTTTAATCATAAATAATTCTGTGCAGGATAAAAAATATGTCGCCAACAGAGTAAAATTGTACTTACAGGGGTAGCTGTAAGTTTTATACTTGTGCTATTACTGGTGCACTCTACATCTGATATATAATTTTTGTCATGTCGCGTCGTGGTTTTACTAAGATTATACTTATAATATGAGTTGAAAAGTCATTAAAACGTTATAAATAGTTTATAAAAACCCACAAATAGTTTAGAAAGTATAGATAGAAATATTTTATAATTTAAGTAATTTTCTTTCAAAATATAGGTATAAATAACATAATTTCTTAAGAAAGGGTCCGCGAATGTTGGCATAGTAGTCTACAGTAAGACAACAGGGTTTTCGGGAAGTCAACTTAGTCAACGGGATTACAATAGGGGATCAGTTGAAAATTAATTTCTCTAGCCTTGTGATTGGATAGACCAAAATTAAGGGTGTTGGTGATGTGTTAGTTGGTTAGGGAAGGGGTATAAAAATCTCTGACACGCATATCTTGGTGTCTTTTAAGTTAGTTTTTTTTAGATTTGGTGTTGGTGATTTTTTGGTCTTAATTTTAAGTGTGCGCGGTATTTTGCTGAAGTAGCTCTTTTATAGTCGAATTACGATATTCATGTGAGAAATCTATTTTCAACTAATTTAAGTCTCTTTTACAAGGATTATTGTATTATTTTGATACAATAGAGGAATTAAGAAGACACTAAGTAGCGCAAGTTTTCAAAAGAGTACATGTTGTTGCAAATATTGTTCAATTAAAGTTCTCAATTGTAATATTTGTTAAAGATGCAATATAGATTTAGTAATTTTGTGTGTGTGTGTGTGTGTGTGTGTGTGTGTGTGTGTGTGTGTGTGTGTTGTGTTTGGTGTGTGTGGTTTAGTAAAAGTAATTTTATATTTATATTTAAATGATACACATTATTAACTTCAAATCTGTATCAAAAGTAACACACGTGGTACAAAGAATTTTTAAGTGAAGTTTTAGTTTAGGTTTATTTAGTTTCCTTTATAATTAAAATATTAATTTTATTTTTGATCAAATTTATAACCTTTATTTTGTTTGAATTTTTAAAAATTTTAATGTTTAGTTCTGTTATAATTTTGAATCAAGGAGTTAACTTTAATTTAATTTGTTATATTAATTAAGTGGTCGTGTAACCATTTGTGTATTAAATTTAATTATTGAAATTATATAATGTTATTTTCTTGGAAACCGATTATAACTTTGAACTTTATTACATACGAAATTTTTTATAAGGCGGTCTTTCCAAATAGTGCTCTAAAACTGATAAGATCAAAAACACAAAACAAGTGCCACAGATATCACTAAAAGTGAGTGAACAAAAAATTTTTTTAAAGGTATTTGCTACTCTAATTTTCATCTACTGTTACATATAAATTTTTATTTACTAATACAAACCTATCCAGGAAGCTTCCTTAAGAGAAGTATGTAGCCCGGGACCGGTACCCACAAGAGGCGGCACCAACACGGAAGGAAACCCCATAGCCATCCCTGTATTCAACATCCCCCAGTTGGCCACCAGGCTTGCTGCCACCTATAATAATGCATATCATTTTAGCACCAATTTGGACAGTCTGTTATTTTCGTAGTTTCGTTACACACGTCATTTCTATGATGGAATATTACTATCTCGGCGGTACCAGGAAAACGTATAAAGTATTGTTTGAGCATTTTCCATGGTTAAGTAAAATAAAAAACCGTAACACTGTGATTACAGAGCTTTAATAATTTTCTCAGGGATAAACTTGATAATACATACACGATGGCGGAAATATCTGAAACATCCTGTTACCTTAAAAACTCTCTGTTGAAAAAAAAACACGTAGAAAATATATGATTCATGCAAAGATTTACTGTGGAAAGTCATGTGGAGCATATTATGGAACAGTGTAAACGATTGTTGAGGCATTTGCCATATTTATGTGAAATAAAAATAACTGTCACACTATGATGACAAAAATATCAAAAACATCCTGTTACGTTCAAAACTCTCTGTTGGTGAAAACTTTGACGTAGAAAAAATATTTTTCATGCTAGGATGTCGTGTAATATTACTGTGAGAAGCCATGTGGGGCATATTCTGAAACAGTGGGACAAGGCCAAGTCCTACATTGTGTGTTCTCCAAAGTACCCTGAATAATTTTGCAATATTAGGGAACATTTCTCTGGGAACATGTATGCCAGAGCTCTGATGATGCCGCCTGTTGAAGACAGCACAACGAACGATGTTATGAAGCAAGAAGACAGTCTTGTTTGGAGTAAATAGGATTTTATTTTAATTTTAATGACTTACGTCAATAAATGTAAGGCAAATTGGAATGACCTTGATGATTCTGCAAAATCCTAAGACTTAGAAATCTACTCTTAAAGATCCTTAGAAATTGTTCTGAAGCCATGTGGAAATATATTTTATAGTGATAGAATATGATGCCGAGAGCTAAATTTGGATTTGACGTTCCAAGGCGTACAGGTAATTCCTCTGCCAGAATCATAATTCTGAATGACGTCATTGTAAGACCACGAAGGGCTGTGGGCGATGCCACATGGTGGAGCGAAAGGATGGTGTATTTAATAGCAAGTATGAATGAACCCCGTGTTGTTAGAGACGTTTTGTGAAAACATTTCAACTCGGTAGGGACAATATGTATGTTTGGTAATTTTCTATCTAAAGTACTTTTTTGTAAATTGGCTGTTTATATGTTGATTAAAATTCACAAAACATTCTAAAGCTTCCTAATTCCATACTGATTTATTTGTATGAAACCCTTATGTATAAAACTGTTTGCAACACAACTCAATAGTTTTGGTTTTTTTAAATGTGTTAATAAAGTGAGTTTTAATATTCTACGTTTCACTCTACAAATAGCAATAACTAGACTTTGTGTTTTCTATAAGAAACTGATTTAACAGATTTCGTTCTTTGTCACTTACATGAGATGTGATTACAACTATATTTTCAACATTATTTTTTAATAATATACACTTTAGCACAGTATAATACTTTCTATATTATAATTTCCAAAATCTGATATATGTACTCTCCTAAAGCATACAAAATGTTTAATATCTAGCCTGTCATACGCGGTTATCCATGAAATAAATGTTCTGTTTTATATACTATGTTTAGGTAAAAAAACTATTATTTTGGGGTTTTATGTTTATTTTACGGAATGTAAAATGTGTAATTTTATATTTTATGCAATTATTCAGAGTTTTTTACTGTTTGTAATTTTCTCTCAGCCTGTTATGGGAATAATGAGACAGTTATTGGTAATTATAGGACTTTTTTATACAACTATCTAAAGAGAGTAGGCATATAAACATATTCGTTGGTGAAATTAATGTGAAGTGTTATATACCATTTATGTATTGCTATTACATTTTTCACTTCATGCTGTGACATAAACATTTTTTAATTGGATATTATTATTTGAAATATACGTTAATATGTGTACCTGGACAGCTGTCGATTTTACGAGGAGAGTGTTTACCGATAGCACCATACCGACACGCCAACACACAACGATACTGATAAAAGTAAATGAGGACTATGAAGGAAAACGTATTTAGTACTAACACTAACATATTCCAGTAACATGGAATGAAGTTGAAGGCCAGGATGATAATGGTATTATTGGAAGTGATAATAGAATTCTAGATAGCGTTAATAACGTGTATTGAGCCATTTATGGCATTTAAGGGTATTAATACACGTGGTCAGGGATGTCAAAATGAACAAACATATTTGATACACAATCCAGTATAATCCAGATGAAGATTGAACGATGTTTTAGACACGATTCCCTCGTACGGCGCAGCAACCGAGTTATCTACACACAACGTAGGTAGTTGTATGATAAGCACGGTTGATTCATGCGGTTGATTCATTCGAATGTTGAGTTCGACATCATTTCACCTTCCGCTTAATGTACGTTTGCAATCTGACATTGTCTCAGTCTTCATCTAGGTTACACTGGATGGTACTGGGTAAACCAAACTATCTCTTTTGTAGTCTATGTGTCTCTGATGTCGACTTTGATGGATCTGTTCAGAAGGACGTGGACTTCAGGTTCCAGGAGTCAGCAGCGCTCAGCAGGT
This sequence comes from Homalodisca vitripennis, assembly GCF_021130785.1. Taxonomy (NCBI): domain Eukaryota; kingdom Metazoa; phylum Arthropoda; class Insecta; order Hemiptera; family Cicadellidae; genus Homalodisca; species Homalodisca vitripennis. The sequence goes on along the minus strand of NC_060211.1, from coordinate 52,874,416 downwards.
TAATTTGTAGTTTTGATATTTTTATGTCTATTTTGCAATGTTTGACAAGACGGTTTAGGTTATTGTATTATAAACAAAGGCTGTGCACTATTTAGTTTTGTTCTATTAAACATTGCACGTGCAAACTATCAACTAGCCAACTGATAGTGTGCAAGCTGTATTGTTATTTGGACCAATTATGGGTGTGTTTTGTCTCGAAATACTTCTGCAATTTATCGCAGATATGACTCAAATAGTACTTATTAACTTAATGGACATTTCTTACTAAAACTTTATAAGGATATATATTTATATATTGATTTTTGTAAAAACTGTAAATAAAAAACTCAAAATACACACTAAAGGTCAATATTGATCTTAAATATTACACTGATGATACACTGTCTATTCGAAAATTACTTCTGGCATTACTAATTAAACTTCCTACATACCTATGTAGAACGATAAACCGTATGAAGAGAACAATTTAGTGCAACCTATGTCATGTTAGTTGTCAATTAGTTTAAACAATACACTACAGAACGATAAGATTTAAAATTATCTAAAGAGCATCTTCATGTTTCAATGCAAAATAAAATAAATAATTAATATTCAATATTTATGTGTTATTTATCTAACCTGACTTCTGTTAGAGAAAACAACAATTATTTTGAGTGATTGTTCATTTTATTGGTGTAAGATTAGATGCAATTTTCTTAAATAAAGGTAACTGATAAACATTTGTAAAATTAAATTATTGAGGTATTGGGGTTAGTTATTTGTCAACATTTATGACAGAAATTAAATGTAAATGAATATGTAACTACAAAGTAAGGGTACACTTCCTATAAATATATGTATTGGAGGTATCTATCTGCCTGGGTAAATAAAGAATTTTTCATTTCATTTTTCATTTCACCTCGCCATGTTTCATGTAACAGGCTTTGCTAAATTAGCATAAACAATGCAAGTAAATAAATCATTTCATTCTGATTTTTAGTCCATATATGTATATATTTCATATGCTAATGTGTTACATAATTGTACTGAATTTATTTCCAGATTTATAAATTCTACCATTTTCTTGTTGCTACCATTGTTACCTATAAGAGCAGTATAAAACGTTATATGATGTTGAGCCAAATCCCATAGCATGATCATTGAACTTGATGTTGTCTTTATAGAAATTAAACTGCAATAATTTTCTCCTCGAGATATCCTGTGGACAGATAGACAGAAATTACATTTTTCTAGCTCCTCAAGTCAACGCCAAACCTCCCCTTAAGTCTTCCCTGTCGACAACTCAATAACAGTTAATTGAAACATGAACGTAAATTGAGGTAAATTGTTTCTCATTGAGTAATTGTTTGGAACTAGATTGGAATAGCATTTAAACACTAACATCTGGTTAAAACACTAAATTACTATAATAGGCTTCAAAGGTTCATTCATGAAAATTACCAGTGGTCTGGTATTTCAAATTAAACCATTAAAAACTTACTTGAGTGTTTCAAACAACCACTGGAATTCACACACGACTTTCACAATTAACTATCTCAACAGAATTATTTTAAGATACAAATATCACTTCCAGTTCAGTTGGAAGAGAAGTAAATTTCACATGTGGCCGTCATCTTGAAATGGCAAACTGGGAGATGCGTTATTGGTTTAGATGTTTGATTCGCACGAAACTGATGGTACAATAGCCATCAATATTGGCATTTATTATAACAACACTTTCAAAATTTCAGAAAGTGTATGATCTTAAAACCTTACTAGACAAAAATGGTTCTAACCAATTTCATTATAAAAACGTAAACTTCATTTAGTTAACATTAATATAAAATTATTGTTGTATACATTTTTACTTATGAAGTTTCAATTTGTACCGTTGTTTAGTTTTACTTCATATAGTACATATTTTCGCAACCCAGTTACATGTTACTGGTTAGTATAAGTTCCATCCGATGTTCTTAGAACTTTATTCTTGGCGGATTGATAACCTAATAGGCACGCGTATTAATTATTTCTCTCGGGAACTTTGTAGCTGCCGAACCTCGCTACCGAAACAATATCTCGCGCGCCTTGTCCGCGAGTTGCAGTTCGCTCTTCGATCTCACTTCTTGAGTTCAAGCCCAACTACTTCATGTTTTAGACTTCCAGTCTACTTATCTTCCTCTTTTCCGACTACAGTTGCATTGCCGAGCCAAGAATGCTGACGCCCGCGGTTGTGAGACAAGTTCATCGTAAAGGGAAGTTATTTTTAAAGTTTTAATAATTATTAATTTCGAAGGTACAACCCATAGAACATTGGAATATTTAGGCCCATCCCATGGTATCATATTTTAGTTAATTCATACTCTATTTGGCGGCAACGTGGCAATACTTTATTTTCTTTTACCAAACAGAAGTGGTGCTTTTATGTTTATTTGCCAATATTAAACATATACGTAAACTTCGAATTTCGAGTATTCATTACTACGACCTCAGCGGTATCCATCCCCATGTGTATTGTCCATTTGGTACAAATTGTATACGTGTTTAACATCAAGTGGTCACCATGTTGAAACCTCATAAGTTATTGAAAAATGAGTAGAAATATATGTTTCTTATAATCACTTCACAAAACTATGAGAAATTTAATTTCGATTTATCTTGTGTAATAATAACCATAAAAATGTTGCCCAAGTGACCGTCATCTTGAAACGTTTTATTGGTTAAGACTAGCTAACAGACTCATCCAGTGTACAAACTTTAGTCTGATTGATGATGATTAAAACTTTGTACGCCAGCTATCCGGAACTATACGTGATATATAAACAAACACGGTAAAGAAACATTATTCTAATGACCTGAGAATTCGTAATCACTGTTTTTTTTATGTATAATTTATAATAACTATATATAACTTCGAATAGTGGCCGGCCGTCTTGAAACCTTTAGAAGATATGAAAAAGAACTTTTGTTGTATTCAATTACATAATAAAGTATAAAATTTATCGGTTTTGGGAATGAGTAAATATTTTTGCTAGAATGTTAACGGCCGCCAACTTGAAATTTTTAATTGTTCAATACTGACTAACGAACTCATTAAAGTCAAGTGCAAATTTGTTTAATATGGGCGGCAGTTATCGCCAAAATTACAGTAATTATCGTAATCACAAGCTCGCGTTATATTCCACAAGTCAATAGGCGCGCGCGCGCGCGCACACACACACACACACACACACACACACACACACACACACACACACACACACACACACACACACACACACACACACACACACACACACACACACACACAACACACACCACACACACACGTACATAGGCTATAAGTATATATGAATATGGCTGTTCTAGCTCACTTTTGATGCGTACAGAAAATCAATGTAAAATTCTGTCTAAAGTACCACAGATGTATCTACAGATGTACACAATAAATATAACACTGTTTTGCCTGTGTGCTTAGAAGAAGTTTATTGGAAAATATAAATAATATTCGTGAATCTTTGAAAAATCTGAAGGAAATCAATGGAAAATTGATGGAATCAGTCTGCTTGTAATTAATGTAATATCTATTTGGGGTCAATGTAAAATTTACTTGGGACCCATGTAAAATCTATTTGGAATCAAGTAAAAAAGACAGTCAAGAATCAATAGATTTTGTTTTGACCTAAATATAAATGCACTTTAAGTTACTCTAACTCTCTATAATGATTGTAAATGAAATTTATCTTCATTTTTCTCTACATTTACAATTGTATGCTTCTTTTTTCTTGTAATTAATTTAATCTCTTATATTCTACCTTAAATCGCATATTGTTTATTCAGCGCTTTTAAGAATTCCATTATTTATTAAAAAAATAATGTATTTAAAAAATTAATATTTAACATTTGTTAAAAAAAGGTGACATTATGCATTTATTAGTTCAATAACTCGAATTACAGAATGCGAACGGCGCTTTTTTAATATTCAAAATTATTTCCATCAAGATATTCCACAAGTCTTTTTTCCAAGTGTACTATGGAATCGGAAAATTTTCAGGTTTAAAATCATATACAACTATATATCTAAATAGTGAAAAATCACAGGTAATATCTATTCTTAGTAAATATGCTTATTTCAATCCACTAAAATGACACAATCCTCAAATAATGTATTGCATTTTTCAATATCTTCAACAGTTAATTCAAAATTTTTTATCTTCCACTTAAATTCTTTTATGAATTTTGTTCGTCATCCTGTCCATATTGCAATTTTCTTGATATATTTTTCAGATGCATTTCTTTTTTTTAGGTTTAGGGCTTTTATAAAGTTTTAAATTAATGTTTTTACAAACTAGATATATTTGCATTAATAATATCTCCTAGCTTCTTTTTTCATCTATATAAAAAGCAAAGAGAAGCTGGAGAATTGAATCTTCCAAGAAATGCATATTCAGTACAAATGTTTTATTAATATTTCAATGACCGAGATAAATAGAAATGTTTTTATTTTTAAATTATTTTGGTTATATTTGTACTGTTATCACGAAAGACAAAGAGATTTTTCAATGTCTCAAGACTGTATTTAAGAATTTCTAGAAAGTTTAAAACAAAACAACATGAATCAATTATAATGACTAGACTACGACTAGGATTTTAATACAATCTTGAATTCTCGTAACACGGTATTACAAATTCATATATCATAATATTTGGTAAGAGAAAAAATTAAGTTCTTGAATGTTTAATTTGCTTTTCAGAATCTAACTTTACAATCCCACATTCAAATTTACTAACATTTTCAGGAAATGTATCTCGCATGGAAACTACTTCTATAATGTTTTTACATGTTACTTACTGTTACAAATTTCTTCTAATTCTCCGAACGTTAATTGATTTATTTCGATTTTTTTTACGTTTAATTTCACATAATTTAAAGTTTTCCATCTAATCCAGAACCAGTAACATCTTCATATATTCCAATTAAATATATGAATATTCCATTAATATAAATATTAATATCCAACCAATTAAAAATATTAAAACTTAAATCAACCTTACGTCCCTGTTCACAAGCCAAATATATCTTCATAGTAAATTTGTACAAAACATGTTTAAGACAGTCGAAGTACATCCTGTACGAGAACTCAGCCTTTAATGCATGTAATACTTTCAGTTATTTACAATTACTTTTGAAGATGTTCTTGAAAGTGTTACTCCGATATACCCAGACTACTAGAGGGTAATTCTCCACTCTTTGCCGACAATATAACGACGACTCTATTACTTTCCAGGTTACGTATGTTCATTTTATTTCGCTCTGCGTGACGTCAGTATTCGTGTTGATCTTGCTGCTTTCTTCAGATTCTGTTGTTCCTGAAAATGAAAAGCAAATTACTAACCAAATTCAAAATATTACAAGTCAAAAAAGAAATACGTTTTTCTAACTCGTATATCTGCTTTCTCTGCATAAACAGAATTTACAACCAGCCAATCTAATACAGTGCAATCCAATTTACATGTGACTTAGTACTCTGGCATTTTATTTTCGCCGTTTAGTACTAATCCAATGAAAATATAAAACTTTATATTATACGTAAATCACTTTTGCAGGAACTGTAAATTGAGCTCACAGCAAAGAAAGTAGTATTTAGATCTTCCTTTAACAAAATTAGTGCTTTCAATAGTACTTTGATGAGTTAAGAAGTGCTCAGTATAAAATTGTCAGTTAAAAGCATAAAATTAAGTAAATTAATTTTTTTTACCAAGCTTTTTTCAATTCAGCTTGTTATGAAGAACATTGCAGGTTGAGTTAATGTGTTCAAGTTCGTACTAATTCTTATCGATTATTATACATGGACTTTAACTTATTTTGAACATATCATGAACCTATCCTATATATCCTTGGTAATTGCGATGATGAACTGAACCATTGTCAGTTAGGGAGCGTAAAGGTATGCGATCAACACCAACGCTAAGGCTGCTTGTGGACGGCTCACTGTACAGAAAGTTTGTCAGACCAACCGCTTAATAGACCACTAGGGTCTGTCCAATCTGTTGCTGTGGAACAGGATTCAAGTGTAAGTGAGATTTTGATCGCTTCATCAACTATAATTTTGAATAAATCTGGTATTCAAAGTACTGGCATATGACCGAATAATCGTAGACATCCGCAATCCGTGTAAAAGCTATCATCTCCGTTTTTTGGTTAAATCAAAAAGTTTAAGCCTTGGTATTGTTGAATTCTTGAAATATAATATCTTGCTGTTGAGAGCCAGTTTTTAAACCAACACTGTTTGTTTGTATATGTTGAACAGAGTAGTGAAGTGGTTTGGATATCCTTAATCAACTAACGCCCAGTATGATAAGCAGTTATCAACACGAGTATGGTTTTTATATCGCATAAAGAGAAAAATTAACGTCCGAAGTTGAAAAGAATGAACAAACAAAACTTGTAATAGCATTCTACAAAAGGAAAACACTTGAAAGTTATCGCTTCTGAACTTTATTGCCTGTTAAGGCAAGGTGCCTACTAGAAGCACCTTTGAATGAATAAAGAAGTAAATTTCAAAAATAGGTTCTATTATTATTTACTTTAAAGTATTATTAAAGATCTACTATGATTCCAAAAACTGAGGGAATCCATTATAGTATTTTTGTTTGAAACTGTTTTGCTGCTTAACTGTAAAATGGTGTACTATAGTTTTTAAAAGTGTATAAGCTTTGATGGATACTAATATTAATTGACAGCATTACAAATCTAGTTACTAATATAATATATCTTTAAATTTTAGATTAGTAAAGTATCACTTTTTTAGTTTTAGTATACCTTTAAAGTAATCTTCTATTTCCAACAGTGTTTTACCACGAGTCTCCGGAAGGAAAAGGAATAGAAGCAAAGTGCCAGCCGATCCTGAGACAGCGAAGAACAGAAACAGTTGAAGAGAACTGAAAGAGTGCTCCAAACGTGTGTAGAGGTTGACAGCAAGAAAGCATAAAAAATATCCGAAACTGTTCTCAATTCCATTTGCGACCTGTAGCATAAACACATTAATCATTATTTCTTTGAGTTCATTGACTAATTAAATAACCAATAGCAATACCTTCCTGGCTCTTACTAGGGGTATCCGAGGTTAACAGAGCTATATACTAAACAACTTTTAAATATATCTTCCTTAAGTATTTTCTGTACTGTACTGTACTCACGCCTCGTACAGATGTGGGGAACACCTCTCCCATGATGGCCCAGAATATGGAGGAGTACGCAACGTTGCTTGTGAGGACGTACAGGAGGACCAGGAAACCGACGAGCCAAGGGGGAAATGTCAGCAAGGACGACACGGATAGTGCCAGCATCAACAGGGATACCACCATGACCACGCTGGAGAGCAGGGCTGGGGGCCTTATACCCCACCTACTGCAGGCCCAAGTCGACAGGAACGATGAGAACAAACGCATGGAGGATACGACCAAGGCTAGGTAATATGCTTCGCCTCCTAAACCGGCTTTTTGTGTAAAGTTTATCTGGAAAAAATCGAAAATGTAAATTTTATCTTTTAGTTATTAACATTATAACTTGTACTAACTAAAATGTACGAATAAAAGTAGGGTTTTTATACTTAAGTAATCAATTAATAAACTTGTTCTTTTCCTGTAAAATTGCCTGTTTTCTAGAACTTACTGTAGGTTGGATTAGGATATGATCTGGATTTTTTTGTATTGTTTACCATGCTGTTAAATGTATACATGTATGATCCGGGTAAGCGAAATTGAGGATTCGAAATTACAGGTTTGTTCCAGAAGTGTTAGTTCAGGAACTCTATTACAGGACGGAATTCCAAACAGCGATTTTGTAGACTACATAATTGGTAGTACAGTGTTCTTTACTTCGTTCATGGCACAGTAAAAATCGAAATGAAACTACAAAATGTATTTTAATTAGCATGCGTGGTAAAGGGTGTTCATCTGGTGTCGTGAGTTCAAAAATGGTCTGTCTGTGCATAATGATCAGAAGAGAGAAAGAGCTTAAATTGTGACTGGTTTCTGTAAAATAATTGAAAATGTGATCCATAACGATCGCAGATGGACTGGATGAACTTTCTGTGATATATCTCCAAATCTCTGCTACACGAAACCGGCACAGAAACCTTTGGATATCGGTAAATGACCACGTGGTGGGCCACAAAACAGCTGACAGAACAACTTATGAGGAATCAGACTACATGGCAGTGTAGCCAAGATATCGAAAAATCCCTTTGTTTGAGAGATTCAGTACTCAGTATTTTCTGGAAAAGCTTCTTATACACAGCCGCATGTGCAATTAATGTGTAAGTAAACTATACAGCATATTTGGTCTAAAGTTTTTTGGTTGAAAAACTTTTATATGTTTGATTTCATGTGATAATTAACGATATGTATAGGTATTTCGATAGGATGTCTGATATTATTTGACTATTACATAAAATATCAATCAATTATTGATAACCACATTTTCCATGTGAAATATCAGTTAAATCCCCACCAAACTTCTGTGGATATTGAAACTTTGGTAATTCTAAGCAATATATGGGTCAACCTCGATTTTTCTCATATTACAATATAATGTTCCAATAGTCAATTAGAAAAGGAAATGACTCGAATTTCTTGCCGGAAAGCAGTTATAGGGAGCAGGCAACCGCCAGACGGTCATATATTGCTTAGAGTTACCTATTAGTGATCAGGGGCACTGACGTGATCTGGGCTTCAAATTTGGAACTACTTGAGTTAATTTTTTTTCTAAAAGAGCAAGCAGCGCGAAGCGCTGCCCAGCGGGCAGGCATCGTGCGTAATCCTTTTTTTTATTAAAAATTTCTGATCAATTGTTATTACATATTACAATATAATGTAGGTAATGTATGTAAAACAATTTTAAACACATAATTACATGCTGGAAAGCAAAGTAAACCAATATAATCCGCCCAATACAAAATCTCCGTAAAAATCTGGTAAAGGAATCTGTGTCATTCCTTTGGCCTGAATCAATTCAGTACATACGAAGATAACGCACGATTCTTGCCCGCTGCGCAGCGCTTCGCGCTGCTTGCTCTTTTAGAAAAAAAAGTAACTCGAGTAGTTCCAAATTTGAATCCCAGATCACGTCAGTGCCCCTGATCACTAATAGGTAATTCTCGCGGTTGCCTGCTCCCTTTCCAGCAAGAAATTCTAGTCATTTCCTTTTCTAATTGACTATTGGAACATCATATTGTAATATGAGTTGCCTGCTCCCTATAACTGCTTTCCGGCAAGAAATTCTAGTCATTTCCTTTTCTAATTGACTATTGGAACATTATATTGTAATATGAGAAAAATCGAGGTTGACCCATATATTGCTGAGAATTACCGAAACTTTTTAGTAATTATTATACAAATATACTTTGAACAATCACTTCATGCTGGAACAATAAGATTGCAATATATTATCAGTCTATATTTTAAGGATTTATTATAATATCAAACATTGAGAACATTAAGAAATTACCGCATAATTCATTACGACTGTCACTCCAGAGAGCTGTGCAACTATTACGTAAGTGGACATGAACATCAGCGGTTTGTAGGCCTGAGGTTGCCGCAGGTTGTGGAAGGTGGAGAGCCAGGAGTTTGTCTGCAGCTTGTCGCTCGCCCTGCTGCTGAAGCTGTCCAGCTCCTCCTTGACCTGCTCGGGGGCTGACGCTCCTCGGAGTTTCTGCAGAGCTTGAAGTGCTTCCTCAGCACGGCCTCTGCTCAGCAGCCACAAGGGGCTCTCCGGCATGAGTGGTGTCAGCAAAATCGGTATTATTGTCAGGCCCAATCCAAAGTACGAAGTTTCTGTCCATGAGTCCTTAAAATTTAAGAATATTTTTTAAAGAGTACTTCAAATCCTGTGAAATGGCAACCTGTAAACATGGGGTCTATGTGCCAATTATCATGAAATTAAAACTTAGTGGTACACATAGTTGAGTAGCCTAGTTAGAAACACGGTCAGGTCAATTTGTTCAAAATATGTGTTGTTCAATGCATGGGATGTTGTAGTATATTTATGTTGAACACGATTCTGAAATCTGTTCATTACAAACAGGGTAAGATATGTGTTAAAAACGCATTTTAATATCTGGATGAATTATAAAGTCAGCCAGGTCTAAACTATTGGTTACATGTCCACAAGAGGCAACAAAACAGCTGTATTTGAGTCATGTGATCCTAGATGCTACTCATTGTTTTTTCTGCTATCAGTGTAAATAATTATTATGCAACACTGCACCTTATTTTTGTTATATTACACACCGTATTATGTTTTCTTAAAGGACCTTACTTTATAAATGCATATCTTGGTTCAAAAACTTAAAAACATATTTAAAAGATCATTAATCGATGAAGATATTGTATGTTGTAAACTCGGAAGATACAGCGGAGCGTAAGTTTACATAAATGCATAATAAATATAAAAGTAATGGCATTAAAAGTTACATCATTTTGATTACACTATATTTTAATATTTTGTGGTCTAGGTGTCTCTGATGTGTGTGTGTGTATATATATAGATCTGAGAAGCCTACTTCTATAAAAAAACTAAAACGAATTTTATGCCAGCCATTAAATTTGCGGTACAAATTAGATATTAACTTTGTATTTATTTGATATCTGCATTACATTACTGAAAATCATTGCATATTTCATATTTTCTAAAATATACAGTTACAAGTATACTTTTACTGACTTAATTTTCCTATCTGTATATTTTCTTGCTCTATGCTGAACAACGCAGCGGTTACTGAAAAAGTTTTAAACTAATACAACATATGCTTGCACAGTGCTGTTGGTCATCCTTGGCGTAAAGAACGCGTTTAACTCTGATCGGTGGGAGGACATGCTAGAGGCGTTGCAGCGGGACTTCAGCATGCCCGAATATCTCCTGGTCGTTGTGCAGGACTACCTCAAGAACGGTCGGCTGTTGTATGAAACCAAAGACGGAAGGAAAACGAAAGAGGTCACTGCCGGTGCGGCTCAAGGGTCTATTCTCGGCCCTGACCTATGGAATGTTTCATACGATGGTTTGCTTCGCCTCGAGATGCCCCATGACGTCTTCCTCGTGGGTTATGCTGATGACGTGGCTGCAGTCATCACGGCGAGGACTCCGGACTTGGCACAGTTACGCCTTAATCAGGTAATGATTCGGGTCAATGTCTGGATGACGAGCCATGGACTTGAGCTGGCGGTCGCCAAGACCGAAATCGTTATGCTCACTCGACGGAGAATCCTCATTCTGATGTCTATGAATGTGGGGGGTGTCGAGGTTCGGACAAGGACTACGGCGAAGTACCTAGGTGTGTTACTCGACTGCCGTCTTCGGTATTGGGAGCACATTCAGGCGGTGTGTGACAAAGCCTCTAAGGTGGTTATGTCTCTCGGCAGGCTGATGGCTAACGTAGGAAGCCCTAGGTCAAGTACGAGACGCCTCCTTATGTCTATTGTAAACTCAACCCTTCTGTATGGTGCAGAGGTTTGGGCGGGTGTCATGAGGATAAGGCGATACAGTCAAAAGCTGTTATCGGTACAGAGAAGAGCGGCACTTAGGGTCGCCTGCGCCTATTGCACCGTTTCCGGTTCGGCCGTGGCGGTCGTGGCTGGGGTGATTCCTATTGATCTGCTGGCCATCGAGAGACAGACCGTCTTCCGGGAGGCCGCCGAGCAGGGTAGAGAGGATGCCTTGCCTGCTGCCAGGGTGGAGACTCTGCAGGTTTGGCAGCGGAGGTGGACGGAAGGATCGGACGGTCGCTGGACCTTCCGTCTCATTCGAGAGCTTCAATCCTGGATAGATCGTGGCCACGGGGAGATAGATTTCTACCTGTGTCAGTTCCTGACGGGGCACAGTTACTTTAGGAAGTACCTCTACAGGATGGGAAAAAAAGTCTCTACAGGTCGCCTCGGTGTGCTTACTGCCCGGAGGAAGATGATGATGTTCATCACACCTTCTTCGCTTGCGGGCGCTTCACCGAGGCCAGGCGAACGCTCGCTACCACAGTTGGCGATGTTTTGGCAGAGACCATTGTGGAGATGATGCTGCAGAGTGAGGACGCCTGGAATGCAGTCACCACTCATGTACATGCGATCCTTCATCAGAAGCGTGAAGACGGATGCCTGGCTGACCCCTAGCTTCCGAAACAAGTAGCTTTGTCCTGGTTGGGATATAAGACACACGGACCAGGCAAGATGTCATCCGAAAGGGTTCCGGCCTGGGCCCTCCGTGGCCCGTAGGGGGTTTAGTTTAGTTTAGTCCGTAAGGGAGTCCCACACTCCGTGCGCAAATGCATTCTCCCAACGTTAAAAAAAATGGTTGCACTGTCATAACAACTGTTTGCACAGAACAATCGATTAAATTGAACTGGTTCTTTTGGTGCATAATATTTGTTTGCTGTAAATTAAGGGAACAGTGAAGTATAGCCCAGAGAGTTTTTGGAAGTAAGAATAGGCTGATATGTTTACCAGAGATGTTGTCTAAGAATGTATATGTAAAATTTCAGAACAATCGTTCTAATAGTTTTTACGTAATTGAGTAACACACCATTAGATTTTTATACAACATTGTACATAAATTACCTAAAAGTAAGTGCTTCGAGGTAAATAAATTACTTTTATTCATCTAAATATGGCAGCTAGATGTTTTGGAATATACTTTGCAAGGGGAATTAAATTATAATGTATGGTTTCATATGTTTTATCTTACAGTATGTAACAAAAATAACAGAATAATGTATGTATGGTAATACTGACCTGATAAAAACACGCCCAGAGATAGGTTAAGAAGGCTCCGATAGCTTTCAGAGTTGGGTTAAAGTTGACTAGGATTGTGCGGAGAGAGACAGTACCGATCTCTGCCGTATAAGAGACAGAGGCACAAGTTAAACCTATTCCCACCCCTGCCACAACTCTGCCAGAGTATACAGCGAGCAATGAGAGAGGAAATACTGCAAGCAACAGCCAGCTGATAGCGAACGTCAAGTTCATCAGCATCAGTCCCCAGCGGCGGCCGACCCGGTCTATCATCGGTCCTGCCAGCAGTGATGATACCAAGGCTGATATGTAAGATATACTTGCTGCAACATAACATATTTGAGGATAAGTTTAGATAATTACTTTTTAAGTAATTGCTTCTTTTTCGGGCTATGGATGTAGGTTTTGCTCGGGGGTTGGAAACTTTCGTTTTGCCTCACGGAACGTCACGCTTTTTCGCTCTGTAGCAGCTAGGGGCGGGACTATCATGACCATTTTGATTCAGGGCAATTCCCCGTTCAGTGGTTATTCAGGTGTGCCAGTGAGAGGTTACTGTCACTCCTTGTTGAAGTCACTACTTCTTTTGGCGGGCTATGGATGTATGTTTTATACACGCTTTCAAAGTAGAACAAGATTTACCAAAACGTAACAAACCATTATATAAACATCTGAACTAGCAAATGTTAAAATTAATGAAAAAGCTGTTAGGAGAGATAAAAAGGGAAATACAAAACACAATAACAAACAAAATTATATATGATAAGGAAAATAACGAAACGCTTCTATAATCTAGTATTGTTTTACAATGATTTGTTTAGTAATTGTTCGGTCAGTTTATTCATATTATTATTGACGTAAATTCTGTTGCATCGTCTGGATCAATACCTGCTTCTGCAGACTTTCCTTGGTCATGCACTTTTCGAGTTAGGTTACTTAAGCTCCTATTTAAAAGCTTTCGTAATTTACAAAATCAATTCTGATGAATTTAACACACTAAAAAGCTTCCAACACCAAACAATCATTTTTAAAATATATGGCAAAATACTGGTTTGAATAAGTTTACGAACTACTAATTTATTTATTAATAATAGATTGATTTCCTGCATAATTTAATAGCAGTATTTTAAAATCATCGGCTTCTAAAATGAATTTAGAGCATGGTTAATATTAATTCTTATTCTAGTTCACTATTAGTTTTGTCCTGATGAGATTTATAAAGGAATAATAATAAATTGATTAGATATTTTCTAGTTAACAAGGCCGTAGCGTAATGTAATCACCAATATCAAAGAAATAGTCACTTCTGTCGTTCAGTCCCGCCTCTTCCTTTTTTTTATATAATTTAAATAGCTGTAATACTACAAGCATAAGTGTACTAAGGTGTTTAATGACAGTAATAGCTTTTGAGTTAAAATAATTTAAAAACCACTTTTTAAGAAACAATTGTTTTTTTATTTTTATTGAAAGTCATGTTAATATGAATAGATAATATGTCGACAACGAAGACGCTCAAAACGATCTCTTTGTATCGTTTCGACATCAGAGACACCCAGACTATAAAATATAATCTAGGTGAAGAGGTATTCTTAGAGCCTCATATAAACCTGACCCGGATTTCAATTAATATTTCACACAAATAATTACCCTAATTGGACCAGCCGTCGTCAAGAGTATAAAGCTTTAGCATCACTTTTTTCCATTTATTTTTATTTTCAATATTATATTATTATATGTACACACACCTATCCAGGAAGCTTCTTTAAAAGAAGTATGTAGTCCGGGGCCGGAACCCAGAAGAGGCGGCACCACTACGGAAGGAAATCCCATAGCCATCCCTGTATTCAACATTCCCCAGTTGGCCACCAAGCTTGCTGCCACCTACAATAATGCATATATATCATTTTAGCATCAATATTGAGGAACTTGTTCTCTTAATACTCCCATTTTGTGAAAACTTTTCGACACGATAGGTACAAAATGTATGTTTAGTAATTTCCTATCTAAAGTACATTTTTTTTAATCGCTTAAATTAAAATTTATTAAAGTTGATTAAAGACTGTTGATTAAAGTTCACACAAAATTTAAACTAAAAGTTTTAAATTCTATACTGTGTTACATAACTCAATAATCAATATATTTTGGTTCTGAAAAATGTGTTAGTAATGTAGTTTTTAAATCTCTAAGTTTTGTCTCATTAATTTACAAATAGCAATAGCTACCCTACTGAGAGTTCCATTAGAAATGGTATATTTATCACATTTCGTTCTTTGTTGCAGACAAGTTAAACTAATATCTATTATACAGTATATTATAATAGCCAAAATCTAATAAATACACTCTTCCCAAAGCATACCAGAGGTTTAATACTGTAGGTTAGCTTTTATATACTCTGTTTAGGTGCAACCAAATACGTTTATGTGTTGTATTTATTAACGCTTTACTGTTTGTAATATGTTTACTCAGCCTGGTACGGGAAGAATGAGAGCGTTCTTGGGAATTATAGAGGTTTTCTATACAACGGTCTAAAGGCCGACATATTCGTAGTTGAAAGTAATCTGATAAGTGTTACCATTTATGTAACATTATGAACATTTTTCACTTCAGGAAGTGACAGAAACATATAATTTTATTTCCTAGTTAAATATTAATATTTAAAATATACATTAACATTTATACCTGGGCGGTTATCGACTTTACGAGGAGAGTGTTTGCCGACAGCACCATTTTCAAACGTTGTATCAACCTGCCAACACACAACGACACTGCTATTATCGCTTGATAATAGTGAAGGCGAACGTGTACAGTATAACTATCACTAACTGCATTCAAGTTGGAATTAAAATTCAAGGACAATATGGATATCGTTGTAAGTGGTAAGGGAATTATATCATATGATGCGAAATGACACTGAAGCAGTTAATAATACTTTGCATTATTGATGGGTATTGAGGGCATTGGGGTGTGAACTTTAAGAGGTTTGAGATGTCAAAATAAACTAAAAAAAAGTTGTATACACCAACCAGTGTAAGCCAGATGAAAATGCACAATGGAGTGCACTACGATGTTTTAGACACAATTTCCACTGCTCGGCAGGGCAACTACGTTTGTTACATATAACGTAGGTATGGTGGGAATGATTGATTCACTGGTTCTTCTGTGTTACATCAGATGGTGCTGGGTAAACTAGACATAGTTCTTTTGTAGTCTATGTTTCTCTGATGTCGACTTTTATGGATCTCTTAAGGCCTCCAGATCCCAGGAGTGAAATCTGTGAGTGTCAGATTTCAGACTCCGCACTAAGTTAAAGGTGAAAAGGAGTTCGATTTAGCATTCGCATTGAATCAACCCTTCCCGCCGTAGCTCTTTTATGTGTAGATAATTTGGATTAGAAGAAATAACACTTGTACAATAATCAAGGTGCAAATAAAATATTACTTTCTATACTAAACATTTCGAGGTTGCACTATTCGTGTGGAAAACATCTTGGTTGATTGTCTTTTTCTTGCTAATATCACAACCAATTTTAAGTATTACGCCTGAAAATGCCCTTACCGTGAAATAAAATCATCTTGTAAAGATACATAGACTATCATCAGAGATCTCAAAGATACATTTTTCAATGTTTGAAAATTACAACTGCGATGGAGTAGTTTTTCTTAGAACAATGTAGATGAATCAACAAACTTTCTAAACACTTTTATCCATTTTCAGCATGAAGAGAAACTACTTTAGGGTCGTAGGTTAATTTCAAAATACGTGCACATTGGTATTCTCTGAGATGTTTTAAAGTTCAGAAAAGTGCTAGTTTTATAAAATAAAGTAATAAACTTAAAAAATGACAAAACTATGCGTGAATTTCATTAATTGTGATGTCGATTTTGAAATATTTAAGGAACATCTCAATAACCTTTTTCTGTTGTAGGCTTTATATGTGATGTTTAGCAGTTTAAAAATGTATTAACTAGGCTTGGCGATTTAAATTTGAATTTTGATGGTCTGATGCTTGCAATTTTTGACAGTCAATTTTAAGTTATTGTATTATGAAAAAAGTTGTTGTTTAGGGTTTTGCAGTTATCAATTGCACGAGTAAAATATCAACCAATTAGAGGCTTGTTTTGTACTGAATTAAGTCTGTACTTTTAGACACGACTAAAACATTACTTGATATTTGAACAGGGCCTATTTAAAAGTTAAGGGGGTGTAAATTTTGTCCCTTTTGTTTTAGTTTTGTTTATTTACAGAATTTAAAAATCTCTCTCTCTCTCTCTCTATATATATATATATATATATAAACATATATATATATATATAAACATATATATATATAAACATATATGTATATATATATATATATATATATACACACTACTAAAATTCAATATTGAACTTAAGTGTTACATTGGTGATACACTGTCTATTCTATTGTTACCAATGGAAACAACTAATAAAATCTGGGCCTGGAGAATAAGACGTACGAGTAATACAACATTTTCTACACCATTTCTTCTTTACTCAGTCCGTTATCCCCCTTTCAGGAGTCATGAGTTACTTTTTTACGCTATCGATTTAAATGTAAAAATATAGCATACTATTTGAAATTGTTTTTTATCTGTCTAAACTTTATTTTGGCTTTTCGCGTTATCACTTTATGATTATCATCACGAACAAAAATCCATTACACTAGTATTTGCAGATAATGCAAACAGTTTTTAATCTTTCCTTGGATTAACAATAATTCAAAAATTTATCTCGAATACTATTGAAATATTAACAAGCAATTATAAGTTTTACAACATAATCTAATTGTGGGATTCAATCTTAAACATAAACGGTATCTATTCTTTTTTTCTTTCTGTTTGTATCCCTTCATTTGTTTCTTTACTTCTATCAACAGCATAGCACTTTACAATAACAACTTGAGATTGATAGTAAGTATATAGTTAATATTAAAAAATTAACAACAGGAATAAATAATTTGAAATGGAATATTTGAATAAAGGAAAACAAAAGTGTCAATGACAGAAATATAACAAATGCTTAAGATACATATATGGGCTCTTACATAAAATAAAGATCATATGTTTTGGTTATTCAACACTGTGTAGGCTTGTCAGTGCATGTGTGCGTGTGTTTTATTTGTTTTAGTTTACCAGATATTTATAGGAGGCAATGCTTGAAGGCAGACATCGGCGGCGCGGCGCGACATGTTGAACACACCAGGTGGCTCGGAACATGGTTGCCATCCATGCTGGTGAATGTGGATCATTGGGCCATTAAGCAAGATACAATACTGAAATAATTGGAGATAATAATAATAAAGAGGATTCTTGATCGGGTACCAGATGGAATCTTTGTGAATATTTGGTTATGATTTCAAAGACAACTACAACCAAAATCAGATTGACTTTTTCATCTTCCCCTTTTTCCCTTTTAGTTTTAATTGTACGATTGTACGTATCACAATGGTAGGTGTCTCATTTTAGATATAATAATTACACATAAAATACTCTTTAGTTTTATGTATAACTTTTGAATATTTAAACCAAAAGTACAAAACAAATTGTGTATTCAAGAAAAGTAAAAACCTAAAACAGTTTCGATGCGTATAAATTATGTTTCAAATCTTCTATAAACCTACGACCGAAATAAGGGTGTAAATATCCATGAAGTAAAACACTTCTTTTGGGGCTACAACCAAGATAGCTGCCACATAGGTGTTCCAAAATGGTCAGTATGGTTACAACAATACAACAAAATCTAGATAAGTTTTTTGCATATGTTTTTTATAACGTTGTAATATGAATTTTAGAAAGAGCTAGTAATGTTGAACAAAAACCTATTTTCTACAATAGTTGGAGTGCAACTGTGACATATGTTGACCATGGACGTTGAAGTCTTCAATTTTAGTTTCAACCTTAAATGTACACAAAAATAGACAATTTTCCTTACCATTTTTAAAAAGATCCAGAATTTATTCTCTACATAGACTGTACTGTTATAAGGCAATCAAAGTTCGTCTCTTTATGAAAGGCCTGTTTACAAAGTGAGCGATTTTGAGCAACAAGTCCGTTAGCAGTGTACAGAATTATTAGGAAATAAAAACAAAACAAAACTTAACAAAAAGATATTTGATTAATTTCTTTTTTACACATTTTTCTGTTGGTTTTTGTCATGTTCTTGTCATGCATCGAATGGCGTTCTTGTGTGTTTTCGTCTCTTCTTGTTTCCGGTCCTAAAACAGAAGAAATTGTTGTCGATTATATTTTTATTCCTTCGACTGTTTTCAAGTGTTTCTACTGTTTTCAAATGTAATACGATCTGAAACTAATTTTATAACTTAAAAATGAGGTAAATCTATATTTTTCTAAGTATACTGAAATAGGTAACAGGTATAATATGTAAATTAAATAACTAAACTTGGTTAATCACAACTACATTAACGCACTTTACAGTGTGCTCAATACCCCAGGAGAGGAGGTGAAGTCCTAGTTCCTGCGTATAGTTAAATCTGTACCAATGTAATTATAACACGAGATTATGTTACTCGGTATTGTAGCTAATAGAGTAAATAATTAAGTTAGATTTACCTTTAAAGTAGTCCTCAATTTCTAACAAAGTCTTTCCGTGGGTTTCCGGGAGGTAGAGGTAAATATAAACAATCCCTAAAGCTCCGAATGTAGTAAAAAACAAAAACACGGTGTTTGCTTCGAATACCCTCACACATATAGGGTAGAGTTTCACGGAGATGAAGCAGCTGGCAAACCCCATGCCACCAGTGATACCACTTGCAAACTGTAACAAACGTTGATAATTAGTCCTTCAGTAGTAAAATCTACCTAAGTAGAAGTTATTAACCGTACTTGCTGTTATTAGTAAAATAGCTAAATACAAATACTTTGTTGTGAGATTGGTACATAAGGTAATACTACTTTCAGACAATCTAAAATACTTTTTCAACTTTCAGTCATCCTACCGCTGTGATATTGTTTTAGAATGGACTCGTTCCATGATCAACGATTATGTAACAGACTATGATAAATTAGTGCATGCAGTTCATACAATAGTGCGTGCAAGGTTACCTGATACTTTGTGGTTGCGCACCATCTAGTGACAAACGAAATAATTTAAAACTTGAAGCATCGTAAACAATTTTTTGTTATTATTAGAAGACATTCAACCTATTGCTTACTTTTTGAATTTAGCATATGAAATCATAATAGTAAAAATTGAAAAATTTACGAAAATAATACCTAATACGAAATGAAAAATATTGTGTCATATATTGCATAATTCTTTTAATTAAAAACATTGTTTTCTTTTTTATATTACTATTTTCATATAAATGTTTAATGCTATTCACTTCATACATTATAATTTTATAATTGTTATATACTTCTTATTTACTTTTGTTAAGTATATTTTTATTTTATATATTAAATCTTTATTGATGTTAATTTCATAACCCGAATTCATATCTATGATTTTGTTAATTATTATTATCAGTATAGAAAAGGTCTAAAGGAACGGATGCCTTATTTGTAATATGAAATCTCAAAAGTCAATAATATCACCAATAAAATAGCAATATTAGGATGCAAGAATTTTTTTAGGATTAGTATATTTAAATTGTGTTTTGTTTATTTCAAGCTAAATATAACACAATTTAAATGTGTTAACCTTAAAATAAATTCGTGTATCCTAATATATCTATTTTATTGATAAAAATCGCAGGTAATATTGACTCTTATACAACACATACATACATTTACAACATAAATGTAAATATATGTGTTAGTACATATGTGGTGTGTGTTAGTACATTTGGTATTTATTTGACACGATTATTTAACATTTCTTTATGGTATTATTGCGAAAAATAAAGATCTTTCTTTCTTAAACAAATCTATTTATAATGTTAATTCAAGAAGTATCTATATTGTGTATTGTGATTTTATATTTAATAAACTATGGTAACAATTAAACATACTCAACATTGTTACAAGACGATTTTTAGAAAACATTTAATTCTAAAAGAGTTTGATAGTGTAGATTAATTCTTCTCTGACTGTGGTTGTTAAAGAATGGCTGAAAGAGTATATACTGTTTTAAGTATTAATTTTGTAGAGAATGTACTCTCTAATAATAGTGGATCTTTGAAACTGACAATTATAATGTACTTTTGTAATTTACGCAATACAGCAATAATTGATATAATTAATTAGTGTTTTCTTTCTGTTTTTTAATTATTTCCTTTATAACTAAGATTATATACCAGAATAAATCTAAATTAATGGAAAAAAGAAACAACCCTTATGGTATGACTTACGCCTCTGACTTCGGTTGGAAAAACCTCTCCCAACATAGACCACATAAGGGTAGAATAGCTGTTGGAGCCGGAGAAAACATAGACCAGCATAAGGACGGCAATGAGCCAGTGGGGCAGTTCTATTAGCCCATACACGTTCACAGTCAGCATGGCCAAGGAGACAGTCATGATCACAGCGGAGATCATCGTCGGAGTCCTCCTGCCATACACACTGCTCACCCAAGCAGTGATCAACGATGACAACATCCGCATTACGGCGATACATATAGCCACGTAGTAAGTCTCCGTCTTTAATCCTGCTCTCTCTGCGAAATCAACCTGAAAAACATGAATGAAGCAAGCAGTTGTCATGTTCCTCACCACTTTATTGTTATTTGAGAGCCTTCAAAGTAAATCTCATAATACAAGTTAATTTAAACTTAACTCTTTTTAGACATTGCTACCACAATTTAGTCTTTTATCACTACACACGTGGCTACAAAACTAACAACTTTATTAAGGTTGCAACTTACCGCATAACTTATTATCAATGCTACTCCTGTCAGATTGGAAAATAAAAAGATCATGTTGACGATTACGAGGGGCTTGTACACCTGAGGCTTCCGCAGATATCTGAAGCTGGAGAGCCAGGAGGTTGTCTGCTGCTTGTCGCTCGCTCTGCTGCTGAAGCTGTCCAGCTCCTCCTTGACCTGCTCGGGGCTTGATGCTCCTCGCAGTCTCTGCAGAGCCTGCAGCGCTTCCTCACCACGGCCTCTGCTCAGCAACCATAACGGGCTCTCCGGCAGCAGTACTGTCAGCACCAATGCCACTGCTGTAATGCCAAATCCAAACCAAGATACTTCGCTCCATGATTCCTGTATCAGATATAGTTTGTAGAATATAACATTTTGTTAATTCCGTAATAAATGCATTATAAAATACCTTTCCTAGAATATTAAAAATAGGGAAAATGGTTTAATCATTTCATAGGAAATGTTTTGTACTTAAAGTAGTTCCTTGGCCCTTGCTGGGTTCGTGTTCATGGAAAATGGTCAAAATTATAGATGTTGATATTGGTATATAAAATATTACAGAATATAAATAGATATTTGAAGATATCATTTTCTAAACCATATTTTGTAGATACCTTAGATTTCTAAAGTCGTGTTTTATTAAATATTTTATTTCCATAAGCCAGATTTTTCTATGTTTTAATTTTATGCAGTTTGTTTCCTTGGACTTAATATTTAAATTACCTAAAAATTACTATTTTGTATACTCCAAAATATTTTGTTCGTTAATCAAAAATAATATCGTCTTCAATTTTCTTGTCCTTCTGAACATTTTATTGCTTCTTAAGGCTGTGATTTAAAGATATAATACTAACCAATAACACCACCTTAAACACAGATTTAACCATTAAGTTAATCTCAAAGGCAGTTATTTTGTAACCAAACAATTAAACTGTGTAATAGGAAAATGCCCAAATAATTAAGCGAATCGAAGTAGTACCCGATGGAATTGTGACAATATCCTTGAGGATAAAGAGCCCCAACATTATTTATAGATTAACAACTTAATTACTGATACTCGTTAAAACTTTTAGAAGATACCGAAGACCGTGGTTGCTGAATTGGTACGCAACTTATCGGTTATAGATTGTTAATTATAGTAACATAATACAATAACTATGTTATGATTGCAGAAATAGATGTAAAACAAAAGTATTTTTGTTTTCAAGTTGAAACTAGTTGGTTTTATATTTAAAACGTGAGAAAAAAAATAAGTACAATAACACATTTTAAATGCGTACTCTCACTTTCAGCCTAATTTTAAGAATTAAAAAGATAGGACATGGATTGGCGGCGAAGCAAGTAATAACGAAATACAGGCGTTGCTCAAGTATGTCTTTAGTGGTACGTAAGTACCAGCTATATCTTGTTAAATACATACATAAAAAAGAAAAGTTGCGTCAGAATAACCTACATTAATAATGTATATCTTATTACATGTATATAACATGATCTGCCCTAGTAAGATTTACGTTGCAAAACATTGTGTTTTCTTGCTCTGCGTATGTGATTTTGATATTTTTGCCTTATAAACAATCCATTTGAATTTTTAAATAATTTAAGAAAAATATGTTAATCTTTTTTTGTCGAAGTAAAGTGAAGTAGAACGAATGTGATGGCCAGCTTACATTCAAAAAGGTGCAGAATCAAAGGATTGCTAGAAAATTGTATTTATTAGCGATTAAAATAATGAAAGTTAAAATGAATCTCAAGTAGATTTCTATCAAGTACTAAGTAGCTACTGGGAATTAAAGATGTAAAAGGTTATAATACGGAACCTTATAAATGATGGCCCAAAGGTAGATGATGACGGCGCCTACTGATATCATCACAGATGTGAGTAAGACCATCGCTGTTCGCAGATGAACAGTGGTTACTTCCGCAGTATAGGTGGCAGCTGCGGTGGAGGCTGCACCTGCCCCAATCCCTGAACAGATACGGCCGATATAGAGGGCGGGGAGGGATAGTGGGAAGACGGCTGAAGGCAGCCACCCTGCGATGAACGTGAGGTTAAGCAGCACCAGACCCCAGCGGCGGCCGACACGGTCGATCATCGGGCCTGCTACCACACAGGCAACTGGCGCTGAGATGAAGGAGATGCTAGCTGAGGAAGAAAAAAAGATTTAATGAACGTTTGAGTATTTAGCAAGACATAAACAATACACAATTATGAATGTTACAGTCAAACAAAGTAAAATCCAGATTCTTAGTACTCACAACGAATTAATGCTGACAAGTAGTGGATGCGATGGACGAAAATGTGTCCACATGAGAAAAAAACACAAAGACAGATATTTGTACAAAAGGGTCAATTTAAGTAAGGGAACAACCGTGGAAATTACCAACAGAAGTCTTCCCAAACGGTTTGACAGCTGGGCACCAGTTCTTATCTCCAAATGCTGGTGAATGTCGTCCGATAACCTATCTAGTTCACGCTTGTTGTTCCTTCTTATATAGTATTTATAGCAGTAGCAATATTTGATAGGAATATACACAGGTTATTGAACAGGATTGGTGTAATCAACGTCATGTATGAGATCTTTAATTCATTTTCTGTGACATAGAATCTACAAAATTCGCCAATCAACATAATATTATCACCAGAGACCACAAGTTAGATCAGTAAAGAACAAAAACCAGTACGTGGCAGCTTCAGCTGTCTTTGGCTGCAGGTTGTGTACTAAAAGCTTCAGAAAGGATCTTCGGCCTTAACACTCGAACTAACGAAGGTGAAACAATGACGAAGAACTTAATGTTGGCACTTCCTGTGCTATCATGGCGAGTCACATCAAACAAAAAGGGCAGGAAGGTAAAGGTCGGAACGTGGAGGAGGTAAAGAGTAGCCTTATTTTTTTTATCCTTGATCTCAGTGTCATGGGATGTATATGAATTTTATTGATTCAGATTTGTTCGATTGTTACAATCTTTTAGGTTTCCTGGTTAATTCTGTTTTTAATATTGGTATAAGTAGCCCAACCTTAACAGAAGGTTAACTTATCGGTTGGTCTGCTAATATTATGTATGGAGCCTCAATAAGTTTGCGTTTAAAAAGATTCTCATCTCGGTATACTGTGTCGGCTTTACCACATTTCAAGTAATGATTTTAAAGCCAGCAGTTCTGAACAATTTTTCTCTTGATTTTTTCGTATTTTCTTTAATTCTTACATATATTGATCTTTATTGTTTCACCTATTTCTCTATTACAAGAACTTGTTAAACTCTAAACACAGTATACTGAGTGTTGGGTCCCATTTGGATATCATTCTTTTTTTTAACCGTCTAAGCACAAGCTCTTTGATCTGTCAAACAGAGAATTTGTGACACGTTCTTTGACGGATCTTTTATGGTTCTATTGAGAATTTAGATAGGGACCCGTGTACGTTTTCTTTCGATAAACGTTTGTCCTAAGGACGTCCCTATCTCTTACTACACACATATATCCAGAAAAGGGAGTTCGTTTTGGACTTATACCTCTATGGGTTAACGAATGGACGAAGATATGTTATGTATGTGGAAAAACATCATTTATTTTATTATCACCGCGAGGGAAAACTACGAAGTTGTCATCCACACACCTTTACCAGATTCTCAGCATAAACAGAGTTAAAGGCTTTTTGCTCAAATACTTCCAAATTCTTATCAAATACTCAGTTCACACCTCACCACATTCATGTATTACAAATAAATTTCATTAAGGTCTTCATACATAGATGAGGACCACTGTTAATCTTATAAAAATACTTTGAAAAATAGTGTCAATGTATATATATATATATATATATATATATATATATATATATATATATATATATACTACACACGCAGATATTATTTTAAAATATAGTTTCAATTATGATATTTAATTAGTTAAATAGTATGGTAAAATAAATAAACTAAATATGTCCATAATTTAACTCTTAAAATATCATACATTCTAGAAGCCCTTTTCTTATTGAATTATTTATAAATTTGAAAACAAACACTCCAATATATACTTTTTATTTGTTAGGCTTTTCGTGTTATATGAACACATAATGGACACATATGGGTCTGATGATGTGTTCCATGAACACAAAAGGCATCACGAAAATAAAAAGTATATTATTGAAGTGTGTTTTTAAGATGTCATTTAAACCAAGAGAACAATAAACAGTATTAACAATTACAGAATGATATAATTTAAGATTAATTAGAGAGAATAATTAATTACTAACTGAAATTCAATTGACGTAACACGATACAATTTTCAATATAAAATGGTCAATAATTTTATCCAGATAACATTACATGCAATAATTAGCCTTTTTATTCGAATTTAAGAAATAAACATTTGTACAATGTCATTCCATTTTCCAGCTTCTCGAGTCAACGCCAAACACCCTCCCTCCAGCGAGTCTTCCTTGACGCCCAGCCAACAAAACTCTCTATTAACGTGAACAAATTGTGCGTATTGAGTATTTTTGTAAACTAGATTGAGGCATAAATAATTAAATACTCTTAACCAGAACATTAAATTACTACATTAGGCATGACATTTCATTAACTATTAACAAAAAGGACGCTTGCTTTTATTGAAAGTTTGTGAATAACATAATAGGAGTTCACACATGCGCACGGGATAGTCGTGGCGCAGCTCTAGTGGCGGACCTCAGAACTAACTGAACTAATTCCCCGGACCACATCACACCTCGTCCGTATAAATGATTTATCTCCTGAGTATCTTAATACAATCAAAGGTTGCCCCTGGAGTTATTATTACATTAAACTCACCTAGCCATGAGGCTTGACTCAACGAAGTATGAAGTCCAGGACCTGTTTCCAATAGAGGAGGCAGTAACACTGAGGGGAACCCTATCATCATGCCGGTGTTCATCATGCCCAAATTTGCCACCAGGCTCGCTGCCACCTAAACATGAATTGCCGTCTTACAGTCTCAAAGTAATAGTTATTCGTTATTATTCATACATCTAGTTTAACACCCTTTTCATGGACTGTGTTAAGATTGTAATATTATTGGATTTAAATCTATATCTATAATAAAAATCAAATAATATCCATACATTAAGTAGTAAATTACCTGCACCGCTGAAGAGCTTGCACTTGACACTCCTGGTGTATACACCATTTTACCTCACTTATTCGTCATAAATAAAAAAATTAACATTCCATCTCAACTCTCGATTGATTTTTCATTCTCAGTTCAGTTTACAACAAAAAAACCATATAGAGCCTACATAGTCTAAAATGACTGAAACGTAGTAAACCAACTAACTAAAAGCCAGATATTATCGTTAAGGCAATTGAACTTGAGATAGGAACTTTTAATTGGCATGACATCGCAATTATTCTACGAACTAACTTAATGACAAACCTGAATAAATATTTAGGTGGTTTGAGGATAAATGGCTGATTAGATTATTTAAAATTCGTGTTTAGAGAATGATAGTGGGAAAAACCTGTCCATGTTTTTGTCAGATAACGATTCGTCGTACCAGAAGTTAGGAAGTGGTTTAAGGTAATTTTCATTTCTGAAAGTGTATAAAAAGACTAGGCTGGTTTATTTTATATAACACAATGTTACACGGACGCATTTAATAGTTACTGCATGTTTAGTTTGTAACAATTTTATTTTTAGTTTTATCCTTAATCCAGAAGGTACTACAACAATTAATTATCTTCTGATTTAAAACGGAGATGTCCTGGATAACAGTACCTACTGTAAAGCTGTTTTTATAAAGCTATACACGAACAGTGAACAGAGTAGGTTAACACCATTTTTATGCAAGGCCAGACTATATTAGCTGTTAATTGTGTAAGGAACAAAGGTGTCCTCTTGCGAATGTTGGCCGAGCCTTTGGTGACGAATTAATGTCAGCCAGTTAGCATATATGTATATTACACCACTAGGGACTATACTGTTCCAAGAGGTCACTATTTAGTATAATTTTGTACGGCTTAGTTCTTTCGATTTAGTGATAATGTTTATTTTATTTATTATATTTTATTTTATTTTTCACTTCCAACGGCAAATCCATTATACAATTTCAATATCTTAATCTAAATAACTTAAACATACAAATAATAAATATAAAAACTTACCAGGCTACAATTTACAATAAAAAAATAAATACATTGATATTAATATACATTGATCTGACACTATGCGCAAAAATGATCGCTGATTCAATAGAAAACTCCGGTTCTGACAAAATGCTCGAGCATATAATTAACTGGTCATAATATACCAATAATATATTCAATAACCTATAAGTTTTGTCTTAACCAATCAGTTACTATACAATTTATTAAACAACAAATGAATATAATGAAACAATAAGAATAACAACAATAATAACATAATAATATAACAATATATAAATAAATAACATAATAAACAATAACTATAATATATATAACATAACTATACCAATTACATGGTATACTTTAAATAAAAATAAAAATTTAATAAATAAAATTTTATTTTAGAATTGTAAATGGATAGGGAATAAAAAAGTAAATTTATATTGTAATCCAGCGGCAGGCACAACGCGCTTGGAATCTGGTCTAGACCTGACTTGATGGCAGTGAATGCTAAACAATAGTCTACAGTGGACTCAATCTTTTGTTAGGCGGCGAACCTGCGTTGAGAGTGATTCAAACAGGCCTGCAGGAACAGGAGCGTAGTCGGTGCAGGCCAAGAAAACACGCTCTGCTTCCATTCCGAGTTGAGAAGCGATAGAGTAAAGTCTTTAGTGCGAGTTTAAAAGTAGTGTCGGGCGTAGGATCCGTTGGTATAGATTATTTTAATACCGATACAACCGAAATCACAGGCAATTAAAAATGTATGATGTAGTCTATTGTAGAATTACAAATCAGCGATATAAGCTAGATCTGAAATATGAAGGACCATTCAGAATAATTTCAATTATTAGCTCCAACTCATATGTGGTTCAAAATTTAAAAGAATTGAATGAATTCCGTAGAATACACTTGCAGGATGTGAAACCCACTGGGGAAAGAAGAATGCATATTTAAATATAACAAAAACAATATAATTACCGAGGGGTAAATAATTTGAATTACAAAATAAAAAAAAAGAACTGATTAAAAATTATGACGAATTAAATTAGTTGTAAGAATGAAGAAAAACTATATTGGATGTACGCTGTATGTATGTATGTTTGATTTGAGAAATTTCAGTGACAAGGAAGATTAAATTAAAATATATTTAACAATTGAGGAAATTCTACAGCCCTGTTAAATTGTAAATATTAACTTGAATTGTAATGTTGTAAAAATGTATTTTAAACTTGAAGAAACCTCAAGAGGAATAAAAAAGTTTATGATTTAGATAAAAGGGCACAGGTGAAGTAAACAGTTGCGATAACTACATGGTTTGGGAGAGGAGGAGTGTATTAAAACAATTCAGTATTTATTTTCTGAATAATGCACAAATCCGAAACTCATGGTCCGTAATTAATGTTATTAACATGTGTTATTTATGTTTGTATGTAAATTAATAACTAACACGAATGTTGGAATATTAATTTAAACTTGTTAGTTTGATAAAATTTATGCCAAGGAAGAGGGGAACAGAAGAAAAAAGACTGTTATTTCTATGATAAACAACGGTATAGGTAAAAATAATAAAATAAGAACTGACACCCCCGTCTGGGGATATGTTTTAATTCTATATGAAGCTGCGACAACCAGTGAATGGGCGAGCCAACACACACAGCCGTGCAGGGCAAAGGTTCCAAGGACGACCCAACTAATTACGGACCGGACCTGCAATAAACATCCCACAACAACAACCACCCACTACCTCGTTCTACCCATTGTGAAGGATTATCTGGATGGACTATCTTTATGGTAGGACTTAGAATTGTAAAAAGGTAGGTGGCAATTGGACTCTTAATATTTGCCATAGTTTAGGTCAAGGTTTCTATTGGGGAATTTAATTGTTAAGTTTTCAAAAAAACAATCTGATAATGTATGGACTCTTTTAAAAAGAATTTATAATAATTAACGCTTGGTTAAAATAACTTGACAACTAGTATGCTGCCACTTCTTACAACTATTTATCAAAAATAAATTAAAACAAATATTATAAATAAAAAAAAAAGGTTTTGTAGATTTGATGATGCATGTTAAGGCTAGGTGGAAATACAATTTCTAAAGGATGTGAGATAAATTTCTTAGATTTAAGTATTAAACTTGGCAGATACCAAGCGCTTTAAGGGGGGGGGGTGTGTATACCAATTACATGGTATACTTTAAATAAAAATAAAAATTTAATAAATAAAATTTTATTTTAGAATTGTAAATGGATTGGGAATAAAAAAGTAAATTTATATTGTAATCCAGCGGCAGGCACAACGCGCTTGGAATCTGGTCTAGACCTGACTTGATGGCAGTGAATGCTAAACAATAGTCTACAGTGGACTCAATCTTTTGTTAGGCGGCGAACCTGCGTTGAGAGTGATTCAAACAGGCCTGCAGGAACAGGAGCGTAGTCGGTGCAGGCCAAGAAAACACGCTCTGCTTCCATTCCGAGTTGAGAAGCGATAGAGTAAAGTCTTTAGTGCGAGTTTAAAAGTAGTGTCGGGCGTAGGATCCGTTGGTATAGATTATTTTAATACCGAACTCCAAGACCTTCACGACCAAAGAGCTAAGTACTTTTGACTGAATTATTAAATTTTTCTAAATTTGAAATTTGAAAATTTAAGAAGTGAATTAATTTGAAATTGGAATTGAAATTTGAAATTAACGATCAAATTCTGTTGAGTGTGGACTAATATATATCTAAATTGTAAAGGAGTTATTTATTTAAAGTCAAACGTGAAAATTTAATTGAAATTATAGGGATTCTAGTTAAAATTAAGAGCTGCAGGAGCTGCACCATATCCTGTAGGAACTTGTGAAAAATTCCTGTTGAGAACTGTTTAGATTTGTTTGAGAATTTTATTTTAAAGAAGTTTATAATTTTATTTTATTAGTTTTGAGAAGAAGCCTATTTATTTTATTTCATACAAATTTATTCAAGATTATTATTTTATTTTATATTTTATACACACGTATTTGGAGGACAGTGAGTCCATGTTAAATCGAAAGTGCCTTGCCTAAGGAAGTAGTAATTTTAAACTATTGTGCAAAACATTTCATTGGGGGAATACAAGGTTAATAATTGAAATTTGGATTGATTTAATAAACCTGAATATTTCTAAAAAGGTGCAGTTTTAATTTCCACCAGTATCTACTTAAATCTTATGAGTTCGAGAATATTTAAGGTCATCATAATAAAAACAAAAAATTTTGTATATTAACATTTAGTATACAAATAAGTGCGCAACTCTGCTATATTCTGGTGAACCTTAATAAAATTGAACTTAGTGGTTGTAAATTAATAAGTGGCTTGGATACTGGAAAATTATAAAGAGTTTAATATTAAACTTTTAAAATGGCACTTAAGGTGGACTTGTTAACCAAGGAGGAATTGGACTATGAAATTAGGTTAAGAGGTGTGGAAGTGTCTCCTAGTCTTAAAGTGATAGATTTAAGGAAAAAGTTACGGCAGTTAATAAGTCTTGATGTAAATAGTAATTATTTGAACCTGAGTGGAAAGGTCGCTTTCAAGGAGGAATGGGATAAAATTAAGTTAGAAACCCAAGTATTAGGAAGTAGACTGGAGGAATCCATTGAACAGGGACTAACATTGGACATAGTTAGGTGTGAAACAAAAATAAATCATTGGCAGCGCCGACTAACTAACTTAAGTAAATTGTTTAAAATCGAAGAAAAGGATATAGCTAAACATGTTGAAAACCGGAATAGTATATTAAGTGAATTGTTGTTAAAAATAAAAAACCTAAAAATTGACAAGGAAACATCTGATAACTTGGTGCGTAAGTTATCTGATTCCAATCTGGAAATAGAAGGTGAGCTGGAAGAGGCTAGTAAACCGGAAGTGAAAGATAAGTCTGGTCTAAATATGAGAGATGAGGTGTTTGTTTCGGGACGGCCACATTTAAGTTATAATAAACTACCGAACCCCATTGAGCGTTATTTGAAAGAGTTAAAAATCTGCGATGGATTAAATGTTCAAGAATTATTAGAATTCTTTAAAATAATCTTGAAACTTAAAAAGGAAACTAGATGTACGGAAGAGGATATTATGGAGATTGCGATTTCACATAGTCAGGGAGCTCTTTTGTCGAAACTATCAGAAATAAAACAGGACAATGTACCGGTTAACAGCATCAGGGCGAGGCAAGAAACCAAAGATATAATGAAAGCTTATCCAACTACATTATAGACATTAAGGAATCAGTAGAAGTACTTTGTTGTAATATAAATGAAAGGGATGTTGTGGAATTAATTAAGGTGGGAATTAATCCTGAAACCAGAAATAAACTAGTGTTTATGGGAAATCCGAGCACATATTCCGAACTGGATGAGATGTGTATAAGGGCGAATAATGTAGGTTATGCTGACAACGTGAGGAAAACAGGGAATAATTTGAATGTGAATAGGAAGTATAATGTACCGGTTAACAGCATCAGGGCGAGGCAAGAAACAATAACTTGTTATAAATGTAATAGACCTGGTCATTATGCTTATCAGTGCCGGGAGGTAAACAGGAAACCTGTTGTAAACCAGCGGAGACCTATTGTAAACCACACTCCAGCTATAAACCCCGAAAATGTAGGTCGTAATGTACAGGAGTCAAAAAACTAGTTAGTAGGGAAAGTTCGAACAATGAGTTAAGGAAGGGCGAACTTTCCCGGTTACCTAAAATTGTGTCCAACAAAAATTCACATGAATTATCTGCTAAATTAAATCATACTTGGCAAAAGAAAAATTCGGAAAATATCAGTTCATTGCCCAGCTTAGAAATAGATTTTGGCAAGAATATATCATTAAATGTATTATTAGATACTGGTAGTAGTATGAATATAATAAGTGATAGACTGTATAAACTATTATTAGAGAATAAGATTGTAAAGTGTTACCAGTTATCTAACCTGACATGTATGAGTGCTGAAAATAAAAAAATGTCCGTAATCGGCAGTGTAAATGTAAAAATTAAAATAGATATGTTCACCTGGAAGGTGGAATTTCTTATAGTGAAGGACTTAGCCCAAAAGGCTATTTTAGGAGCGAACTTTATAAAACATTCTGGTTTATTAATAGACTTGAAAAATAATTGTTGTCGATTTGACTTTAATGTAGAGAAGTGTATAAAATTTGTGCAAAGTATTACAGTAGCGTGTATGAACACCAATCACACTTATAAAATAGGATGCGAAGAGGCCAGTAATGAAATATTAAAAATTATAAAGGAATTTCCAACGGTATTTACCGACAAAATTGGTAAAACTCTAGATTATGAGTATAAATTAAAAGTTAAAGATCATGAACCCGTAAAACTTAGACCATATCCATTGAATCCACCTAAACAATTAAAAATAAAAAAAATATTGACGAATTATTGGAACAGGACATTATTCAACCAAGTGTGAGTCAGTACTCGAGTCCAGCCTTTTTAGTAGGTAAGGAAGATGGAAAATCGGAAAGATTAGTAGTTAATTACAAGGAGTTAAACAAGAAGTTGGAAGGAGTGAGTTATCCTATAGGCGACATGCACGAACTATATTACCATTTGAAGGGAAACAATTATTACTCAGTAATAGACTTAACCAAAAGTTTTTATCAAATAAGTTTAGCGAAGGAAAGCCAGGAGTTAACTACGTTCTCGGTACCTTTCGGAAGTTACAGCTTTAAACGAATTCCTTTTGGATTATTAATTGGAAGTGGGGTATTGTCGTCATATATGAATAAAATCTTAGGAGAATTGAGATTTACTTGCACTCTCGCCTTTTTGGACGATATTATTGTGTATTCGAAGACATTGGAGGAACATTATATGCATTTGAAACAAGTGTTAGAGTGTTTAAAGAAAAATAATCTTACTGTGAATCCGGAGAAAGTAAAATTTTGTTATAATGAAATTAAATTTCTGGGACATTTGGTTTCCAAAGACACTATAAGAATGGACCCTGACCGTACACGGACGTTATTAGAATCTCCGAGGCCCCGGGACAAGAAAGGTATTGCGAGGTTCATAGGGATGACTAGTTATTTCTCTAAATTTATTCCAAATTATGCGGAAATAGCTCATCCACTCAATGAAATGAGGAAGAAGTCGTCCAAAATTGTGTGGGACCAAAAATGTCAGGAATCGTTCGATAAACTGAAACGAGCGGTTACCCGTCCCCCCGTGTTAGCCATCCCTGACTTCAACAAGGAGTTCACAGTCCAATGCGACGCGAGTGATAAGGCCCTCGGTTCCTGTTTATTACAGGAAGCGGATAATGGACATTTAAAACCGGTGGCCTATTATTCGAGAAAATTTAATGAAAGTGAGGTGAAACTTACTACCTATCAAAAGGAAGCCTTGGCAGTTGTCTGTTCAATAAATAAATTCCGTAATTTCCTAGAAATGAGACCATTCAACTTAGTGACCGACAACTCAGCATTGGCTTGGGTATTGTCCCACTTTCGTAAATTAGGAAAATTAGGGCGCTGGGTGGAGGTTATATTGTCTCTACCATTTAAAATTACGCATGTTAAAGGTAATCAGAACCCAGTAGCGGACTATTTATCTAGATTATTTCAAGATAGTGAAGTTGACAACAATGTGTTACATGAACTAGAAAAATTAGTGAATAAGGACAAGATGAACGATAACTCTTTAAAAATGAACAATGAAACTGTAAATAATAAGGACTTAGTAATAAGAGAGGAAACAGTGTCTATAAATAGTATAAGTACGATGCCTTTTAGCTTTATGGACTTAAAAACGCATCAGAAGCAGGATGTAAATATAACTAAAATTATGGAGGGTGTATTGAACTATACCAATAGTGATGTTTACAGTGTGGAAAAAGGGGTGTTATTTTATGTGAACAATAAAAACAATTCTAAAAGGATCTATTTACCTGAACACTTATTCAAGGTTGTATACGAGTATTATCACAACTCATTGTCTGGCTGTCACTTCGGCATTTTAAAAACACAACAGAAAATAAATGAAAGGTTTTATCACCCTAAACTAAATGATTATGTGAAAAATAATGTAAAATGTTGTGAAGTGTGTTTGAAAGCAAAAAGTAGCAACTGGAGGGACCAAGGACCTTTGAACAGCAATCTGAGCAGTCGTCCAATGCAGAAGTTATATATGGATATTTATGGGCCATTACCTGCGTCTTCCAATCGAATGCAATACATCCTGATAGCTGTAGATGACTTCACCAAATATAATTGGATAATGCCACTCAGGAAATGCACCTCAGGTAATGTAATTAATGCATTAGAAAATAATATTTTCAAAAATTTTTCTTTGCCTGAAGAATTCGTGACGGATAATGGAACATATTTTGTCAGCGAGGAGTTCAAAAATTATTTGTTTAATTTGGGCATAAAACAAAGGACCATTATACCTTATACTCCTCAAGGAAATAAAAGTGAAAGGCAAATTCGAAATTTAAATCAAATTCTGACAGCTTATTATCATGACTGTAAAAAGAATTGGGACAAGGATTTGTACCATGTGCAAATGGCCCTAAATACTTGTCACAATGAAAGCATAAAGTCGTCTGCATTTGAATTGATGTTCAGTTTCAAAGCAAATGATGGTTTGTCACTAAAATGGCAAATTAAAGATATTTGTGATGAAAAATGGAGCAAAGATAAGAATGCAAAGATGGTTGAAGCTATTCAAAATTTAAAAAGACAAAATGAGCTGAATTCTAGAAGAAACCGATACAACCGAAATCACAGGCAATTAAAAATGTATGATGTAGTCTATTGTAGAATTACAAATCAGCGATATAAGCTAGATCTGAAATATGAAGGACCATTCAGAATAATTTCAATTATTAGCTCCAACTCATATGTGGTTCAAAATTTAAAAGAATTGAATGAATTCCGTAGAATACACTTGCAGGATGTGAAACCCACTGGGGAAAGAAGAATGCATATTTAAATATAACAAAAACAATATAATTACCGAGGGGTAAATAATTTGAATTACAAAATAAAAAAAAAGAACTGATTAAAAATTATGACGAATTAAATTAGTTGTAAGAATGAAGAAAAACTATATTGGATGTACGCTGTATGTATGTATGTTTGATTTGAGAAATTTCAGTGACAAGGAAGATTAAATTAAAATATATTTAACAATTGAGGAAATTCTACAGCCCTGTTAAATTGTAAATATTAACTTGAATTGTAATGTTGTAAAAATGTATTTTAAACTTGAAGAAACCTCAAGAGGAATAAAAAAGTTTATGATTTAGATAAAAGGGCACAGGTGAAGTAAACAGTTGCGATAACTACATGGTTTGGGAGAGGAGGAGTGTATTAAAACAATTCAGTATTTATTTTCTGAATAATGCACAAATCCGAAACTCATGGTCCGTAATTAATGTTATTAACATGTGTTATTTATGTTTGTATGTAAATTAATAACTAACACGAATGTTGGAATATTAATTTAAACTTGTTAGTTTGATAAAATTTATGCCAAGGAAGAGGGGAACAGAAGAAAAAAGACTGTTATTTCTATGATAAACAACGGTATAGGTAAAAATAATAAAATAAGAACTGACACCCCCCGTCTGGGGATATGTTTTAATTCTATATGAAGCTGCGACAACCAGTGAATGGGCGAGCCAACACACACAGCCGTGCAGGGCAAAGGTTCCAAGGACGACCCAACTAATTACGGACCGGACCTGCAATAAACATCCCACAACAACAACCACCCACTACCTCGTTCTACCCATTGTGAAGGATTATCTGGATGGACTATCTTTATGGTAGGACTTAGAATTGTAAAAAGGTAGGTGGCAATTGGACTCTTAATATTTGCCATAGTTTAGGTCAAGGTTTCTATTGGGGAATTTAATTGTTAAGTTTTCAAAAAAACAATCTGATAATGTATGGACTCTTTTAAAAAGAATTTATAATAATTAACGCTTGGTTAAAATAACTTGACAACTAGTATGCTGCCACTTCTTACAACTATTTATCAAAAATAAATTAAAACAAATATTATAAATAAAAAAAAAAAAGGTTTTGTAGATTTGATGATGCATGTTAAGGCTAGGTGGAAATACAATTTCTAAAGGATGTGAGATAAATTTCTTAGATTTAAGTATTAAACTTGGCAGATACCAAGCGCTTTAAGGGGGGGGGGTGTATACCAATTACATGGTATACTTTAAATAAAAATAAAAATTTAATAAATAAAATTTTATTTTAGAATTGTAAATGGATAGGGAATAAAAAAGTAAATTTATATTGTAATCCAGCGGCAGGCACAACGCGCTTGGAATCTGGTCTAGACCTGACTTGATGGCAGTGAATGCTAAACAATAGTCTACAGTGGACTCAATCTTTTGTTAGGCGGCGAACCTGCGTTGAGAGTGATTCAAACAGGCCTGCAGGAACAGGAGCGTAGTCGGTGCAGGCCAAGAAAACACGCTCTGCTTCCATTCCGAGTTGAGAAGCGATAGAGTAAAGTCTTTAGTGCGAGTTTAAAAGTAGTGTCGGGCGTAGGATCCGTTGGTATAGATTATTTTAATACCGAACTCCAAGACCTTCACGACCAAAGAGCTAAGTACTTTTGACTGAATTATTAAATTTTTCTAAATTTGAAATTTGAAAATTTAAGAAGTGAATTAATTTGAAATTGGAATTGAAATTTGAAATTAACGATCAAATTCTGTTGAGTGTGGACTAATATATATCTAAATTGTAAAGGAGTTATTTATTTAAAGTCAAACGTGAAAATTTAATTGAAATTATAGGGATTCTAGTTAAAATTAAGAGCTGCAGGAGCTGCACCATATCCTATAGGAACTTGTGAAAAATTCCTGTTGAGAACTGTTTAGATTTGTTTGAGAATTTTATTTTAAAG
The DNA here is from genome assembly GCF_021130785.1 of Homalodisca vitripennis. Lineage (NCBI taxonomy): Eukaryota > Metazoa > Arthropoda > Insecta > Hemiptera > Cicadellidae > Homalodisca > Homalodisca vitripennis. The sequence continues at coordinate 52,836,792 of NC_060211.1, read as the reverse complement.
AAGTTTATAATTTTATTTTATTAGTTTTGAGAAGAAGCCTATTTATTTTATTTCATACAAATTTATTCAAGATTATTATTTTATTTTATATTTTATACACACGTATTTGGAGGACAGTGAGTCCATGTTAAATCGAAAGTGCCTTGCCTAAGGAAGTAGTAATTTTAAACTATTGTGCAAAACATTTCATTGGGGGAATACAAGGTTAATAATTGAAATTTGGATTGATTTAATAAACCTGAATATTTCTAAAAAGGTGCAGTTTTAATTTCCACCAGTATCTACTTAAATCTTATGAGTTCGAGAATATTTAAGGTCATCATAATAAAAACAAAAAATTTTGTATATTAACATTTAGTATAATAACATAACAATACTTACATATAAGCGTAAACATTAGATAAAACAACAACTTAAATAGTAACATTAACCCCAATAAATAATCCTAAAATAACATAACAATAGTAAGGTAACAGGTCAAAGCGTGAAGCATTCTGATCAGACACTCTATTTGGACGCTAATTTAAATCACAAGCTAGCTCATGATCTCGGGTTCTGATCCAAACAAATATTACACGACCTTCCCAAATTAAAATAAACCAATAAAACAGAATTTTTAAGACACGGACAACACGAAAAATGAGGTACTGCACAGACGTAAAGACAGACTAAAGTCCTGCCCCTTTACCCTTTGATCCTAAAATCAATAACACTCTTCCTTGAACCAATAGGAACCATATACCAATCTTAAAGTTTCTTGAAAATTTCTGACAAGAATTATTGCACAGATGGGTGGAAACGAGAAGATTTAAGAAGATCCTGTCCGATCATTAATAAATTACAAACGGCGAATTAAAAAATGGGCCTACCTTCTAATCGAAATATTACCCAGCTGATTGAACATGTACAGACCTAGACATACTTTCCATCCTGATTACTTTTTTAATACTGCTGATTCTAAAACTACTACTATGAAAACGTAACATGTTTTTTACTGGAAATCAAGGGCATGTGCAAGCAGTCCAAATTATAAATTGAAATATAGCAGTGAATACATGTTTAATAAAGTTCTTTTATTGTAACAACCCTTTACGATGATGAATGTTTCTAATTGTAGAGTTTGTTTTGCCATTTCTTATTTGTACAAGTACATATAAAAACTGAATTAGGTAAGCCAAAAAACTTTATACAATCTATCGCTCATTTTTTCATTACAACAAAAATATCACGTAAAAGTTAGAACATGTTTATTTTGTTTTTATTGCACCAATAATATCCCACATAGCTAAATCAAAAGTTAGCTATGCATTGTTACAAGCGTAATAGCAAACTAACTAAGGTAAAATAGGAATCATAAAATTGTACCAAATGGACAATACACATGGGGATGGATACTGCTGAGGTCGTAGTAATGAATACTCGAAATTCGAAGTTTACGTATATGTTTAATATTAGCAAATAAAAATAAAAGCAACACTTCTAGGTGGTAAAATAAAATAAAGTATTGCCACGTTGCTGCCAAATAGAATATGAATGAATTAAAATATGATACCATGTGATGGGCCTAAATATTCCAATGTTCTATGGATTGTACCTTCGAAATTAATAATTATTAAAACTTTAAAAATAACTTCCCTTTACGATGAACTTGTCTCACATACGTGGGCGTCATCATTCTTGGCTCGACAATGCAGGTGTAGTTGGAGATGGGGAAGATTAGTAGACTGGAAGTCTAAAACATGAAGTAATTTTGCTTGAACTCAAGAAGTGAGCTCGAAGAGCGAACCTTAACTCGCGGAGAAACCGCGCGAGGTGTTCCTTCGGTAGCGAGGTTCGGCAGCTACGAAGTTCCCGAGAGAAAAAATTAATACGCGTGCCAATTATGTTATTAATCCGTCAAGAATTTAGTTCCAAGAACATAGGATGTAACTTATACTAACCAGTAACAAGTAACTGGGTTGCGAAAATATGTACTATATGAAGTAAAACTAAATAACGGTACAAAATATAAGGCTGATAATAAAGAATGTATTTTAGGAAATTAAATTTATCAAACGGCACAATGAGACAATAGACAAGACCCAGTGAGAATACTTTTCTCCAGGAATTTAGCCTCCTCTAGTCATTTTTTGGGCTGACCACCGCCACGAGTGTATCCCAATATCGCGGACTCCATGACGGTTTTCTCAGGTGCTGTGATATTACTATTCCTCGGGAGTTCGTCCCTGCCAACGGTATTTGTGGAGTTAATGACCTCCAAAACTCTATCCCTATACCGGGGACTCCATGACGATTTTCTCAGGTGCTGTGATATTAATATTCCTCAGGAGTTCCTCCCTGCCAACGGTATTTGTGGAGTTAATGACCTCCAAAACTCTATCCCTATACCGGGGACTCCATGACGATTTTCTCAGGTGCTGTGATATTAATATTCCTCAGGAGTTCCTCCTTGCCAACGGTATTTGTGGAGTTAATGAACTCCAAAACTCTATCCTTATACCTGAGACTCCATGACGATTTTCTTTACCCTTGTGATACTATTATTCGTAAGGGGTTCATTATCTCCTACGTTACTTGAGGATATAACAATTAACTCTCTCTAACTTATCTTGGTTACTGTAATGGCTTTGTCGTATTCTGTTGCACTGTTATCGTCCAGGATTCGTATTGTCTTACCTCACTTGCGGGTATACACGTTACCTCGATGGATTGAACGCAATACTCAAATACCATGAAATCATTCTCAGGTACCATGTTCTAATAAGTGTAGAATATTTGAGATACAAGTACTATGTACTTTTTCCTTCGTTCGATAGCTTATTTAAGGAATCAGTGAAATCTTCGTACTAATGCATTTCTCTTGAGCAAGTATAATCTTCATTATTCATTCAATATATATTGAAATACAATTTGTATTCATAATAGTAAGAGGGGTCTTAAAAGAATAATAAATAACTTGATAATTTCAATTTACTTGAAATTTGACGAATTATTGACATAATAGATAACTGTAAATATAGCAGCAATATGAGCAACAATTAACTATCAGGTACATGTCAGGTTGCACGCAGCATTTTAATCCTATTACTAATTTCATTAGGTTACGTGTGTTATTTTAGTACATATTAAAATGCCATGTGGCTGACTACTTTTCGTTAACAAATTTATTTATTCTATGATTTTATTGTTGCCATCATAAGACCAATGTGAAACTAAACCCTAATACTGAGCCAAATTCCATTGAGTGCACAATCATCGTACTCGATGTTGCTTAAATAGAATGAAGCGTCATGCAAACTTTCTCTAAGTTACTTAATTTTCCAGTTAATTATTTATGCTCCTCGCCTGAAAAGGTAAAAAGGTTTTCAATTATTGGGTGAAACGTGAATGAACAAGAATTAAATATAATAACGTCTTTATTGCCCTTTTTCTTTAATTACTGGGTTTTTGCTTTACTTCAGAGTTTTGTATCAGTTATTTGTTCTCCTGAAACAAAACAATTAATTGTTAAATATTATTGTTTTATTCATTTCATTTTTCTATGGTTTATCAAATCTAATTTTCTTTAAAAACAATCAAATTTCTAATTGGTTTAATAACCATTATAATACAGCCATGATTCTATTTGTAATACATAAGGATCAAATATATATAAAATTAACAAATGTATAGTTCACAATCCTTGGTGAAAGTTATTTCTTCAAGATCTGGTTTTCTAGGTCATCGTTTTTAACTTTTCAATAACTATGTTAGTACAATGTTAGTTTGGGGATGATAAAGAGTTATGATAACAATATTGAAATATGTTCGTGGAGTAGCTTTTGATATTTCTAGTACTTGTAAAGCTTGTAATCTTGTAAAGCTATGTCTCGTAAATTTAATTTTTCATAAACTCGCATACTTTATCATTTTAATTAATAATATATTTCATATTATTAAGTGATCTGTACTTAAAACTTGTAGCACTAATTCACTTTAAAATATATTGTAAGGATAAAGCTTACATATTATAATCAGCAACGACATTAATGATGATAAATAAAGCTGATAGAGTAAAAATTAAAGGAATTGTTTTCAAGAACGTAGGCCTAGCTAGGAAAAGAATTGGGGGGGATCCAGACAATTGATATTTTTGTAGTGGACAGAGAGTAAGGCCCCATTATGTTTCTTGAAATGTTCTTGGTCCATTTCTTTGTTGAGAACTATCTTTCAGCAGTACATGTCAGTAATACTACTATTATTTTTGAATAATAATAATCGTTTAGTAAAAAAATAATTGAAAAACTTTAACTTTCTGGGAAGGGGTTCGGATCCATTAGACCCCCTTGCAGGCTACGTCCTTGGTTGATTTACCTTTAAAGTAGTCCTCGATTTCTAACAATGTCTTTCCGTGAGTCTCAGGAAGAAACAAGTATATATAAAGAGTTCCCACAGCTCCAAATATTGTAAAGAACAAAAACACGAAGTATGCTTCGAACTCCGTCACAAAGATGGGGTAGAGTTTCGTGGAAACAAAAGAGGTCGTGAATCCAAGGCCTGTTGTGATGCCACTTGCAAACTGCAAGAAAACATTGCATGTTAGTCATTCGAATAGAATAAGTGAATTTCAATTCAAATCTCCTATTATTGTGATTTGTGTGTGTGTGTGTGTGTGTGTGTGTGTGTGTGTGTGTGTGTGTGTGTGTGTGTGTGTGTGTGTGTGTGTGTGTGTGTGTGTGTGTGTGTGTGTGTGTGTGTGTGTGTGTGTGTGTGTGTGTGTGTGTGTGTGTGTGTGTGTGTGTGTGTGTGTGTGTGTGTGTGTGTGTGTGTGTGTGTGTGTGTGTGTGTGTGTGTGTGTGTGTGTGTGTGTGTGTGTGTGTGTGTGTGTGTGTGTGTGTGTGTGTGTGTGTGTGTGTGTGTGTGTGTGTGTGTGTGTGTGTGTGTGTGTGTGTGTGTGTGTGTGTGTGTGTGTGTGTGTGTGTGTGTGTGTGTGTGTGTGTGTGTGTGTGTGTGTGTGTGTGTGTGTGTGTGTGTGTGTGTGTGTGTGTGTGTGTGTGTGTGTGTGTGTGTGTGTGTGTGTGTGTGTGTGTGTGTGTGTGTGTGTGTGTGTGTGTGTGTGTGTGTGTGTGTGTGTGTGTGTGTGTGTGTGTGTGTGTGTGTGTGTGTGTGTGTGTGTGTGTGTGTGTGTGTGTGTGTGTGTGTGTGTGTGTGTGTGTGTGTGTGTGTGTGTGTGTGTGTGTGTGTGTGTGTGTGTGTGTGTGTGTGTGTGTGTGTGTGTGTGTGTGTGTGTGTGTGTGTGTTGTGTGTGTGTGTGTGTGTGTGTGTGTGTGTGTGTGTGTGTGTGTGTGTGTGTGTGTGTGTGTGTGTGTGTGTGTGTGTGTGTGTGTGTGTGTGTGTGTGTGTGTGTGTGTGTGTGTGTGTGTGTGTGTGTGTGTGTGTGTGTGTGTGTGTGTGTGTGTGTGTGTGTGTGTGTGTGTGTGTGTGTGTGTGTGTGTGTGTGTGTGTGTGTGTGTGTGTGTGTGTGTGTGTGGTGTGTGTGTTGTGTGTGTGTGTGTGTGTGTGTGTGTGTGTGTGTGTGTGTGTGTGTGTGTGTGTGTGTGTGTGTGTGTGTGTGTGTGTGTGTGTGTGTTGTGTGTGTGTGTGTGTGTGTGTGTGTGTGTGTGTGTGTGTGTGTGTGTGTGTGTGTGTGTGTGTGTGTGTGTGTGTGTGTGTGTGTGTGTGTAAGAGTAGCAGTTGAAATTGCCTTATTTTCGAACATTAAGATTTGTTTTCAAAAATTAGTTAAGTTTTAAATTTTTTGTACTAGGTTTACAGATAAACCAGTAAGATTTAAGCTACTAACATTTTCCAATTCATGATTTTACACCCTTGAACAAGAACATGCATTCTGTTAATATTTATAGTAATGTTATATTTACTTTATATAATAAAGGCTGTAAATTTCAACGTACTCCATAATAATATGTTGTTAAATGCATCATAAGCGGGGAGGTTTCTGTCAAATGTGTTAGGTCAGCTGCATCGCTAGTTGGTTTATTTTTCATATCAGCTTTCCGCAATATTATGAACTAGCTTGTAATTTCATTGATGTCTGCCTATCTTAAAATACTTTACTGAGGGACCATCTGGGAAGGTTGTTGCATCTTCACCGATCACGGCCATCAGAACACAAAAGAACCAAAATACGAAAGTTTAGTAACATTCAAAAATCTCCTTCTCATTTCGGTCTCCAGCTGTGGTTATCAAAAGAGACCTATATATGAGATCAATTTTCACAATACTGATGATTTTTTCGAGAAGCTTTAGTGGTGAAATGGTTTTCCAAACAATCTATTATATGTCATGGCTTCGGAACAAAGAACGTACATTACATACTGACTGTTTATGGAAATACTGTGGAAAATTCTTCAATTATAAATAAATTGTACTTTAGTTAACAAACATTGCATATCAGAGGTTTGTTCCAGTCGCTGAAACGTTGCAATGAGTTTGCGACAGCAGAAGCAGTTCCGGCTAAAAGTTCTGGTGCCATGAGTATACGACAGCTGAGCTGGTTCCGTTGCCACGAGTTAACGAAAGTTGGGAGTGGTTCCGGCCAACAGTTCCGTTGCCACGAGTTAGTGATAGTTGGGAGCGGTTCCAGTTAAGAGTTCTGTTGCCACGAGTTAACGAAAGTTGGGAGTGGTTCCGGCTAACAGTTCCGTTGCCACGAGTTAACGATAGTTGGGAGTGGTTCCGGCTAACAGTTCCGTTGCCACGAGTTAACGAAAGTTGGGAGTGGTTCCGGCCAACAGTTCCGTTGCCACGAGTTAGTGATAGTTGGGAGCGGTTCCAGTTAAGAGTTCTGTGCCACGAGTTAACGAAAGTTGGGAGTGGTTCCGGCTAACAGTTCCGTTGCCACGAGTTAACGATAGTTGGGAGTGGTTCCGGCTAAAAATTCCTTTGCTACGAAAGTGCGATAGCTGGAGCGGTTCCGGCTAACAACTACGTTGCAAACTGAACTATATATTAATAATTTATTTACATCTCGTAGCTTATATCGTATTTGCTTCTTTGCAACGTGACTAGGATGTACGAAAAATGATCAATAGTTAAGTTTCTAACCTTGCTTAACAAACTGTGAAATAAAAACAATATAAATTAAATTTTTATTTAGTTTTGATTCTGGCCACTATCACAAATAACATGTAGTACGGTATAATGAAAATATCAAAAGTAAATTTAGATTAGATTACAATTCAGAATATTGATAGTTAATAGTATAGAAGAGGGAACATATCAAGGACGTTATTTAAAACATTATCTCCATTGATAGATGGATTCGAGTGAGGGTGATACAAATATAGTCTCTCTGGACTCATTGCAACGTACAGATAACTTGTTGCGGTTATCTCATCATTATAACAGTCTAGGCATTCGTTTCAACGGTGGCGTTGTAGTGACAGTTCCAGTGGAACCTTTTAATATTAGCCTACGTTGTCACTGGTTCGTAACCGATTCGGTTATTTTACGTCGTGACGCCACAAGACAATTGCAAAATAAACTACCTGTACTTTGCACACGTTACATTAAGGTAAATTAAATTTGTTAACATACATATTCAATTTGTGATGATTGACTCTATATGTTAGTTCATAAACTTTCAAAATATAGATTAAAATATCCATTTTTTTATACCTACCGAACAAAAAGTAATTCACAAGTCTAATCATTACAGTTAACAAAATAAATATCAATAAAACACACAACTATGAGTTATCCATGACTTACGCCTCTGATTTCGGTTGGGAAAACTTCTCCCAGCATGGCTAACATAATGTTGGAGAAGCTTGTGGAGCCGGCGTACACATAAACCAGAACAAGCGCTCCAATGAGCCACTGGGGCAGCACCAGTAACCCAGACACGTTCACAGTCAGCATGGTAATGGAAGCAGTCATGAGCACTCCGAAGAATATCGCTGGGTTCCTGTTTCCAAACTCATTCCTCACCCAAGTAAAGATAAGAATGGAGACAATGCGAACAATGCCAATACACATAGCCACGTAGTAAGCCTCCGCTTTTATTCCCGCCCTCTCTGTAAAATCAACCTGAAAACAGAAAAAGAAAGCAGTTGTCATGTTTTTCACATTTCTTCTTTCTAGAAAGTAAGAATGTCACTTTGTCACATCAGAATGTGATAAAGTTTTATAAATTTCAAAACTTTTACAAACATTTTGTTACTTTAGTTTAATAGTATATCATTTTCCTTTGTATATAAAATGTGATTACATTTTATTAACGTACAAGTTCAAACTTACCGCAAAACTCATGACCAGCACAATTCCAGTCAGACTGGCACATAAAAACAGCAGGTTCATCATAATAAGAGGCTTGTAGGCCTGAGGCTTCCGCAGATGTTTGAAGATGGGGAGCCAGGATGTTGTCTGCTGCTTGTCCTTCGCTCTGCTCCTGAAGCTGTCCAGCTCCTCCTGGATCTGATCGGGTCCTGATGCTCCTCGTAGTCTCTGCAGAGCCTGCAGCGCTTCCTCAGCACGGCCTCTGCTCAGCAGCCACATCGGGCTCTCCGGCAGCAGCAGCGTCAGCACCAGCGACGCTGCTGTTAAGCCAAATCCGAACCAAGATACTTCGCTCCATGATTCCTGAACCAGTTGCATTTATGAAATGTGGCAGTTTAAAATAATGTCATTCCATAATACAAAGTCTGAACATAGCACATTTAGTTTCGATGTTGATAATATCAGTTGCAGCTTTAAAATAGCTTAACTGGCGATATAAAATTAAAAAATTATATTTCCAAATTAAATTGTAAGGTCTAAAAGTATTACTTTGGGTCATCTATAAATCAAGCAGTTTTACTTTATACGTAAATAAGATATGGCTGACCTTCAAGTTGTTATACATCGTGTTCTTCAATATGTCATTCCATGAAGCGATAATGTTCAGATACGTTTAAAAAAAATCGTACTGTCTTATTTTACAGATTAAAAAATAGGCCTAGTTACAAAACTGTCAAAAATTACTACTTTTCACGTTTAAAATTCCTATAAAAAAAGTTTTCAAACGTTTTGTCTTACTGAACCTGTCTTTAAAATAGTTATATTAAACTGTTGTAATTCTGAATATAAAAAGAATGACCCAATCAAGAATTGATCATAATACCGTATACATAGGTTTGACTTAATGTGGCTATGTTTTATTCTGTAGTAAATAATAATACATTTTTCCTGAAAACTTTCCATATCCATGAACTAAGTTAAGTAATCTCGACGGGAATCAAACGCGTGACTTGTCGGTTAAGAAAACGTTTTATTACGAATGAGGTAATCTATGAAATAATTAATGGTTTGATTCATTAATGAAGAGATTTTCATTAAATGAGTTTGCTGAATCGGTTACGGTATATCTTAAGCCTATAATCATTTTAATGTAGCATATTCTTCATTATTATATTAAAAGTATTTATCGTATTGTAGTAAGTTTTGTGTAAATAAACATTATTTTCAATAACTGTATTAAGTGTAAGAACCTTTTTAAAGTACGCATCTTTTATTTTAAAAAGTGTAAAACAGATGAAACAATAGGGACAATATTATTGCGTAGTTAAAATATAACTTTAATGGCGGCTCATTATAATGTGCAATCACAAACTACGATAACAGCATGTTTCTACAATGTACAAGGCTTCAAAATCATAACTGTTATAAGGCAAACCGCTTGCAAAAAAACCTTGTTTGATTTGAGTTCACGCAGGATGGAGTAAATACCCCTCCGCCGACCCTGCCAAGAATCATCACCACTGCTCGGCGCTCACTGTATTTGATCAGCTGATTTATCCGGCTCAGTCGGTATCGTTCACTGCTTCGACCCGTTCAGTTGAACCGGTCAGTACACAGTTACTGAGCCTTCCCGCTAGGAGTGTTATACCTGTCATCGTGTTGAGCGAACAAAATTAACGAATGAACGACTGGATGTAATGACCGAGTGAACGAAAGGATCTGCTAGTAAAAGAGTATTCAGATAGACGAAGAAACAGCATATCGTACAGTGAATTGATAGATATATAACAATAAATGTATTATTTCAGGAATCTATTAAATGCAAAAAACTTATTTAAAACATTTAATTGTAAGTTACCAGATACATTGCTAAATATTTTATCGATAATACTTATAATCAATGGACTTGGTTGATTGATATGCCTTTGATTTATCATAAGTAAGGTTATTCCGTACAAATGGGGATACTCCCTAGTCCCCCTTTTGAGTTATACGATTACGGCGTTATTCTTAATCTTAATCGGTTAACAGTGAACGAAAGTAAACGAAAGGTTCTCGGTTAACGGGTCTTTTGAAACACTCTGATCTGGATCACTTGACTGACCCGTTCGAATTGAACGACACATCTGTAATGGCCACTGCAACTGCACGGCTAACCTCAAAACAAAATGCAAGCTTCCTGGATACATCTATGACTATATTAATCTGTTCAATTAATATTTTATGTTTAGAATGCGACACTTCTGGTATACGCCTACAAACACAAAATATATAGTATTAGAACAGGTAAAGTATCTGCAGTGTAAACAAAACTGTGAGAGCGAGACACAAACAGATTTTTTTGTTAACTCATTTAAGCCTCAGCGTCAACTATGCCGGCTTCGAAGTGCACTGGTTTTTGCTATTATTACATTTTTGGACCTCCCCGGGATTTGAACCCGTGATCTCTCGGTTAAAGAGCCGAGACTATAACCATTAGTCTACGGAGGAGGACTAAAATAAACAGATACAAGAAGATGCTGGTGCCACTCCCCATCCCAACTCCTCGCTGGAGGGGCCCCACCTGCGCGGTACTGCTCAGAAATTTGCTTCTGCGCATGTTTATTTAATAGCGATTGACCTATTACTAAAGATTCTCCGTTATACACCACGTGACCCAGATTATGATGATTTCATACCCTCACCATGTCATCAATGTATCCCTTATTGTGCGTATGAAACCACTGGCTTAGATTTTTTGGCAGTTTTATGAGGGACTCTAATCATTAAAATAGTTCATTAACAATTGTGAAGTTCTTGATAACGTCGTAAATATCTAGAATCAAAGGATTGCTCCAAGGTTCTTGAGTACCATTAACTCAATGGATTGAAAACTAAAGCGAATACGTTATTCTAGACTAGATTTTCCTTAAAATACTGGTGTCAAATTACAGTTATAAGAAGTTACAATACGTAACCTGGTATAGCATGGCCCAGAGGTAGGTGACGACGGTGCCAACTGATAACATCAACGGTGTGATCAAGACTAGCGCTGTTCGTAGATATACAGCGGCTACTTCCGCAGTATAGGTAGAGCATGTACTGGAGGCTGCACCTGCCCCAATCCCTGAGCAGATACGGCCGATGTAGAGGGCAGGGAGGGATAGCGGGAAGACGGCTGAAGGCAGCCACCCTGCGATGAACGTGAGGTTAAGCAGCACCAGACCCCAGCGGCGGCCGACACGGTCGATCATCGGGCCTGCCATCACACAGGCAACTGGCGCTGAGATGAAGGAGATGCTAGCTGAGGAGGAAAAGCAGAGTTAATGAACGTTTAACATGATATAATCTATGAATTGTGATGAATAGTCACACAAACGAAAAACTGGAAAAGTTTTCTCGAAAAACGAAGTATGGCTTGAGCCTACACAGGGGTTTTATAATCAAATCGTACTTACAAAGCCAGGTGGCTTGGTCAAATGAAATATGAAGGTCAGGGCCCACTTTCAGCAGAGGGGGTAGCAAGACAGATGGGAATCCGATCATCATTCCGGTGTTTAGCATTCCCAAATTTGCCACCAGGGTCGCTGCCACCTAGACATTAATTATTTGATAGGTTTAACAGTTCACAATTATGCTTTAACGTCCTTTCCCTGAACTGTGTTGAAAGATTATCACACTCTAATGTTAAAATCTATAATCACGCATAAAAATCAATTAAACAGACTACATGTGGTATATTACCTGAATGGTTATCGAGCTTACACGTGGTCCCCCAAATGTATAAACCATTGTTTAACTCACTTAGTCCCTAGTACTTTAAAATGCATTTACTAACGTTACTTTCTACCATTCATTGACTTTCCGTTCCCCATTGTTTCCCCCACTTAAACATATTGGTGACGGCAAATATAATAGTATTTTACAAGCCCAGTGACTATCGGAATTATTATTAAAGGAGGAAGAAACCTCGCTTCTGACATAATTAAGACGCTTTAATTGTTAAGATATGGCAAATCGTATGTACACCAACTCTAAACAATGGCTAAGCTATCAGTGTAATTAAATATATTAAAGAGGCTTGTGGAAAACGGCTGATTAGATTATTCACAATACTATTTATTAAGCTATTAATATTATAACTGAAAAAGTGCCTTTGTTTGTTTTGCTTTCACGCGTAAACTATTCAACCGATTGTACTGAAACTTTACACTGACATTCTTAAGGTCCCTGGAATTAGGGCCTATTGTTATTTAGAAAATGCCTCCATGCTACACCCCAATAGTCTTTAAAGTAGGTAGCGAAAAATCTCATCTTGATTTATAACGTTGCGAAATATTAATTGTCAGAACCTTTTAAATATAATCAACTGTTATGTGTAAACATTGTATTATAACAGCACAAACATATGTTTATTTAATTTAACTATTATTTTTCATTTCTTTTATTTATCGTCATAAAGCATTGAGTAACTTTGATAGTAAAAACACTTCGTATTTCAAACCTTTTATGCATAAGAATTTTAGCACAGAGTAAGAAAATATCCTGATACAAAAATTTAATGGGTAGTAAATTTATACTTTTTATCAAATATTTAGTGTTCAGTCAGTACTGTAAACATCCAGATATAAAAAAACAAAGTTACTACCTAAATTTTACTATTCATTTAAACATTGCTATAAAACCCATCTTAGCTGTATTTTGACAGAAGTAAGTTTCTCAAACCTGTGGATGAAGTGATGGCGTAATGTCAGGCAGTATTTAATGTAATATCTGAATATTACATCACACGGTCACTATTTAGTATAATTTGTATGGCTTAGTTCTTTCGATTTAGTAATAATATTTATGTTACTTTTAATTGCAAACTTAATGTAGCATTTGAAATTCATAATTTGTTACTGATTCGTAGTTTTGTACTTTGAATGTAAACCATGATAAAGACTAATTTGATAACTATTTTGTTATCTTCAAGAAATTTATTGTTTAGATTGGTTAGCATTCAGATTCAGTATACGAGAAGTACGAGCATTAATACAACGTTGGTGTTTAATTCACTTCCAATTTCATCGTAGAAGACAATTTTTATAAAAATCATCAGAATTATAAGGAAAAAAATAGTATAAAAACTAAAACACTGCGAGAAACAGCGTGATGCATTCTAATGAGGAGGGAGTCAGTCACGTGACCGTGTGCTACCTGAGTGACGTCACGCACGACTGACCAGTTCTCGTTTAGCATACGGGCACACCCTTGTCTCCTTATATCATGCAGAGTGTAGGGAGCGCGACGTAGTGAGTGTTTTATTAATTCATAAGCCAATTTTGAAACTGCACAATACATCAAATTATACAAATTTGTATATACGTGGAAAGCTTATTGAATATTCCAAAACTAGTATTTAAATATTATTGTGTATTCATTGAAAACAAAAAAGTTATAATATAAAATTCCCATAAAAACACAACATTGTTACCATTTTAGCAATAAATTATCTCTTAAACCATCAATTTTATCAAGGTAAGAAGTATGGCATAATGTGCAGAACATTTAACAAGAGATGGGCTGTAAACCAATAACTTGCAAACTACTTTTAAGTGCGAATCGAGGGGGAAGCAAGTGTTGTAGGGTTAGTAACTTTTGGCTAGGCACTTGTCTACATGGTCATAGTAGGTGGGTGAAAAGTAAGCTTCTCTTGTTCAATCTTTTTGAGTCTATCGGCTGTTGTATAGCTTGTTAACTAAAGTAAAATATTTTCTCAGAAGAGCGCTCATATTTCTTAGTACGTTAGCATTCTAACGTGCATAAATCTAAAGTGGTCCTTAACGTCACAAGAAGGAGACTCTTTGGAAATAAAAATAATTTTTTATTTTTTGAAAAAAATTTAATTTCTTGTTAAAAAAAATAACATATTACATTATTCAAACCAAACCTTTAAAGATGTTAAAAATATCTAACACTGTTATGACGACTAGTTATAAGGACATCGTCTTTGTAATGTTTCCCAGTTATTGCTAAAGTTCAAATTAATATTGTAGTTTAATTTTATATCTTTACTATTCTGAAAACATAGTAATGAATTAACAAATACACTTTTGATCAAATAAATTTATTCATTGTAAAATTTTAAATAACACAAGAATGTAACTAAAACTTTTTATAATTTTAACGTAATCTCTCTCATATGAGTCAATGTTAATTTTTTCAAAAAAAGCTTAACATTTGCAAACAAAATTTAAGTTATCACAGCCAATTTTACTTTTCTTTGCATTTTCGTCCAAATTAAGTAAAACTATTTTTAATGTCAGACATATAAAATAGTCATACGTATAAAATGTTCAGACGTATAAAACTAACATCTTCCTATACACTAAGTCTAAATTCATGATTAGTCAGATACTAAAATTAATAATAATGTAGTCATGAATAACGTTTGTAAAAGTAAATAGATTAACATAATACGACTTAATTGAAACAAGTATTATACAGGTTTCTAAAGTTAGATGTTTCTGTCTGTAACAGTTTCACTAACACAAATTTAGCTAATCCACTGCAATTGCAGAACTTTTGGTTGTCAATTATCATAAAATCCTTTTACCTTATATATGCTGAACTTCAATATGTAGAAAGTTGTATAACCTGCACAATAATGCAACGAATACTTTTTAATAAATTACTTTTAATACAATAAAACTTTCATTATTATGAATGTAAGTGTACTCGTATGTAAAAATTGAATAAGGTAAACCAAATAAATATTTTAGTCTATCGCCCATTCTTTAATTGCAATAAAAGTGTCACACAAAAAATCGTGTACTAATTATTTTATTCTTACTGTATCAATAATATTACACATGCTCAACTAAACCAAAATTACCGTCATAGCAAACTAGTGAACTAAGGTAAAATAGGAATCTTAGAATATGAGGTTTAGTATAACGAATGCACGTTAGCAAATTAAAATTAGTAGACGGCACAGTAGATAGCCTACTGTGGCAATACTGTTCTCCAGGAATTTGGTCCTCCCCTCGTCATTTGTGAAGTTAACCAATTCCACGAGTCTACTCCAATACCGAGGACTCCAAGATGATTTTCTTAGGCGCTGTGGTATTACTATTCCTCAGGAATTCGTCCCCCACACGTAGTTTGTGGACCTAACCCCCTCCCAATACCGAGGACTCCGTGACGATTTACTCAGGTGCAGTGGTATTACTATTCCTCAGGAAATTGTCCCCCCCCCAACTTCATTTTTGGACCTAACCACCTCCAAGAGTCTTATCCTAATGCCGGGGAATCCATGACGATTTTTCTCCGGCCTTGTGATACTATTATTCTTAATGGGTTCGGTATCTCCTACGTCATTTGCGGATACTCGTATAAAAATTAACTCCACTTATCTAACTTTTAATTGGATACTGTGATGGCTTCTGCATATTCTGTCGCCCTGTTATTGTTTAGGATTCGTCTTTTCTTACCTCATTTTCGGATATAACCGCTACCCTCGATTTGTTGGGCCCGATATTTAAATGCCTTGACAACATTCTCAGGCCAGAACATGTTTCAACACATTTGTATAATTAATTCAAGCTATATTGAGGTACACTGAATTCATAATAGTAGGAGGGGTTAAAACGAATAATAAATAACTGTATTATTTAAAATTATATGCAATTTAATAAATCACTGAATGGTTTCATAACTGTACGTATAGCAGCAATATGAGCAACAGCTAACTGTCAGTTAGAATCATATTAAGCATGACATTATGACAGAAGTTCAATGATAAATTAGCGTGTCGTTTTTATAAACATTAATCGTTTCAAGCTTTATCGATTAACTTTTAACAAGAAAATCTATTGAGAGATACTTGTAATTTTTAATACAAGGTGCACCATACCACATATCGCGTAACACGCTTCACTGAAGTTGCATGCATAATTTTGTCTATTACTCATTTCATTAAGTTACATATGATATGATACTTGGTAAAATTTAACGACATCTGACAGTCCTCTGTTTGTTTACAAATTTATTTATTCAGCTATTTTCTCATTGTCATCATGATACTCATTTGATCAATGTGAAACTGTTCGCTTACTTTCAGTCAAATCCCATTGAGTGACATGTACCATTATCGAATTCGAATTATATACATATAGAACGAATCGCCATGCACAATTTCAAGTCAAGATTAGTTCGCTATAAAGTTAATTTTTTCTAGGCCTCCAGTGAGAAGGTATAAGATTTTAATTATTGAGTAAAAGGTGAACGAATAACAATTAAATGTGATAATCTTTATTGATGTCTTTCTTTGCTGCTTCAGAGTTTTGTACCAGTAATTTTTACACCTGAAACAAAACAATCAATTGTTAAATATTATTGTTTTATTAATTTCATTAATTTAGGGTTTATAAAATGTAGTTTCCTTTAAAAACAGTCCAATTTTTAATTGGTTTAATAACCACTATATACAGCTAAAAATATATTTATAATACATAACCCTAAACATTAAAATATTTATGATACCATGATTGTATAGTTTACAAACTAAACCAAAGTTTAAGTTTTATCTTCAAGCATTGGTTTTGTAGGGCACCATATGTAACATTTCAATATATGTTTTATTACAATGTTAGTCTTGCGATGAGAAAGAGATTTATGATAAAAATATTGAAATATTTTCGTGGAGTAGCTTTTAATATTTCTAACAGTACTTCGTAATCTTGTAAATGTAATTTTTGTTAAATTCGCATATTTTATAATTTGAATTAGTAAGATACTTTATATTATTAGGTAATATGTAACCATACCAGCAGTAACAAACCTGAAAGTTATCAGTATCCATAGTTTAAAACGTGTAGCATTAATTCTCTTTAAAACGTTCTGTAAGCAGAAAGCTCTATTAACGACATTATTTCTGATAAAGCTGATATAGTAAAAAAATGGAGTTTGTTTACCTTTAAAGTAGTCTTCGATTTCTAACAAAGTCTTTCCGTGAGTCTCGGGAAGAAAAAAGTATATATAAAGAGTTCCCACAGCTCCAAATATTGCAAAGAACAAAAACACGAAGTATGCTTCGAACTCCGTCACAAAGATGGGATAGAGTTTTGTGGAAACAAAAGAGAGCATGAATCCCAGGCCTGTTGTGATGCCACTTGCAAACTGCAAAAAAACTTTGCATATTAGTCATTCGATGGAAAGAGTTAAATTTCAATTCAAATCTCCATTCTTATAGTTATTAATATATTTAAAACAATCTAAATACGTTATTTTAGAGATGTATTTAAAAAATTAGTAAAGTTTAAAAACTGTGATAAGTAATATCTCACATATCAGTAAAAAATATAACTTATAGTTGAAATTTGAAAATAAAACATTTTTTGAACTAGGTTTACTGGTTAGCTAGTAAGATTTAGGCTGAATCCTTACCCTTGAATAAGAACATGTATTCTAGTAATACTTTATAGTCATTTTATAGTAACTTTATGTAATAAATGCTGTAAATTACAAGGTACTCCATTATATGTTGTATAACTAATCAAGAGACGTCTGTTAAGCAGTTAAATGTATGAGTGGCAGGGCTTCTGCTAGATGTGTTAGCTTAGTTATATCGTTAGTTTATTAATCTCCCAAATGAGTTTTACTCCGCAATATTATGAACTAGCCTGTAATTTAATTGATGCCTGCCTATCGCAAATCATTTTTCCGAGGGAATTACTGGGAAACTTGTTGCATTTTCGCCAATCACGGAACTCAGGATACAAAACTACGATAGTTCAGGCCGATACGAAACTATCTGTTTTCATAAATTTTCAAAATACGGTTAAATAATATCAATATTATTTTATACGTACCGAACATAATGTATCTCATAAGTGTTATCATCACAGCTAACAAAATTAATATAAATGAAACATACAACCGTGAGTAATCTACAACTTACGCCTCTCATTTCGGTTGGGAAAACTTCTCCCAGCATGGACACCATAATGTTGGAGAAGCTTGTGGAACCGGCGTACACATAAACCAGAACAAGCGCTCCAATGAGCCACTGGGGCAGTACCAATAACCCAGACACGTTCACAGCCAGCATTGTCATGGAAGCAGTCATGATTACTGCGAAGAATATCGCTGGGTTCCTATTTCCAAACACATTGCTCACCCAAGTAAAGATAAGAATGGAGACCATGCGAACAATGGCAATACACATAGCCACGTAGTAAGCCTCCGCTTTTATTCCTGCTCTCTCTGTAAAATCAACCTGATAACAGATAAAAACAGCAGTTGTTATGTTTGTTTTTTTTCTTTGTTTATAGAAACTAAATCCGATGAGATAAGTTCAAAGGTTTTATAAATTTCTAATTGTGTTCATAAACTATAAGCTATTGTGTTTATTATAAACTATAGTTTAGTTTGTGACTATAGTTTAATAGTATTCCATTTCCCACTGTACTGTAAGTGTAATTTCATTTTATTAATGTATAAACTTACCGCAAAACTCGTGACCAGCATAACTCCTGTAAAATTTCCACATAAATACAGCAGGTTCATCATGATAAGAGGCTTGTAAACCTGAGGCTTTCGCAGATGTTTAAAGTTGGAGAGCCAGGAGGTTTTCTGCTGCTTGTCGCTCGCTCTGCTGCTGAAGCTGTCCAGCTCCTCCTTGACCTGCTCGGGTCCTGATGCTCCTCGCAGTCTCTGTAGAGCCTGCAGCGCTTCCTCAGCATGTCCTCTGCTCAGCAGCCACATCGGACTCTCCGGCAGCAGCAACGTCAGCACCAGCGACGCTGCTGTTAAGCCAAATCCGAACCAAGATACTTCGCTCCATGATTCCTGAACCAGTTGCATTTATGAAATGTGGCAGTTTAAAATAATGGCCTTCCATAATACAAAGACTGAACGTAGCACATTGGTTTTATATGTTGTTAATTAATGTTAGTTCTTTACTTAAGATATTAGGTGATAAGATGTAAGATACTTTACCTAAAGAAATAACACTCAAAAATCTTTTTATCATTCCATTAGGAATTTTAAGTACTAAAAGTAGTATTTTAAGTTATCTATAAATCAGACACCTGGATTATTTAATATAATTTAATATGTAAACTAAATATATCCGAAGGGATCTTCAACTTGTTATTCATAAATCTTGACTCATTTAAAAAATTACATTTTATTACATGTTAATGTTCAGATACGTTTTATAAAAAATCCGATTTTTTCAGATTTTATCAATTTTTTAGGCGTAGTTACAAAACTCTCCCAAAATTACTACATTAAGTGTCCCAAATTCCTCTAAAAATGTCTACAATGTGTCCAAAAGTTTTATCTTATACTGAGAGAACTCTGAAATTTTTTAAAATTACCCAATCAAGAACAGATCGTTATACCATAAAATAAGATTTTCCTTCATAAGACTATATCGACGGTAGTTGTACTCTGTAGTAAATAATAATACACTAAACAAAAACTGTCCATATCCATGAACTAAATTAAATAATCTCCACGGGAATCAAACCAGTGACTTGTCGGTTAAGCGGTTAAGGGACCACGACATAAACTCTGGATTATCAATTAGGTAGTCTATTAAATCCCGTTGTATTTGTAACTACTGGTTTCATTGGTTAATACAGAAAAGTGCATTGATGTAGTTTGCTGAACTGATGTAAAACTTATCGGTTATATATGTATAATCTTTGTAATATATATTCTTACATGATTGCAATAAAAGTACTTCTCTTATATTATAGTAAATGTGTGAGCAAACATTACTTTCTATAAATTTTGAAGTCTAAGGACCTAAAGTCCGTACTTTTCAAAAGTGTGAAACAGATATGAAACAATGTGGAAAAATGATTGTGTGGTTTAAATATATCTTTAATGGCGGCTCATTATAAATTCTAACCACAAACTATGACAAGAGCATGTTTCTATATTGTATAAGGCTTTAAAATAAAAACTGGTAAAGTAAAAATTCTCCATTATGCACCACGTGACCCAGATTATGATGATTTCATACCCTCACCATGTCATCAATGGATCCCTTATTGTGCGTATGAAACCACTGGCTTAGATTTTTTGGCAGTTTTATGAGGTATTCTAATCATTAAAATAGTTCATTAACGAATGCGAAATCTGGATAATGTCGTAAATATTTAGGATAAAAAGATTGCTGCTAGGCAGAAATGTTTTTTAGTACCAGTAACTCAATAGATTAAAAACTAAAGCGAATCCGTCTTTAGATTGTTGTACCATAGTTCTAATTATTTATGCTGAATCGCGGTAGGAAGTAGGCTCTTGTTAACTAGACGCGGTGCGTGGACATTGTTTGTTCAGTTAGACCGGTCAATCAGCTGATCGAGCTACGGTGATACGTTCCGACCCGGCTCGCTGGAGAGAGGGAGGGAGTAAGTCGAGTCTTGGAGTTTCCACGAGAAGGTGTACCGGTCCAGTTAAGAAGCTGAAGTTATTTCTCTAACCCTATAGTTGGGATTTAGAGTAAATATTTTATCGCGTGTAAATTCAATTTCAAGTATTTAATTTCTTTAGTGCGTTTTAGTTTCCGATCTGCCTCCGTAATCTTCAAAGTAGTAAGTCCCGTACCAGCGTATAGTTAATATATTTTAATTTTATAATACTGTAATTAAAATTTCTAAAGTTTCCCATATTTTAGAGTCTGAAAATTTAATTCAATTTCTTTGAAGTATTGTGAATTAAATTTTGGTGATAAAGTAAATATCAAGTTTTGTGTTATATTAATTTTGAGTATTTTGAGAAGAGAACTTTTTATTTTGTTTTGTTAATTTAAACCATTTTTGGAGAAGTATACATTTTTAGTTTAATTTAAATTTTAATTCCTTTTTATCAGACTCTTAATTAGATTTGTTCGATTGAGTGACATTTTGAAGAAAATCGAATCACAAGTTTGTAAACTTTGTTAACTTTTTGGTGAACTTAAATTTCGGAATAAATCAAGTATTTCCGAAAAGTTGTTCTAATTTATAAAGTATTAGCTCCATATAAATTCAATATATGTACTATAATAACGGTACAAGTAATAAAGTCAAGTACGGTACTGGTATAAAATACTGGGAACTAGCTGTTTCTCGCGGCTTTGCACGCTTTTCGTAAGCTTTGTCCTTGTATGAGCACTTATAGTTCAAGTGAATTATATTTCCAACGCCGATGTAGAGTTTTACCTTGTTACCACGACCAAGAAAATCTGTCACAAGTGTATGTTTATAGCCATTGAATACAAACATGTACTTTCTTATAACGTGTTCTAAGAATCAAGCTTAAATTTCAACCAGAAATTTGATTTTGAACATAATATATACAATATTAACGTCGTCCAACATTGTTTGGCTATTTAATATACGTAACTGTCTCGTAATTGCAGTTTATAATGTGCAGGTACTTTGATAATTTTAATATTTTTCAGCGCCGCCTAATGATGAGTTACATGAATGTGCATAGGATATAAACCTTCTACGTGGGAAAATACATATACATACAAATATTCATATGGATCGGTCATATAGTTTCTAAGTCTAAAACGACATACAGGTAAACATTTATTCAAGGACACACAAACGCGCGCGCGCGCCCACACACACACACACACACATATATATATATATATATATATATATATATATATATATATATATATAGCGAAAAGTTACAAGAAGTTACGATACGTAACCTGGAATAACATGGCCCAGAGGTAGGTGATAGCGGCGCCAACTGATAACATCAACGGTGTGATCAAGACTAGCGTTGTTCGTAGATATACAGCGGCTACTTCCGCTGTATAGGTAGAGCATGTACTGGAGGCTGCACCTGCCCCAATCCCTGAGCAGATACGGCCGATGTAGAGGGCGGGGAGGGATAGCGGGAAGACGGCTGATGGCAGCCACCCTGCGATGAACGTGAGGTTAAGCAGCACCAGACCCCAGCGGCGGCCGACACGGTCGATCATCGGGCCTGCCACCACACAGGCAACTGGCGCTGAGATGAAGGAGATGCTAGCTGAGGAGGAAAACATAACTAATCAATGTTTTAGTGTTTAGCATGATATAATCTATGAATAATGATGAATACAAACGACAAACCGGAAAAGTTTTCTTGACAAAGGATGACTAAAGCCTACACATCAGCTTTATAATCAAACTGTACTTACAGAGCCAGGTGGCTTGGGCAAATGAAATATGAAGGTCGGGTCCCACTTCCAGCAGAGGGGGTAGCAAGACAGATGGGAATCCAATCATCATTCCGGTATGTATCATTCCCAAATTTGCTACCAGGGTCGCTACTACCTAGACATTAATTATTTTATAGGTTTAACGGTTAATAATTATGCTTTAACGTCCTTTCCCTTAACTGTGGAAAGATTATTGCACTCTTACGTTAAAATCTATAATCACGGATAGAAATCAGTTAAACAGACTAGAGGAGGTACATTACCTGAATTGTTATTGAGCTTACATGTGGTTCCCCAAATGTATAAACCATTGTTTTACTCACTTAGTCCATGGTAGGTTAAAATGAATGCTAATTTAAAGTCGTGGACACATGCTAGCAATGTAGGTAAGACAGAGTTACTATCTAACTAACAAACCAGCGATGAACTTTTCTTCCTCGGTTGTTTCCCCATACGAACATATTTGCGACAGCAAATAGACTACAATAACGTGTTTATTATGATTGGCCATTAACAACGACAAAAAAGTGGCCATCGGTTTGATTACCAATCTTAGCGTCTGACACAGATAGTACGCTTTAACTCAGCGGAAAACAGCCGCAAATAAATTAACAAATTCTAACCCTAATCAATTTACACACACACACACACACACACACACACACACACACACACACACACACACAGAGAGAGAGAGAGAGAGAGAGAGAGAGAGAGAGAGAGGATAATTTGATAATTTCTTTATTTTCCCTGCCCTGGTTTAGACCAATGGTCCACTCTTCCACCAGGACAGGCTCCATAATTTATACAAAGTTTTTACTACAATATTCAGTTGTGGCTTAAACTATATGTTACAGAAATCATGTTTACATTTACTCAATAACTATTAACAATTACATTTATATAAGATCCTACAATTCAATAAACTTTGAAGTTAAACATCATTAAACTATAAAAATTCAAACATAAATAAACTATAAAAAAATAAACAACAATCTGAGCAACAACTAATACACTTTTTTTTACCTTAACTAATATTAGTAACATTTTTTTTTTTTTTTTTTTTTATCTTACTTTCAAAACTGTCTAAAGATCTACCATACACAATAAGATTTAAATGTACCTTCAGTACTTTTAAAAGCAAATTTATACATAATTTTATCCATTTTTTTTTATTTTTCTTTATATACATATATATACACATATATACATATATATATATACTATATATATACATATATACATACATACATATATACATACATACATATACACACATACATATACATTTTAACTACAATACACTTTGAAAATTAAACATCATTAAACTATAAAAATTAAACAACAATCTGAGTTAACAAACTAATACAATCCAACCACAATAACAATACAATAATTTTATCACACTCTAACATAATATTTTTCATTAAATATTACAACCACGACACAAACCATTAACAACATTTACAAGCAAAAACAACATTACTCATATCTTTTCAACAAATCGGTTTTTAACCGTTTTTTAAATAAATTTATACTTGGTGCATGTTTTAATTGTGTTATGAAGGCCATTTAACAATCTTATACTCTTCACATGAAATGATTATTGTATATAACTGTTCTAATGTAGTGGAAATTGTAAGGTCACATTACCAAACCTTGTTTCCCTTGCATGTACATGGTTCATCGTGATATATTGATTTAAATAGGTAATCAGGTTGTCCAAACATAATAATCTTGTGCATCTGTAACAAAATATTATATTCCATTCTTTCATAATTTTTAAACCAACCTAACTCTTTATAATATCTGGTAATGTGTGCATCTATTGGTACATTTAAAAATATATCTTATACATGCATTTTGTGCCCTTTGCAATTTTTGCAAAACAATTCATCATTAATATCACAATATACAGCATTTGCATAATCAAAAAAAGGAAAAATAAGCGTAGATACTAACAATTTTTTTAATATATACATTAGGTTTAAAACACAGCCTTTTAAGTCGATATTAAACTTTGGTAAACCTTTCTATGGATGTAATTGACTTGTTCTGTCCATGCCATTGTACTACACATTCTTATACCTAAATTAACAACTGATTGCTCATAATCAAGTACCATACCATCTATTGTTACAGGTAAAATAACATTCAAATTCACATGAGATAACATCCTTGATGTTCCTAATACTATTGGTTTGCATTTAGATGCGTTCAAACTTAGCCCATGATCATGCAGACCACTTACATAACATAACTAGGTCTGCAATTTATCTGGTTCACAGCGTTATCAATAAGTATCTAAGGAGCAGTGAATGTACATTTGCATGTCATCGGCATAGAGCATTGTCCTACAAAAAATTTACAGGTTCATCAATTCGGTTGATATACAGGGTAAACAACAAAGATGACATAGTTGACTCCTGAGGCACCCCAACAGGGTTATGTTGCCATTCAGATAGCCCTCCACTGCAAGTTTTTACTTGTTGAAGTCTATTAGTCAAATAAGAACTAAACCAACTAATTACAATGTCTCCAAAGTTGTAAGATTCGAGTAACAGATAATAAGAGTTTATGGTTTACACACTCAAAAGCTCTACTAAAATCCAAGAGCATCAATATTGTTAATTTTCTCTGATCTATGGCGTGTCTAATATCATCTGTTACTCTCAACAAGGCAGTCTGAGTACTGAAATAGGGTCTGTAACCTGATTGGAATTTATACAAAATATTATTTGCACCAACATATGCACTGACCTGCTTATAAAACTATCTTATCAAGTACTTTTTGCTAAAACGCACAAAATATTTATGGACCTGTAGTGTTTACATTCTAAAGGATTTTGAATCTTAGGCAAAGGTAAAATCAATGATCTCTTCCAACGACTCGGATATATACCACTGGTGAGTTGAGAAATTTAAAAACAAAACATAGAACATGCTTTATTTCATTATAAACTAATTTTAAAAATTTTAAAGGAATTCCATCATTGCCCATTGCATTGAGGAGATATCGTTGATTTCCTTACAGATCATATCTACATTAACATTAGTGAAAACAAATGAATTCTGAAATTCCCCTAGTCCCTTTCTTACTCCTATAATAGTCAATTAAGTTATCATCTATGCCATGATTAATACCACAAAAATAATTGTTCAATTCATTTATAATCTATAGTGGGATCTGATACATTCTTCTGTTCCTTACCAGCGCCTTGGTTATTCAAAACTCTCCATACATTTTTACCAGATTTTGTGTCCTCTAAGGAATAGAGTGAAGTGTCCGATTCCTAGCATCTCTAAGCAGTCTCTTAACTCTATTTTCTTAATTGTCTATACTCCTCCCAGACTACATTATTTTTTGTCCTTACATAATGCCTATACTTAGAGTCTCTTTGTATCATTAATGCCTTTAGTTCATTAGTTATCCAAGGGCATGGCGTTCTTTTCTTGTGAATGATTCTTTCAGGTACAAATTTATTAAATAAATATAAACAATCTCTCCTCCAACATGTTAACCATATCATCTACAGAGTTAGTTACTACTATATACATCATTTCCAATTCGTGTTTTAAACATTCATTTTGCAAGAGAGAGAGAGAGAGAGAGAGAGAGGTGTTTTAGAAATATAATTTACTTGATCCAGAAGTCCTCATACACGGGCAAAGCCTACGGAATTGCGAAGTTGTGAATAACTAATGGGAGTGTAGTTAAGACAAAGTTAGTTACTATCTAACTTTTACTATAAATTTACCCATCTAGTTGTCTTTTGACAGAAGTAGATTTGAACCTGTGAATGTATATATATTTTCTTGTTCGGGAAACAAGGCAAAATCTAATATGGGACAAAAAAGGCCGGAGTAAATTAAAATCGTTATAAATATACACGTTTTTTCATATTTTCTAGATCGTGGCAACAAGTCAAACTCAACAATGGCGTCAGAAGTATAATTCATTCAAACCAGCAGTTCTCATACATGTGCAAATCCTTCAAAGTTGCGTGCGAAACCGCGGGTAACTGCTGGTTAAATAATAGTAATATTAATACATTGGAAAAATGTTATTTTTATGGTACTTATTGAATGTACCGTATACTTAAATTTTAATAAATAATCGACCATGGAAAGATCAAAAAGAAACTAATAGAAGATACTTTAAATTAATAATATTACAAAATTATATTCGTAACGACCTCTTACAACTTTGTGATTCCAGATTCAAACGATTCCGCTTGCTTTTTTAATAAAGCAGGAGTCTAAAAGACCGATAATCATTGTTCAGATAAACCAATACAAAGAAGTATAGTAGGACCACACAGAAGGTAATAAAATAGATATTAAACAGACTGCGCGTTTACGTTGTACCCGAAAGTCAACTGAGTTATTTCTTAGAGCAAGAGGAGTATATATTTGACCCCAAAATCAATAGGCATCTTCCTCTGACCAAGAATGACCATTCTATCAAGAGTTATCGTACAGATGGGAAATTTACAATCGATCAGACGGGCTGACTTGCATTTTGACCTCTTCGTCCCAAAATCAATGGGATGTCCTCCTCCGTAGACTAATGGATGTAGTCTCGGCTCTCTAACTGAGAGATCACGGGTTCAAATCCCGGGGAGGGCCCATCATGAATAAACATGAATAGCCAGTGTTCAATGAAGCCGTCATAGCTTAATGCTGAGGCTTAAAAAAGAGGAAAAAAATCAATGGGATTTTTTATGTACCAAGTGTCAAGACTACGATCTTTGTACCAACTGCCCGTATCATACAGACGGATAGACGGATATACAACACGGCTTTAAAATAACCATGCCGGCTACAATATATGTATTTGAAGAGTTGTATTTAAAAGCTGATAGCTTTGGCAAATTCTTAACTTTAATGAATCATATTTTATGAACTCTAATAGCGTTATACCTGAAACAAAGACAATACTTAAAATGTGATTTCAATTTCAGGTAATGCATACGAATTCTTGTGTTGCGTGTGAAGGCTCATCTTTCGTGATCACAAAGTAAATACTGCAAATGGCTAACCAGTCTTTACCACATCAAACTAGTTGAGCTGTACCGATTGTATTAAGTAATAATTCTGGGGTAACTGGATTACCGGTGGAGGAGTAGGCCCAGAAGAATGATAAGAACTGGACTGTACAACAGAGGCTGCTATCAGCGATGCGCGCATCGCAGATGGCAGTGTTTGATAACGAAATTGAGAGGTGGGGTGTGGTAGACGTGCCGTACCTCCCGTCTCAGTTTATCGGAAGTTATTGTAACGAGTAGACTTTGAAAGTTCTTAGAGTTATTTTTTTTTTTGCTAATCGTCATCGAACCTGCGGGTAAGTGAACTTTTTAACTGGAGTCCAGTCAATATTCATTCTTAGTTATTTTGAATAATGTTGGGGAAAGAAATATTGTAAAAATTAAATTTAATGGGAATTTAGGAACTTGTCCTTTTGATCTGTGCAATATAAAACTTGTTGGTGCAGTGAGCACATGTACATACAATTTTATGTAATAATACTAAGAGAGTTTTGTGGTTGTTACAGATGCTTTCAGCAATATTTTTAAATCTCTAACACTGAAGAATTTTTTAATTCTCTAACACTGAAGAATTTTTAATTCTCTAACACTGAAGAATTTTTTAATTCTCTAACACTGAAGAATGTTTTAAATCTCTAACACTGAAGAATTTTTAATTTTCTAACACTGATAAGAAGTAATAGGTAAAGTAAAGAAAATTAGTAACAAATAACATTGTATTTTGAAGATAAATTAAAGTGAAGAATTGCCAGATCAGATTAGAGTGTGAAAGTTTTGAATTTTGAAAATTGAATAAAAGACAAGCTGTAAGAACTTTGTACATTTTTGGAGTGACGAATATATTACAAGTTTGAATTTAAAAGTCATCAAGAAGTTTTTATTTTAATTTTAAATCCAGTAATTATTTTCAAGAAGAAGTTTTATTTTAGTTTAAACCTTATTTATTTAAGAAGATTTTCTTTTATTTTTTGAACCTTCACAAAAGTTTAAATTTCAAAGCTAACCCCTCATGTGCCAGTAAAACGGTACAGAGCAAACTACAGTTTTTGATCGTGCACTGAAGGATAGGGTGATTGCCATATTCACTCCAGTTCAGGAACATCAGGATGTCGTTGGGAAGAAACCGAAAAGGATATGAACCGAGTAAAACACCGATCAGAGCTCCTACAAAATAAACGTAAGAAACCGAAATGTTATAGGACGACACTGGTACACGCAATCAATTCGACACATGCGCACTATAAAGAAATAGAAAATTGTCTACCGAAAAATCCACCCCAACATAATACGGCGGTCCAAACAAAGTTATTCCAGGAGCAGAATTACCAGACTTCTGTAGTATGAGGATACTTAGTAATTTAGTGCGTTACAATCAACACTCACTCCTTCTCCTTTTCGGGGGATCGGCTCCTCCTTAAAAAAAATTAATAAAAAAATCTGTAGCAACAAATTAAAAAATCCCGTTCTAACCGCTTGATATCATTCCTTCAGGACTCTCAACTTTCAACTTCACATTATGCAACAGTGAAGAAAAACTTATAAGAGACAGTGAGAAACCCTTATTTTAAACAGAGCAAACGCCTTTGAAGCAAATCTTTGGGACTACCGATAGCCGAGCGTTCTAAGAGTTGGACTTTAGGGCTAGGTTTGAGATAGCTCTGGATCAAATCTTGTTTATGATCGTAGCAATTATATTAGTACCATAGACCCTGTACTCTATCGGAACTCCCCTTTATTCTGTTTGATAAGATCCTCGCACAGACCAGTGGCCCATAAGGACAGACTGAATAAAGCTTGAAAGGGGAACGGCTTCTTCTTAAAAAAACTTTATGTTAAGCTCTATTTTGTAATGATTCACTTCATTTCTTAAATCTCATATGAAAAAGCTTCTACGAAATAATTAAGCATTGTATTTCTCAAGAAGTAAACACAGTTTTAAAGTTCTAAAGATAGAAGTTATTTTGAAGCGTTATAGTTCCTAGTTCTCTATTTTCACAATGTAATGTTAATTTTGTCAATAAGTACAAAGTGGTAATCACCTAAATAATGTCACCTGTTTGACCGTTTAGTGCATAAATTAACACCTCCTTCGTGATTTATATACAAATACAATCAGAAAGATTCACTGATTCAGTTGTGTATTTCGTTTGCCTATTTTGACAGGAATGAAGTGTCGAAATGAAAAATCGAGTATTGTTAAAAACAGAAACTTGTTTAACCATTAGTCATTTCACTCAATTTGTGTTTCACTTTCAAATGTAATGACTACAAGAAATACGTGTTTCTTAATCATTAGAATGTTGTATAACCTGTTTGTTAGTGCATACTTAGAGCTTTATCAGTAAGTTCGTGACGTGATCAAGTAATGTATGTGATTAGTGGGCTTTTTGTAAATCTAGACTAATGCAATGTCGTGATTGCTTAGTAGAAATAATTGAGAAGGAAAATAACATGTACAGGCAAGATAACACGAAATTGTCGAAAAATTAGCAGCCTTTGATAAAGAAGACATATTAGTTACACAGTGGTCAGACTGATCCATGGAGGGGGGCAAGGGGAGTCAAGCCCCTCCCATAACTTTGAATTACAAACACTAAAATGTCATTCAGTAGTTTGTTTTAAGGTGCTGTGACATTACTATTGCAAAGGAGTTCGTCCCTGCGAACACCATTTCTTGAGCTAACCACCTTTTTAAGACTAACCCAATACCAAGGACTCCGTGATAATTTTTCTCAGGTGCTGTGACATTACTATTCCAAAGGAGTTCGTCCTTGCGAACACCATTTCTTGAGCTAACCACCTTCTTAAGTCTAACCCAATACCAAGGACTCCGTGATAATTTTTCTCAGGTCTTGTGATATTAGAACTGTTAAGAGGTTCGTTATCTCCTACTGCATTTGCAGATATAACAATTAACGCCACTACTCTAGCTTTTATTTGGATCCTGTGATGACTTCCTCATAATATGTTGTACTTTTACCGTTCAGGATTCGTCTTTTCTTACCTCATTTGCAGATATAACTCATTTGCTACTGCGATGAGTTAGACCCGATAACTAAAAGCCGTGACATGAATCACAGGTGACGAACAACGTGTGTCAGTACAATTTTATAATTAATTCAAGATATATTCAGCTAAACTTTAAATTCGTAACATTAGGAGGGGTTAAACATTAATAAAAAACTTTATTATTTAAAGTTATATACAATTTGACAAATAATTGACTTGATAGATAACTGTACTTATAGCGGCAATATAAGCAACAATTAACTGTCATGTAGAAATATACCAAGCATAACTGATCCACAAACGATGTCAAAGGTTCAACGATAAATATCGTGTCGCTTTCATAGATTCCAATCGCTGCAAGATTTATCGATTAACTTTTAACAAGACAAGCTCTTGACAGGCACTTGTAATTTTTAATACAAGGTTCACCATACAAGTGTCGTATAACTGGCTGCACTGAGGTCGCATGCAAAATTTGGTTTTTGCTCATTTCATTAGGTTACATGTGATACTTTATCATATTTAAACAGCATATGACTGTACTCAGTTTGTTTGTTCAGCGATATTTTCATTGTCTTCATAATACGATTAATGCAAAACTATTCGCCAACTCCGTCAAATTCCATTGAGTGAAATTGACTATAATCGAATTCAGTTATATAGAACGAACCGTCATGTACATTTTCAAGTCTAGAGGTTAGTTCGTTCTCAAATTATTTTTTTCTAGGCCTCAAGTGAGGAGGGATAAGATTTTAACTATTAAGTAAAAGGTGAAAAAACGAGAATTAAATATGATAATCTTTAATGATCTCTTTCTTTCTTTAATTGCTGCTTCAGAGTTTTGTACCGGTTGTTTGTACTCCTGAAACAAAACAATCAATTGTTAAATATTATTGTTTTATTCATTTCATTAATCTATGGTTTATAAAATCTAGTTTCCTTTAAAAACAGTCTCATTTTTAATTGGTTTCAAAACCATTATATAAAGCTAAAAATGTATTTTTAATACATAGCACTAACATATTGACGATAGCATAATTGTATAACTCACAAACCAAACCAAGGTTTAAGTTATTTCTTCAAGCACTGGTTTTCTATAATACCATATGTAACATTTAAATAGCTGTGTTATTACAATGTTAGTTTGGGGATGAGAAAGAAAGTTATGATGAAAATAATGAAATGTTAGTTAAAACGGGCCTGTATTTAAAAACGTGTAGTATTAATTCTCTTTAAAATATTCTGTAAGTAGAAAGCTCTATTAACGACATTATTGGTGATATTTTCGTGGAGTAGCTCTTAATATTTCTAACAGGACTTCGTAATCCTGCAAAGCTGTGTCTTGTAAATGTAATTTTTCTTGAATTCGCATACCTTATCAGTTGAATAATTACTAAGATATTTCATATTATTTAGTAACATGTAACAATACCAGCAGTAAAAAACTTGAAAGCCTCTAGTATCCATAGTTAAAACGTGTAGCATTAATTCTCTTTAAAACGTTCTGTAAGCAGAAAGCTCTATTAACAACATTATTTCTAATAAAGCTGATAGAGTAAAAATAATGGAGAAGGTTTACCTTTAAAGTGGTCCTCGATTTCTAACAAAGTCTTTCCGTGAGTCTCGGGAAGAAAAAAATATATATAAAGAGTTCCCGCAGCTCCAAATATTGTAAAGAACAAAAACACGAAGTATGCTTCGAATTCCGTGACAAAAATAGGGTATAGTTTCGTGGCAACAAAAGAGGTTGTGAATCCCAGGCCTGTTGTGATGCCACTTGCAAACTGCAAGAAAACATTGCATATTAGTCATTCGAATAGAATAAGCGAATTTCAACGTGTGTGTGTGTGTGTGTGTGTGTGTGTGTGTGTGTGTGTGTGTGTGTGTGTGTGTGTGTGTGTGTGTGTGTGTGTGTGTGTGTGTGTGTGTGTGTGTGTGTGTGAATTTAAATTCAAATCTCTTATTCTTATTGTTATTAATATATTTTCAATAATCTAAATACGTTACTTCATAGTTGTATTATAAAATTAGTAAAGTTTTAAAACAAACGTACATTTTTATCTCACGTATAAGTAAAAAATATAACATAGTTGAAATTTGAAAATAAAACACTATTGGAACTAGGTTTACTGGTTAGCTAGTAAATTTAGTCTACTAACCTTTTCCGATCAATTATTTTATACCCTTGAATAAGAACATGTATTCTGGTAATACTTTATAGTAAACTTTAAAGTAACTTTATGTAATAAATGCTGTATTTTACAAGGTACTCCATTATATGTTGTATAACTAATCAAGAGACGTCTGTTAAGCAGTTAAATGTATGAGTTGGGAGGCTTCTGCTAGACGTGTTAGCTTAGTTATATCGTTAGTTTATTTATCTCCCAGATGGGTTTTATTCCACAATATTATGAACTAGCTTGTAATTTAATTTATTCTTAACTATCTATCGCAAATAATTTTTCCGAGAGAATAACTGGGAAGCGTGTTGCATTTTCACCAATCACGGAACTCAGGATACAAAACAACGATAGTTCAGTTCGATACGAAAGTATAGTTCAGTCTCAGAATCTCCTTCCAATTTAGTCTCCAGCCGTAGTTACCAAATGAGACCAATATATTAGATGAATTATCTCCAACCTGATGATTTTTGGATAATCTTTAGCGTTAAATTGGTTTTCCAAACATTCTATTACAGTCGTGCATTAGAAAGAAATGACGGGACCTATACACTGACTGCTTAAATACATACTGAGTAAAATCCTTAAATCACCAATAAATTACTTTCTTTAGTTACAAACATTGCGTATTAAAGATGTGCTTAGTCGTCTGGTCGCGGAACCGTTAGAGAGAGTTTGCAACAGCTGGGTGCCGTTCTATCTACCGTCTAACAAAACTGTTGACACGAGTTTGCCACAGCTGGGTGCGGTTCCGTCTACCGTCTAACAGTACAGATGATACGAGTTTGCGACCGCTGGGTACGGTTCCGTCTACCGTCTAACAGTACTGTTGAAACGTGTTTGCGACAGCTGGGTGCCGTTCCGTCTACCGTCTAACAGAACTGTTGACACGAGTTTCCCACAGCTGTGTGCGGTTCCGTCTACCGTCTAACAGTACTGTTGAAACGAGTTTGCGACCGCTACGTGCGGTTCCGTCTACCGTCTAACAGTACTGTTGAAACGAGTTTGCGACAGCTGGGTGCCCTTCCGTCTACCGTCTAACAGTACTGTTGACACGAGTTGTGACAGCTGGGTGCCGTTCCATCTAACGTCTAACAGTACTGTTGACAGGAGTTTGTGACAGCTGAGTGCCGTTCCGTCTACCGTCTAACAGTACTGTTGACACGAGATTGCGACAGCTGGGTGCCGTTCCGTCTACCGTCTAACAGTACTGTTGATACGAGTTTGCGACCGCTGGGTACGGTTCCGTCTACCGTCTAACAGTACTGTTGAAACGTGTTTGCGACAGCTGGGTGCCGTTCCGTCTACCGTCTAACAGAACTGTTGACACGAGTTTGCGACCGCTGGGTACGGTTCCGTCTACCGTCTAACAGTACTGTTGAAACGAGTTTGCCCCAGCTGGGTGCGGTTCCGTCTACTGTCTAACAGTACTGTTGACACGAGTTTGCGACAGCTGGGTGCGGTTCCGTCTACCGTCTAACAGTACTGTTGACACGAGTTTGAGACAGCTGGGTGCCGTTCCGTCTACCGTCTAACAGTACTGTTGACACAAGTTTGCGACCGCTGAGTGCCGTTCCATCTACCGTCTAACAGTACTGTTGACACGAGTTAGAGACAGCTGGGTGCGGTTCCGTCTACCGTCTAACAGTACTGTTGAAACGAGTTTGCGACCGCTACGTGCGGTTCCGTCTACCGTCTAACAGTACTGTTGAAACGAGTTTGTGACAGCTGGGTGCCCTTCCGTCTACCGTCTAACAGTACTGTTGACACGAGTTTGTGACAGCTGGGTGCCGTTCCATCTAACGTCTAACAGTACTGTTGACACGAGTTTGTGACAGCTGAGTGCCGTTCCGTCTACCGTCTAACAGTACTGTTGACACGAGTTTGCGACAGCTGGGTGCCGTTCCGTCTACCGTCTAACAGTACTGTTGATACGAGTTTGCGACCGCTGGGTACGGTTCCGTCTACCGTCTAACAGTACTGTTGAAACGTGTTTGCGACAGCTGGGTGCCGTTCCGTCTATCGTCTAACAGAACTGTTGACACGAGTTTGCGACCGCTGGGTACGGTTCCGTCTACCGTCTAACAGTACTGTTGACACGAGTTTGCGACAGCTGGGTGCGGTTCCGTCTACCGTCTAACAGTACTGTTGACACGAGTTTGAGACAGCTGGGTGCCGTTCCGTCTACCGTCTAACAGTACTGTTGATACAAGTTTGCGACCGCTGAGTGCCGTTCCATCTACCGTCTAACAGTACTGTTGAAACGAGTTTGCCCCAGCTGGGTGCGGTTCCGTCTACTGTCTAACAGTACTGTTGACACGAGTTTGCGACAGCTGGGTGCGGTTCCGTCTACCGTCTAACAGTACTGTTGACACGAGTTTGAGACAGCTGGGTGCCGTTCCGTCTACCGTCTAACAGTACTGTTGACACAAGTTTGCGACCGCTGAGTGCCGTTCCATCTACCGTCTAACAGTACTGTTGACACGAGTTTGAGACAGCTGGGTGCGGTTCCGTCTACCGTCTAACAGTACTGTTGAAACGAGTTTGCGACCGCTACGTGCGGTTCCGTCTACCGTCTAACAGTACTGTTGAAACGAGTTTGTGACCGCTACGTGCGGTTCCGTCTACCGTCTAACAGTACTGTTGAAACGAGTTTGTGACAGCTGGGTGCCCTTCCGTCTACCGTCTAACAGTACTGTTGACACGAGTTTGTGACAGCTGGGTGCCGTTCCATCTAACGTCTAACAGTACTGTTGAAACGAGTTTGCGACCGCTACGTGCGGTTCCGTCTACCGTCTAACAGTACTGTTGACACGAGTTTGTGACAGCTGGGTGCCGTTCCATCTAACGTCTAACAGTACTGTTGACACGAGTTTGTGACAGCTGAGTGCCGTTCCGTCTACCGTCTAACAGTACTGTTGACACGAGTTTGCGACAGCTGGGTGCCGTTCCGTCTACCGTCTAACAGTACTGTTGATACGAGTTTGCGACCGCTGGGTACGGTTCCGTCTACCGTCTAACAGTACTGTTGAAACGTGTTTGCGACAGCTGGGTGCCGTTCCGTCTATCGTCTAACAGAACTGTTGACACGAGTTTGCGACCGCTGGGTACGGTTCCGTCTACCGTCTAACAGTACTGTTGACACGAGTTTGCGACAGCTGGGTGCGGTTCCGTCTACCGTCTAACAGTACTGTTGACACGAGTTTGAGACAGCTGGGTGCCGTTCCGTCTACCGTCTAACAGTACTGTTGATACAAGTTTGCGACCGCTGAGTGCCGTTCCATCTACCGTCTAACAGTACTGTTGAAACGAGTTTGCCCCAGCTGGGTGCGGTTCCGTCTACTGTCTAACAGTACTGTTGACACGAGTTTGCGACAGCTGGGTGCGGTTCCGTCTACCGTCTAACAGTACTGTTGACACGAGTTTGAGACAGCTGGGTGCCGTTCCGTCTACCGTCTAACAGTACTGTTGACACAAGTTTGCGACCGCTGAGTGCCGTTCCATCTACCGTCTAACAGTACTGTTGACACGAGTTTGAGACAGCTGGGTGCGGTTCCGTCTACCGTCTAACAGTACTGTTGAAACGAGTTTGCGACCGCTACGTGCGGTTCCGTCTACCGTCTAACAGTACTGTTGAAACGAGTTTGCGACAGCTGGGTGCGGTTCCGTCTACCGTCTAACAGTACTGTTGACACGAGTTTGCGACAGCTGGGTGCGGTTCCGTCTACCGTCTAACAGTACTGTTGACACGAGTTTGCCACAGCTGGGTGCGGTTCCGTCTACTGTCTAACAGTACTGTTGAAACGAGTTTGCGACCGCTGAGTGCGGTTCCGTCTACCGTCTAACAGTACTGTTGAAACGAGTTTGCGACCGCTGAGTGCGGTTCCGTCTACTGTCTAACAGTACTGTTGACACGAGTTTGCCACAGCTGGGTGCGGTTCCGTCTACCGTCTAACAGTACTGTTGACACGAGTTTGCCACCGCTAGGTGCGGTTCCGTCTACTGTCTAACAGTACTGTTGACACGAGTTTGCGACACCTGGGAGCGGTTCCGTGTAACAGTTCCGTTGAAAATAGGTAGCGACAGCTCAGGTAATGGTTCTTGAAGTAACTAGGACGTACAGTACTAATCACATATCAGTAGTTTAAAAGATTTTTTATTAGTATTTAGTTTTGTTTCAGTATAATATCACAAATATGTAATATGGTATATTGAAAGTATAAAAATAAAGTTTAGTTAGGATTAAAAATTAAAATATTAATAGGTTAAGACATTAAAGATAATTTTATTTAAAGTTAAAGATTAATAGATCTAAACTGCGGATAATTATAAATTAACATTGTTACAAACGTTACTGTTAAATGCATCGTATATATAACATGTTGCGGTTATCAGTGTAACAGTCCAGGCATCCGTCTCAACAGTCGCGTTGTTGTGAATGTTCCAGTGGACTTTTAATATTACGTTGTCACTCTTTCGTGACCGATTCAGTTATTTTCCGTCGGAACGCCACAAGACAGTTGCAAAATAAACGACCCGAACTTTACACTCATCATTTCATTAAGGTATATTAAAATTTTACTGACATAGATATTTAATATTATAATAATATAAGATTTGTTTCAATTTATACTATTTGTTAGTTCCTAATTTAAAAAATGCCGTTAAATAATATAAATTATTTCATAATTAACAAACAAAAAGAATAACAAAAAAGTTTAAGCATCTCAGTCAACAAAATCAATATCAATTAAAAGATACAACCATGAGTTATCTATGTATAACTTACGCCTCTCACTTCGGTAGGGAAAACCTCTCCCAGCATGGATAACATAATGTTGGTGAAGCTTGTGGAGCCGGCGTACACATAAACCAGAACAAGCGCTCCAATGAGCCACTGGGGCAGCACCAGTAACCCAGACACGTTCACGGTCAGCATAGTCATGGAAGCAGTCATGATCACTCCAAAGAATACTGCTGGGTTCCTACTTCCAAACACATTGCTCACCCAAGTAAAGATAAGAATAGAGACCATGCGAACAATAGCAATACACATAGCCACGTAGTGAGCCTCCCCTTGTATTCCTGCTCTGTTTGTAAAATCAACCTGATAACAGATAAATAAAGCAGTGGTTATGTTTTCTCACATTTATTCTTGATAGAAAGTAAATCTATTGAGATAAGTTCAAAAGTTTTATCAATTTCAAATTGTGTTCATAATTGGCTATAATTTATCATAGACTATAGTTTAGTTTGTGGCTATAGTTTAATAGTATTTCATTTTCCACTGTACATTAAGTGTAATTTTATTTTATTAATGTATAGATTTACCGCAAAACTCATGACCGGCATAACTCCTGAGAAATTGCCACATAAATACAGCGCGTTGATCATGATAAGAGGCTTGTAAACCTGAGGCTTTCGCAGATGTTTAAAGTTGGAGAGCCAGGAGGTTTTCTGCTGCTTGTCGCTCGCTCTGCTGCTGAAGCTGTCCAGCTCCTCCTTGACCTGCTCGGGTCCTGATGCTCCTCGCAGTCTCTGCAGAGCCTGCAGCGCTTTCTCAGCATGACCTCTGTTCAGCAGCCACATTGGGCTCTCTGGCAGCAGCAGCGTCAGCACCAGCGACATTGATGTTACGCTAAGTCCGAACCAAGATACTTCGCTCCACGATTCCTGTACCAGTTACATTTATGAAATGAAGCAGTTTGTAATAATGACACTCCATAATACAAAGACTGAACACAGCACATTGGTTTTAGATGTTCGATGTCATCAATGGATCCCTTATTGTGCGTAAGAAACCACTAACAGATATTGCCAGT
This sequence comes from Homalodisca vitripennis, assembly GCF_021130785.1. Lineage (NCBI taxonomy): Eukaryota > Metazoa > Arthropoda > Insecta > Hemiptera > Cicadellidae > Homalodisca > Homalodisca vitripennis. Next base: position 52,798,295 of record NC_060211.1, on the reverse strand, counting down.
TTTTATGAGGGATCTTAATGACTTCTTTATAGTTCATTATAGTTCTTTAAGTTCTGGATAATGTCGTAAGGATCCTAAGATTGCTTCTAGGCAGAAGTTTTCTTTAGAACCAGTAACTCAAATGATTGAGAACTTAAGCGAATCCATTTTTATGTATTAGATTTTCCTCAAGTACTGGTATAAAATACTGGGAACTAGCTGTTTCTTACGACTTTGCACGCTTTTCGTAAGCTTTAAGCGTGTATGAGCACTTCTGGTTCAAGTTAATTATATTTCCAACGCCGATGTAGAGTTTAGCTTGTTGCCACGATCAAGACAATCTGTCAAAAGCGGAAATTTATAGCCATTGAATACGAACATGTACTCTATTATAACGTGGTCTAATACTTAAGCTTTAAGTTCAACCAGAAATTTGATTGTAACGACAAATATACATAAAACCTTAACGCCTTAAGATAGTGTTTGTATATTTAATATACGTAACTGATTCGCAGTTACAGTTTAAAATGTGCAGGTGCTTTGATAACTTTTATATTTTTCAGTGCCGCCTATTGGTGAGTTATAGGAATGGGAATAGCACCTAAACCTACTACGAGAAAAATACATGTTCATACAAATAGTTTCTGAGTCTGCACTGTAAAGGACTAAAGGACATATAGACAAACATTAATTTGCATGTGTGTGTGTGTGTGTGTGTGTGTGTGTGTGTGTGTGTGTGTGTGTGTGTGTGTGTGTGTGTGTGTGTGTGTGTGTGTGTGTGTGTGTGTGTGTGTGTGTGTGTGTGTGGTGTGTGTGTGTGTGTGTGTGTGTGTGTGTGTGTGTGTGTGTGTGTGTGTGTGTGTGTGTGTGTGTGTGTGTGTGTGTGTGTGTAAAAGTTACAATACGTAACCTGGTATAGCATGGCCCAGAGGTAGGTGATGACGGCGCCAACTGATAACATCAACGGTGTGATCAAGACTAGCGCTGTTCGTAGATATACAGCGGCTACTTCCGCAGTATAGATGGAACATGCGCTGGGGGCTGCACCTGCCCCAATCCCTGAGCAGATACGGCCGACGTAGAGGGCGGGGAGGGATAGCGGGAAGACGGCTGAAGGCAGCCACCCTGCGATGAACGTGAGGTTAAGCAGCACCAGACCCCTGCGGCGGCCGACACGGTCGATCATCGGGCCTGCCACCACACAGCCAACTGGCGCTGAGATGAAGGAGATGCTAGCTGAGAAGGAAAACATAGCTAATCAATGTTTGAGTGTTTAACATGATATTCTATGAAATATAATGTCATCCAAACAACAAACCATAAAAGTTTTCCCGACAAATGAAATACGACTAGTTAGCGTATACACAATGTATTGTATAATAAAATCGTACTTACAGAGCCAGGTGGCTTGGTCAAAGGAAATATGAAGGCCAGGGCCCACCTTTAGCAGAGGGGGTAGCAAGACAGATGGGAATCCGATCATCATTCCGGTGTTTAGTATTCCCAAATTTGCCACCAGGGTCGCTGCCACCTAGACATTAATTATTTTATAGTTTAACAGTTCACAATTATGCTTTAACGTCCTTTTTCTGAGCTGTGTTGAAAGTTCTATGACACTCTAATGTTAAAATCTATAATCACGCATAAAAATCAATTAAACAGACTACATGTGGTATATTACCTGAATGGTTATCGAGCTTACACGTGGTCCCCCAAATGTATAAACCATTTTTTAACTCACTTAGTCCATGGTAGTTTAAAATGCGTTTATTAACTTTACTTCCTACCAGCGATTGACTTTCCATTGTCCATTGTTTCCCCACATGAACATATTGGCGACAGCAAATAGACTACAATAACGGGTTTATTATTATTGCTCATTAAAATGGCAAACAAAGTGGCCATCGGTTAGATTACCAATAGCTGGCACAGATAGCACGTTTTAACTGGCAAGATAGGGCCTATCAATACCAATTCTAGACACTTAGGGCCCCCCATCCACTTACAGTTCTAACTGCAGTCCTGGACTGAGACAGTCCGGGACTGCAGTTAGAACTGTAAGTGGATGGGGAATCCGGCAGGCGAATCGTTGGACTGTCAACTGTCGCACGGTGCGACAGTTCAACGATCGGACTGCAGGCGGAACTGCTAGTTAGTGGAGGTCCCGTGACAGGCCACAGTCGACAGTCCAAGCTGCGAGATATGCGCATGCGCTAGCTCAGCTGCTCCGTGTCGGCCTCATGCGTCATTGAGTGGTGAGCGTTTGGTGGTTGCGCATTGTTTTTGTTTGTGACGCGGCAATCATGGCCAGTTGGTCGAAGGATAATCTTTTACAGTTTATAGAGGAGTTTAGGAAACATGAATGTGTATGGAAGGTTAAGTCAAAAGACTATCACAATAGGGAAAAGAAGGAAGCAGCCCACCGTAGTTTTACTATTAGTAGTGAAAGGGTTTGACAGTACTGCAACAAAAAAGCGATGTGTTGAAGAAGATAAACAATATCAGAAGTGCATTTCGTAAGGAACAAAGAAAGGTAACAGCCTCTCAACGTTCTGGCAGTGGTACAGACGATATATATGTACCAAAAAGCTGTGGTACTACAGAGAACTTTTGTTTCTATTGACCAGGAAGAATGTCTAGGAGGGACTTCCAACTTAGGAGAAGGAAGAGTCAGTGAAGACGAGGTAAGAGAATTAAATTACTAGTTTTGCGGTTAAATAATGTATTCACAATGCTACAACTAACTTACAGTTTGTCATCGGAGGTATTTTGTTTTCAAATAATCATTATAAACTAAGAGATGTATCTGTCTTGCCATTTCCACTTTTCCTTTGTTGCTAAAATAATGAACAAATTTATTTCTTACTTCTTTTGCACTAGCCATTGGGCGATCGGTTTGTCTTACTTGTAATGCCATGTGATCGCTGGTTCTTGGTCCAGGCTTAGACACACCAACTTCGTCGTCATCTAAATCCAACCAGTCTTTAGGTGAGTACCTTTGAGGGATTGTCCTACGCAAATAGTTTGTGCAGGTAGCAGCACGCAACAACAACACTATTCACTTTCTTCAAGTCAATGAAGGGTGATTGGTTTTTGTAGAACCTGAAATCTCTCAGCGAGAATCCCAAAAACACTTTTCGACCATTCGGCGTGCTCTTGAGAGTCGGTAGTTATATACCTTTTCTAGGTTTGTTTGCAACCCTATAGGAAAAGGGTTTCATTATGACCTCAGTTAGGGGGAAGGCGTCATCTGCAATGAATACGTATGGAAGAGCTTCGCCGTCTACAATGCCCCTCTTCAGGTAAATTGAGGCTTTTATCTGTTAGTTTCTTGTTGAAGTCTGTCTCTTTCAGAACTCCTCCATTCAGATACCCGGCCATTAACACCAAAATGAAAATAAATTATTTCAATAGTTTGCACTAGCAATGCAGAAAAGTACCTGACTATGGAAACCCTTATAGTTATAGAAAGTAAGAACCACTTCCAGGTGGTGGTGTTATGGCTATATGCTTTCCATCCATGCTGCCTAGGCAGTTGGGGAAATTCCATTTTTCCCCGTACTCCTGTGCAATTTGTTTCCACTCCTCGGCTGTATTCGGTACCTGAAAACAATTCATAAACTGTCAGCTGTCATATTTCAGACCAGCGTTTGTACGGAACAAATTTTAATGAAATCAAACCATCGAGAACCGTATCACCCCTCGTTTTCCGTTCGCCACCCCCTCTGTAATTTTTTCAATATAATATTTGAGAAAGTAAATAAATAAGTAGTTAAGAATGTACTGTGGTGATAACTGAATTCATTATTGATATTGTGGTTCATTATAAGTAATGACAGGGTGTCTACCGGGCACGGAAATAAAAGGAAATCCGCGAAAAGTCACGGATTTTGACATTTTTTTCAAACATTTTTTTTTTACAGGAGATGCTGGGACGATTCACAAAAAGAACCATTAGATGCGCCCCAATCTCTACAGAATCCTCCTCAAGTTGCTCGAACCGCTTTCCAAATATTACCTCTGCAACACCTGAACCTAAAGATTCTTTTAAACGGCAAAAAAAATTGTCCCCGTGTGATCAAGTCTTGGTTAATATTGGACAACGACTGGCAACAACAAAAGAAGAAGATCACTACGACGCCTTTGGGAAGAACGTTGCTCAAAGCTGAGATTGCTGAACAATGAGCAAAGGATTTTATGCGCAGAAAATCATTAATGATGCCCTGTTTGAAGCAGAAACTAGGTGGACTAACACGATTTGCTACAGTTTAACCCAGGTATTCTTTACTCAAGTTCCACAACACCATCGGGCAGCTAGTGTTACCCCAAGTTCAGGAGGTAGATCAACCTATGAACCAATGTATGATGATACAGCAATGTCTGGCTTCAGTGTCAACTATACAAATCTAAATTAAGTGTTCTATTATTAACAAGTAGGCTTAAACCTGTAAACTTTTCACAACCCAAGCTGTGCGGTTTTTTAGTAGGCCTACTCCAGTAGTTGAGTACATTGAGAGTTATATGTTGAACAAATTACATTTATTATTTTTTTTTTGTTTGTGGTGAAAATATTTTGCACTCAATTAAAATTACACTTTAATCTTTATTCATATGCGGTACTGTTGTGAGCTGCCATGTGTTTGTAATACTAGATTGCAATGTTATGTTTGACAGTGTCATAGTTTTTATAATTAATTACTTTACTCATTTGTGGTTAAACATACACCATAGGTACGTATTACTTTTTATCTTATACTTACATTAATTAAATTGATTTTTTTTACTTTTTCTTCCTTAGTTATAAAAAGTAAATGTGTTGTTTGTACAACGCAACAAATACAAGTATGGATAATTATAATGTTTACAATAATTTTGTATGAGTTTTCTCATTACCTTTTACTACTTTATAAAAATGGTTAAATGTTGTGTGCACACAGAAATGAACTCGTAATCGTTAGAGATACTGGAGTTGTAATTTAAAATTAGCAAAAAGTAGTGACATAATACAATGTTGTAGGCTATGTACCTTAACAAATCCATAAGCAGATTAAAAATATTGTAATTTCTTAACAGTATGTTGGCATTCGAAAACAACAAAGACCTACTTTATTTCTTTTTCTAACTTTTATTCTGGTTTCATATTTTGGATTTTTCAAAACTACTTGAAACACACATTAGGCTACTAACCTTGCAATAGTCATTCAAGGCCTTGACAATAGCTGAGCAGGTCTCTGGAATTATTCTTCCTAATGTTTGGGGGGAAATTCTCGTTGAAAACTTTAAATCTTCCATTGTTCTGCCAGTGCTTAGATACCGCAATGTCGCAGTCAGTTTTTTCATGTGGTGTAATGGCTTCCCTCATTTTTGTATCTTGTTTGGTAATCAATGGTGTTACTATACGTAATAAATCAAAGTACGTTTTTCTCGTCCATTCTTAAGTAGTTTTTCCAGTCTCTAGGATATGCTTCAAGCTCCCTAAGAAGGTGAACGTGGTTAAATCTCTTCCTCTGATAGCCATTCTTTTTTTCCACATTTGATGCCTTCGTTTCTTGCGTTTTTTAATAGCTACCGCTATTACAGCGTATGCTGCCAAATCTTCAAAACGTAGACATTGCACTTTAACTTCACATTACGATAAGAACTTAGAATGCACTTTTCCTACAGCCACAAAACGAATAATATAACTAAAAATATAATAAATAATATAACGAATAATAACTACAAAGTACACACCTACGGCAAAACACCGGAAAGACTGACCACGACAACCACGCCACCGAACGGACTGCGGTCCGCGACTGCAGTCCGTACTGGACGTGAACATTTTTCAACAGTCCACAGTCCACCGTTCACAGTTCTGACTGCAGTCAAGAACTGCAGTTCGAACTGTAAGTGGATGGGGGGCCTTTACAACAATATCAGTATATTTAAATATTCTAAAGCAGCGGAAACAGCCGATTAATCACAAATTCTGAATCTTAATATATATATTTATACATACATGAATGTTTGTCTGTATGTCCTTTATAGAATCGTAAACTATGTAACCGATCACTATGAAAATTTGTACGGATACGTATTTTTCCACGGAGAAGGTTTACACGCTATGTCCATCGATGCAACTCACCACCAGGCAAGAGATAAATGTTTTCTAAACGCCTGCAAATTATAAACTGCAGCGAAACACTATTCCAAGGAGCTAAGTTATTATGTATATTTGTCTTTAAATAAATTTTTAAAGCTTGAGTGTTAGACCACTTTATAATAAAGTACATGTACGTGTACAGTAAATTTTTGACAGATTTACTTGATCGTGACATCAAGGCAAATTCTACATCGGCGTTGGAAATATAATTCACTTGAACCAGAAGTGCTCATACACGGGCAAAGCTTACGAGAAGCGTGTGAAGCCGCGGGAAACAACTAGTAATATTATAAATGAGACAATGCATTTTTTACTCGAAACAGCAGTGCTCATACACGTGCAAAGCCTATGGAATCGCGAAGTTGTGGATAACTGCTGAAAGTATAGTTGACAAAGTTATCACCAAACTTTTACTATAAATTTACCCGTCTAGTTGTCTTTTGACAGAAGTAGGTTTCTCAGAACCTGTGAATCTATATATGTATTCTTGTTCGGGAAATAAGGCCAAAACTAATATGGAGGAAAAAAGACCGAAGTAAATTAAAATGGTTGCAAATGTACAGTTTTTGTCATATGTTCTAGTTCGTGGCAACAAGGCAGACTCAACAATGGCGTCAGAAACAATTCTCATACACGTGCCAAGTCTACGAAATTGTGTGCGAAGCCGCGGGTTAATTATAATATTACAATAAATATATATATATTATAATATTATAATTAATAATTATAATATTGGAAAAATGTAATTTTTATGGTATATATTGAATTTATTGTGTAATTAAATTTTAAATAAATCATAGAACATGGAAAGAGAACAAATAAACGAATAGAACATACTTTAAATTAATAATATCTTAGAGTTGTATTCTTAACGATTTTTTTCAACTGTTTAATTCCAGACGCTAACACCTGCACTTCCTTTCATGATAAAGCAGGAGCCTAAAAGACCGATAATCATTGTTCAGATAAACCAACATAAAGAAGTATCGAAGAACCGCACAGAAGTTAACAAAAGACACATACTGTACGTTATACCCGAAAGTCAGCTAAGTTATTTCTTAGAGCAAGAGGAGTATCTATTTGACCCCAAAATCAATAGGCATGTTCCTCTGACCAAGAATGACCTTTCTATCAAGAGTTATCGTACAGGTGGGAAGTGTAATCGATCAGCCCGTCTGATTTGCCTTTTGACCTCTTCATTCCAAAATCAATAGCATATTTTATGGATCAATAGAAATATATCTATTAAGTGTCAAGACACTTCGACCTTTATATCAACTGTACGTTATAATAGAGACGGACAGTCGGACATACAACATGATTTTAAGAGTTTTATTTAAAAGCTGATAGCTTTGACAAATTTTGATCTTTTATTAAGTCATTTTATGAACTCTGGTAACCTTCCTTATTCCTGAAAAATAGACAATACTTAAAATGTTATTTCAATTTCAGGTGATGGATACGTCTTCTTGTGTTGCGTGTGAAGGCGTAATTTTCGCGATCACAAAGCAAATACTGCAATTTGTTAATTAGCCCTATATTTAACTAGTTGAGCAAAGTACAGTTTTTGATCGTACCCTGAAAGAGAGGGTGATTGCCATTATCACTTCGGTTCAGGAACACCAGGATGTCGTTGGGGAAGAAACCGAAAAGGATATGAACTGAGTAAAACACCGATCAGAGATCCTACAAAGTAAACGTAAGAAACTGAACTCCTTTAGAATGACAATGGGACGCAAATCGCAATCAATTGGACACATGCATATTATAAAGAGAGAGAAAATTGGCTACCAATGAGAAAATCAAGTAAAAATGGGTGGCAAGGAACATATACTTATTTTGGAGGACTGACTTGCAGATTTAATAATACATATTTGTTGTTAATCATGTGTGAGGCTGAAAAATCATCCCAACATAATATTGCGGTCGAAACAAAGTTGTTCCAGGAGCAGAATTGCCATACTTCGGTAGTATGAGGACACTTAGTGATTTAGTGTGTTTACAATCAACACTCACTCCTTCTACTTTTTAAGGGATCGGCTTCTCCTTAAATAACAATAAATAAAAAGACTCGTGTTGCATCAAATGAAAAATCACGTTCTAACCGTTTGGTATCATGGCTTCAGGACCCTCAAGTTCCAACTTCATATCATACAACAGTGAAGAAAAACTTGTAAGCGACAGTGAGAAAACCTTATTTTAAACGGAACCTTTGAAGCAAACCTTTGGGACTGTCGACGGCCGAGCGGTCTAAGTCGTTGGAGTTTGGGTCTGAATTAGAGGTAGCGCATGATCAAATCCTTTTTATGACCGTAGCAATTTTTATCAGTACCATTGAACCTGAACTCTATCAGAACTCCCCTTTATTCCGTTTCATAAGATCCTCGCACAGACCAGTGGCCCATTAGGACGGACTGAATAAAGCTTAAAAGGGAATCGGTTTCTCCTTTAAAAAAAAAAAAACATTATGTTAAGCTCTGTTTTGTAATGTTTCACTTCATTTCTTAAATTGTATAACAAAAAACTTCTACAAAATAATTAAGTATTGTATTTCTCAGGTCTGAAAAAGTAAAGAGAGTTTTAAAGTTCTAAAGATAGAGGTGTTTTTGAATCGAATAGTTCCTAGTTCTTTATTTTCACAATGTAATTTTAATTTTGTCAATAAGTGCCAAATGGTAATCACCTAATAATGTCACCCATTTTGACATTATAGTGCATAAATTAACACCTCCTTCGTGATTTATATACAAAAACAATCGGAAACAATCAGTGATTCAGTTGTGTATATCCTTTGTCTATATTGGCAAGCATGAAGTGTCAACAACGTAATAAAAATCATGTATTGTTAAAAACAGTATCTTGTTTAACCATTACTCATTTCACTCAATTTGTCTTGTAATTTTAAATTTAATAGCTACAAGAAATGTGTGCTTCTTAATCATCAGTACGTTGTGTAACCTGTTTGTTAGTGCATACTTAGTGCTTTATCAGTAAGTTCGTGACGTGATCAAGTAATATACGTGATTAGTGCTTTTGTAAATCTAGACTAATGCAATGTCGTGATTGCATAGTAGAAACAATTGAGAAGGGAACAACATGTACATCTATGTATTGTTGTAATAACATGTACAGGGAAGATAACACGGAATTGTCGAAAAATTAGCAGCCTGTGATAAAGAAGACATATTAGTTACAGACTGGTCAGACTGATCCATGGGTGTATATAAGGGGGGAACCAAGGGGAATCAAGCCCCTCCCATAATTTTGAAATACAAACATTAAAATTTAACCCAGTAGTTACTATTAAGCTAGAACACATTTATGAGGTCATAAACCCCGACAATTTCAAGGGAAAAGATCCCTGATCCGATTTATATTGGAGAGTATTTAAAACCCTCTAAACCACCCAGTAAGTCAGACTCCTCCCTCCGAAATAATTTTCTATACACGCCACTGGACTGATCAATGATTACTAAGCTTCATCCAAAAGCTTAATGGTAAAATCCATCCCTTTCACTCGCTGGAAGTGTATCGCCAGTCCTGCAGTGTTGTTCTAACATCTGTTGACTTAAGATGGCTCTCCACATCGAGGCCAAAAAGATTCAAAATTTGGATTGTGATAGCAATTTTTCGACGCAATTTGATCCTGAAACCTTTATCATAGTCATAGCACCAACTGCGTAAGGCTAAAAGTTATTATATTTAGCAACTTTGCGATTCATCAATAATTTAATGATTAAACTATTAAAACATAAAAATAATAATAGTAAATATAACTCATCGATGTGATGAGAGGGTTTCGTAAGTGTAAAGGCCATGTTCAGAAAGAGGAGACTTGCACTAAGAGGTTAGTCAGGACTATGTTCTTGTATGTATGTTACAGTCAAAACTAGAATTCAGACAAAACTGGTATAAACCAGTCATAAACAAATCCAAAGGCCATGGTCAAAACTGGTTTTTACTAGTCATTATTAGTTTTTACCAAGTTCTATAGTCAATACCAGTTTTAACCAAGCCAGGCAATCAAAACTAGTTTTGCCTAATAAATTTAACTTACGATTTGTGACAACAACTTTTGATTAATACATATATGTTTTAAAGCTAAGTTTGCCTACCATGCAGTCTCTTGTACAAACATATTTTTAATTTTATTACTTTTGCATCCGTAATGATATTGTATTTCTTCTTCCCCCACCCTTTCCCCTCAATACTATTTTCTTTAGTTACCCCCTATTCCGTAGTTAACACTGCTTTTTACTAGTAACAATTAGTTTTAACTGCAGAGCTTGGTCAAAACTGGTAGTGACTAATTATGACTATGAACCATTTAATCATTTGAATAGTCTCACTTTACCGTAACTCTACATATACTTAATAATGAGTACATACAACTCGTTTAATAATGGTCGCGTAAGAATTTATTTAAATTTAATTTTTCAATACCTTTAATAAACCAGTGCGTAGTAAATGACCATAGGAGTAGATTTCTACATAAGACCTTAGGGCTTTAACAGGAAAGGGGGAAAGAGAGGCCCTATTCTACTAATAATACAGTGATTAACGGTACAACAGCTAAACTATCAACATTTTGTCTTAACATGTTATTTTTAGTAAATGCATTTTTCAATGTTCAAAATGTGGTTTAAAACTGATGTACGTAAAGGGAATAAAATCATAACTTACCATCACAATAATGCATCCATCACTGCACCATATGAAGACTATTAACCTGCTGTTCTTTTTCTGGGCAAGTTTTCTTTTGGCTACAAATAGCTGCTCTCTCAAGTCATACTTTGAGTTACTTTCTTCATCATTTGAGTAGGATTTAGTTCACGAGGTATGTTTATTGCACCGCTGCTTAGTTTTAGCTCAGAACTTCAGCAATTTAGCAAATTTTCAGTTTGATACAAAAAACTATCAATGTAACTCATGGCTAAATCAATACCTAGTTCTAGCTAGAGTATTCAGTCTTCGAAGATGTTTTAGGAATTCCACTCGAAAACAATCCTGTTAAATCTTTTATTTGTGTTGTGAGTTTTCTGGTGTTAACACTTTTTAAGAGATTTGGATCTAGCATCTTTGATGATTTTTTATTGTATTTTTTATTATCATATTGCACTGTAAACTAATAGATTTTTGTGTTTATAGATATAAAATAACCATCTTGTTAGTTGTTAATATGTAATATATAAACAACTCATATAAAATACCTTTCATGAACTCTTTAGATTTTCATTTTTAAACGTTATAATTATTTACAAAAGCTGTTATATTGTTAATGAAATTAGATAAATAGTTGTTTTAACTCTCAATATCATTCAACTAAATAATAATGAAATTAAATTAAATTATGTTGTGAGTTAATTAAACTGAGTAAACTTAATTATTTTATTTTTAATACTTTAGGAAGTTTATTTTGTATGAAACTAATATAAATGACCAAATGTTCTTAAATATTTATTTTTGTAAAAAAAGTCCGCTTTAAACTCCAAGCGTTGGTTGTGTTTGTTTCTTGACTTTTTTTGAACCTGCAAAAATACATTAAGGTGAAACAGAAATTATATTCATTGAAAAAAAATTCTAAACTTATATAGTAAAAGCTAAATTTTTAAGTCTTAATGATTATTGCAGAAACAAGAAAAAGAACAATAAAAACAAAATAGTAAGCCCTAGTACAATAGGACTAGTGAGTTTTCTTCATGTTGCTATTGCAACTTTTAAATATAAATAAAACGCACACAGTTATATTCTAGAAACTCTCAATTAATTTGTCTCTACATAAATCTATTTGTTATAATAGAAAGTATAAACATCGTCATAGTAATACGCGTACACATAGTATATTTTCAACACATTACTATAAAAATAAATCGTAACATGTCATTGCATGTAAATCAATACAATTCAAAAACTGTAGCAATTCTGTTCAAGTATGTAGGTTAAATAACAGTACAGATTTGATAATTTTGACCATATGCCTCTTTATAAATTAAAAAAAAGTAATTCATGAATTATTATGGGTGGTGATTGTTGTACATAATAGTAAAATGTTCTGATCCTTACATTTCAAACCGCCACAATGTCAGAGTTATTAATAAACGCTTTTTAAACAAGCTAGTTTTTTGCAAATTTCTTTGATAATTGATTTGTCAATACTATGTTTGTTCATTCTTGTAATTTTGCTCATATATGTTCGTAACAGCGTAAGAGCTCAAGTTTACAATTTTGCTCAACTGTTTTAGTTATCTTTGTGAGCCATTCCCAACAACGTCTTAGGAATTTCTCCGTTATATTTTACAGTAAATACCCACCACTACTCCTAGTAGGTATTAAAAGACTATTTTATGATTCCGTTTCTACCACTTTGAGACACACTATTGCTGGCAAAGTTTTGGCGAACAACGTGGTTTATGTAATATCTGGACCACGTGAAGAGCGGCATTTAGCCTCCTAACAACTCAATCTTGTAGGGGAAGTCGGCTTTCTTCTGTACCTAACTAAGCTGCAACGATACGCTTCCGACACCGGCACCCTCTATCGACTTGTCAGTCTAATTGAGATCAAACATATTTCATGCCTGTGATATATCACACTTCTTCGACAAAGTGTTGCATATTTCTTGGTCAAGAAGTAAGAACTGACTGGCTAGGAAGCTGTTAAAAGTAAATACAATAAGCGAGAACAAACTATACATGAGATGGAAAGAACTATGAGATGAGAGCATTAACTGATTTTCTGGTAGGAAATTTGTATTATTTGTATTAATTTGTATTGCTAATATATTCTGTAGGTCCCTTTAGTAAAAGATAAGTTTACTAAAGCTTATTTATTGTACTCTAAATAAGATTAACCGTATACGATAGATTCCTGAAACTTCTCTGTGTTTACAATAAGTAGAAAATGTAGTAATATGTCGGTCTGTCAGAATTTTAGCTCTTATGATAGAAGACAGTAATGACAACTTTCTCTTTATCATCTGTATCGATTCACTGTAGTGTAAAAGTAAGGCTAGGGCTCCATAACTGTGAAATCATTGTTTCAATTCCTGGGTAGGTCATACAAATTTCTAAATGGATTTTTCGATATTCGTAATTATTTAGTATAATAAAACGAGTATCGAAGGACCCGAAAGAACATATCTAAATTCTCCCAATTCCACAAATTAAGTTCATCACATGCGTTACTATGGCACATAATAATACGTTATATGATCTACTCAGCTTTTCTTTCTTTGATTTTCACGTTTATATTGTGGTGACACGTCAAATCAATGTAAAATTGTTTGAACATTTATCACCAAAGTTGGTCATTGGACCAAGAGTAAGTTACAAATCTCCAGGATCAGTTATAAAGAGTTATTGCACACACGGATGGTCAGACCGACCTTTAGTAAATTAAAATGCCAGTCACCAGTAAAGAAACCCCACTCAATAATTCAAAGTACATAACTGGCAAATAAATATCTCCTTCAAAAGTTTAATTTATGATTAATTTTAAACTATATTTGTATAATTACCTCTGAATGATTCTTCGATTTCTATCAACGACAGTCCGTGCGTTTCGGGGAAAAATAGGTAAAGATAGAATGTGCCAATCGCCCCTGATATCGTGAAAAATAAAAATGCTGGAAACACTCCATAGGCCAGCACCGCCCCAGGGTAGAGCTTGACGGCTATGAAAGAATATCCAAACATGTTGCATGCTGTTATTCCGCTAGCAACCTGTCGAGGAAATCATAATCAGAAACATTTCATAGGGCAGCACCACCCAGGGCAGAGCTTGACGGCTATGAAAGAAAATCCAAACATGTTGCATGCTGTTATCCCACTAGCAACCTGTCGAGGAAATCATAATCAGAAACATTTCATAGGGCAGCACCAGTCCAGAATAGAGCTTGACGGCTATGAAAGAAAATCCTAACATGTTGCATGCTGTTATCCCGCTAGCAACCTGTCGAGGAAATCATAATCAGAAACATTTCATAGGCCAGCACCACCCCAGGGTAGAGCTTGACGGCTATGAAAGAATATCCAAACATGTTGCATGCTGTTATCCCGCTAGCAACCTGTCAAGGAAATCATAATCAGAAACATTTCATAGGTCAGCACCACCCCAGGGTAGAGCTTGACGGCTATGAAAGAATATCTTAACATGTTGCATGCTGTTATCCCACTAGCAACCTGTCGAGGACATCATAATCAGAAACACTCCATAGGACAGCACCAGCCCAGTGTAGAGCTTGAGGACGATATAAGATTAACCAATCATGATGCATGTTGTCATTCCACTTGCTACCTGTCGAGAACATCATAATTAGAAACACTCCATAGGACAGCACCAGCCCAGTGTAGAGCTTGAGGACGATATAAGATTAACCAATCATGATGCATGTTGTCATTCCACTTGCTACCTGTCGAGAACATCATAATTAGAAACACTCCATAGGACAGCACCAGCCCAGTGTAGAGCTTGAGGACGACATAAGATTTACCAATCATGATGCACGCTGTCATTCCGCTAGCAGCCTGTCAAGAACATCATAATTAGAAATACTTTATAGGACACCACCAGCCCAGGGTAGAGCTTAACGATGACAAAAGATTTATCAATCATGATGCATGGTATAATGCGGCTGGAAATTTGCTAAGATCACCATAGTTTGACAAAAAGCATTACGTCAGGAATATATTTGTTTTTACCTACAAAAGTTCTACCTTAACTTGGCGTTCCAATTTTTCAGTGAATTAATCCTATTGTTATAAACTTTTACTTTGAGCAACAGTTCGAAATTGTATTCAAAGCAATATTATTATGCAGTAATATTATTTGTTTATTTTGCATTCACGAATTAAACTTTTATTTTGATTTTGATATCTTACATTTTTATTTAATTATACTTTAAAACTAAACATTAACATAAAAAATTTTTCAAATTCATACCGTAATATCATACGCATAATGCATACTAACCAATATCTCAATCCATAGCTACCTTGTGGTTGATTCAATGTGACTGTTGAGTTTAGCTCCTGTTCACTTTCCACTTAATACATCGGTTAAAATCAGACACTGTTACAGACTTGACTTCTGGAATCTGGTGTTTTTGGAGTCTGGGACAGTGTCAGATTTTACACGCTGCATTAAGAGGAAGGTGAAGTGGAGCTAAACTCACAATATCTTACACAATATCAATACCTACCCCTCTGACATTAGTGGGGAAGATCTCGCCCATCATGGACCACGGAATAGCAGAGTAGATGACGGAGTTGGTGAGCACGAACAGCAACACACACGTGCATACGAGCCAAGGAGGGAGCGTGAGGACTGGGGTTACTGATAGTGTAATCATCGCTATTAGCAAGGTAGAGATAACCCCAGTGATGAGACAGGGGATTCTCTTGCCGTATATAGTGCAGACCCACGTCGTCAGGAATGTGGAGAGCATGCGCATCAGAGCTAATCCTAGAGCTATAATGTATGTTTGGCCTTCTATCCCGGCGTTCTGGACGAAGCTTACCTAAAAATGTATTAATTAGTCACGAAATGTGGAAACAACCGTCAAATTTTAAAACTCCTTATAGTACAAGATCCTGCTATATACATAGGCTACATTACCCTGTATAGGAAACTCTAAAGAAACCATTTTGAAATTACAATCAACATTATGGGTTTGTTCAACAGTTTTATTTATCTTTTAGTAGAACAAGTTCAAAACCATGGTAATTTTTCATAACAATAGTGCTTAGTTAACTTCTTAACTTAAAATATCAGTAGTGAATATTTCCGTATAATGCAATGTACAAGTCCGACTTTTCATTTGTTGGAAGTCAAAATGTAATTTGTGGATTATTGGGAAATGTGTGACTGACATTTGTTGAAAGTGTTATATCTTTTATTTCTTACTGAGTTTGTAAAACGCTTTACGACAAAATATTATGATTTATAGAATAAATATTTGAAACTATTCAATATGTGATAATACCTGTATAGTACCTACGTCATAAAACTTCGGCAAATGATATTTTGTAAAGTGAGAAACAATATGTATGATTACGGGGAAAAACTGAAATTAAAACTTTAAATGACTTGTTAATCATTTAGGAAGAATTTCCTCCTCTTTCCTTGTAGTACCATGAGTTTGTCCACGTTGAACTATGGTGTTAATACTACTTTATATTAATATACAATTTCTGATTACCTCTAAGAATAAATCGTCTGGAAGTATTCTTTGAATTTTGGAAGAACGAAAACTTAATTTCTATTTTCATCAAACACAACTTTTAAAACTTACTCCTTTGTTTTAGTTTCCACTTATAAGCATCATAGTCCATTGTCCGCATTTCTTTTACAAAATAAGTTATTTCAAAACTAAAGAGTAAGTACATATCCTGACATAATTTGAAATATGGTATTTTTTGAAAAGTATTATAAACGCTTAACAGGAATGAAAATTGTTTAAATACTTTTTACTTACTTAACCTTTACTTCATACTTACTCCAAAATTTATTGTTACAGCGATTCCACTGAGTTGAGTAAAGAGGAAGAAAATGTTCAAAAATAAGAGTGGCTTGTAGGCCTGAGGCTGCCGCAGGTTGTGGAAGATGGAGAGCCAGGAGGTTGTCTGCTCCTTGTCCTTCGCTCTGCTGCTGAAGCTGTCCAGCTCCTCCTTGACCTGCTCGGGGCTCGACGCTCCTCGCAGTCTCTGCAGAGCCTGCAGCGCTTCTTCAGCACGACCTCTGCTCAGCAGCCACAGCGGGCTCTCCGGCAGCAGCGGCGTCAGCACCAGTGACCAGACTGAGATGCCGAGTGCGAAAAATGAAGCCTCGACCCAGGAAGTCTGAAATATTGTGTATATCACAAATGTATGTTTGATTAATATAAATAAAACATATTATACATTGTACTGAGCAGTGTAGACTACTCAAAATTCCATCAATCAGTTATAGAAGATTCCACATAGAGCTTTTAATGGGATGAACAATAATCATTAACCTGATAAATTGCGGCCCAAAGGTAAACGATGAAAACGCCAGCTGCCATCATAACAGGACACAGGGTGACAAGGGTGGTACGCAGTGAGACGTCAGCGATCTCCGCAGTGTACGTGGCAGCCATACAGCTAGCCAGGCCCAACCCGGCCCCTGACAGCAAGCGGCCGAGATACAAGAGCAGCAGAGAACCAGGAAACACCGCCAACAGCAGCCAGCCTGCGGCGTACGTCACGTACATCAACTGCAGGCCCCAGCGGCGACCCACACAGTCGACAATAGGGCCTGCTAGCAGACAGGCTATCGGAGCGCTCAGGAAGGTAATGCTGGCTGCGGGAATGTATACACATGTATTAGGTTAAAAAATGCGCAGCTACACAGTAATACCAACCCTATAAAACTAGCCCCTTTTTATACGGAGAGGGTTGTTGTCTAAGTTAGCTAATTGGAGGTGTAAGAGGGCATATTACATTGCAGGCTCGTGTATATCCTAAAATCAATAAAATATCGTCAAATTTTAGAAATCTAAAAAAAAATAATAAGAAATATAAAAAATAAGAAAGTTTAAAATAATTTGATCAAATTTCGCTGCCAGTTAAAACTTGTAAAACTCTACAAATCCCTAGCACAAATAACAATTAAAAAAATTATCTTCAGAGAAGAAGGGAGACTTACAACTTTTTAGTATAAATTTCCCCACAAGAAACTCTTTTTTGAAAATAAATTATGACCAATTAGTATTAACAAATAAACGTATTTTTAATAATTCATTAGCAATGAAACACTAATATCTAAGTTTGTGGAGTGAAACCTTTATTAAGTTGAGGAGAGTTCCTATTTATATCACAGTTTATACTGACTCCCCGTGTTAAGAGGGGAGCATCGAATGTGCTAACTAGTGTACACTCTTAACGTTATCTCGTATGAGTACATTTAAGACATTAAATCTTATGTGTCGCGAACTCAATGTTCTATACAAGCTGTGTTGTTTTCAGTTCTTATTATACAACTGTAACTTCTTTTGTTGCAGGACGAACTGTGAGAACTATTCGTAAATCAAACTTCATAAATTACGTCATGATAATAAAAAGATATTCAGGCTATTGCGTAATCACCTGCCCAGGAAGCCTCATCTAGAGTGACGTGTAGACCGGAACCGGAACCAAGTAGAGGTGGAACCAAGGTAGAAGGAAATCCTAGCACCATTCCGTTCATCATCGTCCCCAAGTTAGCCACCAGGCTTACGGCCACCTAGAACGTCAAGTCAAGATGGGATTTACAGACTCGTCTGTTACATCAAAATTATTTAAATCTGAACTACATCTTGAATCGAATAGATACTTTAATACAATAACTCGTGTAATACATTTCCAACAAATATTTTCGGTACTAAACTATTTTGCTCTATCAACATTTGAAGTGAGAAATGGAAACGTTTACTCACCTGCACAGCCGTGGATTTTAATCCTAACGGTGATTTTGAGTGAACCATGTTTTCTGCACCGCTTCTTCAAGTATCAACAAAAAATAACTGCTATGATTCACATTTATGAAAGAACACGTAATATTGCATCATCGAAACGTAATTTATCTTCTAAGGACCGGACCCGTCTAGGGTTACCAGCGCAAAGACGATTTATATCTACTCTCGAGCTGTTTTCATGAGTAAATCATATGATTAAACACGAGATAGCGTAAAATAAACAATGATAGCGCAAAGTAAGTTTGCGTACCTGAGCACATCACCTCTCATCTCTGCATATTTAAAGTTTTGAATAAATATGCTGTAATCTTCTATAGTTTGTGACTGTAAAGGACAACGTATTATATTGTTTAATACCTTTTCAATATCTTCGTTGATTGTTTATATAAAGAAATATATGGATTACTAACTGTTACACGCGGCGTCACACGTAATTTCCAAAATCGAAAGCCTTATACTACTTAGTAAAAGTACTTGCAATGTACATATAAGTATTACGTACGAGCGTATTATTTTGTTCAATACCTTTTCAATGTTTTCGTTTATTGTTTAGTATAAAGAAATATATTAATTACTAAGTGTTATACTCGTCTTCACACGTAATTTCCAAAATCGAAAGCCTTATACTGCTTAGTAAAAGTACTTACAATGTACATATAAGTATTACGTACGAGCGTATTATAGTCTATTGTTTAATACCTTTTCAATGTTTTCGTTTATTGTTTAGTATAAAGAAATATA
The DNA here is from genome assembly GCF_021130785.1 of Homalodisca vitripennis. Classification (NCBI taxonomy): domain Eukaryota; kingdom Metazoa; phylum Arthropoda; class Insecta; order Hemiptera; family Cicadellidae; genus Homalodisca; species Homalodisca vitripennis. The sequence goes on along the minus strand of NC_060211.1, from coordinate 52,778,958 downwards.
TGAATTACTAAGTGTTATACTCGTCTTCACTCGTAATTTCCAAAATCGAAAGCCTTATACTGCTTAGTAAAAGTACTTACAATGTACATATAAGTATTACGTACGAGCGTATTGTATTGTTTAATACCTTTTCAATGTTTTCGTTTATTGTTTAGTATAAAGAAATATATTAATTACTAAGTGTTATACTCGTCTTCACACGTAATTTCCAAAATCGAAAGCCTTATACTACTGTCTTAGTAAAAGTACTTACAATGTACATATAAGTATTACGTACGAGCGTATTATTTTGTTCAATACCTTTTCAATGTTTTCGTTTATTGTTTTGTATAAAGAAATATATTAATTACTAAGTGTTACACTCGTCTTCACTCGTAATTTCCAAAATCGAAAGCCTTATACTACTTAGTAAAAGCACTTACTATGTAATATGATGGAATTCTATGACATTTTTCAATCGTAAGTAAGCATATGATTTCAGTGTTTGTTGTTAGGAGTAGCATAAGTTATCCTGGTACATAACACGATTTGCACGTCTAGAAGCATTTCTGGCTCGAATTAATTATATTTCCAACGTCACAAGCTGAGCCTGTCTTGTTGCCCAATCAAAAAACTATGTATTCATGTACCTTTCGGAAACCTATTTCGGCGAAAAAGTGACTACCTCCGCTCTTGTAATCTATTTTATATTTATAATGCATTAGATGTGTTTAATTCGTCACTAGTGCAATCAAAACTAAAAATTAGATATTAACTTTTTATTTCCTATCTGCATTACACTACAGATTATAATATACTGTATAATTCATATTTTATAACATTTAAATGTAGATCGATGCTTCAGCCAGATTGTTGAATTTCAGACAAAAGGGTCAACAGCTGTTTAGTCAGAGTAAATTTGTATAAAACATAAATACAACAATTTTCATAATCCCAAAGTATTCCAAATGGCTTTTCTAATCTTTCTCTTGTTATAAACCTTTCTTGGATTTCAATGAATATTTTACCAAATGAATTAGCCAAATTGGTCCAGCCTTTCTCGATATTAGCGCTTCGCAACACACTTAGCGATTGATCTTTATGAAGTATATTAAAATAATTATGCATGTACTAATAGGCCTTGCTGAAAATCCATTATAAACTGGAAAAAAATGACATGTATAAGTTATGTTTGTTGTACAATTTGTTTTATTTTATTTCGATTGAGGTTTATGTAACTTGTTTTGGACAATGCGAAGAATTAATAAGGAAAACAATTTAAATGAGTAATTACAGTATCATTATATACAACGATGTTAATTAGGCACAACGATTAACACAACACTTAACGATGGCAAGCTTGTTACCACTGCCGTCAATACTAAACTTATAAAATAAAGCCTTTAATTTTATATTCTTGAACTTTGAATCATGCACCAAAAACATTTTAAACCGAAATTGCATGCCTAAAAATTATCAAATTAAAGTATTACATGCGAGAAATTCAAAAGCTTAAAAATAAATGCGCAGATTTGTAAATTTACAGGTTATATAGTTTATTCGCGTATCTTACTAACAATTGACTATGTTGAATAAATAATCTTATACAGGAAAAGAATACGCTTAAAACATTCTTATAATTCATTTAATGGGGGTGATGCAAAAATAATATGTAAACCTTCCTAACAAAACTAACTTTATTTGGTGATCTACAATTTTAAACAATTAAAACAATCCGTAAAAATATAATTACATTTAATAACTTGTTTGTAAAAGCTTGCTGTTTCATCAAAGAATCATCATCACCTTGAAACTGCCGACACTCTAGACCCTGTAACATTACATTTGCACTGATTAAATAGCATTTGTAAATTACTCGAAGAATATTTTGTCCATGTGCCGTGATTGCACAACGACACTCCAGACCATGCAACATTACATGCGCACTAATTAAATTAGCATTTGTAAATTACTCGAAGAATATTTTGTCAATATGCCGTGATTACACAACGACACTCCAGACAATGCAACATTACATGTGTACTCATCAAATGACATTTGTAAATTACTTGTAGAATATTTTGTCAATATGCCGTGATTACACAACGACACTCCAGACCATGCAACATTACATGTGTACTGATCAAATGGCATTTGTAAATTACTCGTAGAATATTTTGTCCATGTGCCGTGATTACACAACGACACTCCAGACAATGCAACATTACATGTGTACTCATCAAATGACATTTGTAAATTACTTGTAGAATATTTTGTCAATATGCCGTGATTACACAACGACACTCCAGACCATGCAACATTACATGTGTACTGATCAAATGGCATTTGTAAATTACTCGTAGGATATTTTGTCCATGTGCCGTGATTACACAACGACACTCCAGACAATGCAACATTGCATGTGTACTCATCAAATGACATTTGTAAATTACTTGTAGAATATTTTGTCAATATGGCGTGATTACACAACGACACTCCAGACCATGCAACATTACATGTGTACTGATCAAATGGCATTTGTAAATTACTCGTAGAATATTTTGTCCATGTGCCGTGATTACACAACGACACTCCAGACCATGCAACATTACATGTGTACTGATTAAATGACATTTGTAAATTACTCGTAGAATATTTTGTCCATGTGCCGTGATTACACAACGACACTCCAGACCATGCAACATTACATGTGTACTGATTAAATGACATTTGTAAATTACTCGTAGAATATTTTGTCCATGTGCCGTGATTACACAACGACACTCCAGACCATGCAACATTACATGTGTACTGATTAAATGACATTTGTAAATTACTCGTAGAATATTTTGTCCATGTGCCGTGATTACACAACGACACTCCAGACCATGCAACATTACATGTGTACTGATTAAATGACATTTGTAAATTACTCGTAGAATATTTTGTCCATGTGCCGTGATTACACAACGACACTCCAGACCATGCAACATTACATGTGTACTGATTAAATGACATTTGTAAATTACTCGTAGAATATTTTGTCCATGTGCCGTGATTACACAACGACACTCCAGACCATGCAACATTACATGTGTACTGATTAAATGACATTTGTAAATTACTCGTAGAATATTTTGTCCATGTGCCGTGATTACACAACGACACTCCAGAACATGTAACACTACATGTGCACTAATTAAAAATATTTGTAAATTACATGAATAATATTTTGTCCAAGTACAGTGATTGCACAACTGCTTTTAGTGGTTACGTCAGACTCCATTATTTTCTTTCCAATTAAAAGAAGAGGTGTGAGATAAAATTAAAAGTAGATGTTTACCATACTTGGAATGTAAGCTCATTTTCTAATCTACGTATTTGCTTTGTGTTCGTGTAATCAAATATCTTGTATCTCCACGCAGACCACTCATGTATAACCACATTACAATCATAATTTTTAAAGGAAAGTCACGTTAATTAACATGGGTGGTCTCTGAGTAAAGAAAAAGTTAAACGTGACCTAACAACCCTAAGGAGTGGAGCCTCAGGGCCAAAACTATCGTGGGTGTCCTTCATAAGTATGCATGGGTTTCAAACCAAATTTTGCATGCACGTGTACATTTTATAGAATAAGTATTTACCCAGGCTTTACGACGACCTTCTTGCAGTAAATGGTGAAGTTCTGAGCCTCTTTGATAAATATGAGGCCTGTGATGTTGAGTGATGTAGAAGAGTTACTAGTCTTCCTAGTTTCTAGCCGGAGTTAATCTCACCTATTTTTATTTTGGTCAAGTTTGACTCTCGGATGTTGCCTGTTCATTACATTCTAGTCTAGATTATTATTCGGAAATTGCCTGTTTCTCCAAATGACCATTTGTTAAGCTAACAAATACGTTTTTCTATTCAAACCGCATCGAAACACTGCTTACACAATTAGGTTATTAAAATATTTCACATTCGCTATGGAGTACCATTTTCAACCAACAGATGTAAAGTCGAAACCTCCAATAATGCATATCTGCCTTCACGGGTAAGGTACCAATCAGCATACATTGACTAACAACGATCAGTAGGCCTACGGGTTCTTTAACTTAGTCTGCCAACTTCTTTTAAATTTGACGCTATATTCTTTGCTTAAGTTATTTGCTATCTTGATTATTTCTAAGGTTTCTCTTATCATCCTTTGATAAAAATTTAGGATTTTTTGTATGTATTTTTTTTTATTGAATTCTAATACATGACTAGTTTTGTAACTGTGTTCCGACATGGACGACTTCCCCCTATTCTACCAAGCACAAGAGACGTCGCTTGCCTTATTTTATTCACAAATTCGTGCAGATATTAAACATTTATTCCTCCAATTATTGCAGAATGAGCCACAGCGATATGCAATTTCGTATACTCAAGGCGTATACAATGGAATCATTCTCAATGATCTCAAACAGGTTTTCATCTTTTCAGCCAGTTTGATTACAGGTTTGGTATCGGGTTTCTTTAATATAATCCCTGTTTCATCAGTTTTTCTTTAAAAGTAAGGAAGGCAGGCCAGCTTTTGACATTTTTCATTTCCATTTGATTTTAATGTGGTACATTCTGGCATCTATCTAGCTTTAGTCATTTAGCATTCTATCTGAGCTATTCTCCAGTACCTTGTCCTCTTCTCTACATTCTAGCTATTGTCTGGTATGCATGGTGGTGAGAATGGGTGAATATATATTGAAACCGTACATCGCCGCTCGCACACCCACAGCAAACCATCAGGGAAGCGCGCGCCCATGGTGGCGAACGGGATGCCGATCAAAACAAAACTAGGTAAAAAAGAACACCGTGGTCAGTATACTCAGGTTCATTTACTAAGACACAGCATAGGCCTATCCAGTCAATATAAATATATATATATATATATAATATATATATATATATTATATTTATATATATATAATATATACTATAAATAAAAAAAAATAAAAAAAAAAAAAAATAAAAAGTGCCTGCAGTAGTATACCTCAAAACAATCCTTGTCAGGTGCACCTGCATACAAAAATTAGAAACGCCATAATTTGAAACAAGAAATGCCAATTCCACCCGTATATCCTTCGGCTAAGGGCGGGCTCCTAATGAAATCCAAGAAATAACTAAATAATATCTAAAACTAACTTAAAATTAAATAACAAAATATAAACTATATAAATGGCAACAATAACAAATAACAAATAAATAAAGAATATGAGCAGGGTATCACAGATGTTGACTAGTAGAAATGTTCCAATCATGGTGGCCGTCCTTCAGCAGAGCGCAAAAAGCGAAGGTTCTCTGCGACCACGCATGATGGAGAGATGACAGCAGAAAATCAACTCATCTCCTGGACCTCATCAGTGAGGGGCCGTAAACTTAGCCGCACATGTCAGAAGGAAAAACAGCTCAGCAAAAACTAACAAACACTTAATTAAACAAAATATTAAACTGGAGCTACTCCTAACTTGTACACCACGGCTTCGGAGTCTTGACGCCACTCTACCGGAAAGGCCAAACGCCTTCAAATGGTCAGTGGGCTCTGCAGCCAATAAACCACACACACATACCTTTTACACTATATAAAACACACATGAGCCGGGGAGATATAGGTATTGAACCGGCTCAGACTCCCCCCCCAAAAGGAGGAACTCCCCTCTGTTAATTTCTTCAAAATGAAGAACCAAACGAAATGCCTCTCCCCCCCCCAATGGTTGAAGAATTATAAACCGGAAACCCTGAAGTTTGCAGAAGGGAAAACCAAGAAAATCCAGTTGGAGGCAAGAAATCACTCCAAGAGTTGCGTGGGTAAAAGAAGAAAACAGGAACCTTAATCAGGAAGAAAGAGCAGAGGTGATCAGGCCTCTGGACCTAAAACCCTCCCGCACAGACTAAAGAGAAATCACGGATGACTCCCGGCAAGGCTTCAGATGGGATATGTGCGACTTCCTGAAAAATCTTCCCGGACTGAGGATCTCCCAGTCGGGCAGTCACCGGAGTCAGAAACTTCAAGATGCGGTGGGGACCAGTCCACCTGTAGCAAAAGTTTAGCAGCTCTTTTATCCACAGCCGAACTGACTGGGTGAGCCTTGCAGTAAACTAGATCCCCCACCTGGAAGGGATTGGCAATACGACCTCGGTTGTACTTCCTCCTTACTAACTCCCCAAGCCCGAATGAGATTCCGCCTGGCTGCCTCCCAAGTGGCTTTCACATTGGAGTACCAGGAGGTGGCAGAAGATCGCTAATTTTCCAAAGGTTCGCCAAAGGGTTGTTTGGCGGAAAGCCAAATAATAACTCGAAAGGTACCGCCTTGTGACTTTCCATGCTGGGCCGTATTAAAGGCAAATTGGATCCAAGGTAGTTGTTGATCCCAGGTGGTCTGATTTTCCGCATGAAAGGCAATGAGAGCAGATCGGAAGATTGCGATTAAACCGTTCGGCGTGAGAAGGCTGAGGATAGAAAGGGGAAGTAGTCACATGGCGGATTCCGTGCCCAAAGCACATTCTTTTAAAGATATTGGAGACAAACTGTGAACCATTATCGGAAACTAAGGTGGCGGGGATTCCAAAGTGTTGAAAAAAAATGGTTACGAAGTGCTGCACCGTGAGCTGCGCGGTAGCACTCCGCAATGGGAACAACCAAACAAACTTGGAGAAGGCATCCACACAAACAAGTTAGGAACTTATTTCCGGACTTGCTACGCGGGAGAGGCCCAACATAGTCAATGAAAACCTTCTCCAAAGGTTTTTTCCGCCACCTCAGATGACAAAAGACCCAACTTGGTATTTTGAGCGGGTTTGCTTAGCGAGCACAGTTCACAAGAACGTACTCGAGCTGCAATATCCCGGTCCATACCTTTCCAGATGAACTGATCCCTAATCTTCGCGATGGTCTTATGAATTCCTAGATGTCCGCCCACAGGAGAAGAATGAAAATACTGAAAGGACCATCGGTACAAGAAAGCTTGGCAGCACTAACTTAGGTTTTCTCCCGCTGCTTGTCACGGCAGCATAGAGCACCTCGGTACAGAAAATAAGGAGGGTGGGCACCTCCGTTTTTAAGCTCATTGATGATAGCAGTCAGCTCGGGATCCTTAAGTTGGTGTGGAACAATGTCCGAAAATGCCAGAGGAAAGTCTAGGAGCACGCCCACAACATGGCGGCTCTGATAAATTATGGTGGTCGTTGGGTAAGTGATACATGCGTGACAGAGTGTCCGCTATGATATTTTGGGTGCCTCGCACGTGCTGCACTGTGAACGTAAGGGCAGAAATTTGGAATACCCAGCGACCAATCTTCCCGAGCTGACGGGGGTGTGGCAAGGAGCCAAGAAAGTGCCTGGTTGTCGGTTTCCAACAAAAATTCTTTATGTTCTAGGTAACGCCTGAACTTATTAATTCCAAACACGACAGCCAAGCATTCCAGCTCATAAACAGAACAACTCTTCTTCTCACAAGGGGTTAACGTGCGTGAAGCATAAGCTATGGGCTGCCGGATACCATCTACTTCTTGCGATAAAACAGCAGCAACGGTTAAGGAGAAAGCATCATTTTGCAAGACGAACTTACGACTGAAATCAGGCATAGCCAAGACTGGAGGCTGCATCACTGCCTCTTTCAGCTGCTCAAAAGCAGTCTGTTTGCGCTTCACCCCCACTCAAACTTGGCACCCTTTTTCCTAAGAGGGTTCAGAGGGGCCGCCACTTCAGCAACATTGGGGATGAAACGACGATAAAAAATTTATCATTCCACAAAACGGGCAATCCCCTTGGCATCCTTAGGAGGAGGAAACTCCCTGATTGCCTGGGTTTCTCTCTGGATCAATACAAACACCTCGAGAAGAGACAAGATGACCCAGAAACGATATTTCAGGCTGAGCAAAACTCACCTTTTCAGGATTGACGGTAAGGCCAGACTCTCGCAGCCTAGTTAGAACTTCCTCTAGATGAGTCAAGTGCTCCTCATAACTCTCACTGTACACAAGCAGGTCATCTAGATAGTTTGAACACGAACTTAAATTTGACATCATGAAAGATAGAATCCAGGAGTCTGGTGAGTGTTTGGGCCCCCACAGCCAAGCCCATTGGCACTCGGGTGAACTGGTACAAATTCCAAGGCACACAAAAGGCAGTGAGAGGTCGAGACTCGTGTTTTAGAGGAATCTGATGATATGCCTGATTAAGATCAAAAATGGAGAAATACTTGGCCTTACCAAACCAGTCGAAAGCAGAATGCAAATCGGGGAGAAGCACGGAGTCAATTTCTATCTGAGCATTGAGCTTTCGAATAATCCAGGACCAATCTGGACTTCCATTAGGTTTCGGCACTAGAAACGCTGGACTGGAAAAATTTGAGCAAGACGGCTCGATTACCCCACTCTTAAGTAAATCATCAATCATATTTCTCAGAATTTCCATCTTGGGGCGGAGCAAGCTTATATGGATGGGAACGTACAGGACGGGTGTCTGTAAGACGAATCTCGTATTCCAAGAGATTGGTCGTGCCCAGTTTGTCAGTTAGGACTTCAGGAAAAACTGGAACAAATCTGCCTTATGTCCTCAGCCTCTTTCGGTCGTAGATGTCCTAGTTGGTCAGGAGGAGTCAAGCTCTTATCTGCCATCTCTAAGGCAGCAGTCCCACGAGACTCGACATCTGAAAAGGGGAACGAGCACCCGCCTGGTCGAAAGCAAAGAAAACATGACTGGAGGCCAAATCCAAAATCATGCCAGTTTTTCCGATAAAATCTGCTCCCAAGATGAAAGGAAAAGTCAGGTCCTTAGCCACCAAAAAGCTCCAATCCCAAGAGAAATAATTAATTTTGATGTGAATCTGGGCACTACAGATAATAGGTAAAGGTGTGCGTGAAGCAGTCCAGCAGATAAGTGAACTAGGCTCAACCTGCCGTATTAGCCCAGAGGATTTTAGATCTTCAAAAAACGACAAAGAAATCAGGCTGCGTGCTGACCCAGAATCAACCAGGGCCTTCTGCACCACATTCCCCACAAGTACATCCAGTTGTGGGCAGGTTGAGCGGGGCAGCCCTTACTCCCTGCGCAGCCAGAGCAGCAACCTCCCCTCTCGGCCAACGATGATAACTTGTCCCCAAGTCTATTTCTTTTCTGTTTTCTTTCTGTTCTGTATTAAACCAGCTACCCTTTTACCATCAAAATCAGGTACATATTTGCCCTCAAAATTACCTTTACGGCACGAGTCGGGCTTACTCGTCCGCAAGCTTACTAGTTTTTTTTTATTAAGTGGACAAAACGGTCTAATATGTCCCACTTGCTTGCAGCCATAACAGGTAGGAGGCTGCTGGCTCAGACTGCACCGGAGCATGGACCGGCCCCGGAGGCAAGTGAGGAAGATGCCTCGACATGGCCTCCCTTTGATCATCCGCATCCTGAACCCCTCTAGAGATGATGGAGAGGCGGTCCAAATCCGCAAAAGATGCGGGACGGCTACAAAAAATCAAACGGGAGCGTTCTTCAGGTTTAATGCCCTCCAAAATAAGGCTCACCAACTCCGTTTCGCTCAAGCTCAAGCGCAACACCCGGGCTACATCCCGTATCTCCCCGACAAAATGGCTCAACGTCTCGTCTGGTGCCTGAGGACGGTAAACGCGTTCCACCCGCAAGCGCTCCCTAACCCGAGCAGGTACAAAGAACTCCAAGATCTCGGCGTGGAACTGGTCAAAGGTGGCACCTCTCTTAAGGCAGTCTAGAAGGCGATCAAAAAGCGGCCTTAAGGAAAACTGCGCTAAAATTCTGCATAAGCATGGCATCTGTCCATACCAGAAATTCTCTTAGCTTAAAAACTTCCAGAAGGAAATAGATAAGTAAAGTAGTGTCAAGCCCATCAACTCTGGGAAGTGTTGTAAAACACTCCCCAAAGGATGGGGCAGTTTGCCAAAGCTAGAAAAGGAAGGCACAACTATAGATGATGCCTCACCAGCCGCTTCCAGGAGGGCCACTACCCATCCGGAAAACATAGTAACTCTGGGAGGCTCGAAAGAAAGAGCCGGTGGATGGTTAGCAAAAGTAATGGTAGTGGGAACCTCCGTTTGGAGTGACAGCGGTAAATAGTACCCCCCCTTCTCTTTCACCGAGCGCACCTCACTCAAACCATCTAAGGCTTGTTTTTTTAATTTGTTACTGGCCGAAAAAAGCCCAACTTTTAATATCAGAGTCTAAACTAGGAGCTGACATAAGTAAAACTATTCTGTCACGCCAATGTAAAAGCTGAGATGCCAATCTAGCCTTTGCTGACCCGGACATGGGAAGTGACTCAAAATTAATATCGTCTTCTAATTCCTCCATTCGGGTTTTACAAAACTCAAATTCTGTGTTAATTTTGGAACTCTGCATTCCAGCTGCGGTCCATCCAACGCTATACAAGCCCGTAATTGAGCTCTTAATGCCCTCACATTCTCCCTCGGGCTTCTGTCCTCTCGCCAGGACCTCAAAAACCAACTCGGGCTTGCGTAGATGTTCAGGCACCAGGGAAAACGCCATACCAAACAATTAAGACAAATAAATACAACAATAAACAACAAAGCGTACGCAACAATTACTTAGTAACCTAAGTGGACTCAACTCACAAAAGGCTTACCACTGACGAGGTCCAAGTGAAGAACTTAATACCTGCTACCTAATAGAAGGATTACCCTGCAAATATACACTAACCACAACCTACAAACACAGAAGCAATAAATATAACAAAACAACACATTGATAGGGGAGAAGTAGAGTACAGTTAGATAAATTTAGCGGTTAAGCAATTTAGAGTCCCTTGCTCCCTGCAAAGGGTAAGTCTGCAGGAAGCAAGACACTAAACCAATTCCACCCGGTATCCTGTGCTAGGGCGAGCTCCTAATGAAAAAAAAAAAGTTGTGTACTCTAACCTCCCCCTACCTAACACTAACCTACACCAACAAACAAAACCAGAACTGAGAGACAGCTGAGAGAGCAGCTAACCACGCTCTGCTACCATTGAAACCGTACATCGCCGCTCGCACACCCACAGCAAACCATCAGGGAAGCGCGCGCCCATGGTGGCGAACGGGATGCCGGATCAAAACAAAACTAGGTAAAAAAAGAACACCGTGGTCAGTATACTCAGGTTCATTTACTAAGACACAGCATAGGCCTATCCAGTCAATATAAAATATAATATATATATATATATAATATATAAATAAAAAAAAAATAATAATAAAAATAAAAAAAAAAATAAAAAAGTGCCTGCAGTAGTATACCTCAAACAATCCTTGTCAGGTGCACCTGCATACAAAAATTAGAAACGCCATAATATGAAACAAGAAATGCCAATTCCACCCGGTATCCTTCGGCTAAGGGCGGGCTCCTAATGAAATCCAAGAAATAACTAAATAATATCTAAAACTAACTTAAAATTAAATAAAATAACCAAAATAAACTATATAAATGGCAACAATAACAATAACAAATAAATAAATAATATGAGCAGGGTATCACAGATGTTGACTAGTAGAAATGTCCATCCATGGTGGCCGTCCTTCAGCAGAGCGCAAAAGCGAAGGTTCTCTGCGATCACGCATGATGGAGAGATGACAGCAGAAAAATCAACTCATCTCCTGGACCTCATCAGTGAGGGGCCGTAAACTTAGCCGCACATGTCAGAAGGAAAACAGCTCAGCAAAACTAACAAACACTTTAATTAAACAAAATATTAAACTGGAGCTACTCCTAACTTTGTACACCACGCTCGGAGTCTTGACGCCACTCTACCGGAAAGGCCAAACGCCTTCAAATGGTCAGTGGGCTCTGCAGCCAATAAAACCACACACACATACACTATATAAAACACACATGAGCCGGGGAGATATAGGTATTGAACCGGCTCAATATTGATGAAACATGTCATTATGACACCAGTACCTTAGAACCTAATATTTTGGTAGGCTTTTGTTCTTATTATTGTGTTAAACATTATGAAATATTCTTTGATTTATATTTTACAACTATGATAGAAAAGTTAGTATAATACATTTATCCTCCTTCAGGAACATCATATGTGTTTTAATTGTGCGATGGATCTTTCAATGTTTTTTTAATAGTTTACAATCAAGCACACTTCGGGTTTTAGGTCAAATAATGAATGCAGAAATTAATATTCCCGTATACAAAATGTAATAAGAGATATTCCTGATTACGAATGTAGAACTCAACTAGTCTTTTATTAACAAAGAAGAAAAGAAAACTTATAACAATACAATGGTCTTACCTGTTTACAGACACGAGATTATTTAACTTTAATGAAAAATAAAGTAAACTTAATGAAAATGATGCAATGCTGTGCAAATCTGATTATGGTAACACTATTGTTATCTTATACGACCAAGGTCGAAGAATTCACTAACAACAATGGTATTACGAGTTATGGTATACTGGTACATGTCAAAATAAAATTACAACTCATTAATAGTAGCAATATTTTATTGCATCTGAAGAGGTTGTTAAACACTTGCGTATGGTGAATCCATCAGGTCCAACCATGCGCGGTCTAACTAAAGTTCGTAAGGATGGTGTCCCCATCACGCCAATTAAAACATAAAAATCAAATCAACTTAATATTTTAGACCAAAGCAAACGCAAAACATTGCCCCTTATAACTCTATGACTTACCGACTTTTTAAAGTACCACTGAATGTCACTAATTATCACAAAGAGACAAAATATCATAAAAAATATTGCCAATGGTAATGGTTATAATAACGCTATGGTGGAAAAAATATTACAGAACAAGAAGCATAAAATACGACTCAGTAAATCAACGAAAAATTAAAAACAGGACAAGAGTATACGGACTACATTAAATGTAGTCCGACAATACAGCATTTTACAGTTTAACTCCGATGGCGTAGTCTTCAAGGTAATAAAATACACCAGTTGAGATGTAAATCTCAGAACTCGGACAAAAACACTCAAACCAGCATTTACAAACTAACTCGTTCCGATTGTCCTAGTTTTTATATCGGACAGGCAGGCAGGTCGTGTAGCAAAAAATTTGAAGAATATTCCCAGAAACAAATTACAAACGCAGATTTCTTCGTTTCCTCAACATGTTTTGGATGAGAACCACACAATAAAAGGAAAAATGTTATTTTCGAAGTTTTACGTCAATGTCTCAAAGGTAGGCAACTAAATACGCCTGAAGAGTACGAAATGTATAAGCATTTTAAAGGAATCCTTTAGGCGAACCCATGTTAAATGGGGAGCTACAGTCCAGCACCCATTATTTAAAACAATACTCCATTGTAACAGCGAGCGCCTTGCCAACCGACAATACAGCGGGAACCGGAATTACCCAGTGTCAGTTGTCCTGTCTTCTGCCGGCCGTGATGTATCATGTTTAATATTCCTCTGTGATAGGCCTATCAAATAGTGTGTGTTCCGTTATTGATTTACGTATTCGTTGTGTTTTGTGCCTTGTTCATAAATGTTAAACTATGATGACTCCGGATGGATTATCTATTGACGCCAGAAAATGACTTACTACAAGTAGAAGTTATGACTACTTGTAGTCATAACGCTACTAACAGTAGCGTTATGACTACTGTTTGATGAAGGTATGTTCATAGTTAATTTCAATATTCAATTCACAGTTCAGGGCTATAATAATGTGGAAAATAATATATAAACGTGCCTACTTTGAGGGTTATCTTACCATTAGTGTTGTGAAAATTAAAGGTCTAAACAAAGTTATGGATATTCAGTTTGACATTTCGAGATGACTGACACATGTGAACTTTTCTTTACGACTAGACCGGAGGTATTTAATTTATAAAGACTAACCAAATATAGAATAACTTCTACTGAATAAACCCTTATTAATTAGTAAATCACTTTTTATAATAATATTTTTTTTATTTGCAAATCGCAATCTTATTAGTTCCAATTTACATGATTTCATTAATATCACTTTGAGGTATGCATGACATTCTGGAATCCATGTTTCAGATTTTCTGATTATAATTAATACAGTTTATTCAAATTTTTTTAAATTATTACATTAAACATTAGCTTAGTTGTATTATGTTCAATCTTGAACATGATAAATAAAATGTTATTAGTTTTATTAGTTAATTAGGCTTGCGACTAAGTGTTAATTTAAATTTTTATAAAATTTTTTTGAAAAATAGATTTAAGTTCAAGCTAATTTATTCAAATATTTTCAATCAAACTAAAAATAATTAAATTTTATTCGGTATCATTACGTTTAATAAATATTTGATCTCATAAAGGTATTTTTTAATCGTGACTTCGTGAATTAAAGAAGTAAACTCGCAAAGAAGAATGAGTTTTGAAATACCTCGAGGTCACAACGGAAGCAAAAACATGAGTCAAAGTAAATCAAGGTGTATTTAGTTTAAACAGTTTTCAGTTGGTTATATGCATGTTAGGGTTGGCCTTCGAATAAAAAGTCTAGAATGTGGTATTTATCTACATAAACTAATAAAATTATAAATCACCTGTAAAATATTCTTCAATTTCCTTAAGTGTTTTCCCGTGTGTCTCTGGAAGGAAGTAGTATAGGAACACGGTGCCGAGCAGTGAGCAAACAGAGAAGAAGGAAAATACGGGAAACGCTCCAAAAGAAAGAACCGCCTCAGGGTAGAGTTTCACCATGAAAACTGACTCGATGAATGCGATAGAAGTTGTCAGTCCATTCGCAATCTGTGAAAAATATTTAAAGGGTGATTCTTTTTAATTCAAAATGATAATTTTTTTATTCTTGAATTATATCAAGCTAAACGCTTTCACATCTCATTTACGACAAGAAATCTCAATATTTATTGCTAAGTACATTTTTTTGTTCTCTTAGCACAAGAAGCTTATAAATTGCACTTAGTCCTATAAGAACCTTAGCGCTGCTCACGGAATGACAAGATATTCAGGATGGGTAAAAGTTAGGGGGTAGAGGCCGTCACCTATCGAGATCCACGATGAAGAATTAGGGCACTAATCTCAAAGTAATGTCCCCCCGGAAGTAGGGGAGGTCAGCTCTGAACCAGCCTCTCCAGTCAAAGCAGGCAGGGGGTGGCACACCCTTGTTGAGGCTAGCAAAAACCTCTGATAGTTAGGGAACGTACCCCACCAAACTCCAACAGTCATCTCCCGCGGTAGACTAGACCTATAGAATTGCCCTTGTACCCCAGAATCTCGACATTTGCTGTTAGTGGTATGCTACTCCTGGACATCCATAAGGTTGCCGAGATTTAAGTGACATATCGGTTTTTGCTGTGCCCAGAAACCATTAGACCATATCAATACAATTTTTATTTATTTAGCATCTTGCAATTCAAACGGTGTCAATTTTATTAAGTACCGGAATATATAAAAATATCTCGAAATGCATTCATTTATTGTGTCAAATATGTTGTAAAAATTATAATGGTGTAGCGTTGGAAATTAACAAATAAATAAAATGTCACGATCAGACTTCAAGATCATAAGAAGTCATAGGTTGTCACTAACCTTAAATTATTGCAAAATAAAACTACTGTATACCTTGTAAATAATGAAGATACCACGTTTCAACATCACTGCCGTGGCGATTGTTGACGAGTGATATGCTGATTAATAGTCACAATTATCAGTAATCTTTTTTTAGAGTTGCAGTTGATTCTTATGTCATCCAATTTCACTATACCGGATTTGTCAATTATTCGGAGTTATATCCCGCTCAAAACTCGGTGAGCCACTGAGGCTGTGACTCAATGAGAACATCTATCGGAGACCGTCTACGCGAATTGTGCAAATTTTCTAATTTTTGATGAGCCCAATTCATAATAGGTCGCTCTCCCTTGCTGTTTCCCCTCTGATACGGTGGAAGAAGTTGACAGTTCTATTGCATACGATGGACCTTTCTTATCAATGAAGAAATATTTCTCTTTTTAACTTAAGGTAAGAAACTGAGAAACTTCTCATTGCACTTCCTAGCTTCCGGAGTGACAGGATACTCAGGATGGGTAAGGCTGGGAGTTGGGGCTGTCTCTTGTAAAGATCCCATGAGAAAAGATAACGGGCACTATATCTCAATCATTATCACCTTGGAAGGAGGGGTGTTGTTTCATCAACTCGATCGGGACAGCACTCCCTCAAGTACAGTCTAGCAACTTACATTTAACACTAAGAAAGTTCTACTCACACCCACAGTCATCCTCCATAGTAAACTATATCAATCGATTCATCCTTACACCCCAATTCCTCGACAACTGCGGTTAGTGATGTGTCGCTCCTGGACATACGAAGTGTTGTCCAGATACAAGTGACACATCGGTTTTTTATTCTACCTAGTGTACGTTTAACTGGAAGGTGTAAAGCAGCCAGAAGTTATTCTTGTTCTGGGAGAAATTAATATTTACTAACAATATAAAGGCTCAAGCAGTTGGTGCTGCTGTGAACCAGCCTGCCACCGTGTCTCGGCAGTGGTTAGACAGCACATCACTCTCAACAACGGGTGAATTCAGTGTGAAAAAGTGTACCTAAAGTGCAGATGTCTATCCAACTTAAGTAGAAAATTACCGTACTCGTTGATACTATTAACATCTTCGTCCATGAAGCCAGAGTTTCGAACTTTACTTACCCCTCGTACATTTGTAGGGAAGATCTCCCCTAGCATAGACCATGGTATGGAGGAGAAGCACACGCAGCAGGATAGCACATAGACGAGGACAACTGTCGTGATCATCCAATACGGGAGGGTAAAGAAGGGGTAAACGGTGGCGGCAAGAACCCCAATGCTCACTGCAGTCACGCTTCCAAAGAAAAGGGCAGGACCTCTTTTGCCGTATCTGATCAGTTGAATGTATGCAATTAAAACAGTGAAACTTGAATAAATTGAAGCTCAAGATTAATAAAATATTCAAACAATTTAAACTACATTATCGTAGTTTATGGAGTAACAGTAAGAGTTTGTAAAGTCCATCTAGAATAAACCAATAATAAAAAGACCCACTCCCGTTTTCTATTGTCTGCCATCTTGTTTCTACCGTGACGATCGCTATTTAATATTGCTCTTTGGTCAGTTCTCAGTGGTTGGTCGTTTAGTGCACACCTATTGTGGCCTGTATTCTTCAGTTCGGTCTTAATCGTAAATATTTTTTCCTTTACGTAATCGTTTATTATTCTACTTTTGTTGATATCTACCTATACTTTAGTTGTTTTTTATTGTTTTTTATATAAAGTACAATTTATTTGAATCATTTTTCTGAGTTGTTTCCATACTTGAGTAATTATTGTTGTTTGTTAATCTTTATTTTTATTTTTTGTTATGTTTTGGATATTTATAACTTGTTATATCTTTGGATACTTATTATTTACTATCAAATTTTTGTATAGGCCTACCTATTTTGTTACTTTATGTAGATTTTTCATCTGATTGTATTAATTTTTTTTCCCGCTGTATTCTACCATCTATGCTTGTCTTTGTAAATTGGCTGCTGCCGTTGGAAATAAATAAATAAATCGTTAGTCGTATTTTTATTGAGTGCATGTTTTAGATGTGTGTACATGGAATTGACATACAACATGGTATCAATTATCCTGAAAACGCGTATCAAAGCGTTCTGATATGATTTATTATAACCTATATTTTAGTTATGTATTAGGTCAGTTATTCACTTGAGAAAGAGATCAGATTTCAGACATCGAAAATGTTGTATTACGGAAACAAAGAATTGTAAATATATGAAAGAACCATGAGAAAAGTTCGTTTACCCAATTTCGACTTTAATACACGTATATGACTGTTGATTCATTATGAATTAATCTTGCCACCGAAAACGTACATTTAAAACTACATGGAAAGAAATTGCCCCAGTACAAATTTTCACCACCAACAACGTGACCTATTTTTTGTAAACAAATTAAACTGCATTACTAGATTTATTAATGTAATATAAAATGTTATTATCGAGTGAACCTTTACATACCTGTTGCAGACCCAACTTGTCAGAAGTGTTGCGACCACCCTCATCACCGCTATTGCCAGGGACACTTGGTACGCTTGCACGTCTAGCTGTGCGATTTGACTAAAGTTAACCTGAAAAACCAAAACATTCAACCAAATAGTTAATTATCAGAAGATTTTCAATTCTGGTGTTTTGATCTTTAATTCGTTCAATATCCTGAGAAAACCTCTATGTTCTTTTACCTCTCGATTTCAAAATCTATAGTTCTTCCCTAGTCGAAGAGAAACTTATGAAGCAAGATTCAGAGCTCGAGGGCCTTTCAATCATTATATCACACATACGATCAGAAGACGAACAATATCACTATTTTAGAAAGACCTTGCCTAGTTCTTGTCTTTACATACATTGATGGTGTAACGGCGTATGTTGGCAAACTTAGTTATAATTTTGCTGTTGCATGATGATATAATGTAACAAAGGAATTGCAGTACAAAATAACAGCATTAAGCTACATGGTCTTTAAATTTTGTTTGACCTTTTTCAATTAGATAAATATTCGTTATTAAATGTATTAACTCATTAGGAGGATCAGTATAACGGTATTAAGAACAAACCCGAGTAGCCGTAGAAGTACCAGCCGGCAGATTATCACTGTAAAGCGAGCCTTAAACATTTACCCTATTACAAATAGCGGTCGTTTAATATTATTTCATGTCGTAATATAAAGCTTTTCAAGTGTAGTTCAGTATTGCGTTTTAATAATGAAATACTAAATTAAAATTATATGCGTATTAAATTTTACGTAGCGTATCTGAAGAGTTTATCTTATATGGTTTAAAAATACCAAGGTGTTTCCAGACAATAAATACTCTTGTATATATTGGACATAATCGTGTAACAAAACCATAAACGAAATGTGAATCGAGGACCAATAGAGACTTCTTCTTTCGTCAATAACATATTTCAAATTATGTAGTTTGAGATGTTTATTTTGCACAATAGTTTATTCTAAGAATACATAAATTATTCTCTTTTAAATACAAAGAAAATAACATTATTCATAGTTAATATTAAAGTTATTCTTTTGATAACCAGGTAATAAACGAGTATTATTATCAGAACTATGCTAAAACTATTATTATGTAATATGCTAAAACTATAGCTACCGTTAAATTTTCGCCCACTTCGGTCAGGTTAATTTGAAATTCACCTGGTTTCATGAAAACAATAATGTACTTACAGCATACGAAATAAGTATTAAAACCCCAGATCCTTGAACGAATATGAAGAAAGCGTTAATGAAGAGAAGCGGCTTGTAGGCCTGAGGTTGCCGCAGGTTGTGGAAGGTGGAGAGCCAGGAGGTTGTCTGCTGCTTGTCGCTCGCTCTGCTGCTGAAGCTGTCCAGCTCCTCCTTGACTTGCTCGGGGGCTGTTGCTGCCCGCAGTCTCTGCAGGGCCTGCAGCGCTTCCTCAGCACGACCTCTGCTCAGCAGCCACAACGGGCTCTCCGGCAGCAGCGGCGTCAGGACCAGCGACATCACAGAAATGCCGAATCCGAACCAAGATACTTCGCTCCATGATTCCTGCACATTTATAAAAAGCGAGAGTCTAAAAGAGCCGTGCATCGGTTTTCGGTATTACCGTCTTTATTGATTTATTCTTTTAATTCAATTGTAGCTCTTCATGACAACTTATATGAAGACAGAAAAATATAAAACAGTTCTTTTTCATTTCACAAGGAATTTCAGCATTAAAAGTAGTATTTTGGGTTATTTTTAAAATATACCCATGACTAGTTTAATGATTATTTTATTTGTATATTACGGCTGAAGAAGCAATCAGTTATGCATAAAGTACGTAATTGTTATCCATTATTTAACTAATAATATACCGGTATCCTTAAACTTATGAAATCGTAACCTATAAAAGACCGATAATTTCATTAGGTAATGAAATTGATATCGATTTACTAAAAATCAATAGTATCATAGCCAGCCGATTCACAGATCAGATGGCAATACCAGTAACCTCACGGTAATGACAAGAAATACACATGATATTTTTCTGTGCACGATTTCTTAAAATAATTAGAGAATCAGGAGTGATCTCTGAATGATAAGGAGAGTAAAAGGGACAGTACTACCTGATACAAAAAAGCTCCAAGGTATGAGAGGAAGACCCCAGCGGCCATCATGATTGGAATAAAATTCACAAGAACGGTGCGGAGAGACACGGAAGCGATCTCAGCTGTGTAGCTCGCGGCGGTGGAGGCCACTAGCCCCATCCCGAACCCTGTCAGCAGACGGCCGGCGTACAGGGCGAGCAGAGAGAGGGGAAAGACTGCTATCAGCAGCCAGCCTGCTGCGAACGTTACGTTCAGCAGCTGGAGACTCCAGCGGCGGCCGATACTGTCAATCAGTGGCCCAGCCATCAGCGCGGCCACTGGCGCTGAGGCGAAGCTGAGACCGGCTGAACCAAAAAGTACAGAAATTATTTCATACAGAGATCCATTCCTAAATAGAAATATTTTTTGTTTAATAAATGTTTAATGTTATGTTTAATGATGATCTTTCTGAAATCAACAAAATATAATGAAGGAACATACCTACCCAGGATGCTTCGCTGACAGAAGCGTGTAAGCCAGGGCCGGAACCCAGTAGGGGTGGAACTGCTACGGAAGGAAACCCCAGCGCGATTCCCGAGTTTATCATTCCCCAGTTGATCAGCAGACTTGCCCCTATCTGAGCATCAAATTACATATATTCAACGCATTGTGAGGTGAAAGATAAATTCTTTCTGTAACATCAACATGCATAAAGTTCATACATACGACTGCTGAATGCCATTTTCGGAGTCTTACCAATCGATTTTACAAAAGATCGATATCATATTGCACTACCTATAAAACATCAGTGAAAACAGGATTTTTATTTGTTTTTTTTTCGCTAAAAATTACCATTGACAAGTTTTCGGAAATATCTTTCGTAATACTTCACCCACATAATCCTAATGGTATCCATATACAGAGTGTCCCAGAACTCTCCATTAATATATTCTTGTATTATCCCTGGACCAAAGACAAACCTAAACGTTATATTAAACATTTCGAAAATTCGTTGATTACCCGAATATGCCATGTTTTTTTTTACTTAATTATTTGTATTTTGAAAACGGCTTGTTGTAATGAGTTGAAATTTGGTATATAACTTTAAAACCTAAAGGTGTATTACATAAAACATGTAAAATATTTAGAAGCTTTATTTTTAAAATGGTGACTTCCTAAAAGCTATAAACGTAAATTTTAGTTAGACAGTTTAATTACAAATCCAACGATACCATGGTTAAGAAAATCGGTTGATAATTAAGATAATGCTCTTTTAAAAAAACCAAGTACTACTAAACAATATCCATTTTGATTGTAAAAGCTCTGTTTTTGAACTACAACAATCAGCTGTATTAATTTTAGCAGCTTTAACCAGCACGTTATAACACTAAATTGTTGAATTTTGTTTTTAATTCCCTTGTCTATTTCAGGAATCAGGTTTCTTTTGATTAAAAATAAGAAATTACAACAAGAATTAAGAATTACTAAAAGCTGTTCTTAAAATAAAATTAATTACGTGAAAATAATATTGTGGCTACTCTGCTAATTATTGAATTTTCAAAAGCATTAATATGAAGTTTTGGTTGTCTTTGGTTCAGGGATACCTAAAAATATTGGTAGAGAGTTCAAGGACATTGTATTTATGCTCACGTCATGCTGTATTAACTTCCTTTAGTTCTCATACAATAATATGCAGAGTGTTCACAAATTACCCATCAAACTTCACTACTCGATTTTTCAAGTAAAAATAAAAGATAAATATTGTATCATGTATAGTCCTATCTTTCTTAATTTACCGTATGTCTGCATGTTTTTGTTTTTCAGAAAAGAATTAAAATTGAATAAAAATATCAATTAGTTAAAAATCTGCTAAATTTTTAAGCCAATTAATATCTATATTATTGGGGGTTTTTAGAAATATATCATATTAGGTTTCAAAAAGGCGACCAAAATGTTCAAACTGTAATAACTAAAACACGGGAGACTGTGTGGAAAGTTAGTAAGACAACATTCTTTTTACTTAGATAAATGCGTAATAAATACCTGTTTACTTTTAGATAAATATTATGAAACTAAATTTATTTCGCTACAACAAGTAATGACCGAATGGTACAAGTTTTATTGAGAAAACAGACGGTAAACTAAGTAAGATAAGGTTATACTTAAATATTAAAAGCTAAAATTAATCAACAATATTTTATATAGACTTAACAAATCTATAAAAATGAACGTCCGTACTCATTTTTACCTAACCATTCAAATGGAAAATTTTGACGCAGATATGAGTTACGATCGTAGATCATTTTACTGGTAACGGACAAAGTTAAATAAATAAAACAATCTTACTTATTGATCGTTTATTTAATAATGTAAGTGTTATTACTAATTAATCATATGAAAATTTGTTTAATTACCTGGATTAATGTACACTTAGTTTTGAAGTTATCCACAGATTGCACCATATTATTGTTATGTTATCACCTTTAATTTATTTAAGAGTTAAAACTCGCAGACTATTCGGACTGCCTTAAAGTGATTCTTGAGTTACAAATGTTAATCTGTTAGTGAAGAAGGATATGTTGTAATTCATTTCTAGCAACATAGGCTACACTTTTATCGGAGTTATCTCCGACAGTAAAATCGCTGTAATCACTGAATACGACATGTGCCTCTTAGGCTTATTACCAGCTTTATACAATGTGACCATAAAGTGTAATGAACAATTTTAGTAGTATCTTAACATTACCATTTAATTTCTCACGTAATTTACGTCTACATAATAACAGTCACTTTATATTTTGGAGGTTGTTTTAATCTTAAAAGCCATCTTGAATACGCCATTTTCAGTACATTTTAGTCTTTGCTTCAAATCTAAAACCAGTAGTTCAATATATCTACTCCATTAAAAAGATATTAAGAAAATGCAACAGTAGTATTTATTATCGAGAGTAAACTTTGCCACCTACCAAACATCAAATCAAATTCCGAACTTTTGTCTCACGTATGTTGTGCCATGACTTAAGCTTTATAATCAATTTGAAATACGAATACAGTTTTTTTAAGTAAGTTATAGTAAAAAAATGACGTGTACTTCTAAAACAGGTAGGGGCTTAAACTTTAAACAGCAAATATAAAATCAAGTCTATGTACGAGTCTGCGGATAACTGGTAGAAATTAAATTCCTAAAGAAGAGAAAAACAAATGAACTGGATCATTTAATTCGACCTAGTACCTCTTATCTTAGGTTATTTTTATCAGTGTTTACAACCTTTACGATCCTAGTTGCAGATAATCTTTCACGACTCAGCTGCGTAGTACATCCAATTACGCTCTCAAACAAACCATAAATAACAATTTTCTGTTCTCTACTTAACATTCCTCTATATTTTTCCTCTTGAGAAACAAAAACCTAAAGAATTTTCTTCCAACACAGTTACTTCAATGGAATTCGAATTGGAAACGTTACCCTTTAATGAGGTTTCAACATTGTAGACTGAACTACAACTACATTGATATTTGTAGTCTGCGGAGGTACACAGTTGAATCCAGGGCCCGATTAAGGTTTTTGGCGCCCGTAGGCTATCTTGTACTTCGCGCCCCCCCCCCCAACGGTTTCCGGCCGGCTTCCCTCTGTCAATTTTCAATAATAAAAAGTGTTCTGCTGTATAGCGGCCATATTATATTTTTGTAATAAAATTTCAACTTACTTAAATTTAAAGACCATTACAGAGAGAGAGACCATTTAGAGTATTAAACTTTAGGAAAAGAACAACATTCAGCAACTAAACTATAAACTTTAATTATTGTTCAAAGGTCTAATGATACATGTATGTATAAACTGCTATGTAATATGTTCAAATTCAACGGTTAAAAGAACTATGCTGTTTGCTGTCATTTCCTAAAAACACACAAACAAACGAACAAAAACAGCAAAATTATAGAAAGTGCAAACTTGCAAAGAGAAAGGATGCTTACTGCTGAGCATTTATTTGTATCTTTAAAATGGAATATGGTCTATTGTTGTAGACTTGTAGGGTAACATTCTTTAAAGAGAATCAAGGGTTCTTATTTACCACTGGTTTTGTAGGACATACAAAAAATGTGTCCTAGCTACAGCCAAACCTTACATGAGTTTTTAATTCTTATACATTTTTTGTAGATTACTATCATTAAATAGTCACAAAATTCAAAGTTCAGCACTTTGTAATGTTACTTTCAAAAAAATCTGTAGGCTTTATTTTTTTCAAAATAAATTAAAATGCATACTGTAATTTTAAGGCTGTTAAAATTATGTGAATTTTATCTCTTACTTCAGTATAAAATGCTGCCATAATAATGGAGATTTTATTGTTGTCCATTTTAATAAGAAAGCTTAGTAGCTACGTATAGCCTGTTTAATTAGCGTTTTAACTGTAAATCACTGAAAAGGATTTATAATAAATCAATGAACATGGTCAAATTGGTCATCAACTTTCTCTGGTTTATTCAAGTACATTATGTTACATAGAAATGACATTAGGACTTTTGGTATACAACTTGGTGACTTGAACATTTAATCACAATAACAAACAATGAGCTAGAACTATAAAAATTATTGAGGCCTACTGTTAACAAAAGAACTTTTTATTTTCTCATGACGATATATTCCCTGATTAAACAAAGTCTTTCTTCCGTGCTTTTGATGAGGCAAACGCATCGATCAAGTCATCAAACGGAACGAGCTGTACATAGTCACTTTCTATAAATAAGAGAGCGAGTGCCTGGAGTTTTTCTTGCCGTAGAGTCGACCTCAAATAATTCTTGACTCGAGTAAGAGCAGAAAAGGATCTTTCTCCGCTGCAATTAGACACCTCCATGCTCAAGAAGATCCGCAATGCCACTTCCACGTTCGGAAAAAGAGATCAAGTTTTAGGGTTTTTACATGTTTCAATAGCCTGTAGGCTTTAGTCCCGGTCGGTTTGACTTTCTTCTTTTCCTCCATTCTGTCTGACAGTACATTTTTCCTCTTCATAGAATGTATTATCATCTTTTAAAAATTTTTGAAGATACAAACACTCATCTGGAAATGAATCATCTAGGTCTGTTGAATATTCATTCATTAGCTTTGTTGCCTTTTCCTTCAAGATTGAACTCTCAATTTTATTCAAATTCCATAAAAAAGTTAGAAGGAGTCTCGTAGTGTGACATAAATTGATTTTCTCCTTGTTAGTTGCCCTAGGAGTGTATCAATTGCTTTGTAGTAACAATTTATCAGGAATGATTTCCGCCATCAAACTCAGTGTGCCCCTCTTTTTGCTTTCTCCAAAAGAGATTTTTGGTTTCTTTTTCCTTGTATTGTCTTGTTTGTACTCTTGAGAATTGCACATAAGCTTTGCCTCACTTTCAAAGTTAGAAAATTGTTCCTCATTTCTTAATGAACTTAGAAAAGACTCTAGGAGCTCGTACGAAAGTGCTGTCTGATCTAAGTCTCCATCTTCAGATTGAAGTCGTACACTGATGTCATGAAACTTCATGAGTACTTTATTCCAAAAACAAATCATCATGGTCATTTCCAAAGACTGGAGCTTCTCTATCAGTTGTTTGGCTTCAAGTCGTTACGTCTTTTTTATTTTCTTCGTTTGAAGTGATGTCTTGTAACGCTGCGATTATTTGTTTATTATGACTTGTGCATGGCTTTACTGGCATCTGCTCTTGCACTCCAGCGAGTTTTCGAAAGGGTCTTGACTGTCAAACATTCTTTGTCATATTGCGACAAGAGAATTTCCCATCTGTGTGTAGATGAATGGAAAAAAGTTGTACATTTGCTGTGACAGGGCAAAATATTCAACAGAACTACTACTACTTTCTGCAGCGGTCGAACCTACTAGCTGTAACGAATGAGCTGCGCAAGGAACGTAGTGAGCAAGAGGATTTTGCTCTTTGATTCGATTTTGAAAGCCCCTTGTAACACCCAGACATGTTACTTTGCATTGTCGTAACTCCTGACCTCTACAGTCACTGATAGAGTTTGAAATTTATTTTTTTACACTATTTTCTATTCCACTATTTTCTTTTTACAAAGTTCAAACTTTCAAGAGTATTTATCACAGCCTTCTCCATATCTTCCCCTTTATGGCCACAATTTGGGATGAACGTTATGAAACCGCTCATTAGGTGACCCGTCAGGTGCTACAAAACGAATGACAAAAGTCAAATTGATCCACATTGGAAACATCTGGAGTAGAGTCGACAATAATCGAAAAATACTTAGAATTCTTGATATCTGACGCGATTTTGGATTTAACATTGTCAGCTAACAGAGTAATAAACTCGTTAACGATCGTGGAAGATAAGTATGAGGGCACTCCTTTACCTTTATTTCCGAAACGAGCAACATGGTCAGCCATGAAAGGATCAAACTTGCACAAAAGCTCGATACAGCCAAGGAAAATTACCATTACTGGTTGACCCCAAAATTTCATTTTCACCATAAAACGGAAGCCCTCGAGAAGTTAAATACTTAACTACTTCAACAACTCTTGACAATACATCTCTCCAATACTTCACTTCTACTTGATGCTGCTCAAGTAGTTTTTTGCATCAATTCTCTGAGGTGCATTTCATCCGGGTCAAATATTTGTTCACACATTCTCTGTGCTCTAGACTATTATCATGTTCTTGAATTTTGTCGTGAATTTTTCCAATCATTAAAGCCGCATGTAGCTAAGGCAGTCGTCCCCCCATAGAGCTTACAAGGAGCACAGTATACATAGCCAGTTGATTTGGAATATAAACTAAATGAGTTCTTTTTACAATCTCTCCATTTACAAGTTTTTTGAAAAAACAAGCTTTGTTCAAATAACGGTTTTGGTCAGAATACTGCCGCTTTGATTTGGGAAAAATCCCCACTGTCATTTTGATTGATGCTGTGCACTGCAAAAGTATTCACGCAATGCCTCATTTACCAGCCATAAAGCGGGATCATCA
This sequence comes from Homalodisca vitripennis, assembly GCF_021130785.1. NCBI lineage: Eukaryota > Metazoa > Arthropoda > Insecta > Hemiptera > Cicadellidae > Homalodisca > Homalodisca vitripennis. The sequence continues at coordinate 52,751,943 of NC_060211.1, read as the reverse complement.
AGATTTTTTGAATCGGTTACCTCTTTATTTGCTGGTACACAATCTTGCAACTGATGTCCCAAATCTGCTATTTGCTCGGTTGATGGTGGTGAAGGGACGTGTACAGGTGCAATTTCCGTTGTGGTGTCTGAGACATCGGTAGCAGTGGCACTGGCAGGCTGCTGAATCACTTCCACTTCCACTATAACACCGCTGTCCTCACTCACAACGTTTCGTTCAGTTCCCGTGACGACCGGCAATGTCTCAGCAGAACAACTGGGAGTTTCGGGTTTATTGAAAAAAATCGTCTAGTATAGTCTATGAATTTTATTTAGAAGAGCACTTTCCCGTTCGTTACGCTCCCGGGCCCGTTTTACGGTATTCGGAACCACTTGGTTTTTTTACTCATAATGTAGCCTACATATGTAAAACAAGCAAACCACTGCTTCTTCTAATATTTCAGTATCAAACACTCTACTCGACTTACGAAATAAATGTCAGTGTTTATAATAACGAGCAATGACACCAATTAATCACAACGAAAGTCCAAATAATTCATAGGCCATAGGCCTAAAAAACAAACAGTGCAGACGAGGAGACGACTGACTGCAGCTGCAGCTACACTCTGTCTCTATCTGTCAGAGAGCGTCAGTGTTGCAAACGGCGAAGGGTCGGCGGCCGGCGGCGCCCCTCGCGCGAAGCAAAATTTCCCTTTTAGTTTCCCTACCGTTACGATAATTACTAATGCGTTGTCACTAATAATCGCTATTAATTAATTTCTTTTTCTACTTAATAGTTTATTTTTAAGTAAATGGAGTAAATCTAAGGTCTAGGTGGATGTGTAAATAATGTACAAAAATGTATAGTGAAGTTTTAGACCATACCATTTTATTTACTACATATAAAAAGCACTTCATCTTGAACTCCGAAGCGCCCCCCTAAAATCGTCACCGGTCTCGCGCCCTAGGCTGCAGCCTACTTAGCTACTGGTTAATCGGGCCCTGGTTGAATCGTATCCTTTACTGTTCTCAAACAATGTTTTAGCCCAATTGAATATCATTTTGAACTTATGTCTCCTTAATATATTACCTATTTTACCCATCTTTTCTTGTATATAAGGAAGATACGCCAATTTTTGACGTTCTTTGTATAGATTTAGTGATGATTGTGACACTCTCTGTTGCTCAACTGTCATAATTTATTTTCAAATGTTTTATTGATCTGTGATGTGCACCCATTCTCCTCTTTTTAGCATTCCAGACATCGTTCTGCGCAGCAGTACCAACCTAAGCTCCAATAATTAAGGGTAGGGTACTTATCATGAGCACAAAATTTGAGTTGGATCTAGTACAGAAATATGTTGTAAGTTTAGAAGAGAAGTAGTCGAACGGAGATACAGATGTGTGAAACCCTGGCGAATATGCTTGTGGTACCATGCATCTAGTCCATGTTGCGTACTTTAGAACTTTCCCATCTCTGTTATCAAGTAAAAATCAAGCCTGTCTTTTAGGTACATGTCGTACAAAATACCTATTGCAATCTGTCTCCAGATGTTGTGCACACATTCTCCTCTTCTCAGCATTCCAGACATCGTTCTGCGCAGCAGTACCAACCTAAGCTCCAATAATTAAGAATGTGGTATACTTATCATGAGCACAAAGAACTATCATGCGTACTTTAGAACTTTCCCATCAGTGCTCTCTTGTCAATAAGCTCGTCTTTTAGGTACAACAAAATACCTATTGCAATCGTCCTCGTGGCGGCGGCCATTCGCATGTATGTGGGAAAACCTTTTTTTACTTTCTTACTAAACAAACTAAGAATGTAATGTTTTTTGAAATTTCAAATATTTCAAGCAACTGTTTAGATAAAAAGTACACCTTGTGTAAATGATCTGCGGATGGTAGCTTAAAATAATTAAATTTTTCCAGTTACTTTCCTTTATTAAATTAGTACTACGAAACAGTTTGATCGTTTTAACTACCTATTTTATATCCATCTGAATCTGTTTTTATGAAATTCGCCATGGAAATTTTAAAACGTTATGAAACTGTTTGGTATATTTTTTCAATTTTCAACATAAACCATTGTATTCAAGCAAACCTGCAACACTAAAACGTAACCTATTTTATATTTATAGACCAGCTTTGAACTAATATATAACTGTAAATGTTAAATGTCTTATTTATTTACAGCTGAAAAATCATTGACAGGAGTTTAATAGAGTAAGTTGGGTACATCCTGTAGAAGGAACCTACCAAAACTTATATAATGATAGAGAAGGGTGAATGTGGCTTATGTAGCGGGTACAGATTCGACAAGTACGGAGTGTATTCTCTGCCTTCCTATCTTAATTACGGTATTATTCTAAGTAAACGTGCATTACTATGTATTTCTGTCATCACTACTATGCACTGTATAAGAGTATTAGTATGAGACCTTCCATACTGATGAAGTCTTTCTTACACTTTTCTTTTGAACAAATCAAACCAAAATTATAGATTGGACCATTCTCGCCGTAGAACGTTCTTCAGTTGTGGATGTGTGAAAATAATTAACTTCGTAGATTCAATACAGTTAAACAATTAAAACTTGGTTTCAAATAAGGCCTAATTTCACAAGGGAATACTCTCTAATACTTAACCTGAGAATCAACGGATTGATGATTTATTTATTCCAACGGTACAGGCCATTTTACAATAAGGTGAAAATTAGATGGGAAATAATACAATGTAAATAAATAGTTAACAGTAGCGTATAGGCACATACAAAGCTGATAAATATGTTATAAAAGTAACAGTTTACAAAACAAAACCAAAAAAGTAACGACTGCAACTAGAAGTAACGAAAAAGAAAATAAATACTGTAGGTCTCATAACACCAACAACCTACAATAAAATAATTTTAATAGTACTTACGATAACTAACAATATACCTATTATACCAATATACCTACCAATATATATACCAATATACCTATAACAATTTACCTAAACTGAATGAAATTTTGAAATGAAAGACTACGTTGCATTTAAAAATAAATAATAATAATAATGTAACAAAAACAACAAAGATGAATAACAAACTGTAATAACAGTAGCAAAACAGTATAGCAACAAAAAAATACACACATACTTTGCTGTTTTTGTTACTTTATTTTATAGATTTATACGTGCAATTTAGTCATTCATTTAGTTCATACATTGCGCCTATGTTGTTATGTTGTTATTTATAAAGTATATTTAAGTATTATTGTTATTTGTTAGTGTTAATGTTAAATTTAGAGTTCTAGAATTTATATATATATATATATATATATAAATTCTAGAACTCTAAATTTAACATTAACACAAACAAATAACAATAATACTTAAATATACTTTATAAATAACAACATAACAACATAGGCGCAATGCATGAACTAAATAAATGACTAAATTGCACGTATAAATCTATAAAATAAAGGAACAAAAACAGCAAAGTATGGCAACAAACCAATATGCAGAAGGTAACAATAACAGCAATAAACATTATAGATTGGTAAAAATCAACAATAACAATCAATAATTGTTAGCAACCAACAGCATATGCACAAACCGTAACATAATTTATTAAAAAGGGCTGTTTATAACAGGTTGTCAAGCTGCTTAACATTCTGTCTGAAGGAAGGAACAGTCCCATGGAACAAGTCAGCACTCCCGGACGCCACGCTCCCAAGCCTCTGAAGTCTTGCCACTCCACAGTTGCAGGCATAGGATGTTGGAAAGAATCTTCGACTGTAGACTGAATGGGATCTCGTACCCCTTGGGACATTCAAATCTCTTTGCCAGGAGATCGGGGCAATCCACCAGTCCATTAATCAGTTTGAACAGAAAAAACATATCACAGATGACACGTCGCTGATGGAGAGGTTGTAGAGAAAAGAGCTGCTCCAGTTGTGGTATTGGTGTTTCCAAGTAGGTGAAACCCAACCGAACCCCAAGCATCCTAACAAATCGAGCCTGTACTCTGCTCAGCTCTCTATGTGGCCCAGTTGGTAAGGAAACCAAACCACACTACCATACTCAAGCAAGGGACGCACCAATTAATTGTACAGGACAAGCAAAGATTGAGGGGCGCTAAAGCCTCTTGTTGACCTTCCTAACAGGGAATATGCCTTGGAAGTGATGCAAGCAATATGATCAGCAGAACTTAAATTACTGGTCATAATAACCCCAAGATCCCTCATCCGAACGACTATTTCAAGGATCACACCTCCAACACGATAATTAAAGTTGAAATGCAAGGCAGCACGTGAGAAAGAAATTACTTTGCATTTTGATATGTTCAGGACCATGGCATTTTCCTCACACCAACCCACAATGTTGTAGAGCGATCTCTGAAGATTCTCCTGATCAAATGATGACAGAACCCTAGTATAAATCTTCATATCATTCGCAAACAGAAGAAAGTTAACTGGACATAGTTTTAGAAATATCATTTATATATACGATAAACAATAGAGGTCCTAAATGGGAGCCCTGAGGGACACCAGACAGTACAGGGAAAGATGCTGAGACAGATCCATTACACTTTACATACAGGGTACGGTCGCCAAGGTAGCTCGCCAACCATTTTAAAAGCTGGCCACCCACAATGACCCCAATACAATAATCGTTGTACCGCTTGGTCTACGTCAGCGGCTGGTGACAGCTGAGTAGCATCAGAACTAAAACTAATGAACAAGTTTAGTACCAATTGTACTTTCCTTTTCTCGAGCACGTTCCTTTGAGAAGTAATCTTATCAACACAGTACGAAATTTCACGCAATATAGTTATTTTCTAATTGCCATTCATTTAAGTTCTGTAAAGGAAACTCGATGAATTGCTCTCGGTTCCTCATAAAAGGACATGGTTGATTAGTAATTTCGTTACGACTTCACAAACAAATAAACTGTGTAAAATACTTCATTATAACTTTTAAAGTAAAATAATTGGACTCTTCAACCAATTAACCACCACCAATCAGTTTTCTTCGTAGTACTTTGTATAATTGGACAGACTATAGTTAACCTTGTGAGATCAACGGAATGATAATGCTGGTTATAATTACTTTACTTTTGTGTTTTTTGTGAATGTGCTTGTTGTGAGGATGCAGTAATACAGCTGTAATAGTGTCACGTATTACAAAAAAGTTTTATGAATAAAGATAAAAATGTTGATATTGATGGGATCTCCCGCCTTGAGATCGGCGTCTATTCAGGTAAACCAAGTGTTTGTTTTGTAGGAATAAATGTGTTACAGCTCGTCATTAAATTAGGGCATTATTTTTATACGTTTAAAAATTATCAGTGTAAATTTATTTAGTATTGACGTTTTTAAAACTTACCCAGTGTATCTCACAAAATTGTCACAATCTATTGCACGATTACATGCATTGAATTGGCAATAAATTACCTATACTCTATACAATAAGTATATTAACTGTATTTTCATCAATCATTTTACTCAAACCTTTAACTGTCATAAATAACTATTTTATGTTATTTATAAAAAGTAAACTCTACTACGTCTAATCAGGTAGTACTAGAACACTAGACTATGTCTAGACTTGATGTAACATCGAATTAAATACGGTTAGACTTACAGAAAAATTAAGACTTTATTCACTGACATAGCAACTCCCCATTGCCGTATTACAAAATAGTTAGGTTATTATTTAGTTATATAATCTCAGATTTATGTTGCAAGTTTAGTTACAATCAAAATACATTTGTTATAAAGATACAGTTTTTGAAAAAATTGTAGCCTATTATACAATAAGCTACAACTGTGAATATTTTATTTAAATTTTTATAAAAATACTGTTTTGTGATCACAGTAATGTTTGTGAAGTTATATATAATCCACCTGATTTAGAGATATGAATAAATATAAAAGTAAAATACTAAAAGTTGTTCTTTCTTGAAATATTTGTGAATGAGATTTTAAAATTCATGCCGAATTGCTATCATTATACCGAATTATCAATTGATTTTAATTACATCTAATTACACCAATCTCTGATAACATTAGGAAAAATGGTTATTCTAGAGGGGTGTCCTGAGTTTAATATTTCCATCTTTGTCCATTAAAGGTTGAGCAGGATCCATCCATTCTTTTTAACTTAATTAATTTCAATGAGCTGCCATTTTGTACTGGGTTGAGATGTAAAGTTCTAGTTTCCACTATTCTTCTTTTATTAATACCTTTCAAATAAAGTGTCACTTAATGGGTCTTTACATTTAAAATCTTTGATCCCATTTTGGGAAATGGGCAAAGTTTTAACAGTGACTAAATAGTTCATTTATATTTCCTAGAAAGGTGTCTCCAGTTCCATCCTTCCATCTTATCCATTAAAATCTAAACAGAGTGTATCCGTGTATCCATACTTTAACTCACACTGTATATAGGGTGTATCCGTAATGCGTGTAGATATTTCAGAAGGTGATTCTATGGACCAAAATAAAAAAGAATTTCCTGTAAATTTATGTCCTAAAATACTTGTTTTCCCAGATATCCACCTTACTTTTACTAAATAATTTATATATCTAGAACGGCTTGACCGATTAAGTTAAAATTTTGCATATTGCTCATCCATACAAATACCATGTTTGAATAAAATAATCATTTAGTTCCTATAGTCCGTTTCAAAATGGCGGCCATATTAATAACTAACTTAAATAACTAAAAAACTGTAACATTTATGAAATGTTTTGACAATTATTTGTACACTGTTATTTTATCTTGTTAATATTTTCTGGTTAGTTTAATAATGTTATACTGTACTTGTAAATATTTATACAATGTTGCGTCTGAAAAAGTACTATAAGGCGTACGAAAATTCATAAAGAGTTTACTTTACCAATATTTGGTTTTTTATTCTTGTAAGAAGTATACATTTTGTATCGATGTATAAATAAATATATAGGGGCTTAAATATAATATTATATTTAATCCCCTTTTATTTATGTTATCCGTTGTCGGAAAAAACAATAACTTCGCACAGTAGATAACTGTAAATGTTTAAAATAGTGACTACGACAATATGGCGGTAGATTGTCGACACTGGTGCCTTCATAGCATTCATTTTCTAAACATATTACATTATTAAGAAACTTATTGTCAGCATTATTAATGTTTTATTAAAATATAAACTATGTTGCCTAATGAGTCGACAAAATTTCTCTTGTAAACGTGTTCATTTGTCTGTAAATGTGCCCGTGCATGTTTTTTACTATAAGATGAAGTAACTATGAGACAAAATACCAACTAAATATTATTTGTTTTGTTTTATCCCAATTATCAATTATTATATATTAAAATCGTCATTGAACATCATGCAATATTATACGTCTAACTTTCACTATAAAGTAGGAGTAAGACTAGGGTTACTAACCGAGAGATAATCTGTTCGATTCCCGGGGCTGGTTAAGCTAGCAACCTGGCGATTGCCAGTTTGCTGGCAACATTTTTGATATTGTTAGGAATAAGTTTTCTGGTGCCAGAAGCTGATAAACTATCTCTGTATGCCAAGGCTTTTATAAAAGTTTGGTGTAACTTATAAAACTGACACTGGCGTAGAAAACCGTTAAATCCAGGGAAATGCTATTGGCCTACTTAACTGAAGGTTGTCATCTGTTAATTTTATTTTTTCATTAAAGTTTTAAACTGTGGATCTTAAATAAATAATACAACATATGCTACTTACCGAGACCAAACTTTCACTTGTAATACCAAATTTTCATTGCTCAGGTGGTCTTGAGGTACTGGAATTGTGCTTCAAGCCTTACTATGTACCAACTATTTCAATATGACTTTTAAAATATTTACCATTTTTACATACTATTTCATCGGAATATGTGATCGAATAGCAGGTATCTTGATGATTTTACCTTTGTAAGAGACGTGAAATGTTCAATTAGTATTATAGACTAAAGAAAATTTAAAATGTTTCACTAAATTATCAAATAATTAATATCTTTTTACCACTTCATTCAGGTCGCCGTGAGTGTGTTGGCCAACTGGGGCATGCTAAACACCGGCATGTCTATGGCATTCCCTTCCGCGGTGGTACCACCATTACTGGGCTCTGCTCCTGGCCTACATGCATCCGTGGATGAAGCTTCTTGGATAGGTAAGGCAAGAAAAGTCTGCCATAGAAAATAATGTTTAATCAAACCCATTTCCAATTGAAATTTAAATATGTTAAATCACATAATTGTAGGCAACAGTTGGCAATTTTGTAATATAGTTTGTCGCGTTTCAGCCAGCATGTCTATGATGACAGCGACGTTTGCGTGCCCGGTGTCCGGCCAGCTGATAGACAGGATCGGCCGGCGCAAGGGTCTGATACTGCTGAGTCTCTTGGCTGCCATAGGCTGGCTGCTAATGGCAGTTATCTCACAGACCCTGTACGCCCTGTATGCCGGCAGACTTTTCACTGGCTTCGCGACAGGCATGGCCTCCAGTATCTCTGCGGTCTACACCTCTGAGGTCACCGTTGTCTCTCTCCGCACCACTCTGGTCAGCTTCTCTCCGATCATGTTGGCTGCTGGAGTCTATCTCGTGTATATCTGGATATTGTTCTATCAGGTGGTTCAGTTTTACTTCAGTTCAAGTCTTGTTACTCTACGTTGTAATAATGCCCCACTTAAGTCGCCTTCAGTGGGGGAGAGTGTTGTGCCTTAGAACACTTTTTAAAAATCTTTTTTTATTATAAAACTAAGAAACTTATTCCAGTGGTCTCTTAGGTTTTAAAACAGTACATTCTATTCTCTATCAAACTGTGTACCTTTTGAATTTTTATTTTTATTTGTAGGCTGATACAGTAGCAATTAATAAAACCTTACAAGTGTTCCAAGATACAACATGATCATGTACCTTGGAACGCTACCTTATGTACCTTGGAACACTTCCATGTATTACCTTGGATTATTGACGTTAGGTGGGAAAAAACAACTCTAATAGGTTTAAACTATATTTTTTAATTACAAATCCACATTACACCTACTAATATTCTTAAAAAGACCTTTGCAAATTAATGAATGGAAATTCTTTCTTTCCGATAAGTTAAAAAATAAAATTGAATAGTCAACAAATCACATAGAGGAAATCAAGAACAAAAATCACAAATATAAGTCTTCCAGCCTTTCCCTTCTGATCCTGCACAAAGTTCATGAGCCCATCGCTTACATACTGAACATCGTATCCACTGTTCACCACTACAGTCTGTATTGTAGGCTTGTGAACAAAACATACATTCTTCATCTGCACCATTTTCATCGTCTGTCTCTACAATCGGGACGATATCGTCATCTGAGGAAGATGAAGAAATATTACGTTTTAGTTTAATCCTTTCCTTCTTTTGTTTTTTGATATTTTTCCACCAACAGGAATAAGCTCACATGTTGACAACTTCGACTTTTCTTCACCAAAGTCTAAGCTTTTACATCCTTTTTTGGCCTTCAACTTTGCAACCTTCTTTTGTTTTTCTGTTTTCTTTAGTTCTTTCTCTTGACGAATCTTTTCTTTTTCTGGGGTATCTGTTGGAATCAAAGTTCTTCCTGGTTTTCTCCCTCTTATTTATTTATTTTATTCACCAACGGCATACACCATATTACACTATTACAAAACAAATATAAAGATGGCCAACAAGTGTAACAAGATTAAAAATAAGTATTAATAATTAAATTATGAATAAATTATGTGAGACAACTATTATATAATAATGGAGTTCATGCAAAGAAAGCAAGCAACAACTACTATACTATGCAAGCGAAAACAAGAATTTAAATGTAAAATCATTAGAAAAATAACTTTAGAAAAAATAACAATAAGTTAACAATATAAAAATAAGCAGAGAAAACAAGCAAATAACTGTAATAAAATATGTAAATATTAATAGAAATAAATAAATATATATATATATATATATATATATATATATATAAAATAACAATGTAAAGATATAACAATAGACAAAGATAACAAGGAATAAATATGTATGACAATAACAACGTAAACTAAATGACAAGCTAACAACAAAATAAATTATAAAAGTAGCACATTGGAGGATGAAGCAACACTGATCAGGCTTTCATCAGCAGCAGCACGCCGAACCGCACCCAGGGCTGCAACAAAGAGGTCGACTGAAGAGCCAATGTCGTTCCCGAAATGCATGAGTCTAGGTAAGGGACTAAATCGAGGATAGTTCGTCCCAGCATGGTCAGGCTCGAAGAGGCGCTGATGTCTGGTGGATCTGGCAGGAACGCGGAAGTTGATTGACTCCAGTAAGAAGGGGCTGCTGACTTGGTTACTGAGGAGCTTGGAAAGGAAGATACAATCAGCCACCCTCCTCCTGCGCTCAAGACTCAGAAGACCATAAGCAGCTGACACCTCATTGATTGGAACTTCACGAAAGTCAAATCCCGCACGACATCCCAGGAACCTGATGAAACGTCTTTGCACCGACTGGAGATGATGAATCTGGCAGAGCTGATATGGAGACCAAACTACGGAGGCATACTCAAGTAACTGTCGGACAAGGGACTTGTAGAAAATCGTAGAGGCATGGGTATTCAAGCCGTGTTTTGAAGAACGGAGGACCAAACCAAGCATACGAGAGGCCCTGGCACAGATTTGACTGATGTGGGGACCAAACTCAAAAGAAGAGTCAATAAGAACACCAAGGTCCTTGATGGTATTGCATCTTTCCACCCGGTCGCCATCGAGAAAGTAGTCGGCTACCACTGGATTTAATTTCCTATTGAACGTTATCAACTTGGTCTTGGAAGGATTCACAGTCATATCATTCACACGACACCAGTCAAAAACATCGTCAAGAGCATCCTGCAGAGACTGGCAATCATTCTGAGATGCAACCTCCACGAACAGCTTGATGTCGTCCGCAAAGAGAAGAAAGGGAACCTTGATGGCATGCTTAATATCACTGATAAAGATTGAAAACAAGAATGGTCCAAGGTGAGACCCCTGTGGAACACCAGAACTTGCAGTAAAGCTAGTTGAGACGCCAGAATCAAGGCGCACGGCAAGTTGACGATCGGTAAGATAGCTGCTAAACCATTGCAACATTGTGCCAGAAAACCCGTAGCCCTGTAGCTTCGCAAGAAGATGACGATGGTTGATCTTATCAAATGCCTTGCTAAAGTCTATATAAACGGTATCAACTTGATTTCTGCGGCTGAAGGCCTCCATCACCATGTACTGGAGTGATAGAAGGTTTGTCACGGTGGAGCGACCGGAGGTGAAACCGTGTTACTCATCAATAAAAACTTGTTTAAATAGAGGCTGAACCATATCTAAAACGAGGCTCTCAAAAACCTTACTAAGGACGGATTGTATGACTATGGGCCTGTAATTGGTAACATCATGACTATCACCAGATTTGAATATTGGGACTACAAATCCAACTTTCAATGTTGAGGGGAAGATACCAGTAGATAGGCTGAGATTGAACAAGTGATGGATTTGAGGGACCAGTTCAGAATGACAGAACCTGAGTACTTCCGGGGGGATGCCATCAGGACCGCTGCCCTTGGTGGAATCCAAGAGGACGAACTTCCTTTCAATGTCTTCAAGAGTGACTGCACATTCAGATATGATGAATGGAGTGTACAAATTGGGCACAGGCAGCTCATCTTGAGACACAGTGGATTAGGCCGACGAGAAGTAGTCAGCAAACAGCTCGCACATCTCATCAGAGCGGAAAGCCTCAGTAGCGTCATGTTTAAGGGAGCTTGGCATGGAAGACGTCCGATTGAGGTCCTTAACAAAGCTCCAGAAGATCTTTACATTAGATGAAATGGTAGTATTGACATGGTTGCTGTAGCTCGAACGACAGTCCCTGGAGACAACCCTGCACCGATCACGAATGGTGCGAAAGTTATTATAGTCGACAAGGTCAAAGGATTTCTTGAACTTCTTATGTAGAGTCTTCTTGAGAATTACAAGCTCCCTAAGCTCCTTGGAGAACCATTTGGGAAAGACATAACAGCTAACAGCCTTCCATGGAGAGTGATAATCAACAAGTTCACTAAGCTGTGTGCAAAAGTTGGAGAACAGAAGATTGACGTCAGTGCAATCATAGTCGAGCTGAATGGCACCAAGCTCGAGATAATTTTTAACCTGCACTAGGTTACATCTTTTAATGTTCCGAATGAAGGTAGGACGCTCAGGGCACCCTCCGATAAACATCATATCCAACAAAACCAAGTTCAGAAGAAGCGATTGTGGAATTCAGATTTGTTTCAGTGAGAATTATAACATTATTCAAGGATAAGGGAACCAAGGCATGCAAAGAGGAGAGTTTGGAACGAATACCATTAACATTTTCATACAAAAAAGACAAGTGAGGTGTGCCGTTGGTGATTATACATTTTTTGACTAAACGATTTTTGGAGTTTCATTAATATATTTAATGGTAAGATTCTTCTCTCCAGACTCTGATCGACGAGACAGCTCTGCCCTAAGATTCTTGAGATGTTCAGCTTCTTTTCTGAATCTATCACGACTGATAAGACACTCCAGTGAAATTTTCACCAAGTCCTCGTAGAAACTCCCTGGTAGCTGTCCTAGTGACCATGCGAACAGAATCCTCACAGCCAACAATCACTTTGATCGGGCGGGGTTTGTCCCTCTTCTATTTATCTTCCGAGCGTGGGCTTTAGGGTAGGGTTGCACTTCTTCTGGAGTTATGGTTCTTCGACTTAGCAGGATTTATTCTGTAATTGAATCACGGTTTGGAGAAAAATTGCTAGGAGAAGATTGCTCACTCATTCCAGCACCGACGCTAAACACGTCATTGTATCCTGAACCAATGATCATTTCTGGTTCTTGGTTTGAAAAAGAAGCACCAGAAGAAACTGAAGGAGCAATTTCGTTGTCTGGCATTGGTCGATCAGTTACTGATGAACATAAGAAGTCGTCATCTGTAAAGACATTCTTATCTGAAGGACATATCCCAGGTAATTTGAATCCACTTATAATGTTTTGGATCGAAAAGGCCCGAGGGAACACTGCCAACCACTTCTGCAACAGTGTAGATATCAAACGTCTTGCCTGGGTTGTTCAAATGCCAATCATCGAGAGCTTGGTTATAATATGTCTTCAATGGCCCATATACTATGAGATCCAATGGCTGAAGCTTATTGGAACAATGGGGAGGAAATGTAACCATGACTATTCCAGCCTTGGATGCTTTATCAATTGCTTCAATGGACAAATTAAATGTGACTCGTGGTTATCTAGCAGCAATAGAACTCGTTCTTTTTTTGAACACTTGACATGATCAATAAAATGATCCAAGAAAATTAAAAACGTTTTTTCGTTAGACCACCCCGTAGGGGTAGCAGCCTTGTTCCTGTAGGTGCTGCTAAAATCATTCTGTCCTTGAAAAATACCCTAGGAAAGATCAACATTGGAGGAGTATGATTTCCAATTGTATTAATGGCTACTAGCAATGTAACTAATGTGCCTCTCTCTGCAGAGGTAACGCCTCCTACCTGCTTAACCCCCTTAGGAGCTACAATGGGTCCTGGTGTCTGCACTGTTGTCAGACCTGTCTCATCTAAGTTCCAAATTCGATGAGCAGGAATAGGACCAAAACGGTTGTGAACATCGACGAGATTGTCAAAAAAGGAATTCACATTATGCCTGTTAAAACTAGTTGATCTCGATAGGCTAGTAGGTTCGGGTTTTCTGATTGACAGGTTATCACTATGCCTTTTTAAGAATAGCCTCATCCATTGTTCACCAGCGATTTTCTCAACTCCCAATTTTCAGGAATCTTTTTACTGTTTGCGATTGCAAATTTGTACGCTAAAAGTCTTACTCCTTTTTTAGACAGGCCATAATTCATGTTCGCTACTTTTTTATGTAATCTACGAGCATCTTCTCTTTCTGTTCACTAAAGATACGATTGACATCATAATTTGGAGTGTATTTAAAATTACTTTGGCCGGCCTGCTTAAACTTAGCTAAATTTTTAGAGAGGGTAGCCAATTTAAGGTTATAAACTTTGCAAGCTTCTCGGATGGATATTTTTGTATCATCAGTGGCAGTAACTGCTTTCAATGCTTGGAGCATATTATTTGGATCAACAACTGTCCTTTTTACACCAGATTAACATCGTGGCATTTTTAACTGAAACAAAAAAAGAACAAACTGTAACATAATGTACCTAGGAACATGTTCCAAGGTACATCATGGTATTGTGTTCCGTGGTACACGAGTTAGCCATTTAAATAAACTTACATTTATAATTTGGAGGTTAGGTGAATAGGAACTATCAAACTTATGTTATTACTCACCAGAAGACGCTGAGTGAAGTAGCATAGGAAGTAAATAAATAAACAGTCCCTGTTGTCTAAGAAACACAAAAAAGGTTAAACGGAAAAAATTACTTTTGGCTCTGTACAACTTTTCTTTGCCACAAAAAACACAAAACACATTTGATTCCGCTTAAACTCAAACTGAACTGCACTCTAGTGGAGGATTATCAAAGCAGTTACTCAGTTTGCCGTTAGGTAGCAGCACTTACCATAATCTCCATGTGTTCCAAGGTACACCGTTCTCAAGGTACAACACTCTCCCCAGTATGATTTACTAATTCACAGAATTGTATACAAAACAATTTAGTACACAGTCTAACTTAAAATATGACAAGCATTTCTGGACAGTTGGAGAAACAAAACTGTTCACAGCATTGGTGGAATAGACTTAGTATCAATTGAGTCTAAAATACTGTAATTTAAGTTACAACAAATCAATGTTAATTTAAATAGCCTTTACTGCAAATTTCAATGTTAGAGAATTAAAATTGCGAAAGTTATAATCGAACTACATATTTCTAATCAAAATGTTATATTTTTACAACTTAAGTCAATAGAAATAATTTTGTTGTACTTTACAGCTGTTTAAGATGCTATGCTTGTACGTTGAAAAAATGCGGGTTGCTAAAGATACACAATTAGCTTTGAGTTGAGTAAAATACATGTATTTTATATTCTGGTAAAATGTATCTACATAAATTAATAACATGTAATAAAATTTAAGAATACATAATAATCATCACACTCATTTGCAACATTCTTTGGAACTACAAACCATACCACACAGTAAAAAAGGTATCATGCTTCCTTATTTTCAATTAATTTTTCATCTAAACATTGAATTTAACAATCGGCTTAGAAGAATACGATGAAGAGATTCTCTATGTTTCGTTATTGCTGATGTCTGAGTCAACCCTGTTATGGACTAGTGCTATAGAGAGCTACAGGTTGTGAAGCTTGACAAGATAAGAAATTAAGGCTTGGGTGGTAGTTGATGTAATCTAAAAAGCTGCGTTTACAGTGGCAAGAAGCTGCCTGTCTACGTTTGAGCACGACAATACAAATTGCTAATCTAATCGGGCGCAAGAGTTACCTGTATCGGCCAGTTATAAGAATTTGAGAGCAGTGCGGAACAGTAAAACTGCCTTGTTTAGTTGTTAGTTGTTCCTTTATTGCAATAAACAATTGACAAAATCGTAATGCAAACGACCTTTTCCTAAAATTGATTTACCCATTTGTAAACCAATTGTCTTAATTTATCATATGCACAGTTAATTCTTGTATGCGTGCATGTTTCTTCTATCAGAAAAAAAGAAATAAGATAATGAAAAATGCTAATTTCCATTCCAGCCGCACATCGTAAATTCATTAACACAGTAAATGCAATTGAAAACAAAAAGTGTCTTAATCGATATTTGAACTATTTGGGTTAATTGATTCATTTGAGATCCCAGGAAGCTTATCCAT
This sequence comes from Homalodisca vitripennis, assembly GCF_021130785.1. NCBI lineage: Eukaryota > Metazoa > Arthropoda > Insecta > Hemiptera > Cicadellidae > Homalodisca > Homalodisca vitripennis. The sequence continues at coordinate 52,736,128 of NC_060211.1, read as the reverse complement.
TATCTTGACTGCAACTTGAAAACGGCAATTATTCGAATATAGTCAGTCTTTCTATGCTGTACAGTTCTGAAGTTGTAACTGCCTCTGGTGGACGTCCTTGCCCTGAATCCGTTCGCATTTGAATCGGAAGTACAGGATGACATCGATATTGTAGTAGAGGCTGGTTACAGTCAACAATCCAATCTCCCCGAAGGCAATTTTTACACGACTCTCGATTTTAATTTCAAAATTATTCTGACAGCTCTTTAGTATTCTTGTAAAAATTTTTGAAGTTCGTAGTCCAAACCCCATAGTCTCAAACCGTAGTCTAAGCGTGAATGTACTAGGACAAAGCCAGTTTTTAGTACATCCAATTAGCATAATTTTGCTAGATTGAGTAAGACATAAATGCCTGATGCAAATTTTGAGCAAACACTGTCGATGTGGTCGCTCCAGGTCACTTCCCGGTCCAGGTGCATCCCAAAAAAACTTGGTGGATTCGGATTCATATAGAATAGCTTCTTCGGCTATCACAATTGGTCAGTAATTGTCTTCATTTTGACGGAGACAAAAGTGTATTATATTAGTTTAGGCACAGTTTGTTTTCATATTTATGTTTGAAAAGTATTCGATACATACGTTTAGTTCAGTAAAGGTTTTGATCTCAAGACATAATACGATTTTTATTTCATGCAGAATTGCATCGTCCGCATATTGAATCAATTCTCTATGTTATATTGATAAAACCAGCACGTACGAATAAACGAGAAAAAAGGTTAGCCCCAGAATTGTCTGTTGTAAACAGACCCGTACCGCGAGCACGGCCATTAAGATGGTTTAAGAGTGGGAGGGGGGAGCAGCAGGGAGGTTTTTGTCCGTAATAAGGTGTTAGCTTTACTATATCTCTTTATTTACTTTATATCAGTGTACACTCAAAAAAATATTAAATCTTTTAGTTAACACATCATAATTATCCTACCGGTCATAAATCAAATCTTGTAATTCCGCAACACCAATCAAGTATGCACAAGTCAATAGAATATTTTGGCCCGAAAATATTTAATAACCTTCCTGTAGCAGTTAAGGACTGTACCAATGGACATTCTTTTTATTAGTAAAACGTTTTATTCACTGAAATAGTTTGTAAGCACTGAATGGGACATGAAATTATGATTATTTTAACCTATATTTATTAAACATTCACTTAAACTGGCTAGTAATTTTAATTAATTTTAGTTTAGAATACTAAAATAAACTGAGATGTGTCTCGGAACAATCTACAAGTTGTCCATGATAATAAATAAGTTTTATTTGATTTGAGAATTATGCAAAAGAACTTGCGCAAGTTCTCCCGCACCTTAAATCCTCAGTATAAACGCAGCCTCAGATTTAATGCAAAAGATTATATTTGGAAAAAATAATCACTAATTTTTCACTTTTGATTATTTGTAATCTTGCAGGACTGGAGAATACAAATAACTTAATAATAATAATGATTAAACCTCTAATCTATATCATTTGAAATTATGCGTATGTTTGTTTGTTCTTTTTTGTGTAACACCAGCCAATTAACAAATTGTGGTTCGATGTTAGCACATGAAATATATTGCAATAAATATACCGAAATCTACTGATGAAAAGACCAAAGTAACAAATTGGCTGTTTTTCCGTGATTTTATAAAAATGGTGCCTGACCCATTGTATAGATTTGTTTCTCAATGGTGGATTGCAGAAGTAAAATAATGAAGAAACAAGGTATTTTCTGGTAACTAATACTCAATTGTTCAGAACTCCTGGGTCGAGGTCTCGTATTTCGCATTTGGATTGAGTATGATATCATTGGTACTGACGCCGCTGCTGCCAGAGAGCCCGATGTGGCTGCTGAGCGGAGGCCGTGCTGAGGAAGCTCTGCAGGCTCTGCAGAGACTGCGAGGAGCGTCAGCCCCCGAGCAGGTCAAGGAGGAGCTGGACAGCTTCAGCGGCAGAGCGAGCGACAGGCAGCAGACAACCTCCTGGCTCTCCGCCTTCCACAAACTGCAGAGGCCTCAAAGCTACAAGCCGCTCCTTATAATGCTTACGTACTTTCTCTTCCAACAAATGTCTGGTGTAACGCTAGTTTTAGTTTATGCAGTGAGTATATAACTAGAAAACACGTAATTCTTCCAGGAGGGTTACTTATTTTGTCCAAGTATTGATAGTCTAAGTTTAGAGATATAGAGACTCTTATATAACCCAAAACGACCGTCTAAAACGCTAACAGCCCAGAAAGAAGTGTAAAATTATTCAACTTATATTTAAACTGCATTTACCACAGGCAAGTTATTCTTTGTATTTTGCTTCGTTCTATTCTTTAACATTCATAAATTCAAAAAAACCTAAAATTAAATATAAGAAATACGAAATTGCAGGCTGTATTGTTAATCTCAATTTTAGTCTTAGGCGCTGTGACGTGAGATTCTCACCTCTTCATAGTCTGTCGAGTTTATGTCAGTGTAACCACTACGAGACACTAAGAAATCTATCAGTTTCGGGTTGTTAGAGTTAGTTAAGTCAATTTTTATTACTTATAAACGTATTATTTATATGATACCCGCTGGTTTTCATGGATGTTGACTTTAAATGGCATCATTTTGTAGTTTAAAAATAATATATGCAAGGATTTTCAAATTTTTTTTACAAAATAGCTGTCAAGTGAAAACTGAATATATTCGACATATTTTTTCTTGTATAATGCTGTTCTAGATAGCCAGCTAAGTAATTTCGTGACATTCTTTATTTACCTGAGCTATCTTAACGTTCTCAATCTTAAAAACAATAAATAACCATCATGGCTCTGAAGGCTTCAAAATGAATTAACACTGGTATCTTAAAGAGTTAGACAGAGGAATAACAAATAATTTAAAATTCTTCACAATGCAATTTTCGTACCAGAATCCTTTACAATAGACCTTTCAGAATTAGGAACAAAATACAAAATATATGTTTCCTTATATGCATGTCTCTAACAAAATTCTAATTCTTTCAATGTTTAAACTATTCATCTTAAATAATGTGCGTTAATACAATAACTGAAGCTTAAAATTGTAACTTTTGTAATGCATTAGGCTGAAATTCCGTGGTGTATCTCAGTACTATATACATTCTTTATATCGACTGAAGATCTTCGTATAACAGAAAGGTTATCTTGTATTAAGATGAATCAAGTTGGACTTATCGATATGAAGTTGATACTTGTAATACACAGTTTTCCTTTGCTCAGGTGGACTTTGCTCGAGACGCCGGGATCATGGCTGAAGCCTACTACATAGCGTTAGCTATGTCCTCTGCTCGCATGCTCGGTACTTTTCTCGCAATCTGGATCTGTAGCTTGTGGGGTAGGAGACTCCCTGCTGTACTCTCTGGAACCATCATGAGTGTGTCCATGTCGGGCTTGGCGCTATCGGTCTCCCCGTTCTTGTCACTGCCGTTGTGGTTGGTCTCCGCCCTCTCTGTCACCTTCGTGACCTCCAGTGCCATAGGCTTTGCTGCCCTACCCTTGTCTATGACTGGCGAGGTTTTCCCGACAGATGTGCGAGGGGTGAGTGGCAATAGTTTGAGAAATATGAACAATTCGCCGTACAGATTGTTTGAAATATTCTTATCTTCACTTGACATATCGTTATTTTAGATGTTTTAACTGTTTGTAAACACCTTTTTAACAGGTAATCTGTAAAGATCTGGTAAAGTATACGATCTGATAATATTATGTTTCATTCCGTACATGGTGTGAGCAAGAAAATAAAAGTCGAAGAGTATGGAAGGAATATAATTGCCAGTGAAATTATCGAGGAGTAATTTCTTAAAGAGGTTGAAAATGACAACACAGTAAGTGTGTGAAGAGAGGAAGATATAAAAATAGGTACATCTCGTGGGGGAATTGGCTAGGGTAAGGAACGTTTAGAGGAAAAGTGGGATTCTATGATGCTATAGCAAATTTGTAGGGTAACAGATTACGTAGTTGCCACAAGGGGTAATGATGCGGTCATATCGGAATATGATGCGGAATATTGCAGAGGATAGAAGCTCAGCTGTTTGCTCTTTGTGGAAGAACAGGAATATAAAGACTTCAAGAAGGTTGTGCGAAGTGTAGAAGACACTTGCACACCGTCTTACAGAGGGTTGGTATGTTACACGGTCTTGTACACAAAGTGAGGGTGTGCCTTCAATAGTTCAGAAGAAGAATACGAAAAAAATAATGTCGTTTTGACTTGTGCCGGTAGTAGAGTTCTTTCTCACTTAGCATCTTTCTCTAAAGGTGCGTCTAGTGGGGACATACTGTGTGAACTCCAGGCGTATTGTGTGTTGCAGCTGCTGATGTTTTTTGTAAGGGTACTAGAAACATACACAAGAAGCTGCAAGTAATGTGAAATATAAGAGAAGATGACTGGCGAAACTTTTATTGGATGTTAATCTTTGTCTAGCTAGTTGGCCTGAAGTGTGAAAATTAGGGTACGGATCGATGTGTGCTGGAGGTTTACGATAGGATACCCTTAGTGATCAGTGAGCGATCACGAGAACAGTAAAGAGGCAAAAAATGTGGTTTTAGTGGATAGTGGAGATAACTGAAAAGAGGGTATATCGATAAGAACTAAGTATAAATGACTGAGAAGAAGAAATAAGGGTGAGAATATTGAGCAGGCAAGAACAAGAAGACGTTAAAGAAGATATAAAATGTGTAAAAATGTGTTGCTGGAAAATTATTATGCGAAAGAAGACAAATTTGGAAAGTTTTACAAAGAGTTCACAGGTAGAGAGAAGGAAAATTGGACGACACTAAGTGTATAATATTTACAATTATGTTTGGTTAGAATAATATTTCTAAAGAAATCCTGATAATCCTGATGACAGGACAAAAACTTCAATTAACATCTGTGATATTCTCATCTAGTTTTGCCTCTACAACGTGTTCTTCTCTTGTGATATAAGAAAGGTGTGCCCTAGCGATCAACGCTTTCTGCGCTTTTTGCGTTCTGATCTCTCTCGACTTCTCTCCGTCTACTAGCTCACAACTGTGGTATATGGTATTGAACAGCTCTTCTTATCTGGCCAACAAAACTTTGAGGCAATCAACTCAAGGTGGAGGTGCACGCTTCCCTCATACAGTCGAAGTCCTTACCCATCAAATTTATATGGATGACATCAACACTGGTTCTAACAGTGTCGAAGAAGCACTAGAGCTTCAAAGCCAACTTACCCAACTTCTAAAAGGCTTAGAAAATGAGTTTGCAACTCTCCCAAGCAAGGGCTTCCTCGAGATCTCTGTGAGACTCCTGTCTTTTTACGGTAATCAGATGACCTCCACTTTACTATATTATGCCAACATTGGCCCTCTCAAAGTGGTTCTTTCGCTTAAAAAAAGACTTCTCCTTTGATGCCCATACTAAGCGTAAAGCGCTTAGCCAAGATCTTTGATCTTTGATCTTAGCCTATGACCTTTGTGGTTTTCTCTCTTCCTGCATAATGCCCGCTAAATGCTGTTTTGGATCTCTGGGAATGATTTGGATGAACCCCTCCCTATTGGACTTGCCCAGAAGTGGTCCCTTTGTAATCATTTAGTCAGAGTGTACTGTCGAAGCTCTTCTCGATATGACCCAGTCCGGTAGCGGGCACTCCTTCATCAAAGTGCGGGCATTGAGTCAATAGCCCCTTTCTACCCCGTTAGTCAGATTGTACCGTCAAAGCTCTTCTCGATATGACCCAGTCCAATAGCGGGCACTCCCTCATCAAAGTGCGGGCAATGGGTCGATTGCCCCTTTGTATCTCGTTAATGTGCGATATACATATGGAATCCGTTTAACCAAGTGTCCCCACCCTGATGCCAGTGACTATTGTGGAGTTTTAGAGGTTCCTACCCATGGGAGCATTTAGGATTCAAGCTAGAGGTGTGCATGGCTTGAAGAGAAGACGATGATAGTGAGTTGGCATCGCTCCTAACAAAACCTTTTCGTTATTATTATATTCTGGCCCTTCCTACCAATCTATCTGCTTTTTTCTATAATCTATCAATTAATTGCTTCTCCGAAACCCGTTGTAACTCTCTTTTTAATTTATTGTTAGCTCGTTAGTATCTGAATTATTATTCACTGGGTTTGAAATGGAGGACGGAATATTTATTTTAGCCATGGAAGAGACTTCTAAGAGGCTTCTGATGGGGTTTGCTACTAGGTGATAAACCTGAGAAATATTGTAAATATCAACATGAGTTCACAGATGATTTTGGAGGTCATACAAAAGATTAATCCACAGAATAAGATCTAATAAAAGAACCATTATTGCAAAATTGAAAATTACGCGGATATGAATAAATAAGTATAGTGAAGTGCGGAAGAAAATTTTGAAGTAAGAAGAAAGTTTAGAGGAAGTTAATAAAACACCTATGTGAGTAGTAAAGATATAGATTTTTGATAGTGTACGTGTAGAGAGTAGTGGAACGAGAAAACTATGAAGTTGATGAAGAATAAAGGAAAGAGGTCTGGTAAATAAGTCAAAGCTTTAAGCCTAAGACTGAGGTGGGACAAGATTTTTAGTGCACACTTCCCTCATCTCTTACCCTCACATTCATTTCACCACACCCTTCTCTCCTAACTCCCAATCTTCCCTCCCTCTCCCACTTTATTTAATTTCTCTCCACCTCAGCTATCTCATCCTCCTTCCCTGTCTATTTATGTATTGGTCACTTGTTTATCTTGAAAGTAACTCACATTCACATTGGTACCTTAGGTATGCAGTGGGTTAACGTCATGTCTGGGATTCTTTGCAACCTTCGTAGTCGTGAAGATATATCCCGGTACGGTGAGAGCTGTAGGTGCATTTCCTGTTTTTGTGTTTTTCGCTGCTTCAGGAATAATGGGAACAATCTTTCTCTACGTGTTTCTTCCAGAAACACATGGGAAGACGCTTCTTCAGATAGAGAATTATTTTAAAGGTAAGCTCATGTTTTACGTTACTTAATAATAGTATACAATTTTATTATATCTTCTTTAAATAATGTAGTATAGTACTTTTCCTCTGTTCAATACTATATAGTATTCATATAATAAGACAAATGATCACATACAGATACACAAGTATGTGGTGATTTAAAATTGAAAAAATTGTAAATTTTAATGCTCTGAAATAACCCATATTGCAAAATGTCTGTTTCGTTAAGTTATGATCCTAATGTCAATGACTTTTCTTTTTTAAATATCATTGTGTTTTTATAAAATAATAATACACAAAATGAAACGGGCTTGGAACAACTCAAACTAAAATCAATAACTCGAATAAATGTTACAAGAAACATACTCGTATATGTCAACTATACGTTTCATGATCTTTATTTATTATTTTCAATTTTTATCTAAACTCACGTGTGTGAAAGAATTTTGTAGAATAAGTAAATTTTGAAATAAATAACGAGACAGGGGATTCGATGATTACATTGATTACTAGCAGTTACCCACCGCTTTGAACGCGATTTCCTATTGAATAATAGATTCATCATAGACATATTCTTTATAATGGCAGAATAAACACTCCTGCAATTATTGATTTTAACTGAAAAATATTTCAAATTCCTTATCAATTTCAGAATAACTAAAACTAAAGTTTAAAGAGCATGTTTTAAATCCCTGAAGTCGGAGGTTGAAGTGATTTTAAAAAATACCCAAATTCCTTTGCGACATTCCATAATATTTGAATAAATAGATCCAATTATTTCAGTGACATTTAAAATATATAAGGTCAGAGTAGAGAATGCTTCAGATAGAAGTCACTAGTAACCTTAGTTGCACATAACCTGTAGTGTACTGGAGCCCTATAAATATTTTTATTCAGAAGTATACATGTTTATAGTATGCATTAGTTTAGTGTTCATTGCTAAGAAATCAGAAAATCTTTATTTTTTAAATCTTCAAAAAATGTAATGGTGACAAGTTTACAATAAAATAGGTTGAATTATTTATTTACAATAGCAATGTGCAGACGCGAAGACTTTATTTAAAATGGGTCTTCGAAACGTTATTTCTTGTAGGTGTCTCAAGTTCTCTATTCCCCAGAACTTCACATGGCAAGACACAAACAAAAAAACCCTCCATTATGTGTGTGGTTATTTTTTATGTGAGTTTATTTTGGTTGTTTTTTTAAGGTTATTGTTTTTTGGAGTTGTTAAATTTCCGACCTGCATAAGGGTGTTCTTTGTGTATTTAGTAATATTATGAGAAGGGGATTGGTAGTAGTCAACAACACATAGATGTCCTAACCGCTTGGCACTTCCAGTTGAGCAATATGATCAATAGTAACTATTGATCATAACTCTGTTTGATCATAGTAACTATCATAACTGTTATGATCAAACATTTACAAATTTTGATTCCGATGTATTTGTGTCGTTAACGTGATCAGTCTGTGTGGAAATGGACTAAACCTTTAGTTTGTCTATGATGTGGAAACAGTCACTGCTACAAATTTCATTACCGTAACACTATTATCTGAAGTGTCTGTCGATTTCTCTTTGCTTATTTTGCTTGCTTTCTTTGTTGTTGGAACAACTATTATTACATTCAAGCTCCGGTGAATTTGAGGTTCAATGGTAACTACGTTACAATCATATATATCCTGTTGCTGCGTGTTTCTTTACCCATATCTGCTTCACATGCAAGCAGCTGAGCCAAGAGGTTCAGAAGAGAAGTTTACACTATGATATCTGAGTTTGAATGCAGAAATTGTGGACTCTAGAAGTGATATTTTTTCTAAAAGCTCTCCATTTAACATTATGAGGTTCTCTTTTTCCTTTTGCAGTGTTCGTATTTCACCTTCAGGGTCAAATTGGCTTATTTTCAATTATTCATTCAAAGCTTAGAATATATAAAAGTGATAAAAACGTGAATACGACAACATCGACATAAATTATTAACATGGGTTTTCAAAATACTATTACAAATTCAACCTGTTGCGTAATTGTCTCTGGAAACTGCCTGTTAATGATATATAATTAACAACTATATGAGGGAGATTCAGTGAGACCACTTAACTATACAATCTTTCACAGTCAATTCTGTTTTAAATTAAATACAAGTAATCTTAAATCAAAATTAGAAAATTTTAAATAAATTTAAAGTAATATTCTACATATTAAAGTAGTTTTTTAAGATATGTTTTTTAGAGTAGTTTATGAAATATATTTTTACATTTTATATCACTTAAGTTTAGGGTTTGGTTATAAATTTCTAGTTCTAAGTCAGTTAATCTACTTAAATCTAACTACGAACTAACTTATAATTCTATTGTAAGTATATAATTGATTTAACGATACGATATTTTTTTCTTACACCAATCATAATATTTTGTTGGATTTTAAAGGGTATGAAATATTTCTTTTGCTCCAAATGGTTATTCCATAACTTAGAAAAGACGTGACAAAAGTTGAAAATACTGATCTTTTTTTCTTTACAAATACATACTTTACATATACATACATTACATATACTTTCTTTGCCTTTAACGGTTTAAGTGATTTTTAATTGGTTCTATACATGTTTAAAATTAAATTTAAGGTTAAAGTTAAATTTATACGTATAATACACCCTAAATACTTGTAAGGTTCTATCTTTTTAACTGTCAATTGATCATCTGTTTTCTTTTATCTGTGAAATCCGTTTTGATATAGACTGATAACAAAAGAGGACCAAGGCAAGTTCCACAGGTGATTTTTTTTTAATTTTTAAATTTATTTTTTAATTGTTGTATTTCAAAATCTATTATCAAGATAGCTACTGAATAAGTCTAATATCTTACCTCTAATTGCTAGTTTTTCTAGTTAGTACAGTAATATATTAAAATCTGCAGTATCAAAAGCTTGTTTAAGTTCAAGGAATGTAAATAGTGTTTTTATCAATGCTGTTAACAACTAAATCTACTGCTTCTCTATGTTTTGTTAATTCTTAAACCATATTGCTTTCTTAATAAAAGATTATACTTTTTCCAAATAACTATACTATGTAGCACATAAAAATTTGTCAAATATCTTGTCAGTTATTAGTAATAAACTGATTGATCAAAAATTAGACAGAACTGATAAAATTCCTTAATTTTTGTAAATTGAGCAAACTATGTTTAGTTTTTCAGGAAACACTCCCATTTGAATATTTGAATTAAAAATATATGCTAGAGGTTCACTTATGATATACATCAAGTTATTAATTAGTTTAATTGGAATTTTATGTGATCCACATGCTTCATCATCCTTTAAAAGTTTCATTCTGTTTTCAATTTATTGTTTTGTAATTTCAGAGAAGTATATATAATTCGGGTTGGTGATATGTTTTACATAGTGTACAGGTATATTTGACATTTTTATGCCAATTCTGAACCAATGTTTGCCAAAACCTTTTTTAATTTTATTAAAACAAGGTATTTCAGTGTTTTTTCCAAAGCAATTTTTTAAATGTTCCATTTATTTTATTTTAAAAATTATACGACTTTTAAATGAAATCTTTGTAGTAGTTTTGTTTCAAACTATTGCTATAATCTTTTATCTTGGATTTGATAAACTGTGATTGTTTAAGTTTTTCTTGTCTGAATAATATATTTTTAATTTTGATTGAAGTCTTAATGCCAATTGTAGATTGAAGTTTTTTCACCTGATTGAATTTAAAATTTAGGTTTTGCATGGTTTTTAAGGAAATTTGTATTTATTATGTAATGAAGATAGATAGTCATAAGCCTGGTTTGGCTCATTGATTTTAAAAACATTAAGTTTAATTTATTTGAGAACTTCATATGTTTTTCACTGTTCATGTCCATTCTTCATGTTCTTGTGTGAAGTGTTGAAGGATGAGTAGACCAGAAGATACAGCTGTTGAGGTTCAATGCAGTTCACGGTCACGGTGGTTGTGGTAAACTGATAATCGCTTGTGGCTTTATTTGGTAGAGTGTCTTGTAGCCTTGTTTTACAATGTTTTAAGTAAAGTTTTATCGATGTCTGAAGATTATCAGATTGTTGTAGACGTTTTCACAGGAAGAAATTGAAAAGCCAATGAGTCTTAAAGATGATTTCTAGTGAATTTTGATGCTTTTTAAAGTCAATTTCCACCTTCCATTTTTCCATTAAACTTTAAATTACTTTTCAAAACACAATCTAAGTCAAAGTTATTTAGTAAATTTGTAAAAAGTTCCAAAAGACACCTCTACAAACTAAACAACTAGTTGTAGAGGCTTGGCTTGGAAAGAAGTAAGGTATGATCACCGGCTGCTTTTAAAGCAGTCTTTCCAACACAATATGTTACACATACATTATAGCAATAAAATACCCTGGAAAATTGTGTTTATAATATAAATGCTTAAAAGTGTATTACAATGATGTTTTTATATCAGAAATTATATAATCTCCCTGTTGTCTTAGGAATAAAGTTATAAAATTTAATTGTTTTCCATATCATTTAAATAGTTATTTGAGAATTGTTATTAGAAACTTCTTTACAAATATATCCGAATTCATTCGATCTGGTTCAGCTCCTATCCAGCAGGAATCTTTAAAAATATATGCTAGTGGTTCACTCAAGATATGCATCAAGTTTTTAATTAGTTTAATTGAAATTTTACTTTAACTTTAGTTGGATCCAGAATATTCTCCATCCCACTAACAGATTATTTTCATTGTTATAACGAGCCAGGTAAGACAGTGAAAATTTAGAGTGTATGCTTTGTCTTTAAAGACTGTAGCAAGAATTACAAAATATCGGTTAGAAATTATTAAGTTAATTCTGGCTGAATATGAGAAAGTTTGAGCCAGTTACGTTATTCCATTTAAATTGTTTTAACAATAGTTTGAAATATTTCTTCGCCTCATCCAGTAACTCAAGATTGAGAAGTAATACGTCTGAACAAAGAGAAACAAAAACTTTCGTTGATGTAGTTGTAACGTAAAAATTTGATTTTTATAATATTTGTTGTTCTAAACTTTGTAAAAAACGTTTATAGTAATTTTATTTCCTGTGAAGTTTTTTGTGTATTATGACATTCTATAACAAGCACCAAAAGCAAAACATGTAATAAATTAAACTACGTGATCTTAAATTTTATTGTTTACCATGGTTAAGAAACATTTAGTAAACTAGTAAAACTTATGCCTCATTGTTGTTTTTAACTGATTACAAATTGTTAAAACTATTTTAGTAATTTCTACTGGTACAAAATGTTTTAACTGGCTTTTTTTAAATTATGACGTATATTATAGTCTATAAAGACAAACAATAAAAGGCCATCTGTGGTACACTCTAGTTAATCAAACTAAAATAACAATAATAATACTATTATAAACGGTAATTATTTTAGAGTTATATTAAATACGTGTATTTAAATGTAATAAATGGTAAGACATAATGTTTCAAAATAATGTGTTTAAATATTTGTAATAGTTACTATTGTATAACCATTGTTATTTTACGAGTAAAAGTCACAAAAATAAAATATAAAAATTAACATTAAGAATGCATTTTATTTAATGTTGCAGGCACTTCAAAACAGAAGACGCATATTTAGGTAACCGATAATAAGGAACAATTTTTCCAAAAATAGATTCGTCATAGTGCTGGCCTGGACGAGCAGTATTTATTAAAATTGTAAATGGAATTTTTTATGTTTATAATAAAGAAGTACGTACAATATTTGGATCTTTGTATACCTTTTATTCAACTTTCCACATTATTGGCTGAACGTCAGCGAAGTCTAACACTCGAGGGGATAGAAAAACTTCATTTCTGTCTGGCTGTCTACTTGGTTGTGCGCTCGATAATTCGAAAACGAAATTTTCTATAGAATTGAAATTATGCATTATTTCTATATAAGAAATACTGAGTTCGATTATTGTGCATGCAATTCCATGGAATTTGGTTTAGCGAAGATTTTTACATTGGTCCTAAGGGTTACCATGATGCTAACGAAAAAATAACACAATAAATAAACTTTAAAGAAACTCAGTATAACCATAAGAGATTTTAACACGTGATTTTTATTCATAGAGTATAAGATGAAATAAATTAACACGTCCAGTCTAATTATTCCAACACTTTTTGTGTAGACTGTTATTGTTTAAACACTAATACGAAACGCAATTTAATGAACAAAAAATGTAAATGTATCATGCTGAAATTGTCTCAAGGAAGATATCATCTGTAACTTGAAATTAATTTTGCATGGAACTTATTTCTACCGCATGGCAAACCATGTGTTTTGGCTGAGCGTCATTGAAGCAGCCAAGTTCTCGTTTGTTTACTGAGGGATAAAAACAATAATTCTTTACTGTGTGAATATCAAGCTTTCTATTTGTCAATAATAATATTAACTATAGGCTTGAAAGTTTGGGTTTAAACTGAGCGAAGCCTGTTGGGCAACACGTGATATGGTGCAGTCCTACATTGTATAACAGTATAATTGTATTTGAGTTAAAGTTAAAACTTAGCTACTTGTCGTATAATGCGAGATAGCATGGCTGAGTTCCAGATTAATCTAGATGCGCTTCAATGGTGGATCAAGTGAGGCTGCAAACGATGCATGAGAGAGGACTCCACTTCTCGTTTTCTGTATAGATATCAAGAGGATTATAGTTCAACAATATTAGGTGCATTGTTATATAATAATTAAGAATGTAATAACAACATTGTGTTGTTTAAAAGAACGGCGGAACTTATAAGGACGATAAACGGACCCTTTCGCCTGCTTGATACGTTTATTAGAGCCAATAATATGTTTGATTTTTAGTCCTGATGTTACCAATAACTTCTGGGGCACTACCATAAAATGTTCTTTTTTTGGGGTTGATCGACCGATTGGTTATCTACGGTACCCATTTCCACTTGGGCTTCAAAAACAACAGAGTTGTAACTTTGTTTAAAGCGTTTTATTGAATAAGGAAGGTTTGAAATCATAATAGGATTTCTGACATTTTACATCGTTATATATAATATAGCTACTGTGCAATGACATCGCTTAAGTTCATTCTCTCCTTAAAGAATCTATAAGAAGGTCAGAAGAGTTGCTAAAGCCTATGACATCAATAGAGCCTTGGGTACCTGTGAGAATCTTTCCAAAACGGCTTGAAAAATAATTAATTACTTTTCTCGAGATGGGGGTTCCAACGAGTGTTCCAAGTCTATTGCAATCCAAATTTAAAATTAAATTGTTGAAGATAAATTAAAAGCTTCTATAAATAAACAGTTGAGTTCAAATACTTTTCAACCGTTGCTTTTAAGAATTCGTCATTTAGACAAAATTGATTTAGAACCACAATTGACAGACAATTGATAGATCCACAATTGACGCTGTGAACAACCTTTTGGACAATGTTGTCGATGGTTTGGATAGGCGAAATCATATGCTTAGCATATTTCTCGATCTGTCCAAGCCTTTGATTGCATGCACCACGAGACACTGTTGCACCAGTTGGAGAAATATGGCATACGAGGCCTCCCGCACTTATGAATGGGTTCTTGCCTTAACGATCGACGTCAGTGCGTAGAGATTTCAAACGTCATGTCAAACTAAATTAAAATAGGCCACCGTGTTCCTCAGGGTTCTATCCTCGGGTCCCTCCTATTTCTTTATTTATGTCGACGGATTAAATTCAGGTATCTGCAATGGAAAACTGGTTCAATATGCCGATAACACGACTCTTTGTTTTAAAAGCAAGAACTGGAAATCACCTCTTTCGTGGAATTGAACAAATGCATTCAGTATTTCACTGAAATGAATCTGAAAACATATCATTCAAAACGATTGTAGTAAATTTTGGCCTTCGTCAGCATGATCGAGTGGTGCGTCCGGCCGTATTTATGGATGACGGAATTCTTTAAGAAAATAATGCAACAAAGTTTTTGGGAATGATTCTAGACGAAAGACTGACCTAGAGCGATCACATAGACAGGGTTGTGCTAGAGTTACCTCAGATATCTATGCTCTGCGCAATCTAGCAAAATTTTGTTCCCAGAAGTTTTAAAAATGGCCTACTATGGCCTAATTCATCCTTATTTCGCGTATGGAATAAGACTTTGGGGAAGTTGTAAAAGAAAACAAAATGGAGCGCGTCTTTACACTCCAAAAAGGCTGTCAGAATGATTGTCAATTTGAATTACAGAGAGTCGTGTAGGATATCTCTCGGGGAGTTGAGATTGATGACTTTGTCCTGCCTCTATATTTTTGAGGTGATCATGTACTGCAGGTCAAGGTGCGCCTTGATTCGTAGCAGGAGTGATCATCAATATGAAAATTGAGGCAGGGACAATTTTTTAACTCATCAAAGCAGACTGACATTAGCGTAACATCTACCGCAAGAAGTTAATGTCAGAATAATCAACAGGCTCTGTGAAGAAATCAAAATTTCCGATAGTAAAAATCAGTTTAAAACGCGTCTTAAACTCCTTTTGCTGTCACATAAAATCAAATCAAATTTGTTAGTGTTCATTATCAATACAACACTGCATGGAACATTGTCATGTTGTATATGATTATATTACATATAATCTTATTAATACATGCCCTTTCAAATTTAATCATATCCCAAGAAACTCAGTTAAAATCACATGTCTATTGAAAAATACAATTTATAAACTTACACAGTCAGAGACAAGCCTCACAAGAACTCCTCCAAGGTATAACATACTCAATTCATGAGATAATTATTTAGTCATCTTTGATATTTTAAGGGTTTTACTATTTTAATATAGTCTGGTAGAGCATTAAAATATTTTGGCCCTAGATATATGGTTGTTTTTTAAAGAATTCTTGGTAATGCTTTGGAACCATAGGGCAGTTTTTGAACCGTGTGGAATAAGGACGTATATGTACTGGAAAGGATGACAGGTTTTTTAAAAGTAAACACACATTGAATCTATGAACAAGGATGAAAGGGTAAGGAAATTCATTTTCTGCAGTCTAAAAACCCGGTTAAAAGAGGATGACGATGAAGTTCCCAGAAGAGAATACCATATGATGCCAGTGGAAAAAATAACCGTAATAATTAAACCATTTTAAGAATAGATTTATTTAAGAATCCAGATAAATATGTAAGAGAAAAAGTGCAACTGTTTAGTTTCCTACTCAGCTGATCAATGTGAATCTTTCCAGTTAAAGTCAGGATCCATGTGCATCCCTAAGAAACGAACGGAATTAGATTCAAAACCCCATTATATACGGTGGGAGAGTTTAGGATCTCAGTCGAATTTCTGTGTGGTCCAAAATAAAGCATGTTTGTTTTGTCGACGTTTAGAGACAAACTGTCTTTCGAACCACACACTGGGATTCAGCAATACTGACGATGAGAAGCAGCAAGTAATTAAGAAGTCTTGCTCAAACAACAAAACTTGTATCATCAGCGTACTGCACCAATAGTGATCCTTTAAGTGGGTGTTAAGATCATTTGCATATAGCAGAAACAAAAGAGGACCTATAATAGAGCCTCGGGGGACGCCAGAGGTTCCTATAGGAAGGAACCTAGAACATGATTTGCCCAAATATTTACTACCTCAAACACATTGGGTTCTACCAGAGAGATAGGAGTGAAAACATTGCAGTTAAACTCCTCTAAAACCATAGGACTCCAATTTTCTTAGAAGAAATTGATGGTTTAAGTGTCAAAAGCACGACTCAGAACGCAAAATATCGCATTCCCCTCGATCCAGAGCCGTGATTGCAGTTCGTCAGTTAGGGTGTGTGTTCTAGCTACTGTGCAGTGACATCGCTTGCGTTCATTCTCTCCGGTCTGGACTTCATGCACCTCGTCAGTTCGGGTCTGACGGTGTGTGTGTGTGTGTGTGTGTGTGTGTGTGTGTGTGCGTGTGCGCGCGCGCGCGCGTGCGTGTGTGCGTGCGTGCGTGCGTGCGTGCGTGCGTTGCGTGTGCGTGTGCGTGTGCGTGTGTGTGTGTGTGTGTGTGTGTGTGTGTGTGTGTGTGTGTGTGTGTGTGTGTGTGTGTGTGTGTGTGTGTGTGTGTGTTTTATTGGCTCCTTTGCAGTTATATCGCTTAATTGCATTATCTCCAGTCTGGATTCCATGCAGTTCGTCATCTATCACTTAATTATATTAATTTTTCAACACTGAGCTGGCCCTTGTCACTCTGCCGTACAGACATGACCTGCAAGCTGACCACCCCATCCACGATGAGACCGTGCTCGTGAATGCCTACATGGAAGAACTGGCGGCCCGGTACAACGCCCGAGTGATTAACTTCAATGAGATCGGCCGTAGGCACTTCACGAAGCACGGTCAACATCTATCAATGCGGGGCAAGCGACTACTGGCGGGGTTGATTGTGAAGAGCCTCGCATCGCAGAAACCCGCTCGGACAACATCCAGGATGCCTGCGCCGCCGCCTGACCATATGACTGGCCCAGCCACCTCCGCTCCGCCCGCTGCCATCCCCATGTCTGCTGCGACCAATGGAGAGTCGGCTGTCGCCCCTCAACAGAGACTGAACCATCAGCATATCACCTACGCGGAAGCAGCTAGGGGATCGCCCACGTTGGGCAGTGATGTGCAAAAGGGACGCTCTCCGGCTTCAAAAAACTTGACAATGTCACACTGTACGAAGCAGACCTAGGCATGACTTCGGATCCAGTCTTGCAGCAAAAAAATGACCGAAATCAAAATTTTCAAAAACCTCAAAAAATTCAAAATTCAAATTCAACCCAAAAAATTAAATTGGTTCACCAAAACGCTCAGATTGCAACAAACAAAATTGATGAATTGGCTTTAATGTGCGAAGAGCAAACACCAGATGTGTTTATAGTCTCTGAGCACGGATTTTCCCCTGAAACAATCCACCTTTTCAAAATTCCAAATTATTTTTTGGCAAAATATTTCTGTCGAACAAGCTTCAAAGGGGGTGGTGTGGCAATCTTTTTGAAAGAATTTTCCAAATTTGAACCTTTTAAAATTAACTGCAGTGCTGACATGGATTTTGAAGCCGATGGCATCAAAATCAATTCCAATTATTTCGGTAAAATAACAGTCATTGGGATGTACAGATCCCCCAATGGCTGTATTAACTCCTTTTTTGAAAAACTAGAACAGCTCTTGAATTTTATTTTTTCAAACTCAATGAAGTTTCTCATAATCGGCGACCTCAACATTAATGTAATGGACCTCACCGACCCCCTCACCCAGCGGCTGCGCGATATTCTGAACTCCTTCAACCTAAATTGGTCTGTGAATTCACCAACACGAGTGACCGCTACGACGAGCACAGCCATCGACAATGTGATCACCAACATTCATGGCACCACGGTCTCTGTTTTAAACACTGCGATCTCTGACCACTTTGCGCAGGAGGTCCTGGTTCATGGATGCAAGCTGGAAAATCAAAACCCAAAATATAAAATTGCAAGATCTGTCAATTTTCAAAACATTTGCCGACTGAATAAATTGCTGGAGCGCGAGTCTTGGGCATTTTTAAATGAGTTTGAGAATGTTGAGGACAGGTTTCAAGCTTTCAGTAATAGTTTCAATTATTATTTGGATGTTGCTTGTCCGTTTAAAAAAACTAAACAAAATCAAAAACCACGGAAAAATGGCTGGTTGACTAAAGGAATTCTTATATCTCGAGACAAGCTTAAATTCTACCACAACATTTTTATTCGAACCCAAAACGAAGATTTCAAAACTTTCTTTAGAACATACCGCAGGATCTATAGAAAAGTCATACGAGCCGCCAAAGCCTATGACGTCAATAGAGCCTTAGGTAATTGTGAAAATTTCTCAAAAACTGCTTTGAAAATTATTAACAACCTTTCTCGAGATACAAATTCAAAAAAGTTTTCCCAACCGATTGCAATCAAAATTGAAAACAAAATTTACGAAGATCAATTTCAAGTGGCTAACCAATTCAATAAATACTTCTCTACCGTGGCTACAATGAACTCGTCATTTAAAGAATCTCAGTCACACGGAAGAGAAGTCAGTGATCCGGTTGCATCCATGGCCCTGGCCCCTGTGTGGGAGGGGGAGGTAGCAAATGTCATACAGAGGCTGAACACAAAAAAAACCAGTGACGCCAATGGGATGTCAGTATGGCTACTCAAACGTTGCTATAAGCACATTTTGAGACCGCTCACAAAATTGATCAGTTTCTCATTTGAAACTGGAAATTTTCCATCTTCTTTAAAGACTGCCAAAGTCATTCCGATTTTCAAAAAAGACGATCCTTGCCTCGCAAGCAACTATCGTCCAATCTCAATTCTTCCTGTGTTCAGCAAAATTTTTGAAAAATTATTCTATGAAAGACTGGAAAGCTTTCTAGAAAAAAACAAAATTCTGAATCCAGAACAATTTGGATTCCGAAAAAACAAATCCACAATTGACGCGGTGAATAGCCTTCTGGACCATGTTGTCGATGGACTGGAAGGTCGTGAACATGTGCTAAGCATATTCCTCGATCTTTCCAAAGCCTTTGACTGTGTGCATCACGGGACACTGCTGCAACAGTTAGAAAAATGTGGCGTCCGGGGTCTCCCACATTTATGGCTCATGTCTTATCAAAAAGATCGAGATCAGCGTGTGATGATCTCGAGCGTCGTTTCCAGCAAAATACAAATGGCTCATGGTGTCCCTCAGGGATCTATCCTTGGACCTCTCCTTTTCCTGATTTATGTCTGTAGATTGAACTCAGTGATCCAACTTGGGGCACTGGTTCAATATGCTGACGACACGACTCTCTGTTTCAAAAGCAATTCAAAACAAGACCTGGAAATAAAATCTTTTGAGGGATTGAACGCATGCATTCAATATTTCACAGAATTGAACTTGACAACAAACCAGTCAAAATCAAGTGTCATCAATTTTTGTCTTCGTCAGCATGATCATGCGATGCGACCTTCTGTTTTTGCGGATGATGCCCTTTTAGAGGATACAGATTCCACAAAGTTTCTGGGGATGTTCCTTGACAGAGGACTGACCTGGAATGATCATGTTGATAGCATCTGTGCTAGAGTTACCACAGGCATATTTGCCCTACGGCACCTAGCAAAGTTCTGTACCCTAGAGGTTCTTAAAACGGCCTATTACGGCCTAATCCATCCACATCTTGTGTATGGATTAAGACTCTGGGGAGGATGTGCCAAAAACAAAATGGAGCGGGTTTTCAGGCTCCAAAAAAAAGCAGTCAGGATAATTTTAAAACTGAATTATAGAGAGTCGTGCAGGGCATCTTTCGGGGAGCTGGGATTGATGACATTGCCCTGCCTTTACGTTTTTGAGGTGATCGTGTACTGCAGATCGAGATGTGCCTTGATAAGTGGCAGGGACGTTCACCAATATGAAACTAGAGGCAGGGACAACTTGCGAACTCATCCATGGGCGTCATTTCAGCTTTTTAACTGGGGTGGCAAGATCTACTGGGGGGTATGGAATACCCCCCAGGTGGAGGGGGGGTCCGGGGCCCTCCCCCGGAAAATTGTAAGAAACTGGCTTTAAATTTGTTAGTATTTTAAGCTTTTTCAAGCTATTTTTACAAAAAATTTTACTGCTAACAACTTAGCCTAAAACAATAATTTTTTAATGAATTGAGTTATTAACTAAACCACAAGGTCCACAAGTGAGGTAATTATTGTTCACACACAACTCAAAAGTGTGCCCAATTTTAATTTATGTGTGCCCAGCCCGTTTGTTTTTTATAAAAGGAAAAATCAAGTAAACATGATCAAACAAATTTCACTTTATTCTATGTAACCAGACTGCATCCACAAGTTAGTTTTAAACAAAATGAAGCCTTCTCTTCTGGCTTGAATTGAAGTCATCAATTACTTTTGAAATGTCTATTTCTACACTCCTTTTCAATAGCCAAAAGGGCTAACGAAGACAACCTCTCCTGGCCAATAGAGTTTCTAGTATATGTCTTTAACCGCCGTAAGCATGAAAAGGATCTCTCACACGATGCCGAGTTCATTGGAATTGTATAGTACAAACGAAAAAGTTCAAAAAGCATAGGGAACACACTTTTCAAAGATGTTTGTACAAAAACGTCAGCTCTTTCTTGGATACTTTTGCTTCTTGATTCCTCCGTTCTGTTAAAACAGTTTAGTTCAGACAGAAGAATGTCATAGTCTAAACTATAGTATTTACACACATACTGTACACTGGCTGTGTCCTATATCACTTCCACCTAGAACTTTGCTTAAGTGGTTAAGTACATCTAGGTTGTTTTCTTGAAGCCTGGCCTCTATCTCCTCGCTTAGGATATCAATAACTGGCCAGAGGATTGAAACTTTGTAGTACTGTTGTACAGATTCAAATGGAGCTTTACTCCCACCCCCGATTTTTGAGGGAATTTTGCCCTTTCTTGGCAACTCGGCAGCTCTAAAACCCGCACGTGTCAGCAATTTCTGTGCAGTGATTGAACAACTTGGTGAAAAACTCATCTGTTCTGAAGGATTGCAAAACTTCAAGTGTGCTGTTTTTTACAGATTTCACAACTTCATAGGTCACACTGCTTGACTGAAGGGTCTTTTGACAGTATGTCACATTGTGTTAGAACTCTCCTGAGTAATAGAAGGTCAAATACAAAGTTGAAGTCCTCCATATTTTTCAACAAAGCATTGGCTTGTCCACCACTGTCAGGGTCTGTTTCAGAAATCTCTCGTAGTGTCGTAAGAGTGGCATCAAAATTATCTAACAAAGAACGCACTGCTTCGACACGGCAAGCCCATCTGGTATCACTCAAAGACTTCAATGTTGCTGTTCCACCACTAAAGCTTTTTGCACTTTTTTGAATGTTTTCAAAAACAGCATGTCTTTTTAGTTGATTTCTCAATGAAGTTGTAAAGACTTTGAAGCACAAAGAAGGTGTTTTCTTATTGAATTCACGCTTGTGCAACAGCTTACAATGCACAAGTTCAATATATGTGCATTGCAGTGAATGTACATTGCCATGGGGGCTTCTTGTATAATTCTAGCTGCCACTCCTTTGTAGGGACCCCTCATGTTCGAAGCCCCATCATAGCACTGAGCACGCAGATGTTTAATATTCAAGTCCAGTGAAATCAAAACGTCCTTAAGTACATTTGCCAGTGTATCGCCATCAGTTCTTCTAGCACGGTAAAACCCCACAAACGACTCATGAACTTCTAGTTTATCATTAACATGTCTCAAGACAATAGCTACTTGCTCGTGCTTTGCTATGTCTTGGGTCTCATCAGCTATAATGGCAAAAACATTTGCATCTTTAACTTCTTTGGCAATGTGCAACTTAATTTGTTCCCCAATTATGGACAGAAGCTCATTCTGGAAAGTCGCTGAAGTATATTGAAAATTTTTGCGATGCTCTACAAAGAATTTGTTTACTAAACTATTATCTTTGGAAACGAAGCCTCATCAGCTCCAAAAAGTTTCCTCTGTTTTTTGAATCTGTAGATTCGTCATGACCTCTTAGAGCAATAGATTGTCTCCCACAAATATCAGGGATTTCACACAAAGCCTCTAAGTACAATCTGTTTTCTTGTACTTCTTCTGAATACTTTTGATTTACTTTTTTCAATAACAGTGCCACTTTTGTCGGCTTCTCTTAAAGAACTGAGTTTAGTGTTACTACTTCGATGCGAGTTACTCTTTTCATGATTCTCAAATACTTTTACAGCTTTCTTCCATTTGGAAAACCCACTGAGTGTAAATACATTTTTCTGCATTTTTTTCTTCTGGGCTGTAAAACGAACGGCAGGCAAAACAGAACGCTTTGTCAGTTAGAGGACTGTATTCCAGCCAAGGATACAGTTTATACCACTCTGGCCTAAATTTCCTACCATCCGTTTTAGGGAAATTTAATTCTCGTGGTTGGAATGAGCCTTCCCTAAAAAACGCCTTAGCCAAACCTGGGCCATGAGCAGGATCACGTTTATTAATTACAGTGATTGTCAATTGGTCAGATGAACTAGAGGAACAGCTAGGACTCTGCACTTCATCTGTAGGAGTAGTTGTGGTATCTTCATTTGTAGTTGTGGTTGTTAACTGAGCCGATGACGAATCTAAAACGTCTACTACAGCCGGTTCTGGTTCATGTTCCAAAAACAACTCCTTCTGGTAGTTCATCTTCTAACCGTTTCTTTTTGTTTGCTGGGCCTGAGCTAAAGTAGGACAGCAACGAACTCTGCCCTTTTTTGTTCTTCTGAGCCTGAAAAAACCCCATTAAGAATAGCAAAAGAACATTTTAAATAATGGCAAAATGCTACTAGAACACAGAGTCCTAAACCTAAAATTAATACAAGTCTAATATAACATGCATAGGCTTTGCACAATTTTTTTGATTTTGGGCGCTATTGTGTGTGACACTATTTCTCATCTCTTTGTTTTTGACATCGTAACCATTTGATAGGGGATTGAAAGGGCAACAAAAAAGATGCCCTGACATTTGACTTCAAGTTTATGGTTTTCATACAATTTAGGTTAAGAAATTTTAAATGGCAATCATTTTGAAACTAATGATTGAATTAAATTGGTAATTCTTCTGAATATGGATATTGTATTAGATAAAAACCATGCCAAGTTTGAGTTAAATCGGTCAAAACATTCTCGAGATATAAATAAAAATTTAATAAAACAAAATGGTAGATATCTCAAAAACGGTTGTTTTTAAGAAAACCATTATTCTTCATTTTTACTTTATTTTGATTTATCTACCAAAGTTTTGTTTTGTAATTTTGGGAAATTTTGTGTAAAATTTGTATCGGAAATAAACACAGCCTAACAGCCAATGAGTAAAACAGTCATACTTTTTTATTTGCATACTGTAAACTGTACTTAAGAAGCTGTAGGCGTACACGAAAACCCAAGTCTGCCTACATTACCAGGTTTCGAAATAGTTTAAAATTTGCTATTAATCTGGTATTTTTATTACACATAATCTTTTTTTGCCTAAAGATAAAGTTCATTTAGTGCCTTACTCTACGAGTTGATTGTAAAACATGTATTTTAAATAATTGCAAGACCATAAAAGATCTGGATGTTTACTAATTATTTTGTATGACCTTTTTAGTCATTGGCTCTTCGACACAAACGTCTGCAGCCTGACAGCCACGGCATTGCAAAAACAGCTGTCAAACACAGGAAGGCGGGAGTTATTAAAATGAACAGTAACATAACCTAATTAGAGGTATAAGCTGAAATTACTTAATTTCAGGTGATTGGATGGTTATCGTTGTTATTTTTACATATATAGGTTAAAGTAGTGTTGCGTTAAATGTGAGGTTATATGACATCGGTAAAAGCATTTAGGTGGCCAAACAAACAAAAATAAACCTAGTATTCCATACCGTACTATAAAACAAGCTACTTCCCTTATATATGCAAAAACTTCTCCTATACCAAACCAATTACACCTATAAAATGTTTTAAACAACTAAAACCATAACCGTAACAATGCAGAACTAACTGGCAGAACTAATAAAGTTAGAAGTTGAGGTTATGTTTTTTGGGGGCCATTTATTTGAAATCTAGTCAGTAAAAAGATTTTCTATTTTTCAGCATTAGGCCTAGTTGGATGTAAACAAAGATGGGGAAACTCCAGAAACTGACCAACACCTAAGTTTAACCTACGAAATAAGAAATAACTGAACTAAACTTACCATCTCTTAGTCCATGCAATCATACGACGGTTCACTTGAAATGTAATTCACATCGTACTGCAACTGCACTAATCGAATACATCTACTGAGGAGTAAGGTTAAAGTAGGCAGGCGACACGACAGACGTTGTCTGCTTCTAGCTGTAAAGACAATATACTACAACAGGTGCCTGTTGCCAAATCTCCCTCGCCAAACTGTGTATTACAGAGTTGCCGTTTCCAGACGGCAGACGAGAAGCAGCCTACATTGCTCATTCTCGCTCTTCACGCATTTAATGTTCCTTATTTCATTTCGTAAATTCTACTACACCAATATTTCATTTTAAGTTTATGATTTACAAGTTTTTAAAAGACGTGCTATCTTTCTGTGCTAAACTAAGCAAAAATTAATGGAGAATTGATAAAGTTAAAAGGTTCCCTATTGGTAGACTTGTATTTTTCCAGTTTTAAGTAAGTTATATGTAAATTATTTAGACATTTACTTCAAAATTCTGGGGTGGCAAAATACCGGGCTCCACAATTCTGGGGTGGCAACTGCCACCCCTTGCCACCCCCAAATTACGCCTATGAACTCATCAACTCAGACTGACATTATCGCAACACCTCCCTCAGCAGGTGGGTGTCAGACTAATCAACAAGCTCCCTGAGGATATAAAAAACTCCAACAACCTCAATCAATTCAAAACTCGTCTCAGACGCCTGTTGGTGTCTAAAGCGTTTTACTCGATTGATGAATTCATGACGAGCCGTTGGGATGATTGAAAATCATGGATCCGAAGTCTGTGTGATTGTGTCGTGAGAATGCTGAGATGTAAGTATGACTGTGAGTGAATGTGTAGTTAGGATATATTTTATGATGCATTTGACTATTGCAATACAATGTTACATATTGTCAAACACGCAATAAAGAGATTATGAATTATGAATTTTTAGTTGCAGTCCATTGGCACTTTTTTGAGTTCCAACGTTAGACATAATAACTATTTTTAACTTTTAATTATTTAATTACTCGTTCCAATCTTAATTGGTTGAATAGCCATTACTATCCTTTTAATAAACTTCGCTAACTGATTGCGCTATACAGTCCTTGTACATATCTGAATTATGTCATTGGATAAATTCCTCCTATTAGCCTCATCGAGGCAATCCCTTGTTGAAGGTTGTCATCGTTAGAAGGCCATGTTAAGTTGGGCTGTATAGTGCTTTTCAAAGTTGTTTACCATTTTCTTCTTGCAACAAGTTTACTGTTATAATATAAAATAATTGAAGTGATTCATTAATTTCTGCTACAGTTTGTTTACTTGCTAAGAAAATGCTCGACTCCAACTTAAAATCCGCCGTTATTCAGGTAATAATCACAATCAAACTGCACCACCCATCATTTAGGTTCATGGTGTGTTACAATACAAAAAATATGAAAAATCCACTTGTTCTACCATTTCGTTATGCTTTAATCACAATAAAATAATGTGTTTTTGTCCAAGGGAAACCTCTATTGCCGTCTTCTTTTATGACTTATAAGAAGTTATCCCACTAATATTATAAATGCGAAAGTTTGAATGTTTGGATATTTGGTGTTTAGAGGTTTGCCCTCGAATCACGCTGAAACTGCTATACGGATTATGCTGAAATTTGGAACAGGTATAGCTTTTGGTCTGAATTAACATTTACAGTGCTTTTTACCACCTATAACACATTCATTTCACCAAATAAAGTCGAATTCAAATTGAAAAATTAGTTTGTTTACATTCGAATGTTATGATAAGAACGAAACGTATTTTAACAGCTGTTGACAGCTATAGTTCTACAAACTTTCTAAAACATCTGTTTACATTTGAATTTTATCAATAATAAGTAAACAGTGCTTGATCGGTAGTGTAATGCAGTGATAGTAAATCAAACATTAGTATATAAATTTTACTCCAGATTCCGCCAGTGACGAATTAAAATCATCTTATGCATTAAATACTGTTATAAAACTAACCTTAATGAACAAAGTTATGAATGTTTTCACATCAGTTACTTTAAACTGCTGGGCTTCCTTGACATTATGATATTACATTTTAACAATGGCTTACGGAAAAACAGAGAAATGAATACTAACATACCTTAACTATTCATTCTTTCCCTGGCTACAGTCCAAAAAACAAGTGTAACGTAAAACTTTAATAACGATTATTTTGGAATGTTGCATAACCTTAATAAGGATTTCCCTCTCATACCGGAAGTACATAAGAAGTAGGTAGGACCCCCTAGGTCGTAATAGACTTTTCAGTCCTAGCAAACTCATCTATGTCAACACGATTTTGAACAAAGTAGATTTCCGAGAACTAGATAATCGAACTATATAAAATTTGATCGAGGCAATATGGCAAGCTAAACTGTGACATAGTAGGTAAGTGAATTTAAATGGTCTTAAGTAGGCACTATTTATTTAACCGAAGTAGGCATCTCGGTCCTACGTAAGTATATATATATATATATATATATATATATATATATATATATATATATATATATATATATATATATATATATATACAGGGTGATTCGGTTAGTGTTACCGGCACTTTCTGAGCTGATTGTACTATAAAAAATAAAGAAAAAAGTTCATATAAACATGGGTCCGGAAATGCTTCCTTACTGGGTTATGGCCAATTGAAGATTTCACCAAAAATTGTGTGCAGGAGGTCAAATGATGATTTGCCGCGTGTTTATGAAGAGATATTTATAGGCGAATGCAACTTTTTCTAACGGATGTTTAGATGAGAAATTGAATAAAGTTCATCTCATAGCTGTATCTCATTTAGTTTTTTTGTTATACTACAAAAAACAGAAATAAAATAATTTTGAAAACACTTTTTTAAGGTTTAACGGACAATTATTTTGTTAAATAGGCATTGAAGACCCACATTTTTACAAAGAAACTTGCAGAAAATTTAATTCTGAATAAAATTATGTGCCACACGGCTATTAACAGCTAAGTATTAGTTTCTGGAATTTAATTTTACAACAAACATTCTACCAAGCAAGAAATTCCAAAGCAAAGGAAAACCGCATTTTAATGACATAGAGTAGCCTACACATAAGATTTATTAGGATGCAATTTAAATTAAGTTTTAAATAAATTATTGTTTTTCATCTAAAGCTTATAATACTACGTACCACTTTCATAACAGGTGTTCAAAAATCAGTCCTTGTACTTCAATACACTTAGCAGCTCGCTTTCTGATTGATCGAGTTATCCTCCGCAACGCTGCACGATTGGTTTTGATTTGTGCGGCGGCATCTTCAATTCGATTTATTAACTCTTCACGTGTATTTACTTTTTCCTGGTACACCAGGTTCTTCATCCAACCCCATATACAGAAATCTAATGGAGTTAGATCTGGTGATCTTGGTGGCCAAGTGTGTGGTCCACCGCGACCAATCCATCGCCCGGGTAACTGCTCGTTTAAGTGCATTGTTACATTATGGGAAAAGTGGGCAGGGGCACCATCATGTTGATAAATAATATTGCACCTTGCTGCTAATGGAACATCTTCTAATAATAGTTGTAGTTGTTCTGTAAGGAATTCTAGGTACATGCGGGAATTTAGATGTCCTCGGAGAATGAATGGTCCTATTAATCGATCATGAATGAGTCCACACCATACATTTACACTAAATCTGTGTTGAAAGTTGCGCACGATTGTACTATGTGGATTTCCCTCTGCCCAAGTGTGTTCATTGTGAAGGTTGTTGACGCCATCTCGGGTAAATTGAGCTTCATCAGTGAATAAAATGGTTCTATGATGTTGACGGTTTCTAATTAACCAGTTGCAAAATTCCAATCGAAGAGGAGGATCTGTTGGTTGAATACTTTGAACTTGTTGTTTATGGTAAGGGAACATGCTATTTTTGCGCAAAGTTCTCCATACTTCAGACTGAGACACTGCGAATCGCCTAGAAAGACGCCGTGTACTGACACCAGGACTGCGTTCAGTAGCCATGATTGTAGCCTCTTCCATATCTACATTATTCTGGGCAGGGCGATCCCGATAATTATTAATACTAGGAAGTTTACCTGTTACTCTTAGGGTACGAAATGATCCACTGATCGTTTTTGGGTTTGGAACTCTGCGATTAGGAAATCGTCTTCGGTATTCTGCAGTAGCAGCGGTTGCATTTCCGTCACACACGCCTAAGACAAATACCATGTCGGCATATTCTTCCGTTGTAAATAACAAAGGCATTGCAATTGTGATAGTAAGTTACTTTAAAATACACTTCACTAACAAACGAGTAGTAAATTAATTGTATTAAATTGCACTCATTAAACTAGTACAGAATTGGTAACAAATAATTTGGATTCCTCAATAAATTGCAGTGTATTGTTGAACAGCTCATTTGTGATACCAACTTATAAAAACATAATTTACCTTCTGTAAAGCTAACGTGACAAAGATATGTAGGTACATGATGTAACCATTTGGATAGTCCTAAAAAGTAATAGTATTATTGTTTTTTAGTTGAGTTACGATCTATTAAAATCGTATTTACAATTGTATGCTAATCAATTATTTGTGTAGGTACCTTATATCATTACATTACGGTGTTTATTTACTAAATACGTATTTCTTGCTTGGTAGAATGAACTCTGGCACTATTTACCACGAACTTAAATAATATCTACCTGATGTATGCCTACTTACGTTTTAAAATTTTTATAGGACTCCCATCATACTACATCATAATTGCTTTTACTAAGTAATATACTTTGGTTCTAAGATTGCGTGCGAAGCCACGGGTAACAGCTAGTATATATATATATATATATATATATATATATATATATATATAAAGTGGCTTGTAAGCTAGAATAAAGGAAGAAAATCCTAAAGCATTGTTTGCCCTTTCTCGGCTCATTCATTGAATCTTTTGGGTACATATCCTGCAAGTTACTGTCCGGAAGAATGTACCTTCTTTGTCCTAATTCAGAAGATGATTTACCAATTTTTTGTTACAACTACTAAGAGGTGGGAATCTCTACTTTGCTTCACTCGAGATAAAAGTAAAACACTCAAGGGTTTGTCAGGGACAATGTGGAGTGCTCGTGAAAGTCCATGTAAAGCTCTATGTGATTCGGAGTTTAGATAGACATATATGACGAGGACACTAATGAGAAACCTCTAGTTAGGAGTGAAGCAACGAAACTCCTGAAATGTTTGAATTAGCTTATACATATAGAAACTATATTAAACTTCAAATACGTTTTTACTCTTATTTTGGTAATGGAATTATGGGAGATGTCGGATTTTAAAAATATGATTATTATGCAACCAAACGACTTTTTCTAAAGTCTACTATCAACTTTAAAAAATATTTGAATTATGAGAAACTTTGAGATTAATTTCTGTATAATTAATAAAAATATCGAAAAGAACTATCCAAAATTTGGATGCGCAATAATCATATCGTTAATGATACATTAAAGATATTACATTCTACCAGCTTCTTCTTGATATACTTACTTTATGAACCAACACTCCAAAAATTATGAAATTTTATTTTTGTGAGGCATTTCGTGTTCAATAAATTCATCACCAGACCCCCAAAACTGAAATAAAAGTAAAGGAATAATACAAACAATTTAGACTTAAATAAAAACACTTCATTAAAAATACAAAGAGATAACATTTTAAAGACTAGGAAGTATGTCTACTATATATGTAAAGATCCATATTTAATTAGATTAATGGTAGTAACGGTGAATTTTGGAAAGGTCCAGGGTCATTATTTACTAAATCATTTTGTTTCTTCTGGAAAAAAATCGTTTCGTAAGCATCGAGAAATTTTTTATTTCTTTTAATAAGTTTTCTTATGAAAAGCAGTGCCCGTATGAAGTGCATGTTTTGCCATGGCCGATATTTCCTCTTGTTGATATTTCATACATGCTTTTGTTCATTGACTGTTTTTTATCTTCCTTTTCGTTTGGCCAATATATTTTAAATTACAGTGGTATCACAATTAATTTTATAGATTCCAGATTTTTCATCATCATCTATTTTATTCTTTGTATTTCCTAATAACATTTTAGTTGGATTTTGGAATTTGAGGATACATTATTTTTATTCTAATTCATATAGCATGTCCCAAAATGTGTTTCAATTTCCAGACAAATATTACACACAGTGTTATGGTACTGCCATGCCAAGTCCCCTTTCATGTTTTATCGCAAACATGTTTATCAGTAAACTTGAAACTCATGGAAACAATGGATTATTTTCCTAGATTTTGGAAGCGATAAGTAGATAATATTTTTGCTGTTTTTGACAAGAAACAAAAGCTTCAAGATTTTATTAATATTCTCTAAACTCATTTTAACCTTCTATAAAATTCACTTGTGAAATAGAGCATAACAATCAAATCCCATTTCTAGACTTATTAATTACAAAAAATACAACTAGCCATTTTGAAATATATACAGAAAATTAACACAAAACGACAGATTTATCCCATTTGATTCATTTCATCCCCCTCAATAAAAAAACAAAAATTCCTCGATGCTTACGAAACGATTTTCTTTTCCAGAAGAAACAAAATGATTTAGTAAATAATTACCTATTATCTTTATTATTATCTGTATTATTATTATCTTTAGTATTATCTTTAATGTATCGTTAACGATATGATTATTGAGCATCCAAATTCTTTATAATTTGTTTGATATTTTTATTAATTATACAGAAATTAATCTCATTTGTCATAATTAAAATAATGTTTTAAGTTGATAGTAGACTTTAGAAAAAATCGTTTAGTTGCATATTAATCATATTTTTTAAATCAGACATCTCTCATGATTCCATCACAAAAAATAAGAGTGAAATAGTATTTGAAGTTTAATATAGTTTATATGGGTTAACATTCAAGGTTGTTTTACAATAGCCGGCTCTTCTATCATTATGGTATTAATAACCAGTTCCTTGAAGTAGAAAACAATTATTGTAGTTATTTCAATTTAAATATGTCTACTATGAAGTGTGTTCCAGTAGGCTATACTTATTATTTCTTTACGTCTAAATTGTTTTAATACACGTACAAATATGAATCGTTGTCGTGAATTTCTGTTCCATTGAAAATTATTAATTTAAAAGGCACAAACATTCATTACAATTACATTTTTGATTCCAAATTAATAAATTTAGAATCAGTTCAAAAAAATCAAAACTTTATATTTCTTAAAACTGGGTTTTAGTAAAATTATTTGTGTTAACTAAATATTTTGTCGCTGGCTAAAGTTCCTAAAGTTGACAAAGGTGAAAGCCTACACACTGATTTAATATTTTTTAGTGAAACGTTTTCTCATTTTAAATAAGAATCACATAACTTTCACTGGTAAATAAACAATTATTTAAGTCCATTTTCAAACATTTGTAATTTTTTGTTGCGTAATACTTTATTACGCAACAAAAAAGAGTTAATTTTAAATGTTAAATTTGCATTCTGGAAAGTTGATTAGATTATACAACCACACCTCAAGCTCATTATTGCGAGCCATACGGTGTGACTACGATAAAAACGATAACAGAAATGAACCTGACTACTGAACTCCTTAAGGCACGTTGAAACCTATCAAATTAACGTAATTTCTAAACTATACAATATTAAATAACAATATTAAAGTTAAATTTATCTAAAAGTATAAATAACATCCAGGTTTAGTCAATCAGCAAAATATCATGCATCTAAAATTTGTTAGTTTTTGTGAACATTTTATTAAAATAAATTAAAATGGTTCTTCTATAACCTCAGACATACCAGAAGTTCATCACCAAATAATTGAAAGCTAATTATTTTATTTTTATAGGTAGGTCAAATATAAAACATGTTTTGGTAAGCGTCTAATTTTGTATACTTGTTACAAAGTTTTGGTTGAAACAATACCGAAGAAATGTAACAGTTACAGCGAATAAATTTAATCACTTTTAAGAATTATAATGTTTTTAAATGGTAAAACCAGAAATCTAGATGTTTTGTACTTTTATTTTATTTTTGTTAGTACTACCACTATCAGTATTCAGCAATAACACAAGTCACTAATACACGACTAGCGCCAATAACGAAAGCGATGAGAAAGACTATTACAAATTAGCCGTTCTAAGAGACGGCTGGTAGGCAGGCGTTCATGGCTGTTGCTCGCTGTCTCTCTCGCCCAAAGCAAGGGAAGTGAGATTTCTATTATGTTTGTCAAGCACGGGTCGCAGACGGACTCGTCATTACGAAGCATGAGTCTTGTATTTTACTATATATAAGCTCTTAAAGTTATAGTATCAAAACAAATTAAAACAAAACTGAACTATGTTACACTAGTCGACTACAAGTATACTTTCAGTTTAGCGCAAGTTAAAACATACCTTGAATATTTTTATCAATAGAGGGGGTTCAAATCCCCCAAACCCCACCCCCTGAATACTCCTATGGTGGACTCAATGTCTGACATAATAATTCACACTGACAAATGTCATTTTTTACTTTTCTTGTTTTCGCATTCCTGTTGAACGATTTTTTTTCTCTTGTTTTTTACCAAATATGGGGCACAAATTTGAGGAATTGACCAGATCTGTAATGTGTGAGTTAATTTTAAACTCCACTGATTTAACCAACTGTAGAGGGCGGCAGTATAATAATGCAAGCAATATGTCATTTTATATATATAGAAGAAAAAGACTTCACATAAATTGTTTAAAGAAGCCTCTGAGCATTTATACAGTATAATACTATTAACTATAATACTATAACTATAATACAGTAACTTGCAGAATATGTACCCAAAAGATTCAATGAATGATTCAATATATATATATATATATATATATATATATATATATATATATATATATATATATATATATATATATATATAAAGTAGCTTGCAAGCTAGAATAAAGGAAGAAAATCCTAAAGCATTGTTTGCCCTTTCTCGGCTCATTCATTGAATCTTTTGGGTACATATCCTGCAAGTTACTGTCCGGAAGAATGTACCTTCTTTATCCTAATCCAGAAGATGATTTAAAGATTTTTGTTGCAACTACTAAGAGGTGGGAATCTCTATTTTGCGTCACTCAAGGGTTTGTCAAGGACAATGTTGAGTGCTCGTGAAAGTCCATGCAAAGCTCTATGTGATTCGGAGTTTAGATAGACATATAAAGAGAATACTAATGAGAAACCTCTAGTTAGGAGTGAAGCAACGGAACTCCTGAAATGCTTGAATTAGCTTGGAAACAACGATGATGGTGAAACTTTGGACTGACTTAATGGACAGATTTGACAAGCTAGTCAAACAGTGGACGTATCCCTAGCGAGTAGTTAGATTGTATGGCTCTTTCGTCATTTTCGTTGACTCTCTTGGAGGCATTTTTCATTTTTATGAAGAAAGGGCCCAGAAACGATATGATATCTAGTACGAGACGTATTACAAACGTCAGGAAAAAAAGGAAAAGAAGACGAAATAAATGAAAACAAAGGCATCCTTACTACAGGCTATGATAAGTTTAGAGTAGAAACATATTATGTTGTTCTTGACGAACTCAAGTAAGCTTTACTGAATCTCAAAAACGCTTATGATGTTGTTGCAGATAAGTTCTCAGTTTTCAACAATCTATCGTTGTCCTCACCTGAAACTATTACTGATGGTGCTGAAAAACTTAATTTTTGTATGAAAATTATCTACAAAAGTAATTTTTAAACGAGTGCAAACACTTCTCTGGCCTTCTATATAGCTGCAGTGTTAAGGACAACACCTCATCGATGATAAAGCTCATAAGAGAACAAAATTTCAATTGACATTTTATAGATATAGACATAGATCTTCGTTTGTGTATGGCTGTTTTAAACTGCTCAGCAGAATGTTCATTTTCTGTCCTAAAAACATAAAATCTTATTTTAGATCCACAATGAATTAAGATGAACAAAACTTGTTCACTCCTCTATACATAGAGGCTGAATTTTTGAAAAGTGATCAAATAACAGTTAAAGGCTTAATGAATATATGAATTACATCCTATTGTTTATTTTAGTACATCTATTTGAGACTGTTGTTATTTTTAATTAAATTTATTGATCAGTTAGTTAATTAACACTGCTTATTTATATATTACAAGCAACTTAACCTTTAATAATGTATGAATATCTTTGACATAATTACAATATTTGGTCATATAAAACCGTAAGTTAAATCATTTCTCAGAGATTGATCAGTGATGTAAGTAGGTCTTGGCTTTGTGAGGGATAGATCTTACTGAAGAGTACGCCCACACCAAGGAGGGGAGGAGGGTATATGAAATAACTATTTAATTCAAAATAAAACATTTAAATGCTATATTTTAAACAAGCTGGCAAGAACGCAGTCAGGGAAAAATTTGGGGGGTCCAGACAACTGATATTTTTCCGTAGTGGACAGAGAGTAAGACCTCGTTTCTTTCCTTAAAAAGTTCTTGGCCCGTTTCTTTGTTGAGAACGATCTTTAAGCAGTACATATATCAGTAATACTGAACTGAATTATTTAAATAATAAAAATTGTTTACTAAAAAAGTAATTGAAAATTTGGGGGGATCCCCATGGACTTATCGCTGGCTACGCCCTTGCAAGCTGGATTACTTTAATGTGCATGTTCAATTTTTAATTTTAGGGCTTTTGGGAGAAGTTGTACTCCCTCCCTTAGTTACGACACTGCTTGGTTTGGATTAGTTCACAGTTTCAGTCCCTGGATTGCATATCGCAATGTGGAAATAAAATTCTAGTTTTATGACTATGACTATTTTAGAAACCACGTTTCACAGAATGGGAAAGATCCAGAAGCCCACCTGGCTGTATGATGCTTGCCACATACATGCTCATTTGCAAATATTTCAGAGTGGTCAGAAAAATTCTTGTGCCTCTAATTGAGAAAAAATATTGTGTATGTGGTGCTATGGACTATGAAAAAGAAGAATCCGGTTTCAGCAAATGTGTATGTGATTATTTGTAGGAAAAGTAAAAAATGTATCAGAATTACTTGACATGACTTCCAAATCGGAATCTGCCCAATGTGGTGCAGTCAACCAGGTTTGTATCTGGAACTAAAGCTCAAAACTTTGCTACCTGGCATATTACAAAGTCAGATAAACTAATCTTGTCAATATCCATCTGAAAGAATAGGCATTCAATTACTTTGGTTCTCAAATGATTTTCCTATTTGGACTATTATATTTGACTTAAAGTGCCATAAACATGAATCAGATATGGTTTAAATGTATCGGTTGTGTGCAGGTGGCAGTTTGCACGCTGGCGAATTGGGGTATGGTGACCTCTGGTATAATTCAAGGGTTTCCCTCTGCGTTGATGCCTCCTCTCCTGGGCTCAGGACCAGGCCTTCACACCTCCGTTCATCACTCCTCCTGGATAGGTAAATCATTATCTGCTCTTTTTTTATACAAATTCAGGGCATATCCTCGCTCAGAGCAAAAAAATATCCAAGACTATGTTTATTGTATATATTCCTTAATACCTTATATAATTACAATTACATATACAATTATAAAACCTTATAAAACATAATTAACCTTAATACCTCATATTTAAGTAACTTGAGTTGTTCTGAAAACCACATGTAAGTGAGAAACACTTGCAATAAAGGCATTTTTATTTGTTTATTGGAAACATTCAATGTGTGAAATTGAGATGAAGAAATACACCTTTTTGAGTATTTTGTTACAGTTGGGGTGACCTATCTATCAGCGTCAGTGATGTGTTTACCAGGAGGATATCTGACTGACTGGATCGGACGCCGCTGGGGCCTGCTGCTGTTGAATCTCTCCTTTGCTGTAGGCTGGCTTCTGATCGCACTGTTCCCTCTCTCTCTAACCGCCCTGTATATCGGCCGTGGTATATCAGGCATGGGTCTCGGACTGGCTACTTCTGTTGGAGCCACCTATACAGCTGAGATAGCCTCGGACTCTCTGCGTAGTGTGCTTGTCATGTTCACTCCTGTCATGTTGTCCTTCGGGCTAATCCTAGTCTACCTTTGGGCATTTCTCTACCAGGTATTTCATCATTTCACATAACCGAGGAATGCAAATAAAAATATTGAATAGTGATCTAAGATCCAAGTACATAAATAAATTTTTTCTCAGAACTCGTGGACAGAATTGTCATATTTCGCATTCGGCCTCTCCATGATCCCAGTTTCGCTGGGTATGCTGCTGCCAGAGAGTCCGCTGTGGCTGCTGAACAGAGGTCGTGCTGAAGAAGCGCTGCAGGCTCTGCAGAGGTTACGAGGAACCTCAACCCCCGAGCAGATCAGAAAGGAGCTTGACAACTTCAGCAGCATTGTAAAGGACAAGAAACAAACAGTTTCCTGGTTCTCAACCCTCAACCATCTAAAGCAACCTCAGGCCTTCAAGCCACTCCTCATAATGAATGTCTACTACTTCCTCATTCACTGCTCTGGAGTGTCAATTGTTGTAGTGTTTGCTGTAAGTATACAGAAATAGTGGCATAGCTGTGACACGTTCGAAGGTCAATTCCTACCAAGTACATAAGTTTATCTGTACTCAATTAATTCTTTTGAATTATGTTTAGAATGAGCTTTTAAATTATATTTAATAGTCGTTTTAAAAATTAAATAGATGTTTAGGGTTATAAACTTATTCATGAGTTTTATACTATGATGTTCTATATAGCCACAATGAAGATGTCTTATATCGTATAATTTATTGTATTTAAAAATTATGATATGGACTTCAAACTACTACACTAAAAAATATATATGCAACACACATCATAATTTACATTGGTTAGTTATTTTTCAATGGTAGGAACACTAGGCTAATAAAATAAAACATTTTTTTTATCTACATCAACCACAGCAAAATTTACAATGACTCTAAAAACGAATTTCAAAAAAACTTTAACCTTTCACCCTTACTTATTGAAAACTTGTTTATTTAAATTAATAATATTTATCAGCTTGCTGAGTTACAATAATCTGTAAAGCACTCAGCTTGATAATTATTATAAAACATTTAGCAGGAAAATATTCAGTGATGTACGCTACTTTTAACGATTGGTCTAACTTTCAAATCTTTGCAGGTTGATTTTGCCCGAGATGCCGGTATAAGAGCAGTGGCATATCATGTAGCTCTGGCTATTTCGTTAACGCGGATATTCGCCACTTTTCTGACTATTTGGGCCTGCAATACATATGGGAGGAGAAAACCAGCTATTGTATCTGGAGTTATAATGTCAGTTTCCCTTGCCATTCTCTCTCTGTCCATCTCAAAATTCCTTATATTGACTCCCTGGCTTGTTAGCATCCTCTTGGTGGTCTACATGCTCTCCAGCTCTCTTGGTTTCTCCACATTGCCTATGTCTATGATGGGAGAACTGTTTCCGACAGATGTGCGAGGGGTGAGTTTCACTAATACTTCATCAGTTTGTATAAGAATGACAGAGATTTGGAACAGAAATATACATACAGTTGTGTGTACTTTCCACAGTTTATTCAAATTATTGTTTTGAATTTGCACTCTGTGGAGGTTCTAAGAGCAGGTTGTATTAAAATGATTTTGATCTTATTCCTTAAAAACCATTTTAAATCTTAAATGGTTTTTGTGAAATGCCTAATTTAAAGTTAGTATTACTATAACTAGGCCCATACTCAGACCGGTTTTTTCGGACAACTTTACTGGGGCCCGGACCCTCAGGAAGCCCAGACCAGGCTCCGCCACACATCTATCTGATGGGGCTGTGTTTACACATGAGATAGCTCAATCTAATAACTTTAACTTACTACTGAATCTTACTATTATTAACAAACAATGAGGGGGGGGGGGTGAAGCAGTGTGATAGGGGTGTGGTGGTGGTACATGAGGGGACCCGGCCAAATATCGTTTCTGGGGCCCGCCGAAACTGAGTATGGCCCTGACTATAACTGTTTTTTGTGGTTTTGTGTAGTGTGTAGTGTAGACAAAAAAACTAACGCAGGTCAGAACTGTTCAGAACTCAGCAACTCACTCACTACTGTGACAACTGATGACGTCAGGACTAAGATACTCTGTACCAGGTACTCGTCTGTCCTGAGAGTACAAGTTACCACAAACCGAAAGAACCCAGAACAGGTTTCTGTTTCACGTTCTTTACACGTTTAACACCGTTCCTGGTACAAAGTACTCGGACTCATTAATTTATCCGTAACAGTGTATTCATTGTATGATTCTAAATTAGTAAAAGTACATTTTGTGCTAGGTTACTGAAAGTACTGGGTACAGTTAGAAGTCCATGAAACAGTTTGAACTAACCTTATTTTCATAATTATTACTGTATAACGGTAAAATTCTAATATTTAGCATTTTGAACAAAACTTATTCATTATACATACAGTGTCTTGTATTTTGTAAATTAAAATAGTTATCAAGTTAGAGTTAATATATTTGATTACGATGTTTTTATTAGAAAATAGACTACTAGGCGATCGATTATTTAAAACTAAAATGCTCTGGCAGGTGGGAGCAGGTACGCCTTAGATGCCCCCCTAGATACAGACACCTTGTTCAATTAAATTCAAAATGCCTCTTATTATGAAACATTTCTCGAATACATCTGTTTTACAGAACAACTCTTGTCATTTACTTATAAAAGTAACTTATAATACCGTAAAATGTTATACCTAAGATAGTCAACAATTTTATAAAAACACAACACAAATGTAAATTCTATATAAATTGATATAAATCTTCTTAAAGCCTTAACTTAAAAGTTAACCTTGTACACCTCAATTACTAATAAATGGTACTAAATACCTAATACAAACTTCCTCCCATTCCTTATAAAATATCACAAGATATTCTTACAAAGTATTTTGTCATTTCTGCTATTGGCAAGTAAATAAAGTTTGTTCTTATACAACACTCACTCTCACTACCTTTTGTTTGTATTATGCAACTTCCTCTATTCGACCTCAAGGTGATAATGGGAGGACACAAATCTAGTAACTTAGTATTATCATTAACAGCTACCCAATTAAAAGTGTATTGTATATTCATCAGCATCCTTTTATGTTGTTGTTGGTGAGCCAAGGGTACAACAAGGGTATATTTAATATCTTACTAATGTCCAGAACTAAATCTAAACATCTTTTAACTGACCTCTTTATTCATTTTTTCATAAGGAGCAACCATTGACACAGTTTCTGGAATTTTGGTCAAGTATGTCACTTGGAAAGTATTTTCTGTCATTCTGCCACCTGCAAAAGATTTGTATGAGATAGTTCACGTTTCACACCGAAACTAAAATTAGATCGTTTTTATTCATTCTTGCAACCACAGGTACCACAGACGTTTTCGATCACTACAGCTGATAAAAATTTATTCTATGGTACCTCAGATTTAACTAGCCATATAATATATGTCTTTGTTGGTTTATTTAGTTGTCACAGGGTTTAAATATATCTTCCAATATTTTTACATTTACTACCTGATCAATGATCTCCGACTCTTGAGCAGCAATTCCCACAGTGATTCTGCCAAAAGTTGTTGCAAGTATGAATTTTAACTGTATTTTCTGAAAGTTCCCAAATAATTTTGATGGGTTCTACCACGCCAGCACCATAATGAATATGAGGTATACAAGGAGACGTTGTCTTAACGCTTAGTCTTTCACGGCTGGTATCATAACTATCATCTAAGGTTTCTGGTTTACACCACATCAAATATTGCTTACATAATTAATATATATTTAAAAATTAGCTTTAGCAGAATAGTTAAAAAACAATGCATGCAATAGAATTCAAGAAAACTAGAGTGCTTGCAAAAATTCCATGCTATTATCCCCGGATAATTCAAAAAAACCTTGGATATAATGAGAAGGACGATAACTTCAACAGTAAAAATAGCATAAGATTATAGAAAATCTGGCAGTTTGTGATAAAGGAGCTATATTGATCACTGATTGGTTAAATTGATCAGTGATTAGAAGAGCTTTCCCCAGTTACAATAAAGCTAGAGTATTCTATTGCATTGGTCTGAAAATCTTTATATGAAGCCTTAAGGTAATATCAGGGAGAAATTGTTTAAGAAATTAAAAGAGCACTCATGTTAGTGGAGGGACAGACAAAATACTATTCTCCTTATTGCATGTCACCAATACACAACACTAAATTCTCACCTCTCAAGACAAAACACAAATCTTAAAGAACTGAATTGAGAGTTGATTATTCTTATAATCAAAATTAAGTTTTGAAAAAAGTTTAAAATACAGTGATTCCATTATTATTTTTCTTATTATTTTTTCCTTTTCATTTTTATGCCCCTCCTTCTTTGTCCACTTTCTGCCACCATGAGCACTTGCACCGTACGCATCTGTCAGTCTAACTGGCCCTGACAGTACAAATAATGAAAACTTACACAATCTATTAATAATGAAAAAACTAAAAATTGATCTCAAATGTCTAGCAAAATGAATCAGTAAAATCAGCTACATAAGGTTAATATTACATTTTTTAAAGTATTGTAATATTTACTTAACACGAAAATTCTTAGGTCAAGCAGAAAAGAATTGTTAGCTTTGTTTAGTGTTATTTTGAGGTCTGACTAATTTAGTTTTTTAGGCTATGCTTATTGTAATTAAGTTAATATTTTTGTTCTATTGTTTTTATTTATATTATTGATTTTAGCCAGGTATTTTCATACTTTGAATTATTATGTGTCAATATATACTACGATACAGCTCTCTGTTTGTGATTGTGTTCACGTTATTGTTATAATTTGTCCAGTATCAAATGGTGAATAAAGGAATATTTGCATGTGAGTATAATTATTACTCAGTTCTTTCTTGTTAGAGGCAAAGATTTGTTGGGTATGAAAATTGATTAAAAGTAATGATGTTCCTTTTCCGGTAGTTGGCGAGTGGTCTGACAGCTAGTATGATCTTCCTGGGATCATTCTCCTCAGTGAAACTCTACCCAATCATGGTCGTGACTTTCGGATCGTTTCCTGTCTTCATGTTTTTTACCATATCTGGACTGTTTGGAACAATCTTTATTTACCTTTTCCTACCCGAAACCAATGGGAAAACATTGGAGGAAATCAAAGAGTATTTTATAGGTAAATACAATAAACTAATTACATGAATTCTAGATAAGAAAAGTTGATAAATATAATTGAGTAGTATTCTTAGCTTATAACATTAATAACTATGTTTCACATCAAATTGGTAGCCAATACTATATATATATATATATATATATATATATATATATATATATATATATATACATAGGCATAGTGTGGACCATTCATTTGGGGGGAGGGGGTGGCATAGATACAAAAATCTATTAACTACTTCTACTTAATGCCCTTAAATGTATGTATACAATTAAGTTTTTATTTTGAACATTTCATCAACTAGGTCGAAGGGAAACCCTATTATTATTTCCCTTCTCAATATTTTTATGCATAAACTTGGTGTTAGGATTTTTTCCATTGCAGTTGCATGATAAAAATATATACTGATGTGAGCATTATTTTTTTTATTTTTATGAGTTTTGATTGGTTGAAAGAAAGTTATTTATTCTTAATATAGTTTGAAAATACACTGTTTGTATTAATTTTAAGAGTTTATTATTTAGTATCTAAAAATGATAATTATCTTCAAAAATCATTCTGTTTTGTTTTCAGTTAAAGTCAGGATATTGTATTTTCTGCAAGTTCACACTATTAATATATTGACGGGAATCAAAAGAATAATCTCCTAAATAGCTGTAAATAAGTCACACAAAACAACGTTTTAAAGTTTGTTTTGTACATGGTTAGTTACAACAATTTACAAGGAGATAGTTAAAAATATTTATTATAAGCTGAACAATTTGTGTAAGTAACATAAGGTTAAAGTTATATTTAATGGAGTATAAGCCTTCTTTCAGTTAGATTTGAAAATCTATCAACTAATACAATTAGCATAAATTCTTCTTGCATATACTTTGCTCTCATTTCTTGTTCAACAGTAATCAGGGCGAGTCCACTTAAGCGATCTTCCATCATGCGTTTGCAGATACGTTTTCAATCTTCATAGCATAGAGTATGATCTTTCGGGGCTTGCTGTTGTGATGGGCCAAGAAAGTGATTTCTATAAGTTTCCAAACATCTGGTGCACTTTCATGAAGGTCATTCTAAATTTTAAAATCAGCTAATTCTTGGAAAGTTGTTCTTAAAGTTTTGTTGTCGGTTTTCACCAAATTATTCTTTGCATAACAGTGAAAGAACTTGAGCTGTGTAGAGAAACTTGCAGACAAGTTATAGAATTTCTGGATGTTCAGAGCAACTTCGTTGTCAATTTTATTCCATTCTAATAGTAATTATGCAATATTATTGATTTTACTATAGTAATTCTGAAAAATACGAGATTGCAGGTTTACGATTACTGTGTCAAGACCAGCAAAGTAAATGGTGATCTTGAACATTTCATCAGGTG
The DNA here is from genome assembly GCF_021130785.1 of Homalodisca vitripennis. NCBI lineage: Eukaryota > Metazoa > Arthropoda > Insecta > Hemiptera > Cicadellidae > Homalodisca > Homalodisca vitripennis. The sequence goes on along the minus strand of NC_060211.1, from coordinate 52,693,046 downwards.
ATTGATACAATGAATGCCTCTGAGCAGTCAGCAGTCACCACCATCAAGTTCGCAAGGGAGTGAGGTTTTTCAACAGACGAACTTTTAATGCCATATGTGTTGTTCTGCTCTTCTGCTTCAATGAACCCCCAACTAAATCCATCGTCATTTCTATCCAGTTTTAAACAGTCAATGACTGATTTAACTTTTGCAAAACCCGTAGAAATAGGATACATTAGAATATATTTATTTTTCAAAAGTATTTACAATCCATAAAAACTAAAATAATGTGATACCAACTTATCTAAAACAGATAAAAATAACATTAATTTACAGTTAGTCTTAAAGTTAATACTGCAATCAAACTATACAATATCACAAATTATCATAATTAAAAACATACAAAATTATATACAAGTTTAAATACAATACACTCAGTCTAGTATATATACTTATAAGTATCCAATATATATTTACTTTAAAAAAAACATAGGGCCTCAAAGGCAAAGCCTGTGTAGAGGTTCCTTCTCCAATATTAAACATTTTGCACAAGAAAGAATTTTTTATCCAAGCATATAAAACCCCACTAATTAAAATGCAATTGTGGCAATACCACTTCCAGAGATTCGAAAATATCCAATAAAACTGGAAAATATCCAGAGATTCGCTCTGCAGCTCTTTGGAAAATACATAGGTTGGGCTCAGTACATTGTACAACGGTTTGAGACTGAAAACAAATTTAAAGGTGCTGATTTCTTTGGCTAGACCATCTGCTTCTACTGCAATTTTACTATTTTTTTTATCATTGGAATAACTTCCAAAGTTTCATGCACTTTCAGGAATTGATCAAAAGTAACATTAATGGCTTTGTGCCGAACAGTCCATCTAGTTAGAGAAAAGTTCATCAGTCTTTTCATTTTTGTCTGTGTCCTTTGCTTACAAATTGATTCAAAAATATAAAATCTGTTGGCTGATACATTAATTATATTTGTATAGGTTATTTACAGTGGATAAGCAATTCCGAAGCTGTCTTATTTCTTCACAAAACCTCATAATAGCCAGATCAAGCAAATGGGCATGGCAATGAGTGTACAAAGCTGTAGGCTCTTCTTGTTGAAACTTAGCAGCTACACCTTCACAATTTCTGCTCATACTACTATGCCCTTATATGCTTGGCAAGGAATTTGCTTATGACTATGCCCAACTGCTGCAGGTACGTTTTAATAGTATGAGGCATATTTTCACCAGTAGTATCTGCAACATCAACAAAGCCCAAAAATCTTTTTTTATTTCAATTTTCCCTTCTACTTTAACCATCTACCAAATACAAATGCTTTGTTGTTCACAGGATGAAATGTCTATGGTTTCATTGCAAATTATTGAGTAGGCTAAAGCCTCACTGACTTTTTGCACGATTTCATGAAGCATTTAATTTTGAATGCATTCTATTATCTCATTTTGCACCTGAGCACTTACTGTATGTATGAGTGAACTGTTCATTTCATAAAAGTTTGAATTTCTTCATCTGTGTGTTTTGATCTTAGTTCAAGCAGTTCTAAAGAGTTGCGATTGAATTTGTAATATATATATTAAAATGATTGATGAATCATTGCAGCCTTGAACATATTAAGCTTTTAATACTAACAAGTTTTGGTGCTAAACCCATGATCATAGTGGTACCATATATATAATAATCTGAAAGATTTTAACATTACTATATCGGTTTGTGTGAAAATGAAATAAAGACAGTATTGTTGTTACTCACATATTTTAAACATAACCTAAATAAACATGTAATTCCTAACCTACATAATTTAATACTTGCCAGTTTAAATATGTTTCAAGACACCAGCCACCAATGTAATTGTTATATAAACCTATATACAGTAAATATATAGTATATATGACTGAATGGTATTTCAGTTAATTATCAGGGATTGGGTTATTTTAAGACAGGAAGTACCAAAGAGGTGGCTAGAATGAGGAATCTGTTTCAACAAGAGGAAGAGCAAAGTCTTTTGCAAGATCCAGAGTCTGACAATCCCGCATGACTGGATAGTTGGTGAGTTTTGTATTCCTCCTAAAATGTTATGGAGAGCAAAACAAAGTCTTTTGCATGATCCAGAGTCTGACAATCCTGCATGACTGGATAGTTGGTGATTTTTGTATTCATCCTTACCCATCCAGAAAATCTTTTTTTAGTTTTTACCGGTTTTTAATGTCTCAAATCTAATTGTTAAAAATTAGATTTCCTGTTAGTAATGGTTTATAATTTATATAGTTTCATATGGGAAACCTATATTGAATATAAGTTATAAACAATTGACGTTAACAAATAAACATATTTTTATCATTTTTTTTATTATTGGGATACTGTTCTAAGTTTCTGAAATGAAACCTTTATGGATTCAAGTTCCTATTTATAAAGCAGTTGTAAAATTTAGCCCCATATTAAAGGCAGAGCTTCATATTCCTTCTTAAGCTCATTAATTTACCAGTAAGCCAATCACTTTATTATCAATGTTATTTTTCACTGTCTAACATTTAGTTAGTGTTATACTAACAGACCTGTCTTCTAGTAACTGCAACTTAATAAAAACCTTTTTAGCAGCCTTTGAAAAAACTAAATATATAGAATAGTATTCTATAAATAGAAATTTGTTGTTTCATTTTTGTTTACAGGTATCAAAGCCTAGCTGTGAGCATTGTTTGAAGATTTATTGTGATGGTGAATTAAATGGAAGACTGAGACCCTTGCTTCTTTTCTTCTTATTTTATAATGTACTTTGGAATAAAATACTCTACTTTAGACATCTCAGGCTTTGAGTTCTTTCCCTATGATAGTTTTTAGGAATGTTATTCATACATGTATTACACAACAATAACTCCCAGTTTGACATAACAAATTGATATCCATAAATCTCACCAATTATTTACTTTGCTATATAAGAAAATGTATAACTTCCATTATTGTATCTGAAGTGTTCTAGATTGTGTATATACTCCTTGGTTTTTAGATACTGTAAAAGATTTATCTTAGACTATTAATATATTGTAATAGGATCAGCAATTATTTTCAATTAATATATTCAATTCAATTATCTTGCCATTTGATTATCTTTCGTGAGGTATCTAATATCCGTAGTTAATGAAAAAGCTGTTTTTCTGGTGTGATTATAAATGAAGTCTTTGATAATTAACTTCAAAGTTAACTAACTGTCTGCACTATGATGTTGCTGTAACAGTTTTTTTTTTTTTTTTTTTTACTTAGGACAAGAAGATGAGAAAACCACTCATTGAATTTAGTTTTAAAAAACCTTTGTGTTGCTTCAGGGGGATTAGGACATTTAGGAGAGATGAGATTGCTGGTAGGGCAGCTTCCTTTTAAGATCCCATGAGGACTACTATCTCAGTCCTGTCACCCTGGAAGAAGGGAAGGGTCTGTTCCAGCCTCTTCCATCAATAGTAGGCAGGGGAGTCCGGGGGAGACAACACTCCCTTAAAGGATTAAAATACTTTTAACTTTAATCCAAAGATGTTGTGTGTTGTTATTGTTACCAAACACTAAAAATTGGATACAAACTAATTAAATCGACTTCCTGAATGTTCTACTGATAATTTATGGTATGATGTTTTACTAATTGAGACCATTGAAATGGTATGCACATTGACTATTCTTACATTTAAGATTTTCCACCGACTTCTTACGGGCCATCCTCCTGAGGTGGGTAAGGGCTACTGGTTGCATCAAAAAGTTTAATTTTATGCCCTATGTCACTGTACAAGGTTTTTTGTTGGTAGGTTTATGAGTACAGAAAATATTAGACCGTTTCAAGACTTTTCAACACCCCTGTATATATGAGATCAAAGATATGAGAAAAATATATGAGATCGTTTGACTGTTTAGTAAAATTCTGACATTCATCTATTATAAATCCTTTAAAAAATTTGAAAAAACATAGTTGTTACTGTAGAATCTTGGAGAATTGGAAAAAAAGGTTTACTGTACTATCACTAGTATAAACGAATACAACATTTTCCACTATAATTTTTTATTTTGTGCAAGGCCTTTCGGAATCAAAGATCCCATCATCAGTGGAATCTTTGATTCCGAAAGGCCTTGCACAAAATAAAAAATTATATTGGAAAATGTTGTATTCGTTTATACTAGTGATAGTACTATAAATAGTTGTTACTGTTGGATATATTGTTACTAAATTATACATACTAGAATAGAAGATATATAACATTATTCTATATCAGAGCTCCAACAAATTACATTGTTAAGACCTTTGTAATTAGAGGCACCTATTACCACCTCCATCAATAACTGTAAAGTATGTCCAGACATGTTTAAAAAATAACATGAGTATATACTACTAACTTCATGTGTTCGATTTCAGATTTTTTAAATGATTGAGTCTACCTTTTATAGTTAGTTCCAGTTGTACTTATAACTTCTAAACTATTATCATATGTAAATAATTATATAAATAAATTTCACAATATTCCGAACTATATATTGAACTACAGCTTATATGCAATATACATGACTATCGTGTTGAAAACTACTCAATTGTTACATAGAATTCCACAATTATATAGAAATGTTTGATAAAATCAAAGCAATCATTTGTAAGCCCAAAATAATAATGGGGGTGTTTCAGATTTCAGACTAGGCGACTTTGCAAACCTAAAATTATTGATTTACTAGACATTATACAAGACTAATATTCACTGAATAAGATCTGTGTTGTTGATGTCGTGTCCCTACTGTGTAACAGCCAGAAGTGAACATGTTTGTTTCTGACCACACTCCAAGCTAGGACACGCTAATGTCTCACCTTGGTGTTGTGTTGGTCACACTGCCGACTGAATTATGTCACCCAGATTGAGGGTGGAAATCTAGGCATCTTGAAGCTCTGAAGTTCACTAACTAGATATCAACATCTACATTTAAACTTAATATCTATAGACGTAAATAAAATTTAATATTCAGCATGTACAAATGTATAAATCTCTTTAATAGATGACACATTTTTAATTGTGTGTGTGTGTGTGTTTTTGTTTTTTTTTTTTTGCAGTCTGTAATAAAATCATTTCCTTTTATTTTAACTTCAATGTGTTTATGCTTCAGACACTTCATATTTGTGGTATGATATTTTTAATTGTATATGCAGCTTATACATATATAGTTCTTCAACCATAGAGTATAAAATAAAACGTTCCTGGTTAAACAATACAAACTTCTACAAATGATTTGGTAGTTCAATCATAGGTAAATGCAGGACGTCAGTAGTGGTGGTGCAATTCAGATGAATTGATTCTTTTAATGAGTGTTATATTATGTAGACCTACTAGCCAGTTTGTATAATAAATGTAAACACCTTTGGTTTTTAGAGTTTTTATTTTTGGCACCTGTCATAATGAAAGCAATGAAATCTGTTAGCATTATTGGAGTTCATTTTAATTTTTAATTTTAAATCACTATGTATATATATATATATATATATATATATATATATATATATATATATATATATATATATATATATATACAAGTATATTCATACAATTTCAAAAACTGTACTGTATTGAATCCAACCTCAGAACGGAATTATATAGTATTGGTTTATAAATATTGTATCTCGGGGCAAAATAATAAATTAAAATTTGGTCTTGGAAATATAATTAATTCTAACTAGAAATGTTCAAAAAACTTCATATAAGAATTACTCGCAACTTCGCTTAACTTCTGATCCTCTTAACAATGAATACTGGCTGATGTGTGATACATGACTAATTCCGTTTCAAAAATATCATAGGACCCTGTCGTATTGCATCATAAGTGCTTTCACTAAGAAAGCTGGGACTTCAACTTTGGAGTTCCTCGATAATGGTTCACAACAGTTCAAGTGTTACCAAAGTTGTGGGAGCTATTTAATCAAATACATGGAATGTTGCATAGAAATACAGATGAAGCTCCACAGCTTTGTATGTGCTAGTAGTCTATAAAAACAAAAATAGCAGCCCATATGACTGTGATATACTCTAGTTGACATAGCTCTAAACTAACAATATTAATACTATTAAAAATGCTAATTACTTTGTAGCATTGTTGAACATACATACATACATACATTGAGCATTATTATTTTATTGAATTGTAGTATTATAAATTAAATAAATGGTAAGATATAATGTTTAAAAATAATGTGTTTAAATATTTGTATTAGGTACTGTTGTATACAAAATGTTATATAACTAGTAAAAGTCACTAAAATAAAATATTAAAATTAACATTATGAATGAATTTCATTTAATGTTGCAAGAACTTTAAAACAGAAGAATCATACTTAGATAACAAATAATGAGAAACAATCATTCAAAAAAATTGCTTTGCAATAGTGCTGGCCTGGACGTCCAGTATTAAAATTGTATATGGAGTTTTTTATGTTTATAATAAAGAAGTACATGTAATATCTAGATCTTTGATGCAATACATGTATAATATACCATGATGCAAATGAGAAAATAGAAGAATAAATAACTAAACAAGCTCAGTATAGTCAAGAAATTTTAACACGTTATTTTTATGCATAGGGTAAAAGATAAAATATACATTAAGACTGATTATTCCAACATATCCTACATTATTTTATAGTGACTTGATGTGCTTACCTTTCTTGTTTAAACACAGACATGAAACTCAATTTAATAAACAAGAAATGAGAAGGTATCAAGTGACAAGAATCTCACAAAATATTTCATCTGCAGGCTTACAATTTTGCATGAAACTTCATTTCGACATATACAGGAATTAGTTTGATGATATTGCATGTCCAACCATGGGTTTTGGTTGAGTATCATTGAAGCCTAATACTCTGTAAGCTGACACAATTTTTTATTTGTTTGCTGGAGGATGTAAACAATTATTTGCTGTTTGATTGTCTGCCTTTCTATCTGTCAATGATAAAATGATCTAGGATGTTGAAATTTTGCATTGAACCAAGCGAAGCCTATTATGCGACACGTGGTGTGGTGCAATCCTACATTGTAGTTATATAAAAATATATTGTCCTTATGGTAAAATCCGAATAAGGTCAAACCTTTGCAACTTATCGTCCATTGGGAGAAAGCATGGCCGAGTTCTAGATCATTCTGCATGCGCTTCAATGGTGGATCGATTGAGGATGCAGATGATGAATGTGACAGGTCTCCACTACTCGCAGCGATCAGATAAGACAGGTACTAAGGGTCCTAAGATTATTGAAACGTTTATAAGTTCTTTATTTGTATATAACAAAAGATCTATAGCTAAATATTAGTTACATTGTTATATAACAATAAAATTAAGAATGCTTAACAAGATTTTGTAGTTTAAAAAATGGCACCTACTAAGCTGATATACAGACTCATCAGATTTTTTTAGAGCCAATTTTTTTTGTTTTTAGTCCTGATTTTACCAATAACCAGTGATGAGCTGCTGTAAAATATTCCACTTGTTTGGAGTTAATGGACTGATTGAATATCTAGGTAACCCTTTACATTGGGCTTCCCTTATTCCAAGAGTGCCACAAAATTTCAAAATAATAAACATATACATTCCCAAGGGACATTTTTCTAGTATATTTTTAAAAGACTAAATTATTTTTATCCATTAAGTTAACAATCAAACAGAAGTCCACCAATCTAAAAACAACAGTTGTAACTTTGTTTAAAGTTTGCTATTTAAGATGGAAGGTTTGAAAAGATAATAGGACATTTGCCATCGTTATATGTTACAAAAAAGTATAATGCTACGCTTCGAGGATTTAAATCTATCCTTTTCTTCAGGTGTAAAGAAACCCCAAGACATTAAAAAAAAAAAATGAGGCAATGGACTCCCACTCAAAATTAAAATAGTCAAATGACTGAAAATTAAGACCTGCTGTAAGTGTTGCAAGACTTTTGCATCACCTTTGTCAGTTCGGGCGTGACATGTGTGTGCTCTTGCTACTGTGCAGTGATATTGCTTGGGTTCGTTCTCTCCAGTCTAGACTTCATGCAGTTCTTTAGTTCAGGTGTGACTTGTGTGTGCTCTTGCTACTGTGCAGTCACATCGCTTGGGTTCGTTCTCTCCAGTCTAGACTTCATGCAGTTCTTTAGTTCAGGTGTGACTTGTGTGTGCTCTTGCTACTGTGCAGTCACATCGCTTGGGTTCGTTCTCTCCAGTCTGGACTTCATGCAGTTCTTTAGTTCAGGTGTGACTTGTGTGTGCTCTTGCTACTGTGCAGTCACATCGCTTGGGTTCATTCTCTCCAGTCTAGACTTCATGCAGTTCTTTAGTTCAGGTGTGACTTGTGTGTGCTCTTGCTACTGTGCAGTGATATCGCTTGGGTTCATTCTCTCCAGTCTGGACTTCATGCAGTTTGTCAGTTCAGGTGTGACGTGTGTGTACTCTTGCTACTGTGAAGTCACATCGCTTGGGTTCGTTCTCTCCAGTCTAGACTTCATGCAGTTTGTCAGTTCAGGTGTGACGTGTGTGTGCTCTTGCTACTGTGCAGGCACATCGCTTGGGTTCGTTCTCTCCAGTCTAGACTTCATGCAGTTTGTCAGTTCAGGTGTGACGTGTGTGTGCTCTTGCTACTGTGCAGTCACATCGCTTGGGTTCATTCTCTCCAGTCTAGACTTCATGCAGTTCTTTAGTTCAGGTGTGACTTGTGTGTGCTCTTGCTACTGTGCAGTCACATCGCTTGGGTTCATTCTCTCCAGTCTAGACTTCATGCAGTTCTTTAGTTCAGGTGTGACTTGTGTGTGCTCTTGCTACTGTGCAGTCACATCGCTTGGGTTCATTCTCTCCAGTCTAGACTTCATGCAGTTCTTTAGTTCAGGTGTGACTTGTGTGTGCTCTTGCTACTGTGCAGTCACATCGCTTGGGTTCATTCTCTCCAGTCTAGACTTCATGCAGTTCTTTAGTTCAGGTGTGACTTGTGTGTGCTCTTGCTACTGTGCAGTGATATCGCTTGGGTTCATTCTCTCCAGTCTGGACTTCATGCAGTTTGTCAGTTCAGGTGTGACGTGGGTGTGCTCTTGCTACTGTGCAGTCACATCGCTTGGGTTCGTTCTCTCCAGTCTAGACTTCATGCAGTTCTTTAGTTCAGGTTTGACTTGTGTGTGCTCTTGCTACTGTGCAGTGACATCGCTTGGGTTCATTTTGTCCAGTCTGGACCTCATGCAGTTCGTCAGTTCGGGTTTGATGTGTGTGTGCTCTTGTTATTGTACAGTGACATCGCTTGGATTCATTTTGTCCAGTCTGGACCTCATGCAGTTCGTCATTCAGGTGTGACGTGTGTGTGTTCTTGCTACTGTGCAGTGACATCGCTTGGGTTCATTTTGTCCAGTCTGGACCTCATGCAGTTCGTCAGTTCGGGTTTGATGTGTGTGTGCTCTTGCTACTGTGCAGTCACATCGCTTGGGTTCGTTCTCTCCAGTCTAGACTTCATGCAGTTCTTTAGTTCAGGTTCGCCGTGTGTGTGCTCTTGCTACTGTGCAGTCACATCGCTTAAGTTCATTCTGTCCAGTTTGGACTTCATGCAGTTCGTCATCCAGGAATCACTTAATTATATTAACTTTGTGTTGCAGTCCATTTTCACATTTTTCAGAGCTACGTTATAAGAAATATTTTTAACTTTTTATAATACACCACCTTATTCTAATTTGTATTACTTGGTTAGTGTAAACTTTGATATTATTTTACAACCATGTTTTATTAACAGATTGCAGTCATGATACTTTACACCACAAGTTATGAACAACAATTACACAGGAATTTGTTTTACCTGATAATACTCGTTATGATCTGGCCTACTTGTTATATATTGCTTACAATCAGACGGCCAACGCTATCATTTTAATAAACTTCACTAATTGATTGCGCCACACAGTCCTTGTTCATATCTGAAAAATATAATTGGAATAATTCCGACAATTAGTTTCATAGAGGCAAACCCTTGTTGAAGGTTGTCATCCTTAGAAGGGCATGTTAGGTCAGGCTGTAAAGTGGTTTTCAAAATTGTTTACCATTGCTTATCTTGCAACAAGTTTACTGTTATAATATGAAATAATTGAAATAATTCATTAATTTCTCCTACAGTTTGTTTACTTGCTAAGAAAATGGTCGTCTCCAACTTAAAATCAGCCGCTATTCAGGTAATAATCACAATCACACTGCATCCATCACCCATCATTTAGGTTCATGGTGTGTTACAATAAAAAAACTATGAAAGAATCAATTCACCTTTTCTACTATTTTATTATGCTTTAATCACAATATAATACTGTGTTTTTGTCCAAGACGAACCTCAATTGACATTGTTTCCTTTTATGATTTAAAAAAAGTTATGAATCTCTCTCTCTCAAAAACTAATCAATACTGAAATGCTTCAACCACTCCGATTGAACCAAGTACCTACCTATACTGGTGACTGGCTATCTTCAGTCGATCCCCAAAAGAATAATATACACATCAAACATTGTTATTACTTTATTTTCATTCTTAGACATTATCTGTAATGTCTCATTAAGAATATGATTCTGTGTATCCAAATTCTTTATAGTTTTTTCCTTTGTTTTATTGATAATACAGAAATTAATCTTAAAGTTGTTTACACTTCATAGTTTTAATATTTTTTTTTTTAAGTGGATAGTACACTTTAGAAAAATTTGTTTGGTTGCATGTTAATCATATTTTTAAAATCAAACATCTCCCATAATTCCATTACCAAAAATTAAAGTGAAAAAGCATTTGAAGTTTAGTATATTTTCTATGTGTTAACATTCAAGGTTGTTTTACAACAACCACTCTTCTAGCATTATGGTAATAATAACCAGTTCCTTAAAGTAGAAAACACTTAATTACACTAGCTATTTCAATTTAAATATGTCTACTATGAAGTGTGTTCTAGTATATTTATTATTCCTAAACTTCTAAATTGTTTTTATACAAATATTAATCGTTAGAAGTGAATTTAACAGAAAACACAAAAATCGTTTTGAGCACCATTTATAAGGTATCCGAATTGGAATAAAAGATTAGCAAAGATCAGCAACTAAAATGTTTTGTTTTTAAGAAGAATATTCATTTAATAAACAGATATTTGCATTTTCTGTCTTATTTTTCATATGTGTTGATTTAATTAAACATTAATTTTTGTCAACTTTGTGTATTATTAGCCTATTTTACATTATTCTTTTTGGAATTACAACCTCTAAAAATTTTGGTTAGAGAGTTTGCTTGTTTATTACCAATTTAATGAAGTTGATGATTTCAATTCCAAACAAAGCATGTTTATCAAGACCGATATGCACATTTTGTCAAATATCTCAGAAATGGGTTGTCTAACAAGTCTTGGATGTATTTTATTTGATTTTTCAGTTTATTTTAAATAAAATCGTACAAATTTAACAACTATCTTTACGCTATAAAAACATCATTTTTGCTTTATTTCTGTCAAATCCTATAAAATCAGGCAAAATCTTTCGTTAGCCATAGCTTGCTAGCGAAGCATTTCCTATGAACGCGTTTATATGAACTTTTTTTCATTATTTTGATAAACCACCTCTGAAGTTTATCAAGTTACTCGTGGGACACCCTGTATACAGGGTGACAAGTTTTAGGACAACTTTATAATTTTTAAATGACAAGAGGTGTCTCAACCAAATTTGGCATACCAAAAAAGGCTAAACATTTTACAATTAATTAATTTAGAATAAAAACTACAAATAATAATAATCATAAAAAACACAATAAGACACTTACTCATGTAAAAATTGATAAATAAAATATAAACATAAAATTGTATACAATTAGTTGAAAGCTATTGCCCTCAATACTAACCAATTCCGTCTGTCGTATTCCAACCAGGTTCAAGCTGAATTAAATTAAAGTTAGTCATGAGTTCTCAGGAAAAATTTCTCAACCAAACAAAAGATATTTGATATTCAATTTCAATTTGGATAAACTCAAGGATCTCATGGTAAATGGTAATTGGTTAAAAAGCTGTATTTGATGAAATTTATAGCTTAATTTGTTTTACCTAGTCTAATTTGTGGCAGATCTAAGTTCATTTTTTTCTCTCATATCATACATATGAATTGCAGCTCTATTCAAAAATGCACTTTCATTTACTTTAACACAAACTAGGTTAGAATAGATATACAATGATGGTAATGTTAGAATATTTAATTGCTTAAAGTTGTTTCTACATGAATCTTGATTTTTAAGACCACTAATCAATCTAATAGCCTTCTTTTGCCGTATGAACACCCTCTTAGCAACACCTGCTCCACCTCATAGCCTAATTCCATATATTAATAATGAATGAAAAAAGCATAATATGATGTTATCAATAAGTCTTGGGTAACACAAGTTTTCAGTTTACTGAGCAGATAGTAAACCTTAGAGAGTCTTTTACAAAGATTTTCAGGATGGTCATCCCATTTCAATCTGCCATCCAAGTGAATACCCAATAATTTAACGGATTTATTTTCTTCATTAATATTCAAATTATTATTTCAACTAAAAAATATTGTTTCGGTCAGTCTTATTCTCATTGATTTTTAATCTATTTCCATCAAACCATGACTGAGCTTGGTTGAGAGTATTTTTTACAGTGATTAACTTGTGTTACATTTTTATGTGAGCTGATAAAACTTGTATCATTAGCATATAAAATACATGTTGACATAACATTACTACTCAAGTCATTAACATAAACTAAGAATAAAAAAGGTCCACCCTGAGGTACATCTACAGTTAGTCTTTAAATTAGATCATATATTTTTCATTTTACATAATGAGTCTTAACTGTAAGATATGATCTTAAAAGCTGTAACTCGCTTCCTTTAATCCCATAATGTTCTAATTTTTTTATACAAAATATCATGTGATAAGCTGTCAAAAGCTTTACATAAATCAACAAACATCATTCCAGTGGTTTCACCTTTTTCAAAATTATTTAGAAGAATGGAAACAGCAGAATCTAAAGCTAACATTGTGGAAAGATTCATCCTAAAACCATACTGATGCAGTTATAACATATTATTGCATTGAAAATAATTAGAGAGCTGAGACAACATATAAGATTCTATGATTTTACTGAAGGCCGGAACTAAACTTATCTTACTGAAATTTTCAGGGCTATTCAAATTCTAAATTTCTTTATTCAGACATGTAACAGATTACAAGAATAGCGTCACAATAAATCTCAATATAAATTTATAATAAACATAAAAATCAGTTTGACACTCACTGAAAAAGTCAGATTTGGCTATGTAGTCTTCTACAGAGTAAGTTAAAACAATGTTTAAATCAAGACAGTTATTAGTTAAGGTAATTATTAGGTAATTTAAGGGGATTTTATACATTTCTAAACATACCCAACAATACTTAAATGTTACTTACATATCGAAACAAAAAAAGTCTTCAAAAGAATACAAGGATAATGTTAATAAATAATCTTTAAGTAGTTTTTTTAATTTTTCATAATTTTGCTCATTTTGAATATTGAGAGGAAGGTTAAACAAAAATTTTGTGCCAATGAAACCAGTTTTCTTTTCATAAAACTTCAGCCTATGTTGTTCCACATATCTGCTATGTCTTAACCTTATTACCTTATTCTTATTACCTTTGTTAAACACATGTTTTTTACACACATTTTAATACTATTTGGAAACAGACATTGAGTAAAAACTATATTTCCGAGACACATCAGTGGCTCTAAAATTAAGTGGATGGATCTTTCAATAATCTAATTAGAGAGACCATACACATCCTGACTCCTGGAACCACTCATATTAGCTACTGTGTTTAATCTTGTCAGAAGAAATCAGAGCAAATATAAAACCGGCAGGAGTTTGATTAAATTTATAATTATTAACAAAATCCGCTGCTTTGATATTGCCTGCATTATTGTTAATCTAAGGGTTGAAGTGCCATCCACGAAATAATTATTAAACGCCCAGAGAGATTATGGTATCCAATCTTTTTTTATTTTCTCTGCCAGTTTCATTATTAATAATCTTCCAGGCAGCCCTACACATATTATTATAAGATTTAATAAAATTGCTGTTTGATTCAATTTTAGCATTTTTTATAGACTTAATGTACACTTTTTGGTACTTAAATTTATTGTTGTTTTCATCATGCTGAGTTATTTTGTAGTTATGATACAATGCTAATACGAAAGAGTGCATTGTTCTCAATTGAGGTGTAAACCACTGTATTCCAACATTACATGACCTGTTTTTCACATTAACTATAGGACAGTTTTTATTATAAAAATTACAAAACACGTTGGTAAAATAAGGAAAAGCTAAGTTAAAATCACACATATCATAAATATAAGATAAACCAGTCTATAAAATTAAACTATATAGAACATTCTGCAACCTATTTTTTGTTGTTAATCTTATTTCATGCAGAGTGATGTTATCATTTACTTTATTTTTAGTTTTGACAGGAAACCGAGCAACAAGCCAGATACCTACATGATCTGACAGTAAATTTCAGGCAGCAGAGATACTAATTGGTCCTCTTTCAATTGTAACAAAATTATCCAGACAAGAAATCTTTATAGTAGCTTTATCATTGGCACAATAAAGATTAAATGGTCTCAAAATATCCAAAAATTCAATTTACGTCTGTTGAACTTTTTAGAACGTTTACACTGAAATCACTAGATATAGGCAAGTATGCATTTGGATACTTATAAACTAAAAAACTAATGATTTTTTTCCAAGTATTGTAGAAATACGTTAAAACTAGAATTAGGTGTGTGATACAATGTCATTACAATTAGATTAAAATCAAGTAACACAACTGCAAAAGCCTTACCTTATAAATAAGGAAATGTTAAAACATCTATCTCTTTGAAAGTCAGTGAACTATCTAAATAAATTGCACAGCCACCTCTTGTGTGATTTTCTGCAATAAGTCGAGGAAATACAGAAGTTACTGGGGATGTGTAATTGAATCCCTTCATCATCAAACCAATGTTCACTAACAACAAAACATTACATGGTATTTCGTCAAGAATTTGGTGTAGCTGCTCAAGTTTGTTTTTCATAGATTGTATATTAATGTGAAATCATTTTAAGTTTTAATAAAAGACCACTGATTCATTTCTTTATTAATACTATCTAATATAGTATTATCTGACAGAATTATAGTTTACACTAATATTTAAGATTTCAGTTTTATCTTGAGTGCATGAATGTTTTTTGGTTGTAACTTTGATGAGAATAAACCTTTGATGGTGAGGTAGGAGCCCGTGTAGGAACACTGGTGTGCTGCTGCGTCCAGGAGTCATGTAGGCTGTTCGGCTTCCTGTTGCAATGGCTTCACTGTAGCTGATGTGTTGTTGTGAGCTTGATATCTCAAGGATGAGAATGTCCGCTGTAGGATCAGCAACCACAGCATTGAGACAAAGCTGTTCTCCTCCGATAGCAACACTGATATCTTTGTTTGAAGTTTGTAAAGTCATATTCACATTATTTGGTTAATTCCTGTTGTATGGTGTGTGTCTTGATGCTTCAGCCTTTAAAGAGTCCACAATCAATTTTGCCAAAAATTTTTTTCCTTATTTATTCATATGTAGTCCATGGCTTGTATAATGTTGTAGTTCCATCACAGAAGTATCTATGAATGAGCAATTCTGCTAAGTGTCAACTTGATTTTTAAGAATATTATTTACATTTCTCACAGCAGCATTAAGAGAGGGAAGATCCATTCATAGTGGTATACCTAATATTTTTAGATTTGTGCAAGAAATAAAATTACATAAATTGTTGAAATCCAAGTGATTAGTTAGACATCTGTAATGTCTGGACTATTAATATCGTTTGTGCCAGCTAAAATAATTGTATGATCTTGGAGAGTGAGTCTCTCAGTTAGTTCTTTTAAATTACTGGAAATATAGTTAATAGATGCTGAGGAGCTAGCTACCACCATTACATTGAACTCACTTCTAAGCTTAGAGCCTGTAGAAAGGTACCAACATTTTTCCTGTGACTGTATGATAACATTAACAGCCTCACCTATATTTTTTCTGAACTGTCATTTATTTTGTGACTACTTTTTTGTTAGTGTTGTTTTGATAATTCTATTATTTTGATAATACTTGACGGTTTCTTATTCTTATATGGATATTCAACATTCGTCTCTTCAACATTTTGAAGAGATATAAAACTATTATGTACCATTATATTAAGATTTATTGATGAATCTTTCCAACTCAAGCAGGTGTTGTCTATATATATATATATATATATATATATATATATATATATATATATATATATATATATATATATATATATATGTAGATTGTATATATATATATATATAAAATATATACAAGTATTTAAATTTAGTTGAGTTAATTATGTTTGGCACTCTACTACCTCCTCCTCTCTTTGAAGAACTAACAACATACTGCAGGAGTTTTCTGTTTCAAAATTTTTTATTTTTAGTTTGCTTCCTTCACATCTTTATTTAGTGTTTGAATTATTAAACTTTGGTCTGTAATGGTTTCAGAAACTGTGCAATTTATTTTGTCTGTTAGCAAAGTTTCAGTGTCTCTTACAGAAGAGTCCAATGACATACGGTCAAAGTCTGCTTTAGCACCAAGTTCCACAATTCCATTGTTTAAGTCAGTGGTTCTCAACCTTTTCAACGCTGCGACCCCCTTTTTAGGTTGAGAATTTTGGCGACCCCCTTCTTGTAACATCGTAAAGTAAGCCTTTGTATGCAAAAAGACAGCAATAATTAGTTTTAAAAAACATAAAAAAACACTATTCAAAACTATATAAAAACGTTAGTGAGCACTAATTTCTTAATAATTAATAAACGATCCGGTAATAAATGTAACGAAAGTAATTTTAATCATTTTCAACTCTTCAATATCAAAGCAGGCAAAGACTGTGCGCAGTGTATTTACAGAACTGACGCGTGGTGTATTTAAGGCCGCGGAGACAGCCTGACATGGAGCGGCGCGCGCAGCCATCACACGGCGCAATTCGTCCTCCGACAAGCCACTGTGCCAGTCGAGTGCCTGACGTCTTGAGAAATAGTGCGTACTTTGATCTTCAAATTGAACACTCAAGTTTTAGTATTAATAATGGATAAGTTTTTAAAAAGAGAAGCTTCATGTAGCAAAAGTAGTTCCGAAGTCTCAAAACCAAAATGCCGAAAGTATGATAATGCATATCTACAGTTTGGTTTTACTGAACTTGAAAACAAACCTCAGTGTGTTATTTGTAGTGAAGTTTTATCAGTTGAAAGCATGAAACCTTCAAAAATGAAGCATCAACTTGAAACTAAGCATTCTGCGCTGAAAAACAAACCAGTCGAGTTTTTCCAGAGAAAACTGCTGTCCCTTCGCAGTCAACAGGTAAATATTAAAAGTCATACTGATGTTAGCAAAAAAGCCCTCAAAGCTTCGTACGAGGTAGCGCTAAAGATTGCTAAAGTGGGGAAGCCACATACCATTGCTGAGGAATTAATTCTTCCTGCCGCAATCGATATGGTTTCAAATATGATTAATCCTCAAGAAGCTGACAAGCTAAAAAAAATCCCACTATCAAATGACACTGTGTCACGACGAATATCAGACATGGTGAAAGATGTTCAGAACCAGCTAAAGATGCAAATAAAAGAAAGCACGTTTTTTCGATTCAATGCCACGAATCAACTGACATTATTGCTAACTGTGCTCAGTTTTTGTGTTTTATTAGGTATGATTGCGGTCACTCTATTAAGGAAAATGTATTATTTTGCAAATCTTTGCCAGACCATGCCACAGGTGAAAGTCTTTTTAAAGTGTTCATTGAGGCAACTGAACCATTTGAAATTGATTGGAACAAATGTGTTTCAATTTGTAGTGATGGTGCAAGAGCCCTTTCGGGTAAAAACAGCGGATTGATTGCCAGGTTGAAAACTTTAATGCCAAATGCAAACTGGGTGCATTGTTTTTTACATAGACAAGCTTTGGCAGCTAAAGGAATGCCGGATGACTTGCGTCAAGTTTTGGCTGAGGCTATCAAAGTTGTCAACTACGTCAAGAGTCGACCATTGCAGAGTAATTTACTTGAAAACTTGTATGAAGAGGTAGGAGCCCTGCACAAACATTTGCTATTCCACACCGAAGTGAGATGGCTGTCCCGGGGTAACGTGTTGAGTAGGCTGTTTTCATTGAGATCAGAAATGTTGCTTTTTTTAATTGACAGTAAACATGAACTTTCCCATTTTTTCAGCGATGAAAAATGGTTAATAAATCTTGCTTACTTAGCTGATATTTTTTCTCATCTCATCATTTTGAACTCATCCCTACAAGGACCAGAAACAACTATTTTGTATGCTCAAGACCGAGTAAATGCATTTGTAAGAAAACTTACTCTTTGGAATACAAGAATAAAAGATGAAGACTTTGAAAATTTCCAACTTACACAAGAATTCAAGGAGTATGTCTCAAGTATTGGTGACACATCCATTGACACGTCATCTCTCTCATTACTCATATCATCACACCTTGAAGCCTTGATAAAGCAGTTGAATGATTATATTCCTGTTAAAGATACAAGTGGATCTGTGTGGATAACAAAACCATTTTCCGAAAAAGCTGTTCAAAAAGCTGAATTGAATGCTGGCCTCCACGATGAACTGATAGATATATCGAGTGATCAGTCACTGAAACTAACTTTTGACAATGTTTGTCCCGACAAGTTTTGGCTAAGTATAAAGAAGGAACACCCAGAATTGACCAAAGTAGCATTGAAGATTTTGATACCTTTTTCTACTTCTTACAATTGTGAAAAAGGATTTTCCACAATGGTGAATTTAAAAACCAAATCAAGAAATCGTTTGGCACTGGAAAATGATATTATTTTGTGTTTGACAAAAATCAACCCAGACATTCTACAGTTAGTTAATTCAAAGCAAGCTCAAGTTTCTCATTAAGTCATTCTGCTGGACTTTTAAAAAAATGTATTTTTTGCAATGTATTTTGTGTAGTGTGCCTTTTTAGAATAAACAAATTTTGTCTCACAACAATAAGGCCTACGTTACGATACAAGCGGCGCGGCAGGCACCATCATTTTTAGCAGCGATGTTGAGTCATTTAGAGCTCCATTTGTTCCTTTTTGTTAATTATAGTTGTATTTTAAAATAGTATTGATTAATTGTAAATTGATTAAATATACTTATTGTATTTAACAAGCGGACTCAACTCAGTTTCTAAATAAGTACATGGTCGCTTCATTTGATATTTGCCGCTCATATGGTATATATGGCCTGAGTTTTTTAGTTTTTTTTTCATTTATCACCTATCTCGCGACCCCCCCAGATCCGTCCCACGACCCCCAGGGGGGTCGCGACCCACCGGTTGAGAACCCCTGGTTTAAGTTCATCCACTTTTAAATTGGTACATTTAACATGATACCAATTTGCACAAGGCCTATTACACAACACAGAAGGTGAACTTTTTTTTAAGTTTTTATTACAATAGCCACAAATTAGTTTAGTCTTTTTCCTCATTGTTGTCAGTTTGTAATTATTTTCAGAAAAAAACAAAATAATTAATTAATTAATCAATTTCTTGACAAACAATTTGATTAGCGAACTTATATAATGTATGTAAATATGTATATAGTCATTGATTGGGCTTGAACTTGGGAACTTGCAATCTGAAAGCCCATGCCTTAACCACTAAGCTGTTGAGCATGTAATTAGTGAGAGATAAGAAATAACCAGACTAGAACCAGTTCAGTCAATGTCAATGCTCCTGTTATCACAGGAAGTTTTCACAGTATTTAGTAGGCATAAAATTAGAAATGTCAAAATATTCTACTCTACAAACACTTAATAAAATGTGAACTGTTGATTTTTAAAATGGTTAGCAACAATGTTTAAAAGCAAATATTAATATAAATTCAACTTATAAAGCAGTATAAGTAGTCTATAGAGGTTAAAATATGCTGAACAATTTAGTATTCAAAAATTTAATTAAAATTTCTTATTTGTAATGAATATTTGTTTTAAATCAATTTATTGTATGCACTTAGGGAAAAATTTACTCACTTCCACAAAGCAACATTTTTATTTCATAATTTAGGCCTTAAAAACCTCACTGAACAAACAGATTGTAGATTTCACCTCCATAGACCAAACATCAGTGATCTAAAAGCCCACCTGGCCATGTACATGCTCGTTTGTAAATGTTCCAGAGTGGTCAGAAAAGTTCTTGTGCCTCTAATCAGGAAAAGATTATTGTGTATGTGGTGCTATGGACTATGAAAAAGAAGCATCCGGTTGCAGCAAATTTGTATGTGATACACACAATAAAACACATAACCCCCCCCCCCCCCACATTGTGTATGTTTTTTTTTTATGAAAAATAAAAAAGATATCAGAATTACTTTACATGACTTCTAAACCGGAATCTGCCCAATGTAGTGCAGTCAACCAGGTTTGCATCTCTGAAACTAAAGGTCAAAGCTTTGCTACCTGGCATATCACAAAGTCAGATAAACTAATCTTGTCAATATGAGATCATATGATAAAATAAGCATTCAATTACTTTGGTTCTCAATTGACCTATTTTTACTTTAAATATTTGACTTAAAGTGCCATAAACATGAATCAGATATTGTTTAAATGCATCAGTTTTGTACAGGTGGCAGTTTGCATGCTGGCGAATTGGGGTATGGTGACCTCTGGTTTAGTTCTGGGATTTCCTTCTGTGCTAATGCCTCCTCTCCTGGGATCAGGACCGGGTCTTCACACCTCCGTTCACCACTCTTCCTGGATAGGTAAATCATTCTCTGCTATTATTTGTTACAAATTTAAGACATATCTTCATTCAGAGAAAAAATATATCCAAGATTAGGTTTGTCATATATAATTTCTGTATATTGATACCTTAAAGGACTTGTGTATTTATTTTTATAAATTGTCCTTCTTTACACAAATACAAATATTTTCACTATTACCATATTAAAATTTATACTCAGAAAAATATTTACCGGTAAATAAACAGTCATTAACAAAATGCGATCATCATTTTAATTTTACTTTTGTGAGCAACATTGTTTTGCAGATCTTCACATTCTCATTGTGATTTATTTTATTACTGATACATTATGCCAATACTTCATAACTAAATTACAATTTCAAATGGTTGAATTGAATATTATCTAAAGTTTCCAAGTTAGTAAAATATAACTTCATTGAAATCATAGTTCTAGGAAATGGTTGAATTGAATATTATCTAAAGTTTCCAAGTTAGTAAAATATAACTTCATTGAAATCATAGTTCTAGGAAATGGTTGAATTGAATATTATCTAAAGTTTCCAAGTTAGTAAAATATAACTTCATTGAAATCATAGTTCTAGGAAATGGTTGAATTGAATATTATCTAAAGTTTCCAAGTTAGTAAAATATAACTTCATTGAAATCATAGTTCTAGGAAATGGTTGAATTGAATATTATCTAAAGTTTCCAAGTTAGTAAAATATAACTTCATTGAAATCATAGTTCTAGGAAATGGTTGAATTGAATATTATCTAAAGTTTCCAAGTTAGTAAAATATAACTTCATTGAAATCATAGTTCTAGGAAATGGTTGAATTGAATATTATCTAAAGTTTCCAAGTTAGTAAAATATAACTTCATTGAAATCATAGTTCTAGGAAATGGTTGAATTGAATATTATCTAAAGTTTCCAAGTTAGTAAAATATAACTTCATTGAAATCATAGTTCTAGGAAATGGTTGAATTGAATATTATCTAAAGTTTCCAAGTTAGTAAAATATAACTTCATTGAAATCATAGTTCTAGGAAATGGTTGAATTGAATATTATCTAAAGTTTCCAAGTTAGTAAAATATAACTTCATTGAAATCATAGTTCTAGGAAATGGTTGAATTGAATATTATCTAAAGTTTCCAAGTTAGTAAAATATAACTTCATTGAAATCATAGTTCTAGGAAATGGTTGAATTGAATATTATCTAAAGTTTCCAAGTTAGTAAAATATAACTTCATTGAAATCATAGTTCTAGGAAATGGTTGAATTGAATATTATCTAAAGTTTCCAAGTTAGTAAAATATAACTTCATTGAAATCATAGTTCTAGGAAATGGTTGAATTGAATATTATCTAAAGTTTCCAAGTTAGTAAAATATAACTTCATTGAAATCATAGTTCTAGGAAATGGTTGAATTGAATATTATCTAAAGTTTCCAAGTTAGTAAAATATAACTTCATTGAAATCATAGTTCTAGGAAATGGTTGAATTGAATATTATCTAAAGTTTCCAAGTTAGTAAAATATAACTTCATTGAAATCATAGTTCTAGGACTCATAGACTTTCAATGTTCTCATTCAGTTCACTAGTAACACAATTTAAAATAGTATCACATATTGATAATACGATTTAGTTGATAGTATGGTAAGAGATGTACATAGAATACAGTATTCCCCAGGGATCAGTCCTAAGTTCTATATTATTTCTAATGTATGTTAATAAATAAATTACTTAATGTATGTTACAAAGAAATGCAACAATTCTTTGACTTAATTAATTAACAATAAACTAACTAATGGAACTAACAGAAATGTTTATGAACTTGAACCCATAAGTATAATTTTTTCCCAGATGTCAATTTAAATTAAAAAATACAACAAATCCAGTTTAATGACCGTATCATAATTAAGGAAATAACATATTTACGAAATAGTACAGATTATTAAATGTTACTGGACAATATTTGTTTTGAGGTTTCATCCCACACATATGCCAAAAGAAACCTTTGTAAATGTTACAATTTTATTATAGAGCACTATACTTTGAGGATTGAAATCTATAATCCTCTTGGGTGAAAAAGGTCATCTGTCGGGATAAGGTTAAGTACACACCAAATTAGAAACTAATCAAGTTACAATGCATTTTACATTGTTTTATATATTCTATAATATATATTCTATAATCTCATACTTAAGTACACAAATTTATTCACTTTCAGCAGATAATCTATATTATATTTACTGGATAAATTCACAAGATTATATATGAACAAGTTTAAATTATTACAAACTTTTATCAATATTTAGTGATAAACTCAAGCATATACCTGAGTGTGATTTGAGCAAGAACCAATGATGCCCTGATATCCTATGGGTATGTATACATGTATTGTTGGTACTTTTTCTACTCAATTATAAGATTAAAGTTTTCCTATATCAATAAAATGCCTTGTTGCTTTTATGAACACTGAATATTTTCCTGCAATGATTTAAAAATAATTAACGTGCTGAACTTTTTACAGATTATTGCAACTCAGAAAGTTGTTAAATGATTCTAATTTAAATAAACAAGTTTTTTAATAAGTAAAGATTTAAATTTCTAGAAATACAATTTTAGAGTCATTGTAAATTTTACCACGGTTGATATATATCAAATATAAATTTATTTTATTAGCCTGAACTACTACCACTATTTGATGAATAACTTACCAATGTAAACCATGAGTGTTGAACATTTTTTTTATTTAATCACCATGTGTTTTTATTGGAGCAGTTGTGACACTGTGCACTATGACACCAAACAACGTGTCATGTAACAGGTTTTGCTAAGGATAGAATGAGGGACATCTAAAGGGCATGCACCATCACCAAACTCGATCTTGCCTATGCAGAATTGGAAGTTCTGTTCAAAATGTTATGTTTAAAGATAAATTCTTTCTCGAGTTGACAGGCAAACAAACACAAGAACAAATTTTTATCAGCACCCTTAGTGATAGGCTTCACTGATGTTCAGCCATTTAAATTCCAGGCCTGAACCAATTTACAAAGGAAACCAAATTTATAAGTGGATGTGTAATTTTTGGAAGTGGAAAATAACTAAATCAAAAACATTTAATCATCACAAACATCTGGTATAATTTATAGTCCAGCATGCTATGGATAGACTGCAGGAGCTGTACAGGTTTAGAAATCTGTTACCAGAGTCAATAAAACTGCAGCTATTTCATTTATTGGTCTTAGCAGAAATATATTACTACTATCCTATCCATGAGATTAGCAATTATTATAAGGTGGTAATTCAAAGAATTCAACATCTACAAAACACTGTCCTCCACTTTGTCTTTTCATGGTGATGATATGATGTACTCACATCACTCTATAGAGATGCTATCCCAATGTTCTCAATGGATAAGATTTGAATAGCTGCATAACTCATAAAGTACTGATTTATCGGGAACTACAATACTTATGTGGGAAGCTAAAGTTTCGGGATGAGGTTTCAGAATGCAGCACCTGTAATGACTATCACTTCACTTTCCGCATATAAATCTTGAAGCTGGCAGAAAGTGCTTGTCCTACTTTGGACCGATCATGTACAATGGCCTACATGGGTACCTCAAAGTGTTGTTCCAAGAAACATTTCAGCATGTATAAAGGGAACTTGTTAAAGATTATAACAATATTTATTAGCATAATAATTGACGATACTATTAATGTAAGTGACTAATTGTTCTGAAAATCAATACTTGTAAGTTGTTGTAAGTGAGAAATACTTGTAATCACAGGCATTTTTATTTTTGTATTGGAAGCATTTAATGTGTAAATTTGTGATGAAGAAATAAACATTTTTAAGTATTGTGTTACAGCGGGGGTGGCCTATCTAACAGCATCAGCGATGTGTTTACCAGGAGGATATCTGACTGACTGGATCGGACGCCGCTGGGGCCTGCTCCTGTTGAATCTCTCCTTTGCTGTAGGCTGGCTTCTGATCGCACTGTTCCCTCTCTCTCTAATCGCCCTGTATATCGGCCGCGGTATATCAGGCATGGGTCTTGGACTGGCTACTTCTGTTGGAGCCACCTATACAGCTGAGATAGCCTCGGACTCTCTCCGAAGCATGCTCGTCATGTTCATTCCTGTCATGTTATCCTTCGGGCTATTCCTTGTCTACCTTTGGGCGTTTCTCTATCAGGTACCTATAACCTCACCTGGCTAAGGAATTTAAATATAAATATTGGTCAGCGATCTAAAATTCAAGTACATAAATTTTTTCTCAGCACTCGTGGACAGAGGTGTCTTATTTCGCATTTGGCCTCTCCATGATCTCAGTTTTGCTGGGAATGCTGCTCCCAGAGAGTCCGCTGTGGCTGCTGAACAGAGGTCGTGCCGAAGAAGCGCTGCAAGCTCTGCAGAGGTTACGAGGAGCTTCAAGCCCTGAGCAGGTCAGTAAGGAGCTGGACAGCTTCAGCAGCAAGGTGAAGGACAAGAGGCAAACAGTTTCTTGGTTCTCAACCTTCAACCATCTAAAGCGGCCTCAGGCCTACAAGCCACTCCTCATAATGAATGTCTTCTACCTCTTCATTCACTGCTCTGGAGTGTCAGTTGTTGTAATGTTTGCTGTAAGTATTCAGAAATAGTGACATACTGGTGACACGGTGCTTGACGAACTCCTGCCTTATATATGAATTTATTTGTACTCAGTTAAGTCTTTTGAAGTATGTTTATAATGACCTTTTACATTATATTTAATAATCCTTTTAAAAATAAAGTAGACTTTGATGGTTATAAACGTATTTATGACTTTTTCAATGTGATAATTATTATAAAAAACTTAGCAGGAAGTTATTAAGTGATTTGTTTAACTATTCAGTTATGTGCACTACTTTTGATGATAAGAATAACTTTCAAAATTTTGCAGGTGGATTTTGCCCGACATGCCGGTATAAAAGCAGTGGCATATCATGTAGCTCTGGCTATTGCGTTAACACGAATATTTGCCACTTTCCTGACTACTTGGGCCTGCAATAGGTATGGGAGGAGGAAACCAGCTATTGTATCTGGAGTTATAATGTCAGTTTCCCTTGCCATTCTCTCTCTGTCCATCTCAGAATTCCTTATAATGGACCCCTGGCTTGTCTGCATCCTCTTGGTGGTCTACATACTCTCCAGCTCTCTTGGTTTCTCCTCATTGCCTATGTCTATGTTGGGAGAACTGTTTCCAACAGATGTACGAGGGGTGAGTATACAAGGAGATGTTGTCATAATGCTTAGACTTTCATGGCTGGTTTCATAACTATCATCTAGGATTTCTGTTTTGCACCACATCAAAAATTGCTTACACAATTAATACCGGTACACGTAAAAGATTAGTATACGGAAAATTCAGCTTCAGCACAATAGTTACAAAACAAAACATGCAATAGATTCAAGAAAACTAGAGTGCTTGCAAAAATTCCATGCTATTACCCAATTATAACAAAAGAAACCTTGGAAATAATCAAGGAGGAAGATAACTTCCACAATGAAGATAGCATAAGATTATAGGAAATTTGGCAGTTTGTGATAAAGAAGTTATATTAACCACTGATGAAATTTAAGTAGGCAAGGAATAGGCATTTAAATAATTTCAACATTTCAGTTTTTGAAATTGGTTTAACTGATAATTGTTTAATAGCCCTCAAGATTTATTCTAATAGCAATCTTAATATTAACGATTGTGTTAAAAGTATTTCCTCTCTGAATAAGTTTATTATTGATTGACTGATATTGGTTTATTATTTATTTGATATTGGTGTAACTGATAATATGTTTAATAGCCCTCAAGATTTATTCTAATAACAATCTTAATATTAATGATTGTGTTAAAAGTTTATTATTGATTACAAAATGGTTAGGTATAAGGGGAAATAGATAAATAAGATTCCTTCCAAACTAAAAATGTCAATTTAGCTTATGTTAAATTTCATGAGTACCTTGTTGAGATTGTTAATAGAAGCTGATAAGACTCGACTAACAGCAGAAAAATCAATAAGGCTAAAATACTTAGTGCATGGATTAATAAAAAACTTATAATTCTTATCTCACAGAGAACCGAATTATACAAAACTGCTAAAAAGAGACTGTATGATATAAATTTTACAGCTTATTATAAACATTTTGAAAAAGTTGCCATTAGAAATAGACAAAACCAAAGGTGAATTCTTTGCCAAAAAAATTTGTAATTACAATGGAGGTGTATCACAACAATGGAAACTAATCAATGTTCTATTTATTTGGTGAGGCTTCAAATAAATGGGTTAATAGAATAGAGCTGTGATGGGTCAGTAATCTTAGAACCAAGGGAGGTTGCAGAAGAGATAAGTAGTTATCTGATTAGAGTACAGACTGATCTAGTCAGCAGGGCCAACCTTGTACAGTCCCAGCACCAAATACAACAACCTTTTACACTCCCAACTCATTATTCATAGCACCTACTACTGTTTTCTAGATAATTGGAGTTGTAAAAAAGCTTTAAAAAGAAGTCTACTGGTATTGATGGTTTTAGTGTAAATTAGTTATAAATGTCATCAATTTGATTGCTCCTGCATTGGTACACATCATCAATTTGTTTTCCAAAACGGATTTTTTCTAGAAAAACTGAAACAGGGCATTGTTGTAGTACCAATTCTCAAATAACTAAATTCAATAAAATTAGACAATTTAAGGCCGATAAGCCTTCTTTAAGTTTTTTATAAAATTATTGAAAATATTGTCATAATTCATCTAATCTACATTTCTACATTATATTGATTTAAAATATTGCTTGCTGAGTAAATTTTTTTTTGTTTACAAGGTGTTAAAAACTTTATTTATTAGAAGTGGCAACAAGGGAATTAAAATTTATTTTACTCTATTCGTAACATGCAACATAGTACAATAAGAATTCCCAAAGTGAACAGAGAAATGTTCAGGCATTCTTTCTAATACCTTGATGCTAAATATTTTAATGAAATACCAATTTATTTTAAGATTGCATTTCATTTAAAATAAATTGTGCTAAGTTGTTCAACTGGCTTTTGTTGCAGGAAGATTATGGGTTTTTAAATTATGTCTTCAAATAAAACGTATAGTCCATTGTGTTTAGCATTACATCTATTAAATGATATACTGTTGATTTGTTACTGTTATTGTTAACCCATTGGTTTATACATATTTTTACTATCAGCTCAACTGGAGTTATCCTATTAAAAATGCTAAAAACGTAAGAGTTTTTTTATATGTTTATAAAAAATTTATTTTTCAAGTTATTTGGTTATATTTTATATCTTTTTGGATTAACATGAAATGGGCTTTAATAATAAATAGATAGTGATATATTTGGTCATAATTTAAAAAAAATAATGCTGTACAAACTAAAAAAGTGTTGGAATTTTTTAAATTAAAATTTTATTTTTTTTACTCAAATAATATAAAATAAAATACCCCATTGTTGCTTTTATTTTATTTGAAATGTATTTCTCTACCTATAAATACTAGAATATATGTATGCATAGTTTATCAGAATAAATGTTTTTTCTAAATACCTGAAAATTCCACGAAAATTGATTTTTTTCTCTTGTAGTACACTAATATTCTTATAGTAACTTATTATTAATTTAAATTTCAATTAATTGTAGTATTGCAGTTTTTCTCATGTGTTACAACAATATTAGTCTAATTTATACTAACACTTGGTTGAAAAAGGAGTAAACAAAAATTATTTAGATGGCGCTGTACTTGTCACGGAACGGTTCCATGATATAAATTTTGAGCCCAGACTAGCTGTCACGGAACCGTTCCGTGATACAAGGCCAATGGGTTAAAATGTCATTATTACAATTAAAATATTATTGCTATAGTTGTTATTGATGTGTTACTACTATTTTAATTACTGCTAATCTGTTTGGAGTTATTATTATAATGAATATCAACATACATACCATACATGATTTACAGTAAAATGAGCTAGTACACTCAGCAAGAAGAAAGAAAAGTTAGTTTGATTAGGTTACCCAGTTAAAGGTTAGTTGTTAACACAAAACAAAATCACTTGTACTAATTTCCACAACACAATCACAATTATTAGATTTTGTAACGCAGCCGCTTGAAGTAGTTTCAACAAAATATAGGAAAACACAATGTAAACAGGATAGTAAATTATAAATGGATAGTTTGATATATTATATTTATTGTTGATGGATTTTGTTACTGAGTAGCCAGAATAATGCTGGTTAATGTATGACAGAGTCTGGCACAGTTTGGACAAACCGCTGTCAAAAGGTAAAGCTCTCTGAACAGGTTGGGCAACCAATAGAAATGAAATCACTTTAACCGGCATTATTCAACAATATTTGGATATTCATACAAACTTTGTAGTTCTACTCCATGTCAATAGTGTTTTAAATAAACACCACAATTGAAGGCCCAATTTTATATAATTCTTTAAGTTGCTAGACTCTAGATTAAGTATCTTAACACTATCATAAAATTATATCAGTGGCCAAAGTAGTAACTGAAGTCAGTAAATTCCAAAGAAGATTTTATGAACTATAATTTGGAAATTATTGATGTAATACAATTATTATTATTATTATTAAATTGATTGGTGATTGGTTGAGCTTTCCCCAATGACAATAAAGCTCTGATCTCTTCACTAATCTGCATTACTGGTTGTGCCAGTTTCGGTTTAATATTAAATTACCCTCTTGACCTATACTAGTTTTATTTTATTGGGCATTCTATTGCATAGGTCTGAAAATCATTGAAGTGGTGGGCCTTAACGTAATATCAAAAAGACATTTTTTTAAGAGCACTCATATTAGTAGTGAGACAAAAATGAACAACAATTCTCTGTATTGCTTCACATATCACCAACACACAACACTACATTCTCACCTCTGTGATCTCCGTAAGACAAAAGCCAAATCTTAAAGAACTGAATTGCGAGCTGGTATCCTTATAATCTAAATTAAGTTTTAAAAAAATGTGAAAATATAGTGATTCCATTATTATTTGTCTAATTATTATTTTATCCTTTTAATTTCTTCTGCCCCTCCTTCTTTGCACACTTGCTGCAACTATGTGAACTTGCACAATACACATCCCTTAGTCTTGACTCTCCTGACAGCACAAGTAATGAAAACTTACACAATCTGTTAACAATGCAAAAAAACTATAGGAATGATCTTAAATGTCTTGCAACATGAATGGGTTTAATCAGCTACTTAAGATTAATATTACATTTTTTGAAAAGCATCACAAATTTTACTACATGCTAAAGTACTTACCGTATACTCAGCAAACAAGAATCACTAGGTTTAATTATACTTCTTTTTGGCTGTGATTCCTTTAGTGTTTTTAGTCTGTGCTTATTGTTAAAAGTATTTAAGTTAATATTTGATGTTATATATTTTATATTTATTGATTTTAGATAGATATATATACTTAAAATGATTCTTTCAATATATACCATCACTCTCTGTTTGTGATAGTTTACATTATTGTTATAACTCATTTTAGTATAAAATTAGTATGAAATATTTGAATCTGAATATAATTTATTATTACTCAGTTCTTGTTAGAGGCAAAGATTTGTTGAGTATGATAATTGATTAAAAGTAATGATGTTCCTTTTCTGGTAGTTGGCAAGTGGTCTGACGACTAGTGTGATCTTCCTGGGATCATTCTCCTCAGTGAAACTCTACCCAATCATGGTCATGACTCTGGGATCGTTTCCTGTCTTCACGTTTTTTACCATATCTGGACTGTTTGGAACAATCTTTATTTACCTTTTCCTACCCGAAACCCATGGGAAAACATTGGAGGAAATCGAACAGTATTTTATAGGTAAATACAATAAACTAATGAAATTAATTCTTAATACATGACAATTCCTCAGATAAATAACACTTAGAAACTGAGTGAATAGTATTGTGCTTTTACACACTAAAAAAATATTACAAAGGATTGATGACTCATTGCAGCCTTGAAACAATTACGCTTTTAATACTAATCAGTAATAGTAGTACTATATATAGGCTAATAATCTGAAAGATTTTAACATTATAGGTTTTAGTGAAAATAAAATAAAGACAGTATTGTTGTTACTCACATTTTTGGCACCAATGTCATAGTTATATATAAAACTATATTCAGTAAATCTATATATATATATATATATATATATATATATATATATATACATTAAATTGTATAAATGGCAATAGCCTTATTTAATTTCAATAAACACTGAATCGCAAAAAGTACTTGCTCCGCCGGGAGTCGAACCCGGATCTCTCACTTGCCGGTGAGTTATACATATATATATATGACTGAATGGTATTTCAGATAATTATCAGAGGTTGGGTTATTATAAGATAGGAAATACCAATGAGGTGGCTAGAATGAGGAATGTGTTTCAACAAGAGGAAGAGAAAAGTCTTTTGTAAGGTCCAGAGTCTGACAGCCCTGCATTACTGAATAGTTGGTGAGTTTTGTATTCCTCCTAAACTGTTATGGAGAGCAAAACAAAGTCTTTTGCACGATCCAGAGTCTGACAATCCTGCATGACTGGATAGTTGGTGATTTTTGTATTCATCCTTACCCATCCAGGAAATCTTTTTTTTAGTTTTTACCAGTTTTTAATGTCTCAAATCTAATTGTTAAAAAATAGATTTCCTGTTAGTAATGGTTTATAATTTATATTTATATAGTTTCATATGGGAAAACCTATATTTAATATAAAGTATAAACAATTGACGTTAACAAATAAACATAGAGAGCAGAACAGAGTCTGCAAGATCCAGAGTCTGACAGTTGTGAATGACTGGATAGTCTGAGATTTGTATTCCTCCTAAACTGTTATGTAGAGGAGAACAAAGTCTTTTTCTTTTACAAGATCAAGAGTGTGACGGTCCTGTATGAAATGAAAAATGTCTATTTATAGAGGGAAATTAGGACTTTAATTATCATGGATTGGGTTATTTTAAGACAAGAAATACCAATGAGGAGGCTAGAATGAGGAATCTGCTACAACAAGGAGAAGAGCAAAGTCTTTTGTAAGATTCAGAGCTTGACAGTTCTGCATGACTGGATAGTCTGTGAGTTTTTGTATCCCTACTAAACTGTTATGAAGAGCAGAACAGTCTTTTGCAAGATCCAGAGTCTGACAGTCCCGCATGACTATCACATAATGGGGTGCAAGGATAGATCAATAGGTCTAGTCTACTGCGGTATATGAGTGTTGGAGTTGGTGGGGCTCCTTAAATGTTAAGGGTTGTTGTTAGACTAGACATAAGGACCTGCCATCCTCTGCCTGCTTTGACCAGAGGGGCTGGTACAGAGCTGGCTTCCCTTATTCCTAGGAGACATGACTGAGATTAATGCCCAAACTCCTTCCTCGTGGATCTCAACAGAAAGTGGCCCCTACCTCCAACCTCAGCCTTCCAGAAAATCCTGTCTCTCTGAAAGCAGTACAAAGGTCCATTAAAAACTAAGTGTAATTTCTCAGCTTCTTGTGGTAAGAGAACAAAAAATAATATTGTCAAGATAATTTATCTAAGTGGGTACATGCTAAGTAAAGGGATACAACGTAAAATAAACAAAAATAATGGAGACGTATGGGAATGTTTAATGAATATATTGAGAGCCGAAGTGTTCACTGTATAGAACGTTTTTTACATGCCTTTATCAATTCATTCTTTTCACATTTTCCTGTGCCAACTGTGAATATGAGGCTCTTTTAACATGGGGATAAAGTTTAAAACTGTATTATAAAAAGAAACTCATTCTAAATCCAAAAACATTTTGGTTCAGAAACTCAGTTTTCAGTGTCTCAAAGCTTAAAAAATATATTTCCTGTTCCTTCTAATGGTTTATAATTTATATTTAAATACAGTTTCTTAAGGGAAAATCTATATTGATTATAAATTATAAACAATTAACAATTAACATTAACAGAGAAATATATTTTTATTAATTCATTGTTATTAAGATACTAAAATCTAAGTTTCTGAAATGAAATCTTAATGGATTTGAGACAAGTTCCTATTTATTAACAGTTTTAATCTTTAGCCCCATATTAAAGGCAGAGCCTCAGATGCTGACTAGCATTCCTTCTTAAGTTCTTTAATATACCAGTAAGCCAATCACTTAATTATCAATGTTGTTTTTCACTGTCTAACATGTATTTAGTGTTATAATAAATCTGTCAAACCAAATATATAGAATATTAATTTGATAAAATAAATAGAAAATTATTGTTTAATTTTTTGTTTACAGGTACAAAAGAATCTTCTACCAACCTGTGAGCATTGTTTGAAGATGTATAGTGATGGTGGATTATCAGAGTATAATGAATTCAAGAAAAGTTGAGAAGATTAAAGCCATTAAATTAAAGACTGAGTCCTGCTTCTTTTCTTCTCACTTCATAATGTACTCTGGAATAAAATACTCTATTTTAAATATCTCAGGCTTTTAGTTTTTTTCTAAATGATAGCTTTTAGAAATGTTATTCAGTCATTTAGTACATAACAAATTGAAATACCAAATTGATATTCTTAAGTTATTGTCACAACAATTATTTAGTTTGCTATACAAGAAAATGTATATCTTCCATTATTGTATCTGATATTGAAGTGTTTAAATGTTTATATACTTATTGGTTTTAAATGCTATAGGAGATTTATTTTAGATTATTAGTATATTGAAATCTTCATGTAATATATTGAATTCAATTATCTTTTCATTTTATTATCATTCATAAGGTATCTAACATCCACAGTTAATGAGATAGCTGTTTTTCTAATGTGATTATAAAATTAAGTCTTTGATAAAATAACATCAAAGTTCACTAACTCTCTGCACTATGATGTTGCTGTAACAGGACCAGCAACCACCTAGGACCAGATGATGAGGAAATCCCTCATTGCTCATTATTCTAAAAAGACCTATGTGTTGCTTCAGGGGTGACAGGATATTTAGGAGGGGTAAGGGTGCAGGTAGGTGCAGCTTCCTTTTGAGATCCCATGAGGACATAGTACTGTGTCATCTTATTGCAAATTAAAATACATTCAGAGAGAACAGGTGTCTTGTCAATAAATATATGCTAAAATACGAGGGCTGTTCAGAAAGTAACCTCCGGTTGGTCACAGTGCGGGTAGTGGAGGGGAGTAGCGCGCCATCTGTGCATTCACGCACTAAGCAGGTCAGTCGGCATCAAGCTGTAGTCGAGTGAACATCGTACCTGCGCTAGTTTAGTTTTTGTGGCAGTTTGAAATGTGTGCTGCAATAGAAAATACCGCCAAATGTGAAGTGCGTGCTGTTATACGGTTTTTTACAGCCAAAGGATACTCTGCAGCAGCTATTCATCGTGAGCTTTGTGCCGTGTACGGACCACAAGTTATGAGTGAAGGAGTTGTCCGTGAATGGGTACGTTTATTTAAAAGTGGACGAGAAAACGTTCATGATGAAGAGAGGAGTGGTAGACCATCCTTGGTGACTGACGAACTCGTTCAGACAGTTGATGCAAAAGTTCGTGAAAATCGACGTTTCACAATGGCGGAGTTGTCTACTGATTTTCCACAGATTTCTAAGACTCTTTTGTACGAGATAGTGACAGCAAGATTGGGTTACCGTAAGTTATGTGCACGATGGGTGCCCAAAATTCTTACCGACCACCACAAAACTCAAAGAATGGCCTCTGCATTAGACTTTCTGTCACGTTATGCGGACGAAGGAGAACCATTGTTAAACAGAATCGTGACCGGTGACGAAACCTGGATTAAGTACGTAAACCCTGAGACAAAAGAACAATCAAAGATGTGGGCACATTCAGATTCGCCTACCAAACCAAAAAAAGCCCGGCAAGATTTTTCTGCCAGAAAACTGATGGCAACGGTGTTTTGGGATGCCAAAGGGGTGTTGTTGGTTGAATTCATGGAACGTGGGACGACCATTAATCAAGACGTGTACTGTGAAACACTAAAAACATTACGACGGGCTATACAGAACAAACGCCGTGGTATGCTGACTTCCGGTATCGTTTTTTTGCACGATAACGCCCGTCCTCACTCTGCTTGCAGAACAACAGCCCTTCTTAAGTCCTTCAAGTGGGACGTTTTCAACCATCCACCTTACAGCCCAGATCTGGCGCCAAGCGACTATCACCTCTTCATGCATATGAAGAAATGGCTCGGGTCCCAGCGGTTTGATGACGACGAAGAGCTCAAAGATGCGGTCACAGGCTGGCTCAAGGCACAGGCGGGTGATTTTTATGCAGAAGGAATTTCAAAGCTTGTGAAGAGATACGATAAGTGCCTCAATCGTGATGGAGACTATGTCGAAAAATAGTGCAAAGATGTAGTTGTAAGATGTATATATTAAAATATTTTTACTTAACTTGGTGTATTTTTTTCAATCGACCGGAGGTTACTTTCTGAACAGCCCTCGTATAAATATAGATTAGGTTTAGAAAAGAGACTGAACTAAATAATAAAATATACTGGCTAGGTTTTAAAATTTTACATCAGAATACAATTTTTGTAAAGACAAAGAATAAATAAATGGTGTATAAAATAAATCTAGTGAACTAGACCTATAGACCAAACCTTTTCACCCCAATATCTCAAAATTTGAGGTTAGTGATGTGACATTCCTGGACATCCACTGGGATGCCCAGATTTGTCACACATTGGTTTTTGTTGTACTCAGTACAGGTTCCATCGGTAGGACTATACAACCAGAAGGGAACTCTCTTGGGAATTACAGCAACAATTACTAAAGACAGTTAATAAAAAAGCTATCAAAGGCTTAAATTTAGAATGATAATTTATTGATAACCTAGAACTACTGAAGGTTGGGTTGAACCACAAAGCTAACAAGGATTTTATAAAATTAGTCTGAATAGCAACAATAACAAGCATATTACAGTAACAGCTGTTGTTATTGCATTCAGATTGTCCAAAATGCATTTGATTCAGTGTTTGTTTTCTTTCAATTAAATTTGAATTGATTAATTTAGAACTTGTTTGCTATTGACTTTATTTACATCTATTTTCTCAGGATTAAATTCTCTACAATGTTGTGTCATGGATTTTATGTATTTATTAGCCATTTAATGAAGTTAATGCCTCAAACATAAAAACGTGTTTTTTTTGACAATGAATATTTGTTTTTAAAGATAGTTAATTTAAAAACTAATTGACTTAAAGTTTTGGGACCTAGTTTATTTAATTTTTGAGGTTGAAATTCATATGAAATGATCAAATAATTACTGATTTAATGATTTCAGTCCAGGTTCCTTGGAGTGGAAATCTGAGCAAAATCTTTTACTAGCCTTATCTCATTATGAAGCATTTCCAGACATTAGTTTATATGAAGTTTTTGTCTTGTTTTTAGGTCTACAATCACCTGTTAAAATGTTTTCCTTTCCTCCCGAATCATACATGGGGCCCAACCAATTGCTTGTTCAGGCCCTTCGAGAGCTGTCTAATGCCCTGTATATTGATACTTATTAAGTTGTAGCATAGGTACTAAAATCAAGTTCTGGTTTTCAAAAACATCAATATTTAACTTATTGATATTTTAACTATTTTAAATACTTTATTCACCCAAGCTATCACAATAATTATTCTAAATTCAACTTTGCAACCAAATCTGCATTAACATTTACACTCTATTATTTTAATTTTAATTCAACTTTTTAGATTGGTTCATATATTTTACCAATTTCTTTATCTATGGGTAAATATGTTTTAGTATTTGATGAAAAACGATATTTTCCAATGTAGGACAGGAAACACAGGAAATAGTTGTTATGAATTTAAAAGTGACATTAATAACACCTAAAGTTTTGTAGAAGCAATAGATGTTTGTGTTTTGTGGAGTGTACAATATAGAAGGTGGGTGGAGAAACTACAATTGTACATGTTAAGGAGTTACTTGAAGAAGATGAATGGAGTTCCTTTCTCTCAATTTTAAGTAGTGCTTTTTAGGAAACTAGAGAGAGAACAGCACTAAATCCACCTATCAGGATTTTTAATGCTAATACTTTCCAAAAGTTTCTTCACATTCATTATCTGTATAACACATAAGAAGAAAAACACTTAAAATCTTGATAATCTATTTTTATTGTATATTGGTCATGATCAGTCTTACAATTACAATCAGAGTTATTAAAGTTTAAAAATTATCTATACAAATTTGTTATTTAAGCTAAACTGCTAATGCAAATCCAAGTCGTCCACGCCCATTGTTGAACTGAGTGTAGACCCGGCGTAAGAAAACGTCTCCTAGGATCCAGATTGGTGCACCAAGATCCACTTCCATGAATCCACTAATGCAAACTTTGAAAACAACAAACCTGCGCATCTGAAAGTTTAAAAATCATTATCAATTTTATTTTTTCGTGCCCATATATATTGTATAACTTAGTACAGATTTAATTTGTGATATTTAGGGGAGT
Source organism: Homalodisca vitripennis (assembly GCF_021130785.1). NCBI lineage: Eukaryota > Metazoa > Arthropoda > Insecta > Hemiptera > Cicadellidae > Homalodisca > Homalodisca vitripennis. The sequence goes on along the minus strand of NC_060211.1, from coordinate 52,655,747 downwards.
GATTATAATTGAAGGTCATAGATATTACAGTTTTGAAAGCACATGTTAACATCAAACAGCTAATTTTGATTTATTTTATTTAGCACTAGTTTTTTAATATTTCACAAGAAAGCGCGCGCACACACACACACACACACACACACACACACGCACACATTCATACACTTATGCCAGTAATGGATATTTAACTTCCAAGTGTTATTGCAAAATTTTGTATCAAAATTTTGAGTGCGTATTTATTGTATTATTGCCCCCCGCCTGTGAGTAAATCTGTCTGTGAGAACACTAAGATTATTTATTAGTCTTGGTATGTTATTTTAATGTTGGTTCCAGCTAATGTGATATTTGTAAAATAAAATAACATCATACATGCTTTATAAAATATTAATTCCAAGAGTGAGAATAATATTTAATCTAATTGTCTAAAGTAGTAGTTCTCAAAATTAAGAGAATATAAGAAAATATGAGATAGGTTATTTAGGATGAGTTTTTCTCTTTTATAACATAATAGCATCATCACACATGAAATGCATGTAGTAATATTAAAAGGAGAGTGAATGTTAGAGAGCTACACCTACCATAATTCAATACAATTCATACAAACTAATTGGTACCAGAATTAATTAAATATACATTAATAATATTTATGAGAAACCCACCTCCAGAACATAATCTCTGCCAGTTAGATTGAATTGAACTCCGTTTATATGGAATACAACGTTAGGGAGCTGGTCTATTGTGTTGCAATCGACCTAAAACATAAAATACAATATGATTATGGTCAAATGTGGTGATTAGTATTATAAAACAAACAATAAAATGTTCACAAAAAAGCTATTGAGACAAAACCAAATAAAACTATACTCTTAAATGAAAACAGACAAGTCATTTAACAAAACAAGCTTGTTGAAAGCGTGAAATATTAAAAATAAATTTTTAACAAATGACGATATTAAACGATTTTGGTTAGTCATTACATGATATCATAATACAATAAGATATAAATATTTTTTTGTGGTATTCGCGATAATGGAGATTAACAAATAATTATTTTTCCATGAGGATGATTGACTTTGTATACAATATCTGCCCAAAAGTAAGTGCAATGGAATTAATACGACAAAAGTATAAAGAAGATTAATGCCTCCAACTAGGAGCTCAAATATTACAAATTTTCTTTTTAATATTATTATTATTTAATGTAATTTTCATGAAAATGTTGATATACAACTTAATATATTTTGGTTTAGCTACAAAAAAGAAAAAACATTTGTGGGTCAAAGCATGGTTCTCTAAACACAGAACTAACTTTTAAACAATCAATGAAGCACCTTCAAGGTCTTAAAGATAATTCAATTCAAGAATTGAATCCTTACGGGAATATTTTTTGGGTTTTTTTTTACTTGGGGGTAGGTATTGGTCACAACAATAATTTAGAGTTAAAAACTATCTGGAATTATTTGTCATAGGTAAGATCAGCACAATAAAAATAAATAAGCCTTTAAGAATCATGGGCTTTATTATTCTGGTGAAATCCTTTAAAATGAGCTTTGCCCATAAGGCAAAGAATATTTTTACATGTTTTTAAGAGCAGTAGTGACTGGCACAAACAAAATAACTTAAGAGAAATGATTCTACATTATACTGAGTTTATTTACAAAAATTCCAAAATTTTGCAGTTTTCCAAAAAGATTATTCAGAACTTTAAAAAAAAAATAAAAAATTATAAACAAACTCAAATTCAACTAAATGAAAGAATGAAAGTTGAGTTTAACACCATTTCACATTCCACTTAATACAGCATCTGACACTGTCACACTTGACTCCTGGAATCTGGTGTCCACAATCCACATCTGACTGAAGAAATGTCCAGCAAGACCGAAACAGTACAGCATCTTGGCAATACTACTGAGCAGTTGCCATGATTTTAGTAACATCTTCTATGCGCAATGCAATTATTCTTGGGTCAGGAATATAAGTTTCTGTAATGTATTGAATTACAATAATAATTATAATAATAATTATTATACATATTATAAATTGTTACTGGCAAGTTAAAGCCACAGCCAAAGACCAACTGTATGATCTATGATGCTGTGACGTCATATGGGGTGATTAGTTTGAATAAATGCCATTGGCTGTTCTCATCACGCCACCAGATCACACCACCTACCACTTCCAGTGTCCTGCCCTTGTCTCTCTCTCTGTTACCCTCCAACCTTAACCGAGCACAGTCGATGATGTAAACTAATTCAGTCTTTTATTCCGATTCCCCGTAACCCGTACACAACAATTGGCGACGAGGTATTAATGCGATCCCGCGAGTGCAATGCAACCTGTTCGATTGTGCGTAAATAATTTCTCCGAAAATTATAGTGGGAGGAAGTGTGTCTGTAGTTTGGCGTCACGTGGACTCAAAATCGGTACATTTTGATGTTGGAAGACAAGGTCGTAAATTAGAACATTTCGTCTTTATTTAGTGAAACAGTATAAATGGCGGGAATTATTGGCGGAATCGGTGACTTCGACAACAGTGCAGAAACTTGGAATTCGTATGTTGAACGATTTGAATTATTCGTTGACTGTAACAGTATTAGTGACGACAAAAAGGTTAGTACGTTACTAACAGTCGTGGGTGTGAAAACGTACAGTTTGTTACGAGATTTATGTACGCCGGAAAAAACCTTCAGTGAAAAAGTTTGATGAATTAGTGAAGTTAATTCAGGACCATTTGTACCCGAAGCCATCATTCATAGCTGAAAGGTACAAGTTCAGCAAAAGGAATCAGCAGGAAGGAGAATCAGTCGCAGAGTACATCGCCAGCCTCAAGAAGTTGTCTGCATACTGCGAGTTTGGCGCATCCCTCAACGACTATCTCAGAGACAGACTGGTGAGCGGCATCAGGAGTGAGTCGACCAAGCAGAGGCTGTTGGGAGAGACCACCCTAACCTTCGACCAGGCTGTGAAAATCGTCTGCTCAGTGGAAGCGGCGGAGAAGAATGCGGCGGCATTGACAGTGAACGGCGGCAGCCGGGTCCAGCGGATGGCAGCGCATCACCACCCACATGTGAGAGTCGGCGGCAGCGGTGGCAGCGCGAGCTACAACGCAAGGCACGAAGTCAAGGTGCAGTGTACCTGCTGTGGGCAGTGTGGTCACTATAGGAAGCAGTGCAAATTGTTTGGTGTTGTGTGTCACAAATGTGGTAAAAGAAATCACATATCTAAGGTATGTCGATCTACTGAAATTAGTAAGTTACCAGACAATCAGCTTTCGAAAGTTAAGAAAGGTATATCTTATCAGTCTAATTTTCAAAACAAGAAAAACAAAGATTATAAGATACATAATTTTGTAAATGATAGTTCAGAACTGTCAGATTCAAATAATTCTAAGAATTATGTTCAGAGTGATGAAAATCTTGAGAGTTATGTCGAGGACATACAGAATTTATTTAAAGTAAATGAAACTCACCGTAAAAGAATTAGAGTTGACCCAATTAAGATTAAAGTCCTAGTGCAAGGTCGAGAAACCATATTTGAAGTTGATACTGGAGCTAGTGTCACAGTGTGTAGTGAGGATTTTTATGAAAATAATTTTAGTTCTTGTAAATTGTTAGAAAACGACCTAACTTTGAGTTCGTACACTAATGAACCTATTATACCTGTGGGCAAAGTTAATGTTGATGTTTGCTATGAGAAAATACATAAATGCTTAGATTTGTATGTGATTAGAGGAGGTTCACATCCTTTAATGGGTCGTGATTGGCTTAAAGTACTGGGAGTTGACATTTCGTTTAAAAATAACTTGTGTGTTATAAACAGACCTATAGATAACAAGGCTAATTTCGAGACAATGACGTCCGAGCTAACTAATCAATTTCCAGAAGTGTTCACTGAGAAACTAGGTCAGTATACAGGCGAACCAGTAAAACTAAATCTAAAAGAAAATGCTAGACCTAGGTATTTTAAGCCAAGACCGATACCATTCTCATTGAAAAGTAAGGTAGAAAAAGAACTACAACGCTTAGTTGACGAACAAGTGTTAATTCCAGTAAGCAGCTCGGAATGGGGAACGCCCATTGTACCAGTATTAAAAAAGAACGGTGAAATTAGGCTATGTGGAGACTTTTAAAGTTACTCTAAATCAGTATCTAGAAGTAGACAAGTACCCTATACCTAGAATAGAAGATTTATTTGCAAATTTACAGCATGGAGAACGTTTCTCTAAAATAGATCTTAGTCAAGCCTATATGCAATTAAAGTTAGACAGTGAGTCACAAAAATTATGTACAATTAGCACGCATAAGGGTCTTTTCTCATATAGTAGAATGCCTTATGGAATCTCATCAGCCCCAGGCATATTTCAAAGAGTTATTGAACAATCTTTGCATAATTTAGAAGGCATATCAGTGTTCATGGATGATATTCTTATCACCGCACCTAATAACGAAACTCATGTAAGTAGGTTGCAAGAGGTTTGTAAACGCCTGAGTGAAAAAGGATTTACCGTAAAGAAAGATAAATGTACGTTCTTTGTAGACAAAATCGAGTATCTTGGTTTTAGTATCGATAAAGATGGACTGCATACCTCTGAATCTAAAATTAAAGCTATAAATCAAGCACCTGTACCTAAATCTGTCACTCAAGTCAAAGCTTTTATTGGCTTGGTAAATTATTATGGAAAGTTTATCAAAAATTTGTCAACAATCTTGAGTCCGTTGTACAACTTGTTAAAAAAGGACGTGCCATTTGATTTTGATGAAAAATGTCTCAAATCATTTAGCCGTGTCAAGGATGTTTTGACTAAAGCACCAGTTTTGGCGCATTATGATTCAAAGTTGCCTGTAAAACTAGCAGTAGACGCAAGCTCGACAGGGCTGGGCTGCGTACTTAGTATCATAACCCCTGAAGGCGTTGAGAAACCTATTGCATACCACTCTCGTACTTTATCACCAGCAGAATGTCAATATTCACAAATAGATAAGGAAGCTTTAGCAGTAGTATATGGAGTAAGGAAATTTCATCAATATTTGTATGGCCGAAAATTCACATTGTGTACTGATCACAAACCTTTAATTAGCATATTTGGACCGAAAAAGGGTTTACCTGTTTTCGCAGCAAGCCGATTACAAAGATACGCATTATTTTTAAGTGGATACAATTTTGATGTACAGTATGTAAGGTCAGAAAAGCATGGTAACGCAGACGCATTATCACGCTTACCATTAAGCACTAAACACGTTGTAAATAATAACAATGAACCAAGGTGGAAAGGTACCTATTTACACTGTATCGCTGAAAGTTCAGTACCATTAACTTTTGAAGATGTAAAAGCTGAAACCCAAAATGATCCTATTATAAAACAAATACATAACTATGTGATGTACGGATGGCCAAATTTTTTGTCAGGAGAGAATAGGGAATTGTTACCTTATTTCCAAAGGAAGGTCGAGCTAACAGTTGAGCATGGCATTGTTATGTGGGGATATAGAATTGTTGTTCCTAACAAGTTGCGTAGCTACATATTAAATGAGTTACACGCGAGTCACTTGGGAATTGTAAAAATGAAGTCAGTAGCAAGATCCTATATTTGGTGGCCAAATATAGATGAAAACATTGAAAGCCTAGCGAACAATTGCTCTTCCTGTCTTATGGAACGTTCTAGTCCTAGTAAGAGTAATCTACATGTTTGGCACTATCCATCTATGCCATGGGAAAGATTGCATATTGATTACTTGGGTCCTTTCAAAGATAAGACCTACTTGGTAGTAATTGATGCTTACACTAAGTGGTTGGAAGTATTTGAAGTAGGCTCTACTTCAGCTAAGCTAGCTATAGAAAAGTTAAGAGAACTATTTTCTAGATTTGGATTACCTGTCACTATCCATAGTGATAATGGACCACCATTTACCTCAGTTGAATTTAAAAATTTCATGCAACTTAATGGTATAAGACATACATTTTCACCAGCTTATCATCCTCAGTCTAATGGTCAGGCTGAGAACTCAGTTAAGTATGCTAAACGTAAAATAAGATTGGCTTTTCAAGAAAATATTGATACTAAAGTAGCCTTGAATAGGATGTTATTTGATTACAGAAACTCCGTTCATAGCACTACTAACGAGACACCTGCCAAATTAATGTTTAATAGACCACTAAGATGCAGGCTAGATTTACTCAGACCTAATATAGCCAGAACTGTGCAATTAAAACAGGACAAACAAAAAGAATATTTTGGCGGTAGAAAAACGAGAATTCTATTTCCTAATCAATCTGTATTAGTGAGAGATTATCGCTCTAAAGACAAATGGATAGAGGGCATTGTAATAAAACAGTTAAATAATGTAATGTATTCTGTTATGACAAAAACTGGTCTAATTTGGAGTAGACATATTGATCAGCTGATAGGACTACACAGTAGTATTGTTGACAGTGACAGTCAAATTCCACCATCTCAGGACCGTACAGTTGCGGAGCGTGAGACAGGCGCTCAGTGTCCGCCAACTCCAAGCCCAGTCAGAATTAGTAACACTGACCTCACTAGATCAGCTGGTCTCTCCCCCTCCTCACCGCATCATACCTCTCCATGTCACATCACTACCCCTCATTCTAGACCACGTCTTTCTCTACCCTCAGCTGTTCCTTCTCCTGTCACTAGAACAGCTGATCATACAAACAGATACCCAACTCGTATTAGGAAACCTGTAGAGAAATTAAACTTGTAAATAACTTACAGTACTTAAGGATGACATTTAATAATGATATGTGTTATTTATATTTATATGTGTTTATTATATATTTATTATTACACTTGTATTGTTTAATTTATCTATGACTTGTGTGAATTCAATTTATTTTGAAATTTGGAAGGGAGGAAATGTAATGTATTGAATTACAATAATAATTATAATAATAATTATTATACATATTATAAATTGTTACTGGCAAGTTAAAGCCACAGCCAAAGACCAACTGTATGATCTATGATGCTGTGACGTCATATGGGGTGATTAGTTTGAATAAATGCCATTGGCTGTTCTCATCACGCCACCAGATCACACCACCTACCACTTCCAGTGTCCTGCCCTTGTCTCTCTCTCTGTTACCCTCCAACCTTAACCGAGCACAGTCGATGATGTAAACTAATTCAGTCTTTTATTCCGATTCCCCGTAACCCGTACACAACAGTTTCTCACCACTTGGAAGGTCACAAAGAAAAGAATATGAGCTAGAGACAAGAGAAAAACAGTATTCATAAAAATCAGAGTGGAGATAATGCATGGCGTTGATATGCGCAAGACATTGGCATATCAAATAGATTATTATTGTTTTTGCATTATTTGCCCATAACTTTTGCTAGAAACAGTGTAGAGGTGTTTTCTTAGTGTCATAGTGTTTCTACTGAATAGACCTTGAATATGAAATGTCACAAGATAGGAGTTGAAGTATGTAAATTTAAAGTTACCCCCAATGAAAAGGGGAGAAGAATTTTTTACCCTCAAAAATCCAAAAAAAGTAATTTAATAAGTAAGGTAAGGTTGTACATGGATATCTCAATTTGTTTGGAATATGTCCATTTGTATCAAGACTTAATTTACACCTTGTATATATGTATTACAATTATAAAACTAAACAGAGTATATCCATTATTTTACCTCACACAACTTAAATATTTACAACTTTGCCCATTTCCCCAAATGAGATTTTAGGGAGGTGGCTCAAAATTATTAAATTTAATAACCCATTAAGTGACACCTCATATGCAAGGCTTGATCAAAGAAGAACAGTGGATACTAGAGCTGGCTGAACTGTAAACAGCCAGTACTGAAGTATTCTATGGCATAAACAGGAGTGTATTGGAAAAGCTTTATCATGGTCCCTAGAATGTGAGGAGGACAAACTCAGAGAGTAGGATAAGTTAATCTAAGTTTACAATTTAAGAACTTTTACAGTTAAAGGAGCTCAAAAGACCTCTAGTTACAAAGGTACAGGCTACAAGTCATATTTTCTTCATGAAAAAAAGATAAAGCTGGCAATACTTCTAAACTTTTATTGATATAAAAACCTTAAATTTTTATAAAACAGTGAATAATACTACAAGATAATGCCTGCCTTAATTTAAATAATAATTTTTGCAACATTGCTTGGTTTCAAGTGTCATCTATTTGAGCTCAGGTGGGGAAAACTTACAATGTACAATCCCAAAATTTCTTTGGCCCCAATGAGATTGTTGATGGCCTTTATCTGTCCTGGAGGACCAGCAATGAGGCTGGTACCTGAGTCCACAATGGCAGTCACATTGTCCACTCCAACGTCCTGTGAATCTACTGTTATTCTACAAAAGACAGATATTAATAATTATTGGTGCTTACTTACTGTTGTGTCAATAATAAGACCAGAAATATTGAGGGAATACGTTTTATTTCACAAACTATTTCTCTCCCAATAATATAATGTTTGTCAGTTAGCTACAGTTATTAATTAGTGATTGCAAGTAAACTCCATTATTCTATCAAAGTATCATTGGAAATTTTTTTATTTGATCTAGGTAAGTTAGAGTTAAAATTCTTGTCTTTAAAAGACATGATTTTTAGTAGAAATTTCTTAAAATTACTTTTTTTATTACCAGTTGTTAATAAAATAACATTATTTGTTTTCTTTAATAAAATTATCTTTTTCTTCTCACATAAATTAGAAACAGTATGATTTTGCAATGAGAGCTTCAAATGACTGGGAACTTAGACCAGCTCAAGAAGTTCTGAAAGTGATCTGTAAATCACCAAGAAGACTATTGTTTCTTACAATCACCACTTTACTCATCATGTTTATTCCTGTCATTAGTTTTGCTCTGAGAGGACAATAGGATTTTAAATGTTAGCCATTGTTATATGCAACAAAAATAGAAATAGAACACTACATTTTCGGAATTATCTATCCTCTTCATCAGGTGTCACAAACCTAATGCGTACTGTTAAACATACACAAAAATAAAACATTAAAATAACTTCTGTTCTGTTTTGTTTACTGAAGAAAAGAAGCTGAGGAAACGTCTTCTTCATCATATAGAGACATTTGTGCTTCCTTCTGGGGTGACAGATGCTCAGGATGGGTGAGTTTGGAGGTAGATGCACTCAGGGGATAGTACTCCTTCATGTTTAGGCTAGCAACAGCTTTTAGCTAGGGAGCCTCCGCATTACACTAGAGCTATTGATTAACCCTTTTACCACAATGTCAACATTTGCGGTTAGTGATGTACCGCTCCTGGCCAACCATGCTTTTAAGATGTGTCACATCAAACTTTTCTGTGGCCATTGTAGGTTCAACTGGAAGATATAAACCAGCTAGAAGTGAACCTTCTTCTGGGGCACACCAAAAACCTTATTTCAAGATGTGAAATCTAATTGTCAAGCTGAAACTACAAAATGTCTTAATGTCTCTGTAGAAAGTTCTAACATGCATTTATGTAATTGCAAAACATAAACCAATTTAAACAAATAAATTTTCTAAATTTACACAAGATACAAAATAGCTAAACTTTTCCAGCCTGCTGACACTCAAGTCTAGTAATATGCTTTAGACTTTTGACACTTTATTGGAACATTTTATAGTATCAACTTGACAATAAAATCTGTGAAACATATTTAATAATGAAAACATAAAGTTATTTAAATACAAAAGATGGACATATGCTGTTTGTCATCAAGATCATAACCTTTTTTAGGAGAGGCCGATCTCCTTGTACGTCTTATTCAGCTGATCCTCATGGACCACTGGCCTGTGTGAGGATCTTATCAAACAGAATAAGGGGAGCGTCAATACAGTACAAGGTTATGGTACCGATAAAATGTGCAATGACCACAAACAGGATTTGAACCTGTGCTATCTCTAACTCAGATCTAAAGTCCGTATTAAACCACTCGGCCATCGCACTCCCTATCAATATTGATCCAACAAGTTTTGGAGGCGTTATCATAAAGAAGCAAAATATTCTGAAAACTTTCTTCAATAGCATATTTATTATACATTTTTATGTATTACTTTCATATTTCAAATGTTGCTGTAAATATATATTTCCTAGTGATATAAGTAATCTTATTATAGTCTAATATACTATATTCTTTATAGACCTATGAATCATAAGTTCAGTTTCAATTATAGGCACTTCAAATATCCAAACAAAATAAACATACTGCAATAAATAAGTTAAAATTTTGTATCACCAAGTGTTTGGCTTAGACTTAACACTAACTTTACATCACTGTGTAGTAATTCTTGTTATGAGACTAATGTGATATGAAAACCTTTCATTAGCCAATCGCACTGAAATTCTGAAATCTTGATCTGAAATTATTCTACAACAATTCATTAATATTAACTAAAGCAATTTAAAACAAGAACCTGTAAAACTTTTGCTTGTCGCATTTTATAGTTTGCTTTATAAATCAAGTTTTAAGAATATGAATACACAGTGAAGAAGTATAATGAAAAATGCTCAATCTTCTAGAAAAGTGATGACCCTGTAAATAAATTTATAAACTACTTTAACTTATTTACATACATTGATGAAAAAATGTATCAATTATTGAGCATGTCCATTATTATCCTTCCTGTAAAACAAGAACAACACATTACTTCCAAGTCTTTCTTGAATGGAAGGAGCCGAATACAGTTCAGAACTTGAGGAATGTATTTAAGGAGATTAGGTCATATTTGAGGGACAGTGGTTCCTCTTCCCACTTCATTTCAACACGTTTCCAGACTAACCTCATGTGCTTAATGTACAATGTGTTCAATAAATTAATACCTGTCCAAAAAGAAACTCCAGAACTTAGCTGGCTTTATGAGTGGCTTGAATGTGAACCTGCCCGAGTAGTGAGACTTGTCCGTGTAACCAAGGGCCAACTCCCCTCCTTCTCTGGAACAGAGGAAACAGAAGTCAACAAAACAATTATAACTGACCACTTGAAAACACCGCAGAAAATTAATGCTAGAGAAGGCATTGTTATTTTTACATGTTGTACAATATATGTACAACATTACTCATTATAAGCTTTTGAAAGTTAAGGTTTTTGTATCAGCTAGTGAAATGAAATAATTTATAAGGCCTAAGAACATATTTAAATAAAGAATTTCAATTTTGAATTTTCTTTTTGCCTCATAAACTTTAAAAGAAAAAAAGATCATTTTCAAGGCTTAAATCCAGATTACAGGTATATAATTCTAAGACAGTTGAATTGAATTTTAAACTCATGAACATGGATTGTGGAGTTTATATTTTGGGGCTGGTAGTCCCATAACTTTAATTTAGGCGATATACAGCCATTTTTGAAGTAAATAATTTATTGCATTCGATTTCGAACCACTGCTCCATTCCCATAGTCCAATAATTTATGCAGCCCTTCATGTGGCTTATTGGTCCGTAGTTTGGGAGTTCACCACAGCATCAGAATCTGTTACAAAACTGCAGGACAAAAGCTTTTACTTGCCTCATTATTGAATACTTACTCGCTGAGATAGAAGGAGAAGAATGGCTTGGCAACCACTTGCTGCTTGATCAAATTGACAAAGGGAGGATTTTCCTTGCTCTGTGCAACACTTTTGAAAGCTAGACCCAGAATTCCATCAAATTCACTCCAAATGAACATCAGACTAGGATCAGTAATCTCAGCAAATGTCTGGTTAGTTACTTCCAGCCCTCCGATCTAAACATTAAAAATAAGGAAATTGTTTTAGCATTCCTTAGATTTCCATGGTCAATATAGGGTGGCTCAAAAGTCACTGGACAGTTGGTTAAAAGAAGAAAAAAATAACAGCAAGACGTAGTACAATAGTTTTTGTCCGTGATGTTGGTATTACTAAATGTTGGTAATTATGCCTTTTTAAGTTGGCAATACAATGCAATGAAACACACAACAATCAAACTACAGTAGTGAGTTCATCTGTGACACGTGTTTAAAGCTGTAGTCCCTGAATTATTATTTTTGTAATAGAAATTTTGTTAAACATTAGTCATAATGTTAATGAAAGAAGAAAGGATTTTTGCGTTAAAAACATTTTATAAAAGTGGTGCTAGTGCAGTTATTAATGAATGGGGAATACACTTTAGATCAAAACCACCGTCTAGACAAACAGTGTACGACATACGAGATAGATTTGAACAACATGGATCTGTTATGGATGCATCAAGGTCTGGCCGCCCAACAACAGTCTCAACTGATGACAATTTATTGCGGGTATGTTTAGCTGTGACCAAAAGTCCTCGAAAATCGACCAGATGATTAGCATCTGAGCTGGATTTATCAAGAAGGTCAGTGCAAATAATGTTTTACAAACAGAATTATAAATCTTACATTCCACGTTTATTACATGGGTTACTTGAAGATGATCCAGATCGACGACTTCAGTTTTGTGGATTGATGCTTAACCAACACAAACATGATCCTAACCTTTTTAATAAAATTATTTGGTCTGATGAGGCCAATTTTAAGTTAAGCGGACAAGGTAACAGATATAACTGTACTTATTGGTATACTGACAATCAAAGTCTTTTGTTAGAGCAACAGCTGAATCAACCTGGTGTGAGTGTTTGGGGGGCAATATCATAATTTGGCGTACTTGGACCATATTTTTTTGAAAGAACAGTGACAGGAGATAAATATTTGGATATGCTTTAGAATTACGCGGTACCAGGACTCATGACGTTTGCAGAAAACTTTCAAGAACTTTACTTTCAACACGATGGTGCTCCACCACATTACGCCACTGCCGTTCGCGATTATTTAAACGAACGTTTCCAAAGAAAAGTTATTGGTCGAAGGGCAAATATTGACATGCCCCCACGTTCACCAGATATCACACCAATGGATTTTTTCCTATGGGGAGTAGTCAAGGACTCTGTTTATTCTCGAAAGCCTCATACTATTGACGAACTGAAAGATTACATACATGACGCATTTTATAATTTGGACAATGATCCCACACTATGCTGTAGAGTATGTAACAGTATTCCAGAAACACTTCAGAGATGTATTAATGAAGACGGAAAACAATTTGAATATAAAAAATAATTGTAAGTATTGTTTGTAATAAAAAATAATTTCAAATAAATCTAGTCTTGTTTTAATCAACTGTCCAGTGACTTTTGCTCCACCCTGTATTACTACTGTAGGCTACAGAGTACATGAGTGGTTTAAAAACAAACTAGACATACCAACAAAAGTAAAACAGAATAGAATAGAAATATTTCTTTATTTAGCCTAAATTATGGCTGTACTGTTTTCTCTTACATTTAACCTTGAGCAAAAATGTTCCCTCCCAGAAAAGTGACTTCTAAGTAAGATTTACAGTGAACTTGTAGTTTTCTTAAACACATGTATGGTTTTAATTGTTTCACTATTGCAATTGAGTTTTTGTGGTAGATAGGTATTGAAAGTGATATTTATTACCTAACTATCTTCAGAAAAGAATGGTCCTGCTGCCTTTTAAATAATGGGAACCAATGGTGTACCTATGAGTAAGATGAGGGGACCTTAGGCCCCTCCTTAACACTGACTATAAACAATATTCATACAGCAGCAATCCAACTTGTTTGAAATATATTATTTAAGTAGTTTACTTTGAATTAGGCTTATATCATTTTTCAAATTTACATTTATTCATATTTATCCCATACCCCCCTGCAGTGTGCTTTTCAATCGGATTCATCCCCTTAAAGCTGTTCTAGCTACTCCACTGTTATAAGCTATAAGGCCTTATTTAGCAGGTAACAGTTGATAGAACAAATAAACCCATTCAAAGGAATAGAAAGCTGTTTGAATAAAAACAAAGAGATAGAAGTAATTAATTGCTTAGTTCATGTTATGCTTTTCAAGAACACAAAAATATTCTTAACATGGTGGTTTACAGAGAAGATCCAAATTCTCATGTAGGTTTGTGGGCTAGACCATTCTGCCTATCAGGACGATGTATACATATGTATATAATAAAATATTCAGTTGTTAAGGATTATTCTGTTTCAACACAAACAAGGTGAAGCATTTTCTATCTTTACCAGATGGATTATGGACAGAAACAAGTTTTTAGGGTTAGTCTATTCTGTATTTTAATTACTCAAATAACATTGAGTTTATATGGATCCAACATGGGATCCCCATGATATAAAGTTTTAATTTGGAATGCAACACTAGAATCAGGAATACAATATAAAGACTGACATGATTTTGCCCAAGAATTGATTTTATGTTCTTAGTATGGTACTTAGGCACTTATTAAATGTCTTAACTTCTAAATAAGAACAAAACTACTTACTGTGAGAACATCTCTTGACAAAAATCCAGAAGCAGAACCAGTCACGTACTTGATGGAGAATGGTCTGCCATCATCTTGATAAGTGGAACTTTTCTTGCTGTTGTACTTCGAATGAAACCCTGTAAAATCCATAGACCACTAGGAATGCTACAAGCATTGACAGTCACCTGTTTACTTATTCCATCATTAATTGAAAAATCAACACAAAAGAGTACTTACAGCAAACAATGTCCCAAAACTTGCATTTGGACGACGGAATCCAGAGATCAGCTGATCCCGTATCAAACAAGACAGTGAAGGTCTGTCCAGGTGTGCCAAGTGAAATCTCCCCATAATATTGGATCTGTAGCACAACATGGATAGTAGAACAAATTCTGCTACTTAGTAATTTTAAGCAGTATGTTTTAAATCTCACTGTTATAGAACATAGTAAAACTCTGAATTAATGTTTTCTTTACCCAATCTGTTAGAGTACGAGTACATAACTTGAAGATAAGCCTTAGAGATCTATGTAATCAAAGCTGCCAATATCACTAAGGGGGCTAGGAAACTTTCTCTACGGACTGTCTGTCTGTCTGTCTCTCTGTACACATGATACCTCAAGAACAAATTGAGCTATAGGCCTTAAATTTGCATGAAACCAGTGAGTTTCCCATCTTGCCATATTTCCTCTTATCTTTCCTACCAAAATAACTTACTTGATTTGGTAATAATACAGCATAGATTTCGTACTCCTTACAGTAATACACCAAAAGCATAGCTGTTCTTTCTTTTCCTGCTCATACTACAGTGGTTGAAATCAAGCAATCTGTTAGTGATACTTTTCATCAAAGTAGTAATGGTTAAGGTAGCAACATTAAGTAAAACATACTGATTTTATGTATTATTTCAAAAGAGTGATTACCTGTATATTGATGCCGATTAGATGATTTATGTAACAAAATAATAAGTAACTTGATTATTGTAATACTGAATTTCAATAGTGATAGTATGAGGGGAAACAAACAAATTTATACATTAATTAAACAGTAACCAATCTATGGTGAACCACTGTTGTGGTTAGATGTACTTCAATATAGAATAAAAATAAGAGCTAATCTGGAATGTGAAAGCACTACATCATTCTTACTTGATAAATCTAAATATAAGCCGTTAGATAGTGAACTTAGTGGAAGACAGGATTACTTTTAGTTCTCCCTTATCTCTCACTGGGTAAATCAGTTTTGGACAAACAATGTTCCCCACTCTTACCTCTTCATCTACAATAGATCTGATAAACAAGATAACCACTCCCTTGATGTTATGTAGGCCTAATGTTAAAAAGATACTAAATTGCAAATTTAAAATTTCTTATTTGTAAGTTTCTCTAATAAATTTTTTAAATATAACCTAAAAATATATAAGGGTTTTAAAAGTTTACACTTGATAAATCGCGACCAACTTCACCTTAAAGTGAGGGTACCAAACAAACACTCAAATCATATGAGAAAGCTATCTTACTGGAAGCTACACATTTCTAAGTCAGGAAAAGAAGTCATCAGTATGCAGAGAGTTAATTTCTTTTAATGGATATAAATGTCATCAAGAATTATAGAAATATCTCCCACAATAAAATACAATAAATAATACATCCAGCTTCTAGGTCAGGTACAAAGAAAAAGGATGACAGGTGGGAATTTCTTCCATTGACTGTAGTTTGTACTATCGGATATGTCATCAGATAATGATGATCATTATGTTGAAGGAAATTTGATTTTTTGCTAATGAGTAGCTCCGATTTCAAGAGTTATTGAAATGACTAATCAAGTGTAAAGTACTGCAACATTCAGGTGGATTCAATGTGACTTCAACCCTGGTGCAAAGAGAAGAAAAAGAATGCAGGGCCAAAATGAAGTTTTCTACCTCAGAGTGGAATTGTTATAAGTACAGTGTATCCACAAAGTCATGTCAAACTTTTAATTGATTACAGCTACTCAATTATTGATCGCAGGTTTATGAAATGGACATAAATTAACACAGTTTTTTATAAAGATTATTTTAATTAGGTGAGTTAGCTACTGTTCTGATATGAGGCTAACATTTTTACAGCCATAATGGCAACTTTTTAAAGAAACGTTCAGTATATTTAGTGCCTACCAAAGTTTTATACTGTAATTTCAGTACAGTGTGGGTATCATCGAGTGTTTCATGAAAATCCCTCTGACAGACTCAGCATTTATTGATGAGATAAGACATTTCAGGAAATAGACAGGTTATTGGAAAAACGCGAACAGATAGGCTATAAAAAGGTGATAAAACCGTCGAAAACATTAAAAAAAACCATTTTATAAGAAGTCCAAAAAAGTCTGAGCGGCTACGTGGATGTGAGTTCAATGTCTCTAAGTATACAGTTTACAAAGTTTTGTAGAAAAGACTTAAATTGAATGGTTAAAATCCCCAACTATTGCATGCTTTGAAGCCAGATGACAAATTAAAAAAGTATGACTTTGCTGTTGTTCTTCTGAACAAAAATGGACTGGATCAACATTTTATAAACTAATTTGTTTTTAGTTTTGAGGCTACCTTTCACTTTTCTTGAAATGTGCATTGTCATAACATTTGTATATTGAACATTTAAAGCAACAAATCAGAGCTGCAATTAAATCAGTTACCCCAGAAGTTCTAATCAAAATATAGGAGGAGATTAATGTTTGCTTGGACGTCAACGATGCGATTCATAGTGCTCATGTTGAGCTCAGATAAACTGACGTAAAACTGTTTATAGTAGTATTTAATCCTATTTTAATCTCACTCTTGTGCTGTATATACTTTTGTAAATAAAATTACTTAAATGTATGACATGACTTTGCGGACACACTGTATAGCTCTGAGCAAATAAGTGTACAGAATGACACACCTGTTGAAGGTCAGAATCTACAATGTCGGTGGGTTTTAATGGGATGAGATGTGTAAATAGAGAATTTTTGCAATGGTCATAATCAGCATTTTGGGTCCTAAAAAAACTTTTATATTTTGAGGTAGAGAAACCAAATAATGTATTTTGGCGCCAACAAGGTCTAGGACAGAGTAGTGGGTCATGTGAGATTTCTTATTGACCAACATAGATCTCGAAGGATAATAGAACTATCTTGCCTTCAGATAAGTATATCCAATTTTGATGTTCACAAGGTTTTTGGAGCTCTTCTAACGGAGCCAGGACTCTGTAGCTGAAACTATTACCTATATTAATTATTTCACTTACTCCTTGAAAGTCATACAGATTCACTTCCCCAGTTGCTCCAGGGCCATATTTCTGCTGAAGTCTTTGCACAGTTCTCTGGAGATACATCTGTGGGTTGTCATGGTAACTGTTGTGGTGAATACGCTTTAACGGGATTCTGAAACATTATTTGAGCTGTCACATATTGAATATGTATGTACGAGTTCAAGTGTTACGAATTCATTACAAAAGTGTTTTCTAACCTCTGCTACGTGAGATACCAAAAAATATAATTATTTAACTCATTGGGGATATTCTTTAAACATTGCTATAAAAGTCAATTATCAAAACTGTAAATGTTTGCATGTAACATAGTTACAATTGAATTGTTTTCATTGTAGTATGGAATATTAATTACAGTGGCTGTAGAAAAAAAACACCAATACAGATTTTTCAAACAAAGGTTACAAACTGTATTTTACCAATTGCGTCATAAGGTATTCTAAAAACAAACAAGCTAACCCATGCTTATTGCAGTCTTACAATAGCACACCCAGCACAAAGTGAAACTGCTTCAGGGATAAAGGAGTGCAGCGAGTCTGTGTCGTAATAATAAATTAAATTATACTTGTCAGATATAAATTGATATTCCCTGGCTTAACAGAATGGAAATAGGAAAACATGTAAAATCAGAAAGTAAGGACATATTCTATATTGCATCTGAGTTACAGAGGGCTTATGTATACTTTCCAAGAACCAAATTAGAAGATAATTAGCCAATATGGCCTCATAAACCATACAGGGCAATCAATTTATCCTAATTTCAAATTTTGCATGACATTAGTTTAAACCTTGAAATAATATTATGTTAAGTGCTATTTATGTTTCTAAATTTTAATGGGCTGAGTCATATTATATCATAGGTGCTCATCTAGATGGAGCTATGAATTACTATTTAAAAGTTCTACCTCATTGGACTTCAATAATTAAGTAGCAAGTACTAAAATTAATAGCAAATCTTAGGAGTTACTCAACCAAATATCATGGAATTATACAATAATTTTTTAATTGTTACAGTCTTGAACTTCAGTGGTCTGACACATACTGTTCTTTAAACTTATAAACCCAACTTTTTCAAAGAGAACCTTCCAAACGATCACTTACTACAGGAGTGTGTATAACTATTTAAAAATAAATGCCTATAACCTGTAATACAACAGAAAATTTTGTGTGGAGCACTGAGTACCTATTTAGTAGTAAATTTTAGTTCCAATAATATGAGATGATGAGTTTCTATTCTTCAAATTCAAACCCTCATCAAGCCAACAATTTACCCAACAGGGATCACTTCTGGCTGGTTTATACCTGCCTTATTCCAGTTCAACCTACGATTGGTCACAGCAAAAACCAAAATGTCACTTAAATCTGGGCAACCTTATGGATCTCCACACACATCACTAACTGCAAATGTCGAGTTTCTGGGGTGCAAGGGCAATTCGATAGGTCTCGTCTACTGTGGGAGATGACTCTTGGAGTTGATGGGATTCATTCCCTAACCTCAGAGGTTCTTGCTAGCCTCAACATAAGGGTGTGCTACCCCCTGCTGCTTTGACTGGCGTGGCTAGTTCAGAGCTGGCATCCCCTCTTTTTTGAAGGGACATGGCTTGAGATTATTGCCATAAAGTTTCCGCATGGATTATGATAGGAGGGGTCTCCTACCCCCAACCTTACCCATCCAGAATATCCTGTCACTCCACAAGCAGCACAAAGGTCCTTATAGGACTAGGTCACTTTATAATTTTCTTGTCCTAAGAGAACAAAAAATGGCCAAAAATAGCAAGGATTATATTACAAAAATTATCTGCTTGAAAAAGCAATTTTTTATCATTTAATTCTCCTCAGTTCTGTTAATATCTGGCTGTAATGAATTGACCTTGAGGTGCCTAATTTTAAATTAATAAGTACCTCCATATTATTATCAGTTCTCCTTATAAAGTGTATACTTTTTACAAAAATTGTTGTAATTTTATTTCTGAATAACCAATAAAAACATTTACCAAACTAAAAAGTGTTTGAATGTGTATTGTTTATAACTTTAAAATAAGATATTTCTCATAATTCTATTATTGTAAATAATTTTGTGTGTTTAAAGTTTACAGCTAAAATCAAGATAGTCAAAAGCACAAAGCTACCTCATAAAACAGGTGCTCTTATTACGTCTGTACACAACCACACAGGTGCAGACAACTAACACAATCAATCTAACATCCATTATATATCAACGCATATTTCATTTAGTTGTATAAAATTGTATTTGAGATAGCTGCCCCAACCCAAACACTGCATTACTCCACCACTTAAATATATGGAAGCATAGATAAAGAAAACTACTATGTTTTTATCTATGGAGAAGTTAGAAAAAAGATGCGTTTTAAAAAGGTTTCAATTGATTTCTTATAAGTAACTTTCTGTTGATTACACTTAAAATCCATTACTTGTAAAACACAGTGCCTTCTCAATCAAATCTGGTTATCACTACAACTAACTGTCAAGTTGTTCATTTAATCTAATTCATCAGCGATAGTACTTCTGCTGCTCATTTTATCTTGAGTTGCCAAACAGTAGTTTAAATAACTATGGTATGAAAAACTAATAATATTATATAAAAGTATTATATGAAATATATTATTGCAATGCATAGTTGCAAGTATAAACAAAAAATTGCAGTGGTGGTGCAAGGACAATTAAAATGCCCAGAATAATTTAAACACAATTTCCAGGATTTGACCTTTATACACAAAATTGAGATAGTATGTTTACTTAAATCATGGTTTTTCCAGCACATTTAAATTATAGAAATAGGTATTAATTTTTGTAATATTAACCTAATAATTTTAAGGGTATATCAACTGTTTTGAAAGTGATAACTAAATTATTGCTATTCTGCTGCTAGCTTCGTATCTTGAAGACCATCGCTTCACCATGTCAGTGGGAGAATTCTCATTGTCTCATCAGTTGCACAACCGAGAACTGAGACAATGAGAATGCTTCTTCATTTAGACTAACTATATTTTGTAGTCTAGGTGTCTGATGTCTATAGAATGTAACGAGTTCATTTTGATATTTTACAGCAAACTTTAAATTAGGAGCTTTACCTTATATTTTATGCTTATTACAACTAAGCAATTAAAGTTTTTAAATTTGAATGCCATTTTCCAATATGGCAGTCAACTTTTAAATTTCTTATGGAAATCCATCTTTTAAAATTAATACTTTCGGAGATCCCAATGGTAGCCATCTTGAGATTACCTACCTTAATTACCGGTACCTCCACCTTAGTCGATGACCAGTACAACTGGATAGACAGCGTCAAAGTAAAATGAATTTTAGAATATTTACAATATTTACATTTTTACATGGCGCCAGGGCTTATGATAGTGCATCGAAGAACTCCCCGACTGAATAAAAGGGCCTACACAATAGCCAGCTTTTAAGTTGGGTTTCAAAGTGAGGAGGGTTGAGTTCTTTGAGATTATCTGGAAGGGCATTATACATGCGAAGCGCTAAGCTAGGATAGCAGTTCTTCTTCTTACTAAGCCTACAAAAAGGTACATCCAGATGGTGCTTCTTCCTGGTGTTGTAGGTATGGAGTTCGTTTCTTTCAGCAAAGTCTGAGATGTTAAGTTTTAAATTGGTCAGGCAGGAAAGGATGTACTGACCATAGACTGTGAGAATTTTAAGACTCACAAAGATAGGCCTACAGCTATCCAGAAACCCTGGAGGCGAGATGACATGAAGAGCTTTCTTTTGGAGGAGAAGAATATCCTTACATCCAGCAGCATGGCCCCATATGTGCAGCCCATAGCTGATATGGCTGTGGAACATGGCGAAGTAAACTGTCAAAAGATACTTATTAGTCAGCATAGGTTTCAGTCTCCGCAGTAGATGCAGGGCTCTAGAGAGTCTGATGCATACACTATTCGTATGGCTCCTCCATGTAAGCCCTGGGTCAAGAATAAATCCCAGGAGCTTAACTTCGCTCAGGCCAAAATTGTTGTCAGATCTGGAAAGAGTGCACATCATCTCCTGGGTTTTCCCCTCGTTCAGGCACAAGCCATTCGCGGCAAACCATTCCTTTGCGCTGGTAAATGTTTGTAGAGCAGCAAGCCTGGCGTTTTCTGGTGTATCGCCACGAGCAAAGATGGAGGTATCATCTGCAAACAGAAGCATGTCACCCAGCTGGCTGATGTCATTAATTGTAATTAGAAATAGGACTGGGCCAATGACCGAACCCTGAGGAACACCATATTTCACTGCTTGAGGTTGGGAATGCGCTCCGCCGGTGCACAGGATCTGTTTTCTGTCTGTGAAGTAGGACCTAAAAACCTGTAAAACCATTCCATCAACACCATAGGCTCTCAGTTTATCCAGCAGTTGACTATGCGGAACACAATCAAACGCCTTGCTTAAGTCGGCCAGAACAAGTGCAGTTGAATCACCAGCCTCGAAGCTCTCTAGGACCTGGCTAACCAAACTCAGAACCGCTGTCAGAGTAGATCTATTCTTCCTGAATCCATGTTGAGATTCAGAGAAGAGATTTTCATGTTCAAAGTAGTTTACAATTTGACCTTTGATCACAGACTCATAAACCTTGGCGAAAACTGGTATCACCGATATCGGCCTATAACTCCCCATAGCCTCCGGGTCACCCTTTTTGAAGACCGGTACGGTTCTAGATACCTTAAGTGACTCAGGGAAAGCTCCACAGCTCATACAGGCGTTAAGAACAAAACTCAAAGGATAGGCTATAGCATCGATGACATGCTTCAACATAACTACATTCATTCCGTAGATGTCCTGGCTCTGAGAGCTCTTAAAGTTTTGTACAATTTGTAATATTTGCTTAGGTGTTACTGGGGACCAGCTCGAGAGATTGGTAGTAGGCCTATTAGACTGTGGTACGGAACCTGTGCACCCAGGCAAAAGCGAATTGGCATTGGTGTGGTTGGTTGCAGCAGAATTTACGATTTTGTCAACTTCGTTTAAGAGAAACAAATTAAATTCAGAGATGATCACCCAGTTGAAAGATGTGGGCTAAACAATGTTTACTATATTATATTAGAGGTAAATATGAAACAAGTATGATATTAATATTTTACGTAATATAGATTTGTATACTGTATTATAAAATAATAATCGTTATTCATAATTTTTATCATATGAATAATGTACTGTATTATAATTTCCTTGTAATATAAACTGTGGATGTCTATAACATATTATTTGAAGGTGGAGATTGTTTCAAAAATAACATCTTTTGTAAACCGTTTTTGAAACCCTTTGAAATAATCAGGACTAAATCAAATTCTTTGTTGATATTATTATACTCTCCTAATTTCACAACATAACACAAATAACAAAAAAATACATACTAATAAAAGTTTTGAAATATTGTTGGTTTATATTACAATTTTAGAGAAATTAAGAAACACTGTAACAAAACAGATTATTATAGTAATAATTACTACATTGTTAATTATTAACAATTGTTCCACTCATCTACTGGCTAAGTATAATCTATGTATTATAATATATAGTTACAGATATGTTGCAATTTAGTTAATGAAAATGAACAAGATCGTACACCAAAGTTAGAATAACATACATAATGAAAAAGATGTTTTAGAACATAGTAGGGAAAATTGTACAGCATAAACTAAATATTTATTATTCCATGATGTACACTTTGACTACCAAGCAGAGTAATGTCTAGTTTCGGGACCTGCAATACACCTAGCTTGTGTACGCTCTGGCAGCAAACGTGTTAAACCCTACCAGACTTTCACCATACTGGTATACAAGGAAAAAGTATCAAATCAGGTGTGAAAGGGATTTCCCCTAATGGCCATAATTAACAGAGCTGTTTGGAGACATCTCATCACCCAGTAAGAATGACTGATTAAATGTCTGTTGGAGGTCATGAGCAAAATAATCTGTGGTTGGGAACATGGTTGGTTGTGGAAGTGAGCTGATGTTTTCCTACTGACTGAACTGATGTTGGGAACATCACACCCTGAAGAATGACCTGTTAATACCCCTGCTGAAGACTATCTTCACTCAATAAACATTAGTAACCCAAAGGGAATAATGAGATCTTTGTTAGAAGCCACGAGCAATGAGTGACGAATTTCCATGTGTGATGCATTGGTACGAGATGATAGGCAAATATGAAGATCCCTCAATTACCATTACATACAAAAAGTGATTTTGGAGAAAACTCACTAAGCAGGTTAAGCAGCTGATTATACCTGAACTGGTGACCATGAGCTCTCATAGAGAAGAATAGAAACTATTAGCCTGATCTCCCAATAAAATAAGAGCTAATTTGCACTTTATAAGAACACAAACTAGTTCTTCATGAGATCCATAGAGGAAAAAGGAATCGATTGCCACAGAGACTTTGCTCAAGTTTGAATTGGGAGATTAGTGAAAGAGTAAATAGTATACCAAATGATAAAAATTTTTGCTGGCCTTACTTTTGCAACTTGAAACACAATTGTATGAACTAATAATAATTCTACCAGGATCAGGCAGTAGAAAAAAGCCCAGAAATGTTAACTTCAATTCCTTTTTCTCAATGTATTACAACAATATAACTATCATTTACATGTACAGAATAATAGTGGGTTTAAAGTTGTTCAAGCTAGGAAAAGTATAACATATAAAATAACTTATATTTAGTATTTTTGCTACCCTCCCACTTCACTAAAACCAGTGAGACTTATGATAAATTCCTTTACAGGATGAAATAAATAAATTCCTTTATCCTATCCATATAAAACTCTTTTGTGTTCATATAAAGTTTAAATTGGCTTTTACCTGCTGCACTATTTGTGCTATTGTTGTGGGGATGTTTATCAGTACCCTTTTCGTTTGATCAGAAATTTGTTTTGGAGATACTCAGCATACATGTTAGCATACAGTTTACATGTTTCTGTATTCAAGTATTATAAATTTAATGTTTTTAATATGAGTTTGTGTGGTAGAGAGGGCTTTATAGCCCTAATTCCGCCTGTTTAATAAAGGCATTTTTCATTTCACATCTCAGGGTCAAGATTATAAAAATTTGTATTATAATTCATTTTGTTTATTTTCTCATCTAAACCATATTCACCACTAAGACAATCTATAGTATCCAAAAATTCATTGAATAAGATTATTAACGTTATGGCTGCTCTTATAGATAATAAATATTGCTTTAGTGTATATTTTGCCAAACCTATATTTTCTCATGCCCATTTATACATGGTAACAAATAGTACTTTGATTGGTCTTTGATCGTCTACACTCCTACATTTAGAAACTTCTGATAAGGAGAACCCAAAATGTGAACTTATTACTATTAGACTTTAGATCAATCTACTTTTAAATTTTATCCCTTCTTCAATGACTTTGTTTACTTTGCAGCTCTTTACTTAACGTTTAAAATTTTTTCTGATCAAACTGCTCACAAATATCTTAAGAGCCAGCTATACTAGCGGCCATCTTGATTTCAACTCCACAAGAATAATGTTGAACCTCAAGAAATTGTATGCCTTTATTTTAATTCATAGATTATTGGAGATGTGTCATTTTAAAGATATGATTAACACGCATTCAATCCCTTTTTAGTTTCTTTCAATATTTGTATAGGTTAATCAGAAAAAACTTAAGACTGTTGTATTTCTTGGTTTAAATATTCAAAAAGTATACACTAAAACACTAAAAAGTGTTTCAATGTGTATTAGTTAACTTTACAGTTAACATTACGTTACTTTCCTATGATGTTATGGTTAAAAATAAGGGTGTAAAACTGCATGAGATTTTAACATGTTCTTATGGGAAAAAGCTCAAGGTCATATTACTACTGCTGACTCGTAATGTTGAAACATTAACAGTAGCAATCAGACCCACCAGTTTCTTTCTTAATATGATTGTTATTTTTGCTAATTTTATTTGGTTAATGAAGGAGCTTAGTGATTAACTGTTGATCGGTTTGGTTAAAAAGTAAGTGAATAAGACTGAACTGCATCTTACCTGATTCCATCATCAGTTGCAAAAACTATTGTTACCAAGGACAGTAAAATAATGCGATACATTATAAGAAACGTTCAACGAAGAACTGATATATTCTAGAAGAGACACTGATTTATTTGAGAGGCGATAGAGGACTTTATCTCTAAGTACTTACTCTGTCACCAATGTTTTAAAGTTGTTCACTAGCTAACTGTCTCCAAGAACAGGCGTATCACTCAAAGAAAAGCCTAGCCCAGAAAAGTCTAGGAGTGGATCTCAAATTTCTTAATTCCAGAAACCGAATTACAAAATCTTCACTGCACAGCAACTAAGACTTTTTGTACTTAATAGTATAAAAAATAAATTGCTAAACTTTTAAATAACATATTGAAAAGTGTGATTACAAAATAATATAAAACAGCCTTTGTTATGCAATCATCAATTTCTGCATTGAAGAGTGTTAATTCTTACAATAGTTAAAATTGGCAAAGATCCTCTATAAAATAACTTTGTAAATTGTCTAATGCAACATTTTTTAAATTCTTGTAAACATATGAAAGTTGAAACAATCTTCCTAGCCAGCCGGTGTGTAATATTTTGTATGTATCTACTACAGAATAAGGATTACAATATTGTACACAAATGAAAATCTCCAAGTCGATATATAACTTGTTGGGCTACAAAAGGAGCCTTATAACCACCTTAAATTTATACTGGCTTTCCATTTCTTTTAGTTCATCTTAGTAGATCTGAAGAGACCAAAGCCAGTCTTTGAGCCGGTTGTACAGACAGGCATCTTGATTTAGCCTTATAACAATAATATTAGATTTCAATTACTGTTACGCTTTTATTTGTTGCCACATAATCATAAAGAATTTAAAGATATGAATAATTCTTTACTTGGGTATGTAGTGAGGGATTAACACAACTGTGATTACAGTCAGATTGATGTATCTAAATGGATACATGCTTTGTTAAGAATTAATACGCATCAAAATGCTGTTTGGTTTTATATTTTTATTGGTTATTCAGAAAAAAATTCAAACTTTTTTTAACTTAATCGAATGAATGTTCAAAACGTAAATGCTTTACAAGAAAAACTAAAGAGTGTTTGTATATGTAGTAATCATAATTAAAAAAAGAGAACTCTCATATTTCTATGACCTAAAATAAGGGTGTTTAAAAAGTGTACATTTGTTCTTATAAGCACAACTCAAGGTCATTTCACTAAAGCTGGGCCTTAAGATAGCAGAATCGCTTTGTTTTTAATAGAAAATATCTTTCATAGCCCCTTAAGATAGCATTTTGAAGACAGAAAAATTACAAATTGTTTTATTATTCCATGAGAAATGTAGACGTTTTAAAATCAGGCCCCAGAGAAATATGGTTGAAGATAAGTGTATGAATGTTTTACGTTATACTGTATATGAAAGATGTTTGGAGGTAAAAACATGTTTTTGTTAAGTTTATAAGAATACATTTTGTTTAAGAAAATTTCTAATTTAAAATGTATAATTTTCTTAATTTATTTAAAAAATATAATTTCCTAAGTTACTAAATAAATTTATAAAAAAACATGTCATTCCCTGAAGCCATAACTAAAGTACGGTACATATATTAAAATTGTTATAGTATCTTCAAATGTTTTAATTCTAACCAGATTACAAAATTGGCTATAAACTTTCTCCTTTAAACGCCTGTAATTCACTGTAGAGAGATACAAATTTTCTAGTTTTACTTTTACCATAAAGGAGTGTGAATCTAAATTTTTTACTAGCCAAAAATTAATTGCACAACCTTAATTGCCTAATAACATACGTTGTTAATTATTTAGCCATACACAATAAAAAGTAATTTAGTTGTACAGCAACTAAAACTGACTGTCCTGCTTTTGTATGCAAAATAAATATACATGTAAGGGGAGAGAACTTAGCTTCTCTTGCCCTTTATACTTCCAGTGAATGATATGGGTTTGAATGTTTTTTATTCAGCTATATTTTTTAAAATTTAAATTGAATATAAACCTAATCAGAAGAAATTAGTGTGCTGTCTACAAATAACAGCTGTCTTTGTTAGCTGCAAGCAGGTCAAATTACTCTCTTGGATAATATAGTTCAATATTAATTGCTGAGGAGATTTTAAAAATATATATTCTTAAATTACTGTAAACATTACCCAAAAATCTTGTAACTAGTCATTTTTAATTCACTAACTTTATCGTTATAAAAATATAAAACAATTTTTCTGTTTGAAAATCTGTTTGTTTTTTCTTCACTAGAATAGATGTCTTCCTTCTTATTGTAATATAGTTCTCCTATTTCTTTTTCCTTTAGTAGAACAGATAAGTCTTTCTTCTTACAGTAACGTAATTCTCCTATAATATGTAATATGTAAAAACTTTTACGAGTAGCACTTCTTTTGTGGAAAACTCAATTTTAATTTGGTATACTTTATTTTCCCATATCAAACCACTTACTGGTAATCTTTGTATAGGTGTATACACAGTCTTAATAGTTGATTGCTGTTTCGGGAATGTGTGATCAGACACGCTAGAACTTTATTCTGTTACGTGGTACCTTTGGGTTGTGTAACTGATACAATCGAAGGTGATAGCACTGCGGAACTCTCTCCAGGGATGTTGTTCTTCTTTATCAACATAGGACAGCACAGGTGCTGACGTAAGGAATTAGCAGAAAAGATAAGATAAAAACGTTACCAGGCTCACCAGCCTCGTTTTTTAAAACAAGATAAACTATATTTTCACAGAATAAGTACAGTGTTATGGTTCCGTAGGCTACATAAAACTGCAAGGTTCGGAATAGGCTAACGAAATACAAAACCATTATTTGGGGCTGTAGAAAAATAAATTATTATTCTTGGCAACTGAATGTCCTAGAATTGGTACTACTTCATAACTTTCCTCCATGGCAATAGACAAACCAGAACTGTCAAACTCTACGGAAATCCCCATATAGGCTGGTTTGGCAAGTAAGTATAAGTAGTGTTGCTGTGAAGAATGCAGTTTTAATATTGTAGAAACAGTTACTCTGTGGGAATAACTTTCACTCTGTTATTGGTATTTCCTTACTTTCCTTATAGCAAGGGACAAAACAGAACTTTCAAACATCACGAAAATCCCCACGTGATCTGGATGTCACATTCGCTGTGTTGCTGTTAATACAGTTCTAATTCTGTAGAGACAGTTGCTCTGTGGGAGTAATTTTCTCCCGGTAATTGCTACTCCATTTACCAATAGACAAAACAGAACTATCAAACGACACGGAAATCCCCACGTGATCTGGTTGTCACAATCGCTGTGTTGCTGTTAATACAGTTCTAATTTTGTAGAGACAGTTGCTCTGTGGGAGTAATTTTCTCCCGGTAATTGCTACTCCATTTACCAATAGACAAAACAGAACTATCAAACGACGCGGAAATCCCCACGTGATCTGGTTGTCACATTCCCTGTGTTCCTGTTAATACATTTCTAATTTTGTAGAGACAGTTGCTCTGTGGGAGTAATTTTCGCCCGGTAATTGCTACTCCATTTACCAATAGACAAAACAGAACTATCAAACGACGCGGAAATCCCCACGTGATCTGGTTGTCACATTCCCTGTGTTCCTGTTAATACATTTCTAATTTTGTAGAGACAGTTGCTCTGTGGGAGTAATTTTCGCCCGGTAATTGCTACTCCATTTACCAAGAGACAAAACAGAACTATCAAACGACACGGAAATCCCCACGTGATCTGGTTGTCACAATCGCTGTGTTGCTGTCAAGAATGCAGTTCTAATTGTACAAGTAGAGCCAGTTGCTCTGTGGGAGTAACCTTCACCATCATTGATTCTGTCTCCTCAAGGAGGTAACAGCTGACAACCAATGTCTTTATATTGATCA
Organism: Homalodisca vitripennis; assembly: GCF_021130785.1. Taxonomy (NCBI): domain Eukaryota; kingdom Metazoa; phylum Arthropoda; class Insecta; order Hemiptera; family Cicadellidae; genus Homalodisca; species Homalodisca vitripennis. The sequence continues at coordinate 52,626,289 of NC_060211.1, read as the reverse complement.
GTGCCGGTCTTCATCCCGGTGTACAATAGCCTACCTCTTGGAAAATGTCATTGTTCAGACAGGGTTAATTGTAGAACAATTCTATTTAGACATTATTCTTAACACTACAAATATGTACGAATTATTCATTCGTACTAAATGTTTTAATAATCGGTAATTTATTTTTTTTTTTTTTTTTTTTCGCGAATAGTTTGTATAATGCAAAACTATTACAAAATCTACATAGTTTATTATTTCGGACGGTTAAACTGAAGTTGTTTTACTCTTCAATATATATATATTAGTAATTAATAACGTGATCATTATTGGTAGTGACTTGTGTTTTTATGTGTTCTTGAAAAGGATTTACTTTAGTAGCCAAGACATGGGTCTAAACCTAACTAGAACCCCACAAGACTTCATTGTGCAAGTTGAGAAAATAGTGATTTGTTGAGTGAAACAGTAAATTTGAAACATTTTTAAATTATGATCATAATATGGTGCCTATTTTAGTATTAAAAACTATCAAAATTGTAAATAAACCAGTCGCTTCAAGCGTAATGTGGACACATATTGCGTGTTGCATTGTTTAACTTCACATTTGCATGAATTTACTAGATACAATACAGTTGTTTTCAATGTTTTAATTCATTATTTTTATCTGAAAGTCGTCTAATAAAAATGCCAACAATATTCGTAGTGGTTTAAATAAGATTTATTTTATCATTTTAATTTATACGTTGTAAAAATGCGATAGTAGGCTACATTCAAACGCAATCATGTCACAATATTTGTAAAAAGCTTGACAGACCGAGTGAGTGATTTAGTGTTTAGTTCTTTGATTTAAGTGAGAACATACTTTTCATCTAGCTTATGATGATTATGTAGCAAAATGTAGACGGTAAAGCTAGTTCTGTGCGGCAGTATATAGATGATAGAGCTACTACCTACGCTAATTGGATATATAGATCGAGCTACTGTGAGTAAGCGCTAATTGTATATGCTAATTGTTTTATTACGAGTTGTAATCCATTTGAATCTTCTAGTAATAACCTCGTTTCAATGAATTAAATTTGAAATGTTTGGTACGTTTTATTATTGTCAGAGTTTACTTGTTAAATACCTAGGATTCTGTGATTATTTCATAAGCACTGTATCTTTACATATAGCGTAACTATGGTGGGAAGGGTTACTTCGACTCCTTTTTTACTGATAGGGCGTAACCATATTTCAAGTGCCACTTGACTTCAACATTGGATGAAACATCTTCTCGATCTGATAGTGTTCTATATCAAAGTCCAGTTTCTGTACACTTATGTAACAAGTTATGTAATAGATTTAATACAACTGAATGGGTGCTACAAAACAGAGCAAACCCGAGTTTAGGTTATCATCCAAGAGTCAACAAGTGTTAAATTATGTGTTGTCTATATAATATTTCTTCTACCTCCAATGTTTAGTAAACATACATTTACCAACAATAAAACATTAACGTTTATCTCTCCATAAAAATCATGAAATATGGCACAGTGTCTTAACAATTAAACTAAATAATTCGTAACAACTTATTTGGGTTTAATATTAATCATAAGTTAACTTATAAACAGTGAAATATAACTTAGGTACTTATGGTTTTAAGTGCTATGAATGTAGGTTACGTTAACAAGTTGAGTGACTACTTAACTTCATGTTGATCGATCGACAGTACAATTTGTTATATCAGATTAAATATACCAGATGTCAGTTTATCTCTGCCGTACAGCTGTATCACACGATACTGATATTATATCATATTACATTACGGCATTCTACATATATAATTACTCCGTAGCCTCGTCATAGAGGTAAACGGACTGAAGGTCCAGTACGTAAAACTTTCAGGGCCATTTCTTGCCAACCCTACTCGTGAGTCCACGGCTACTGCTTGAGTATATAATAGGTTTCAATAATTTGCGACAAATTTTGAACCCGGTCGGTTTTATATTTTTATTCAACATAGAAATAGTTTTCAATATAAAAATTAGCCAATGAAAGTAATCTCTCGTAAAAGGCAAATACGAGAAAAAATAAAAGGTAATCTCTCATTACTCACACACTCATAAAGAATCTTTCAATCACTCAAAAAGTTTTAAGTCTATTGCAAAATGTTAAAGCAATGTCGGAACTAAAACGGAATTATAATTATCCGTTAACAGGAAAGAGATACTTATACCTTATTAAGAAGGATTTGGGGCACGTGATAATAGCCAAAAAGGATACTTAATATTACCTACGTTAAAAATCTAACATTATCGGATAACATCAGAAATTCTTTCAAGCGCGATCGCGTTGAGGCTGAAGTTAAGGCGTTTCTGCTGCGGACTCGGCGGGAGTGACGTGATGGTTCTAGTGGTCGCACTTGGGGTAACTGCGTGTACGCTGATAAGGATGTCATAATAATTTTATTAGTTGCTTATTGTATTAAAGATATTTTTGTTAGAGTTCAATCAATGTCATAAATTTTTTATTTTAATATGTAAATTTTTATGTTGTATCGTAATTAATGATTAAACGTAATTTAGTTTTACATGCCAGTTATGATATTGTAATAGGAATGATTTTATTTTCTTTATTTGTGTATAAAGGTTTAGTGGAAGAGAGGACTTTTTAGTTTCAACTTCGCCAATATAAATATACATTTTTTATTTCATTTCATTATAACGCAGAAGTGTTGTAGGTGTATACAACATTGTTCATTAGAGTAGTACTTTATTAATTAGATAGTAATAATCGGTTGTTTGGGGTTTGTTTTAAAGAATATAAAAATTAATTAGTACTCCTTATCAAACTCGACGATAAAAGAAACCACATAAATAATCAAATACCCAACAATCTCAACATAGAAGATAGTGTGAAATTATCCAATAATAATTGCTATTGCAGTATTTGTCGTTGATTGGTTCGGCAATAACAATCAACCGTGTTACAGCTCCACTCACAACTACTAGTAACGATTGTAACAAGAATTGTAGTAACTATTGTAACAACTCATAACAATAATTACTAGTTAGCATATAGATGTATATTTTAATTTAAAATGAAAATTAATTTCTTTTCCTTATGGAGTTATTTTTAACCTGAACCTTAATGTTAGCTAAAAGTTTGACGCGCGATAACGTAGGCGCTTAATAGCTTACGTTGTAAAACATTAAGAGCCCATAGTACAATGACGTCAGAGTTGCTGGCCACGCCTAGCAAAGTCAATTTGTTCTGTAAACAAATTTTCTCAGTCAACTCAATTTGATAAGTCAATTTATTTTGCCTGTCGTAAAATGTTGTAGGGGATGGGCTTTTATAAATTAATAATTTGTACGAAAGTAAATCAGTAATTTAACTCAGATTGTTATAGAGTTTAGTGAGTTAAGCGTAGTAAAAGTTCAACAACGTCACTATTACCTTTGTTATGAACGTAATATTTACAATACTTTGTATTATCAAAATACGAGTACAAACTATGCTTAAAACAAGTGTGTATCCCAATAAGTTCTAACTAGAACATATATTTGATTGAAACATTGTTTCTAAGATGTCAACACTGAGAGTAACCTTCCTTCGCTGGGCCATTAATAAATTCACATTCTCCCACTCGAATTTCAGTATTCAAGGTGGACAGACACTGGAGCCGCAGTCAATACAACACCTTTCCCCGACATAACCTGTTCGACCGGTATCGATCACTATCGAATAACGACAAGCTGTAGTAGGTATCGATAGCACACGACGATAGTGTAGTCTGAGTTGTATCGTAACGTAGCCGCATCACGGTGTTTACCCTGTCCTCACGCCTGCGCTAATTACCGTCATTACGACAGGGACAGGACAAGGCGAGCGCTTCGCCAGGCGCAGGCAGTGGCAGCACTGGGTCGGGCGCGCGCCACAACGTCAATATTCCCTGGCGCGACCGCGTTTGTTTAACCTATATTCGCTCAAGGTTCGCTGCGTGTGTTAGTGAATGCGTGCCGTGATTTGAACGTGTTTTGGACAGCTCGCCCGCATTTGGCAGTGTCATCGTTGCCGGTAAGTCACCTTGTTTTGGGTTACATTTCTGGTTGCATTGCACACGATAATGCAATCAGCTGTTGAGTTAAAAATAATCAGCTGTTTTATTTGTTAGCTGTTCTCATTCACGGGTTAAATGCCATTCATTGATCGTTCACTGTTATTTTACCTGTTGCTATGACATCGTAGCAAAATGTAATGCTATAGATGCAAATTTTAGGGGTTTATATAGTTCTGTATTTTACACTAATCATTTTACATTTATTAATTCAAGACGTAGATCATATTAATAGGTCGCGAATGTTTAACTCTATCGCTTTAATCTCTTATTATGTTACGAAAGATGATCCCATAATTTATCATCTCAAGGCAAGGTTTATTTCAATGTCGATATTTAACATAACCTACAATCTTACATAATGGTTTCAATTCAACATAGGGCTTAGTCGTTTTACAGTGATATACTGCAGTTCTACTACACCCGTCTCTTAATTGTTGTAATGAAGATGATGACCTGAAAGAGTTGAAGAATTTAGCGCCTGATTTAGCGACCGCCGCGTCAACAAAGCTGTCGCGGCGTGGTCGTTACATATGACTGTGAATAGACCACATGTCGTACGTAGGTTTTAAGGTCAGAGTTGAGAGCATTTTATTGTCATTATTCAAATTAAAATTAACTCGCTCACACTGCTATGGCAGAAATCCATAGGAACTTCTTTATCATCAATTTTATTTCATACTGACTTATTGTTTATTGATTTCTTCCTCATTTGCGAAATAATGTGCACATCCGGTAGACGAAAAAGTTTACAAAATGGCAAACCGAAACGATCTTAATGCTGTGACAAACAGAGAATCAATAATATGCAGTGTTGTGAGCGAAAAGCATGTACGTATTGTAACACTAATATGCTGTCCACATCGCGCTGCGCTCACCTCAAACTGAGCCTACTTATTTATACTCATATTGTGTTCATGTATGTAATTATACGGTAATATTTAATTGCCATACTAAAGGCCATGGGGAGACGTTCACTACAGCTTGATTAAATAGATAACTTTGATTTAATTACTAACATTGTCGCCTTTCAATGCCACATAACTTAACTGTTTACCTTGTAAATATCAAGGTGCTCTTTTTATCTGAATCCTATACGATAACTGTGGATGAAGGACAAAATCTGAGATTACCCTACTACTGCTGAGGTTTACTAAAGCATGTCTAGATATGTTGTGTGACATATCATGGTGGCCTAAGGTTAGAATATCGGACCTATTTTCAATTCCAGCTCCAGTGCTGGTTCATATTCTACAGTTCTCGATTCGTATTTTGTGACCTGGGAAATTAGTTTCCACTCCGCATAATTATATTTGTCACTTAATAACCTTCGATTATAACACCATTAGTGAAGTGTAACTGTCGAACAGCGTGTGACGCCAACTGACACGTCTGCAGAAACGTTTAGTGTAAGTTCACGTCATTGATTACTATTTAATGACAGAAAGTGCTACGCAAGCAGATGCTAATGCTGCCAGTAGCGAAGCCAAGGTGAGGCGTTATGGGGGTTTGAACCCTCCCCCCCCTCTCCACACAATACGAGGGTCATACGGTGGCATCTTCGATATACGAAGAAATAAAGAAAAGGAAGTGTTGGAACAAATTATTCGACGTCGTACCAATCAAACTCAGCAACTAATTTGTTCTTGGAAATAACTCACAATCATCGTAATCTAAGTGCCGAGAGCCAATTTGCATCGTGTTATCGTAAATTTGGGTTTTCTTGAAATCTATACAGGAAAGTCTGCTAATGACGTAATCGACCGCCAGCTGCACTACTTTTGGTGGAGGTCGAAATGAGAGGGTATCGAAAGGGTTAAAATATGAAACAATATATTTTCCCTCAGATAATACTTTTCTTGCTTGATACACTTTAAACCAACTGTCAAACACGCAAATAAATGTTAAACCAACGTCAGATAATCAAGTACAAACAGACCTATTTGGCTGAAATTGGTGGATTGTAAATCTTTTAATCCAGTTGCCTGACAGTGATAACTATTTTTGTATGTTTTACTGTTGGTTTTAAGTGTGCCAAACCAAGAAAAATAACATCTGAAAAAATTTAATATCACGTATTTAACCCTTTTGATACCTTCTCATTTCGACCTCCAACAATACTAGTGCGGCGACGATATATATATTGCTTTCTTATGGGAAGTTCCTCTATCGATCTTTAGACTATAGATTCTTTCAGATGATCTTTCTTGTCTATATGTAAACTCTATAAGGTAAACAACACCCTCCCCCTCTTCCTTACACCACTATATGATTTGTCACATTGTGAAAATGATATTCAGCTTACATCCCCCTTGTTCTTTCAATCTCCGAATGAATAGCAACAATTCATGTTTGGCTATGTGTAGCTGTAGCATAAGTTGAATCACTTTAACTACATAGTGTGAACTTTGGAGTACTCTTATCACAGCTTGGAGTAGGTCTCACTCTATCGCCGTGTGTGGCTCAACCCAGAACAACGAAGGAAGTCTGTTCCATTACACAGACTGGTTCTGTCAGATTTATCACCCTAATTACCGTCGTTATATGGCGGCTTGTGTAACTGATAACGTTATCACATAAAGCACCCGCAATGCGCGGAAGGATTATTTTGATTAAATCTGACAACTCATCTCTTGCGGTTTTGAATAAATCTGTGCGATATCGACGATCGTTATATCTCTCTGTGTGGTAAATTACTTCGTTCGTATCAGTCTGTTGATATCGCGGTTATTAAATTAATGCACGATGGTTGCGATTGATCCAATTTACCTCCATGTTTATTCCTAACGTGTTCATAAGAAAATTAACTCATTAAAAACAAACTTAAGAAAATAATTATTACTAAATTTTGGGAAAATTATTTGCACGTTATTTTTGTTTTACAAGATCTATAAAGTTTTTATTATATTCGTGTATCCAAGAAATAAATTCAGCTATGTAGTACCGTAATCTACATAGCTAAAGCTCGATTGCAAATTCTTATTTAAAGATTGCAATGTTGTTTTAATGTGCAGACTCCCTTCGTCAAATTAATATCAGTCTTCTGATATCAAACACCTTCTGGTAACAGTTTCAGTCAGTATGTTATAGAGTCATTTCACGTTTAGGAGTCAGTATTACGAGTTTTCAACACTTTTATCTATTTTTGTTGATGTTGCTGGCAATATCGCAGAAAACTGACGAATCCAAACTGATATTTATGTATATACCGTTACTGCGTCATCGGTTATCTCCTTTATCATCGATTACCATCGATAACCGAATAGGACAATGACTTTTTTATTTAAAATTTCGATTAAATGAATGAGATTTCATCGTCTTCAATTTCAAATGGTTTCAGTCTTTTATGGACTGTGCAAAAGTCAAGTAAGGTTACTATATAGCTAAAGAAGTCAAAATTAACCTTTTTTATTTTACAAATTAAAATGTAATAAACATAGTTGGATTTTCTAAATTTGTTTTCGTAAAACTGGCAATTTTCCTTAGCTTTGAAAAGGTTAAATACTGTGGTATCCATAGCACACAAATGCAGGAAATTTTCGAAATAACCTAGTTCTTCTTCTAAGAAATAATTTGGAATTGACTACAAATAAGATTGATCATAATTATCTATTAATTCAAGTTGTTTTTTTACAAATGAGGGTCCTGTTTGAATTTTCTAGAACGAAAATAAAATGGTTATTTATTTTATTTTGTGATGATTAAGCGAAATCAATGTATGCCATACGTGCTTGCATATGGAAGAAACATATCGTTATTTTGCATTATGTAGATTTATTACAAAGGTTAAAGGTATGGTTTGTCCTAATTTTGCGTACAATTAGTTTATTTATAAATTTATTGGTAGGTTTACTTATGGAAATCTAGATAGTTATACAAATAATACTCCATATCATTTTATCGTGTTCAGAAATAAAATTGTGTGATTTTACATGACGTTTCTAGGGCAAATTTGAGGAGCAAATTCTTCTCGAGCATCCGACTTTCAGTCAACGTTGTTGCTGCCATTGGTGACGCCATGTCTAGCAGTCGAAGTGTGAAACATTACGTAACATGTTGTTGTGTACCTAATGTGTAAAACGATATGTACGTGTTTACGGGAAACCCTAATAGATAATCATGCAAATGTAACATCTCAACTGTTAACAGTCTTAACTGCTAGAGCAGCGCGCACCAAAATAGTCCCAAGGTGGATTGTGCGTCTCAATCCCTCTCCACACCCCGCGCCCAACACTGTTGCCAGTTTTACGCGTAGGAAACATTCGGATCAGTCTCATCCTCTGTTGCAATAAAACACCATCAGTGAACGTAAACAAATATATGTACGTTTTTTATGTTTTTCAGACAACATAAATCATACGGACAGTAGTGTCCATAGCTACGTCATAGCGGGAACAGCTATGATCGGACGTCATCGGACTATTTGGGTGCGGGCTACTCTAGTAGCATATTGTAATTTGGAATTTGTCTGTTAACTTTGTAATGGTGGCTGAATTAACGATTCAAAAGTTGTTTAATAAAATTTAGTCCATCAAGATTCTCAAACTTTATACTTTTAGAAAATATTGTGTTAACGCTAACTATTTTCCGAATCAGACAATTCAAATGACAATTGACATCAAGTTATCAATCTTTTACAATAAGACCCGAGGAGTTAATTACACTACAAGAAACTATACAGTATATAATAGATTGTCATGTAGAACAGTAAGGTAAAACAATAATATTTGCGTGGCTGAGTTTTTCATCCATCTTCGATACAAGTGGGGTAAATCCGCTGGACTTTAAATTGACCCTATCTCATCCACGAGTCAAAACTCTCGAGATCTTTCCGTAAGTGTTAATTTCTTACGCGTTTAAATAGGTACCAAGCTGAGAACTTGTTTAAATAGTAAATATTCGATCCAATAATATGTATTCTTTCAATATACATAGGATACATTGTACACAGACACGTTAGGCAATATAACACATATCATATATTTGAAATGTTATAAGAACATTGACTTATAAAATTATTTTTCAGCTTGTCTCTAAATGATACAATCCTACTTCATTCTTCTACTTCGATGTCAAAGTAATCGGTTTCTTAGCCTCGTGATTTTGATCAATTCAGAAGAGTCCAGTAGTTACGTATGTTTGCAACTGCTCAGCACTTCTGGTAAAGCAAGTTTTCTTTTCTTTACTATTATTTCATATCTTGCCATACAACTATTTAAGTTTGGGGCTAGTCTTAGGAGAGTTCGTGAATCCTTGAGTGGTGTTGATCATTTTGTAGACTCACCTTTTAATTTCTTCTACTGAATTCTTCACTGCTGGGGGGGGGGGGGGTTAGTGATCATTATAATATATACCAATGTATTAAGTAATTTCCAAAAGCCTTTTTGCATTGCATTGTATAGACTTTATCATCCTGCAGGTTAAATTCTCTTTTATGGCGGTAAAATAAGTTTTTTATTGGCTTATGTTTTAGATTCGTAATCATTATCCGTTAAAGATACGCGTTAAGATAAGAAAAATAGCAACGTTTTAAAAACTATATGCCAATTTGTAGGTGATTAAGGCAGTAACTTGGGGCTGATCTGGAGGGAAAACGGCCAAAGATAAGAATATTACTTTTTCAGATCGAACATGAAGTATAACCAGGGATATAACATGCTTATCATATATAAAAATCAATTTTCTCAAGTAATATTCCAATAAAAGAAATATAATTTGTCTTCGTAATATTCCTAAAATAATGTTATTCCTTTAGTCACATTTCATATACATTCTACGAAAATTCATCTTCAGTCGTTTTCTCTTGAGCCTGGTTATAAAATTACCAAAAATACTACCTTAATTCCGCGTGGGATGATAAAAAGAGTTATATTTTTCCTATCGCCAAGGACCGATCATAAGAACCGGTTATAAAATTATCAAAAACACTACCTTAAATTCCGCGTGGGATGATAAAAAGAGTTCTATTTTTCCTATCGCCAAGGACCGATCTTAAGAGCCGGTTATAAAATTACCAAAAATACTACCTTAATACCGCGTGGGATGATAAAAAGAGTTCTATTTTTCCTATCGCCAAGGACCGATCCTAAGAGCCGGTTATAAAATTACCAAAAACACTACCTTAAATTCCGCGTGGGATGATAAAAAGAGTTCTATTTTTCCTATCGCCAAGGACCGATCCTAAGAGCCGGTTGTAAAATTACCAAAAACACTACCTTAAATTCCGCGTGGGATGATAAAAAGAGTTCGATCTTAAAGAGAAATAGTGGCGGACGCAAAACTGCACGGGGTTTAACATTGCTTTTAAGCTGGGGAAAACACAAGGTTATTTCACTACAGCTAGCTCTTAAAGAAAGTATGAAATTGAAATACACGAATATCTATGGACAAAATTATTCTAAAGTAAAGTTAACAGATTAAAGAGGGTTTTGACAGAACCAATGCAGTATTGATTGAAGAATTTGAAATTGGCGCTATATGGGAAATACCGGAAATTATGATAGTACCTCTCATTTCCGATGAGACAGGGAGCGCATCACAGACGAGAGAGAGTGGTAGTCCACTTCGACATGGACTTTCTAATCGATATTTTATTCTTTGGTCGAATGATTTTAACGAGATACAATCGATTTTTTATTGAGATGACTATTCTATTGTAATTCACTTACTTTTTATTAAACGTTGTAATAAAATAAAAGGAAAGACAGAAACGTACAATGTGTGTAAAATAAAAACAACCACTAACACACTGAAATATAAAATAATTAATTAAATACAAATATTTTAAGTGTATATACCTCACTAGCTGGCTGAGCTTAACCGAAGCCTATCACTCGTGGGGCTGGAAACATTTCTGTCTGTCTGTCTGTCCGCATATCTCGAAAACAAACTGACGTATGGACTTAAAATTTTGCACGGAGGTTCCTTTATATAAGAGGAACACTGAGTTCGATGATGGTGCGTATCACTCCATAGGATTTGGCTGAGCGTTAGCGAATATCTTTACACTGGCCTTATGGATAACTATGGTAGAAACGAGAAAATAGCTTAATAAATAAACTTGTATACAGACTGAACAATCATATGAGATATTTAATAAATAACAATTTTATTCTTAGAATAAAAAGAAAAAATAATAGATTGGAGTCAGAATATTAAAAGTCAGTGACAATATTTCAGTGCACTCTTACCTTGTGGTACCCTCACTTACCTACCATAAATCTTAACTTACAGAACAAAAATGTGAATGTATCATTTAGCAAGATATCTCGAGAAAGATTTTATCTGTACACTTTGGATTTTGCATGAAACTTTATTTATACACAGACAAGAATAACTTCTATGACGGTGTATGTCCAACCATGGAATTTGACTAGGGTCATTGATACCTAACACTCAGCTGGCTCATACAATTTCTCTTTTGTCTGCCGGGAGAATGTAGACATTTCTTTTATGTATGATTGTATGCCCATTTATCTATCCGAGGACTTTTATAAAATGAAATAATCTTATAGATTTGAAATTTTACTTACACGACCGCGTTAGCGCAGCCTGAGGCTTACTCTTACCTTGTATAAATACAAAAAAAAACTTTAAAAACCGGTACAACGAAGTATCAAAAGACTCGACAGAACGTAACGTAAGTTATCACACTACGGACAACCCTTGAACCTTTTGAAGCCAATGCAGTTCTTCCTTGGAGCAAGGGTAACCGAGGTTTCAAGCTCATATAAGTTTTCTATCAAGAGTCAACGCACAGATCGACAAACTTACAGGCAGACATCAGATGAATGCCCTTTCACCTTTTCAATTTAAATTCAGTAGGGTTCTTCCTTAGATAAAGAGATACCCATGTATGAAGTTACAATTTTCATTGGCCTTTCTTCGTGTTATCGCATTTATTGGGGCAGAGGACGGATAGACAGAAGGTGGACTGCCCTTTGACCTTAAAATCAGTAGTCCTTAGACCATGAGGAACCTATTACAGGATGTAACAAAAAGGTCTTGTCCCATGTGCCAAATTTGGTTTCTTTAGCTTTACTAGTTTTAGAGATAATAATGCATTAATACAAAATACAAAATGGAGGCTAGCGGCCAAACTAAGTGGAAATAGGGAAAAAGTTATTCTTCATTTTTAGCTTAGGATCTCACACAGAATTCAAAAATATATAGCCAGTCCAACCTTTTTGTTACACCCTGTACCCCAAGTTTAAAGTCTCTAGGATCTGCCTGCATGAGTTACCGCGCAGGACAGTTGTACTACACAATTGTAATAAGGGTCTGTCTGATTCGTGTAACCACATTCATTACTATATTGAAGATGACGTTGAATCAATATTATAAAATGCTGGCCAAAAATCAGGATACGTTGACTTGCACTTCTCTGGAGGTGTATTCCAGTAGCGCCAGGAGCAAAGGAATGAGGAAAAGACCTTGGTAAGGTCATCATATCAACGGATCCGGTAGATTAGGAGTTCTGCAACTTTGTTTGATAAATAAGACTTTTTCAGAGCCAATTGTGGTAAAACAATCTATAGTTTTACTCCTTAAATACGCACCATAGCACCATATTAAACCTTGCTTTAACACTTCTACACTCATATAATTATAGAAATTGTTAAATTTAAAAAGATTAATAACACGGATTCGAACGCTTTTGCGTTTTAAATGTGAATTACATCCATTTTTAATATCAAAACAACAACAAGTAACGATTGGATATTAGTTTTTTCTGAATAAACAGTAACAATATCGAAAACTAAAAAAGCTGTATTGCACTTATTACTTTTCTTAGCCCATAAGATGAACCAATAACAATCCAAACCCGCCAATCATTGGAAACGTCTGTCTGTTTAATGTTCCCCATTCTGTTTCCGCCGACGTAATATTCATCAGGCTGTGGTTTAGGCGGTGTGACGCAAGGCACGTGACCTTCTGTGTACAATAGCCACGCATACCCGCGCAAGGTCTAAACGATATCATCACCTGTTCCTCTCCAGGGCCGTATACATTGGGGGGGGGGGGCAGAACTCTCGTTTGAGCTGTGCTATTCCAAATTTTGATCTAAGCTGCAATTTTAAATGTTTAATTGTATACGTTGTATATAAGTAGCTGAAGCTAATTTAACCTGAACCATAATAATTATTTTAACTTCAACTTCAGTTGGATCACCTGATGTTACGGGTTTTGTCCTAAAAAGAAATAGTAGTGAATAAAAAATTTCAGAAAATGTACCATATATTATTAAATTGTCCTTGGACATTCTCTAATGTTTTTCTCAGTGTCGTTTTCTGTTGGTTGGTTCATTTAGTTACTAATATAATTAATTATTGCATGTTTTTATCATAAATTTACAAAACATTTACCTCATAATATAATATTGTAACTGACTATCAAATGACCGGCTAGGACATAATTATATTCTTTACCTAACTAACTTTTTCTCGGGTTAGTGAAAATTAGCTGATAGCTCTCAGACCCTTTTAGTGAAAACTTTGCTGCCTTTTGACTTTAGACCGCAAAACCAAAAAGAATATATGTATTAATTTCAAATCTCTATGACCTTGCAATCAAGAGATATCGCACAGACGGACAGACAGAAATCGACACGGTTTTAAGAAGGATCTGTCAGGTCATTCATTAATGACATTAAATTAATTCTCCTGCGATATATTTTTGTACAAATCTTGTTAAATCTTTATAGACGTAGCATTTTATTGGCACACTACTTTCTTCTAAAACAATATTATTTTTTAGGACAGTTATAGGAGAGGGAGAATACTAATTACAAAACTAATCACAGAAAAATGTCTACCTACTATACAGGATGGTGGGTAAGATAATTTACATTAATTCAAAAACATCCTATATTTTTTGGGATTAGAATCATAAAGGTGTCGGAATTGTAAACAGAACCTGGTAGGTCTGATAGCCTAAGACGAAGGAAGTTGGATCTGAATTAGAGTTAAATCGGATTCAGATCCTATATGTTGCCATAGCACTTTTCATCAGTACTATCGGTTTTGTGCTGTAACGACTATCCTCCTTATTCTGTTTGATAAGATCCTTACATAGACCAGTGATCCACGAGGAAGGCCAGAATAAAGCTAGGAAGGAACAGCCATTGTGCAGTATTCTCATCACACTTGCGTCTTCATTTGAGAAGGAAACAAGGTTTTACATGGCATTTGCCATCGTTCAGTGATACAATACAATTAGTTACACTAACTTTCGAGATTTGCTATCTAATCTCTTCATTAGGTAAATGACTAAACTAATGCATGACTACAATGTAGTGAAAGTAAACCTATGTATGGCTGTTGTGGTTCCTGACTTACACGTGTCACACCGCTCTGGTATGGTTTGTTACTTGCAAAACGTGTGTTTTACAGATCTCGAAACGCAGTGTCCGGGAAACCCTGTTTCTTTCACAATTCTCTCATCGTCAGAAAAATCATAATTTTAGCTAATCTACTAAATTCCGTTAATTTCTTGGTATGCTCATCCCCAACCTAATACAGTAATACAGTTTTTCCGAACGCAACTTTTCTTCAAACGCAGGGAAAACAAGAGTATGCACTTTAAATCTTAAAAAGACTTGACGGAGATTGCCTTTATAAGCTTTAGTTAATTTTACAGTGTGCTTTCATATCCAGATGTAGTTGTAGGCTGTGTTCCATACAACATTGCTGTCTATGAACACTAAAGACTGATTGATTGATTGAACCACTCTTCAGCTGCAATAAACTTCTAGCTTCAACACAATACTTACTTTCAAGGACAGCTTGGCTTACTTATGAGGATCAACTTATGATAAAAATAGGAAGGGTCCGAATAAAAAAAAGACACGTATTTGGTTTGCATCAAAACTGTATTCAAACCGCTAAAGTAAGAAATGTTTAAGACTAGTGATAAACACAGCTTGGCTTCTCAGACACATCACCTAACACAAAAATCCTACAACAGAGGTCTTACGTATGTACTAAGAATATAGGAGCATTTTTATACAAGAAACGTTCTTTTAAACTACAGATATCGTGCCATATTAGTCTCACATTGGTAGAGAAACGTCTTTTTACTGACATTTGTCAAGTTATACAAGCAAGCTGTAATGTTGAAAGACATTTAGTGAATTTTAAAGTATGGCTAAAAAGAGTTTGAATAGGATTCTTAAGGGAAGCTAAGGTCATCAAATTTATTATACATTAACGACTGGTCTGAATGTAAAAAACAAGCGCGTTACTATACATACGCGTAAATTGATTTAACCTTTTTAAATTATAGAACATTAATACTTTTTCTGTAGGATCTGGAAGCGCACTCTGCTTCCCTGATTGACATGCATTGCAGAAGTCTGTTTCACACTTGCGTGTGAGCAAACTCTGCATCTTGTAAATTGACGTATAGTAGTGGGGATTCGCGCGGGTACTTCTGAATTTGCCCTTAGAAATCCATTGGTCATTTTCAATGATTGCGGAGCTGCAGTTAAATACAGCTTATAGTTTTGTAATCAGGGATATTAGACATCAGTGAACCGTGTTTGATTCCACGTGTTCGATTACCAGCCTGCTTAGTATCAAACCCACTGGGTAAATCCGTTTCAAATTTTCTGCCTGTTGACTAAGGTGTAACTCAATGTTCTATCCTCGCTCCACTGTTGTTCCTCGTGTATGTGAGCGGCCTAAATCTGTACACCAGTCAGCCAGGATTTGAACCTGCGTAATCTTTAAATTAGATACAAAAACCGACGTCTTAGACCGTTTGCAATCGGTCATTTCAACAATACGACGATACGATTTTAAAAACACGTTCAGACCGACTTGCAAGTAGGCTTTTCGGCACCGATGCGGTGACACGACGGTGAGAAACGACTGCATAATCAATTCCGATTGGCAGGAAGATATACCTCTCTCCCACCTGGGTAAACATCCACGAATTTGCGTCATTTCCGGTGGTTTCACCATTCGGTAGCGCTGTCGTCCATTCAGAGGCCCTGTTCCTATGTATTAACCATTAATCTCCAGATTAATCTCTTTCTCTATACATTGTTGAAAACCACTCAATTCCAAAATTCTTTCTAAATTTAAAAAATTTAAAAAGATTTTCTAAGTTTTTGTCACACATTTGTTTTATTTTTACTTTCTGCTGTTTTATTTACATTATTGATAAAACAAGATCAAACCGTTATATTCTCAGCTTGCAATAGCTCAATACGAGTAACCCGCGATCAGGCTTCAGACCCCTTGTATCCTCGAAGTATTGATACAAACTGTATTTACGCCATCAATATCGCCACTGTGGGAAACATGGATGCTGTGGCTTTGTCTGCTTCTGGGCGTATGAAGCACAAGATCCGTTTTTACTCACACGAGTTATGTGATTCGCACGCTGCGAAGGAGATCAAATAAAGAAATTACTAGGCCTAAGTACTAAGGCTGCCTCTGGTCTAGAAGTACGATGCCAAGGCCGACATCATCATCTCGTCGTTCCCACAATTACTTGGCAGTCTCGTAGCGCTCTGTATTTCTGTAATGATCATTAAATGTTCATCTACTTAGTGGGGTTAAACCGTTCATGTACCTTAAAATCTTTAGGTAACACCGAGGACGTAGCCAGGAAAGGGGGAGGAGAGTAAGTGCAGTCAACCGCTCACTTCCCATATTGTTTCTTAATAGGCTCTCGACCCATTTCAGTGTTAAAAACGATCTTTTAGCAGTACATGTCAGTAATACTGAATTATTTAAATAATAATAATCGTTTGCTAAAAAGTATTTGAAAAAATAGAAAATTTTGGGGGGTCCGGACCCCTCGGACCCCCTCGCTGGCTACGTCCTTGAGTAACACACTAATCACAGTTACACTGACGTAAACAATAGTTCCTCTGCTCCACTCAAAAGTGTCATTCAATTTTATACACTTCTTAGATAACGGTAAACAATAAGATTCTGTAGGAAGCTCAATCACTGAAAAGCGATGTTTCGTACTCAAATCAAATAAAATATTTTATTGTTAATTAACAGTACAAAATTGCATGGGACTTAGTCATAATCGTATGATATTTATATAAACGATAATACATATAATACATGCCGTTTAAAATTTAATCAGATCTTAAACAAATTAACGTGGAAAAATACAATTTAATATACCTACGCCGTCAGAGACTGACCTCTCGGAATTCTTCCAAGGCATGACAAGCTATATTCATGAGATAATTATTTAGATTTCTTATACATTGCAAGGGTTTTATAGTTTTGATATATAGTCTGGCAGAGAAGTACAATATTGCAAGTAATAATGCATGTAACACAATCTCAAATAATCGAGTAGGTGCTTGCACAACATTTCTAATATTGATTGCACCAAGTGATTACTTGCAAATTTTTAATGTATCGTCGATTAAATTCATTCAAAAATATAAGATGAGACAGTAATAATATATCTTAAGTGTATTAAATGTGTATTAAATGCATTACGAGTGTTCCAAGCTATCCTTAGCAGATCATTCTATTTGTGTAGATGTGAATGTAAAATTTAATTATATGTATTATAATTATATTTAGGCTATGATATTCCAGAGTGCATTGATATTGCAATTGACGTAGGCCTACATATGTTTTATAAATATTTGCACTTAAGCAATCCGTATGAAAATTTTATAAACTTATTGGAACTCGCAGAGACTTCTAAAAGTAAAATATTTCCTCAAAGTTGTTGCAATTCCATATTGAATAAATACACCGCCCAGCCAGCTCTCCTACTATTTGTTGAAATGGCAATGCCTTTTATCTGATTTATTGTCTCTCTTCTTATCCTAAATAGTATATTACTCGTATTTAATTGGTGATTAAAACCAATTGCAGCCTGCTCTGTACAATCGCCAATCTTCCTAGATTGCCCCAACTCCTCCTCTTAGTACGCCTCATTGACCTCTCGGCAGGTTAGAGTTATGACTAGACTCCGTTTGCACTTACGTGTGAGGTATGACTTTAATAGCACGTGACTAGCATGTCACACGGCTTGGAGATTTGCCTCCAAGATGGCAGCACTTATTGCTCGCTGTTTGCTGTCAACATTGTCGTGTTTCTGCAGTGTCTGCCCGGCTCTGACAATCGTGCCAACCTTGTCTTTAATGACGTTAAAACCCGTATAATCCCTATCGTTAAACCTCTGTTCAACGAGAGATTTTACTATTTAATTTTATGTTCCATAGCCATCGACCATTTTGTTAATTTACAGATTTGAATATAGCGAGATAGCTATATCAATTTAAAAGTAGACAGTTAAC
Organism: Homalodisca vitripennis; assembly: GCF_021130785.1. Classification (NCBI taxonomy): domain Eukaryota; kingdom Metazoa; phylum Arthropoda; class Insecta; order Hemiptera; family Cicadellidae; genus Homalodisca; species Homalodisca vitripennis. Next base: position 52,607,927 of record NC_060211.1, on the reverse strand, counting down.
TCGTACTGTACCAAAAAATACAATACAGAGTGTTCCGTAACTCTCTGAATAAAGGTATACCACGTTATTGCCCAGGTCAAGAATAACATATTTCAGATTTGTGAAAGAATCTTCTACCCCTGGTATTCTTGTTCTGGTAAATCTTGAGAAAAACTACTGGTTTTTAAGATATTCAAAGTTTAAAAGTTATAATGCCCGCCATTTTGAAAGTGTTAAAGATAATTTCATTATATTTTATTCAGTAACTTACCTTGTTATAATAAATATTTGAGCAAAACTTGGTATAATTTAATTTATTAATTCTTTTATAAAAACACATACAGACAGACAGATGAGAAACTAAGTATCGGAGACCTATGTTCGTATAGTGAAATATGTTCGTCTTGATCTTAGCAATAACGTGGTATACCTTTGTCCAGAGAGTTACAGGACACCCTGTATACAGGGTGTCAATTAAGTCTGGAACCTCTTTTTTAATTTTTAAACCACAATATAAAAAAATACCAAAGTTCACACGTGCTTACTGGTGATAGTAACGCACATATCCGCCCAATTAACGACCAGATAGTCCCTTTGGGGGACGGTCCACAAGGAGTCGGACAAAATTCTTAAATAGCAGCATAGGTCAAGTTTGGTATCAAATTAAAGGTCTTACTTAGCAGAGTACAATGCCGCAAACCGGACTTCAAAAGGTGGTTTAATTCAGTAGTTATAGCTATTTGAATTTTAAAACAATTGAACAATGTAAATTATTAAGTATTACAAGTAAACACCAATTTTTAAGTACCTGTGATCAAAGTAAGTGTTCAAAATGTTCCCCTACCATCGTCTGACAATGTCCTAGGCGGTTGTAAAAGCCATCCACTGCATTTTGAAGGTAGTCACGAGGAATATCTTGAGCTTCTTGGACTATGAGATTTCTTAGGTGCGCCAAATCTCGATGCTTAGTACGATAAACTTTATCTTTGAGGTATCCGCAAAGAAAAAAATCCAGCGGAGATAAATCAGGGGAACGAGCATATAGTGTTCATATAGTGAAATATGTTTGTCTTGATCTTAGCAATAACGTGGTATACCTTTGTCCAGAGAGTTACAGGACACCCTGTATATAATACTATACTGTACTGCAAGACAAAAATACAATACTGTACTTGATAATACCAATAACACGACAAGTAATAAATAACAATATGTAAATAATAACTAAATAAAATACTTATGTACAACAAAAAACTAACGATTTCAACTAACCAACTGGCTGTTTTGGTTTACGATAGGTGTGACGCTTGTATTTTTAAGCCTGCCTTTCCTTACTGCCGGACTTACGTAATCAATTATGAGAGGCGCGCGCGCGTGTGTGTGCTTAAGTCTGTGTTAACAGATGCCAATAGAATTACAAGACGTTGTGCGTGTATTCTTCAATGTCAGTGACTCCCAAACCGATGGTACAAAACTTGCCATCGTAGAGTTCTCGACTACAGCTCATCCGGAGGCTCTAAGTCTTAGACTTCCGGTGGGTTCCTGAGTTAGGAATGCCTCCCAAAGTTCCTCCTAGAGTATACCTCAAGACATATCGTCATCCATGAGATGGCCTCAGATGGAAGCCTCTGTTAAGGGTCCTGAACTTCGGAAACTAATGAGATGGAGTGGGTACGGATGTAAATTAAGTAATCATTACTGACTTGGAATTCCACGAACACTTCACTATCCAGATGAAAATTTTTGTGTAAAGCATTTGCTGCAATCAACATGACTCGTGGCTAGGTATAACGATTTGAAAGATGAGTCTTCTCAATGCCCACGATTTACTTCAGAAAAATGTGTGTGCATGTTGCCTACCTCAATTTTACGAAGGAGCTGGCCTACCATTCTTTACGCACACCCTAGGAAGCTGAAATTGTCTACAAATAGTATTTAAGTATCCTCTCTTAAGTTATTGAAAAGTCCTCGTTCAATTATGCCTATCAATATGGCTTTTGAACTTTTTGAAACATGTGGAAAATAATAGACCGGATACCCAAGAAACGCACGGGGTTTATGACAGCAAATGCTCCCAGCAGAATTCAATTCCTATTGCCTAGTGTTAGAAGTTTATTATTGCGTCTAATTTAAGAACATTGGCCTACTTTCACCTGAAAACCTTTTCATAATTATGTTATAAAACAATATTTTTAATACTTACTTGGTTTTTTGTTTGCTAGCCTTGATTGACTGAAGCTAAACTCAACCATTATCACTAAAGCTACGTTACGTCTATAAAACTCGGTTACTCCACCGTGATCTAAAACATCGTAGTGCAATCAATTGTGCACATGAAGAGATAATGATAATACCTCTCTTTTCATCTATATTACACTATATTTTGTAGACTAGGTGTCTCCGATGTGTAAACTCTGTAAAGAGTTCATTTAGAGCTTCTTCGTTGTCGACTTGTTTTCCACCTTTTCAGACGAGCATGCCTCCAGATTCCAGGAATCAAGTCTGTGACAGCATCAGATACACTGAATTAAGAGAAATGTTAACGGGAGCTAAACTCAACATTCATATATGTGGAATAAGATTAAGTTTTGATCCCGTAGCAAGGCATGGGTATTAAACTAGTATTTTTTATGTAGGAGACCAACTTTTGAGTAGTGAAAAAAGACAAAAATATGAATTTTGGCAATGTTAATATTGGTAACGGATTTAGCTATATATTTGCGAAATGTGGTTTAAAACTCTAACGAAATGTTTCCAATTCGTTGTGTATTTTAATTTTAATATTCGAATGCATTTTAAATGTTAAGTAAATTATTTAACTAACTCATCGTAGACGTTACAGACTTATTACAAAACTGCGGTGATAATAGCTTCACAAATTTGTGGAATTGTTCTTGATATTGTCAGTTTGGACATTTTAATAAGCATGTATTCCAAACTGGTATAAGAATCCCCACGTGCTAAGTTCTCAAGGTTACAACAAGCCAAATGATGATATGAAAGCTCTGCAAGTTTTACGTTTCTTTGCTATCTGTAAAAGTCATACAATGCCCAAAATCTGTAGGGGTCATTCTAATAGAGTTTATGTAACCTACGTCAATCTTCAACCTGAGGTTAGATAGTAAGTTTAAGCCACGGTTAAACCTTCTTCAAAAAACATGTGGGTTTTCCAACTCCTCTTCAGTAGTAAAATATAATGGTTTAAAGTTAAAGAAAAACAAACTAAAGCCGCGGCGCGACGTTTTGTGTGGCTACTGTGGACAAAAAACAGTAACAGAGACTGCGAGTATCAGATACAAAGTTTTTCATACAGATATATAATTCTGAAATCATTCTGCACACAGCATGAAGATTGTATCCACACGTATAAACAATCTGCAAATTGTTAACTAAACACAAACCAAAGAATAGACTCTTACAAAAACAAAGGTATTCTCTTACAAAAACTGCAGAACCACGTCCCCTTATTATTGGTGGTAACATTGAACCTGGTTTTAATTCAGTTCTAATTAGCCGTGTTTCTTCACTTACACTACCTTAAAGTATTATTACAGTTGTAATAAAATAGTGCTGGTTGGCTAAGCCGTTTTTATTAATGAGACGGCTGCCACTACCGAGGCGACCTACCCAATATTCTACGTTTGTTGAATTTTTATCAAACTTTCTCATTGGGTATTATGCAGTAAATCTTCTACAATTGTCAGTTAAATTAAGGTTAACATCCGACAGTAATGATTTGATATCTATAGTTGTAATTAAGTGTAATACGTAGCATAACACATAAGGAGGAATAATTGTATAGCGATCGTTTTTGTCTTTACTTGATATGCATGGTTAGTTAATAAAATTAAAGAAGTTTTTAAGTGTGAAAAATGTTTTGATAAAGCACAGAACAAATTAAAAGTACATCAAAATACATAAAAATACATTGCATAAAATACTCCAAATATGTTAGTGTTATTTTCTTATACTTTTTAAGTATACATAATACAGTATTAGTATAATGCGATTCTAATGCTGAGTTTATGTCATCTTACATTCTGCTTAGAGCAGCGTCTGGAATCTGACGCTGTTGCAGACTTGACTCCTAGAATCTGAATTGTGCACCTGATGAGACAATGAGAACTCTTCTGGATTACTCTTAATTTTGTATTCTAGGTACATCTAATGTCCAAAGAATGTTAAAAATTCGTTTCCGACTCTTCAGAAAGTCGTAGACTCCAGTTCCAGGAATGAAGTACAATGTCAAACACTGCACTAAGCGGAAGATGATGGGACCTGAACTCATCATTCGAATTGAATCCAACCTTCCCACCATAACTACGGTATGTGGAATACTGCAATACTTTACAATAGTAGGCTATAATAATTAGTGAAATACAAAGGCACAACACTCGATTATGAGGACTCAAGAAGCGTTTTCTCCCTATTCTTTATTGATGAAACCGTTCTGACCTGGCTTCACTACCGCTCGCCTGTAACCGGTATATTTCATCCTTTGGTCTGTGGGATGAGGTTTGATTGTGGTTTACGTGAGCCATTCATGCAATAATTTGCTCAATCAGGTGAGATATGGGTTTCTAGGTGTCATAACAATTTGTCTCTTTGGATGGACTTCGACTATTTGTGGCAGGGATGAGTTAGCACTTCGTGTAAGCTGTGCTTTTGGATAGGGTAATCTGCTGTCGATGATTTTGATTTCATTGTTGATGATATCACTTTGACAGCCGTGTTCCAAGATGAGATTTTAAAATTGAGATCAACGAGTTTGTCGTTTGCCAAGAATGTTTTTCTTGTTTGTGTAGTCGAGGTGGGATCTTCTTGCTCAGCTGATCAGCGCAAGAGCTTAGTGTACTATTTTGTCACGTGAATGAAGCTTCTGTATTCTACTTAGTAAAAAGTTTTGTTTTTTCCCAAATGTCTGCTTCTGTGAACTGGCGGTATATGAATTATGTTATTCAAGTCGTGAACAATTCCGAGGCTATGCAATTCGTTTCTCAAAGCATTTAGCACGGCGCAGAACCCATGCGCCACGGAAAAGGTCAGTAATAGAACAATAACTGTAGTATTTGTTGACTTTATAGTGGTACAGAGTTGTGACTACGTGCCTCTGTCGGCCTCTCAGTTTCAAGGTTTATATCCTCTGTTACATTTTTCAGAACCACAGAAAAGGCCTTTGAATATTTTGAGCACCGTGTCAACAGTAATTAGAGAGTCATACAGTGAATATAGCTAAGCTGAGTGATCTTACAAAATATAATGGGAATAAAACATCATTGTCAAATGCAGGACTTACTGTCTCGCTTAATTTATCCTCTTGTGGAGTCATCAATGTTGATAATCTTTTCCAGTAATTTACACCTGTTCAACAATAGGAGCTGGCCATCGTGATTTTAGCTCCATGAGGATAAGGTTAAATCTCAGCCACGTTTTCGTTTTTATCTGTGGGCGTTGGGTTGTGGTAGATGTCTCATTTGGAATATATACTTCATGCACATCCAAACGCGTTTTAGTTTTTTAACATTTCTTATTGGTTATTTAGAAAAAGAAATTAAATCCGTTTTGTACTTTTTTAGATTACATTACTCAAAGAGTGTATGCCTTACAACGAAAAGCATAGGTAATCGTTTGGATACTTACTGATTATATATTTAAAATGAGACATTTCCCATTATTCTGGGTCCAAAAACAAGGGTGTAAAGGTGAATGAAGTTTAACATACCTCTTATGGGGTTTCATAACCCAGAGGCTTGACAGTCTTTCCTGTGTCATTGAAGACCGCAGCACATCCTCCACCCTATTTTTTGAAGTTGAAAAGAACAACAGCATTAGGCTTAGTACGGAAATAAGCAGTGCGATGTACATTAGTTTGGGAATACGTTATAAAAATGTGTCTTGTAAAAATGGTTCAGCAGTCTTATGAATAAAATTGTTACAGTTGTTTTACAAAGCGAGTAATGCGGGCATATGTACAGTTTATATAGCGCGACGCTGTGCGAAACAGTATATCGGTCAAAGTCTGTGTCACAGATACAGATCTCACAGTATTGTGCAAGCGCAAGCGCAGTACGTGCTGGTATCTCGGACCAGACATGGTCGCAGCGTTATTAAAATGCTCAGATCAGATCGCATCGCATTGAATGTAAACATAAAATCATGTTTTCACCGGAGTTGACAACATGTTTTCGTAGAAACTTTGCGGCCGATATTTGTTTACTGACAGTTTTCTGAACATTACCCGCCAGTAGTTGGTAAAGATCAAACAATGTTACCAACATATTTCGGCAATAATGTTTGAGGGACGATGTTGGTAATACTTCATCTTCCACTTTTACTCTCACATTTCCTCTCGTTTCCGGTTAAAAACTGTAAGTAAAATGTAAAATATAAAAATCACTAGTAGACATATAGCTATCCTGACAATTGATATACCGATATCATCTTCATTCAAATCTGTCAATACGAGATCACTGTCTACTGATCTGGCCCTAAGAAAAAAAGTCCTGTAATCTCATGCTGCTACAAGCGCAAACACCTCCAACGTTGGCATCCTTGGAAGCTAAAAATGTAAGCTAAATTTGTGTCAACAAACGTAAACCCTCGATAACTGCCAACATTGAATTTCTTGTAATTTTGATGTAAACTGGTTAATAGTTCCAATCTATAGTCCACTATACGGTGGACAGTGGCGTAACTAGGATTTGGCTTTGGGAGGGAATGAATCTGATTGAAGAGCACACCAGAAAGTAAGATATAAGAATCAATCTGAATTTGAAAAGATTAGATGGGTGTAATTCATAGTTAAACATTTAATTGCTGTATGTCAAACGAGTTAGGTTGCAGTTTTATTTATTTTTATTTTTAGAGCTTTTGAAGGGGTTCTACCCCCTTGTCGCCCATAATTACACCACGGAGATGTTATAGATGCCTACACCAAAACATGATGCCTACTTTCTTAAAGTAGGCATCGGCTAGACAAATAGGTCTGTTACTATTGAGCTCGGAACCCCCTCAAAAACACATCTAAAGTTGATCTCTGTAAAAATATTGAAGAAAACCGGTTTGATTGTGATCCTATATCCTGGATATTAGTAAAAAAAGTCGAGAGAGAGAGAAAGAGAGAGAGAGGGGGGAGCGTGTGTGTTTGTGTCTGTCAGTAGTTATTGCAACATTTTTGCAATATTTTCTATCTATTCTTTGTTATTGTTTACTGGCATCTATTTAATTTGTGGTTTAGAGGTGTTGTTGATAAGTTCAATGTTTTTTTAACTGTTACTTCTGATACTTATTTAATTGACATATTCGTTGTAATTTATGCTATGTATTTATTAAAATTTGTATTATTATTTGGGTACTATAATTTGTAGCATCAGTCATCTGTTCAATTGTAGCATTAGCTTTATATTCACATTTTATGTTATATGCTATACCACTGTTAATTCAAATTCTATTGGTAAATATTAATCTCAATATTTGTGTGCATTACTATAAAACATTGTATTGCATGTAAATTCTTGCTACTATGAATTATTAAGATATATTAAGTCTGATTATAAAATGGCTTGTCTGTTGATAAATAAATAAAGAAATTTTATGCTACGAGCTCGACTTTACTACATTTACCCCCAGCTCCCCCGAGGGCTTCTTCATTCAATAAGCACTCAGCCCACAACTTTTACCATATCTGATCAGTTCTCGTCGTGTGTTTAAGTGTATGATCTATGACATTCATTTCTAAATAAAACATTACTAAGAAAGGTGTGAGAGTTAGAAAATATGAAAATTGTTGATGCATATACACAAGCGACTCGACGAAATCTTTGACGAAATAACTCACGACTACAACACTAGAAAAGCGGACAATGTTGGAATACGTATACCAAGACTCTTAAGAACTTTACCACTAATCCGTTCATTATAGCCCAATATTTATACAGAAATATACCTGAAGACCTACAGCAAAACAACTTTTATACAAGCACGACATATAAAAAGAAAGTTAATACATGGTTACTGGAGGTTGGAAGGGACAGAACGGAACAAATTATAACATCAATCTATAGATAACAAAACAAATATAAACTTAACTTTCGACCTAACGTAGCACAAATGTGTTGTCATTGTGCGCTAGCGTGTATGAGTGTGTGCGGTGTGTATGAGTGTGTGCGGTGTGTGTGTGTGTGTGTGTGTGTGTGTGTGTGTGTGTGTGTGTGTGTGTGTGTGTGTGTGTGTGTGTGTGTGGGTGTGTGTGTGTGCGCTGTTCGAGTAGTGTGTATTGAGTGTATGTGAGTGCGAGTGATTGGGGACGTACGAGTCATTAAGAGGGGGTGGGGGGTGGGAGGGTTGCAACTGCCATAGCCTTTTCCCATATAACCAAATAAATCTTTAGTATATTCTTTTTAAATTATTAAAAACATAATCAATTGATAATTTTTAGTTTCTGAATATTTATATATATTTATTTTTACAGAAATTTTAATTATTTTTATAGAAATTCTTTTTAATTTGTTGTAATTAAGCTACAATAAAATATTAAGTAACAATGCGGTACATTACAGGACTCATTCTCAAAACACAAGTTTTTACTTAGTTTGGGAATTAATTTCTAAGTTTTATTTTATAGAGTTTTACAGCAACGTAATTAGTTATTGTAGTATATTTTATTTCACCTAAGGAAATGTATGTAAACTAGATGTAAATGTTTTTTTTTTATGAAAAAAATAAATACTTTTTGACTTTTTTGAGAGTAAGAAGTGGTTACGTTTTCAAGTTAACACATTTTGACTATACCTCTATATTAATTATATTTTTATGAACGTTTTCTGAAAATGTCATTATTTGCTTATATTTACCCATGTTTGATCTACTACCTATGTATGTATCTAAAAATTTCGACTTAGTATACATTAGCTCAAAAAATCGAATGTCGATTTTGAGGAACAGGAGTTCAATACAACGATTTGTAAAAATGTATTGAGTTACAAAACACGCTTCTCTTCTTAAGAGTAGAGCATCCGACTTTGTTGCAGCATCCTACTGTATGTGTCCGTCTGGGGTCATAAATATTCCATAACGCTGAGGAAAAACAGACGTCCTGCAATTTTTTATACTTATTCTATTCGTGTAGTTCTCTGTCTGTTCTTTTCAACTAGAAAACTATCCATAGTTATTACTCACCAATTTGTATACTTATTCTATTCGTGTAGTTCTCTGTCTGTTCCTTTCAACTAGAAAACTATCCATAGTTATTACTCACCAATTTGTATACTTATTCTATTCGTGTAGTTCTCTGTCTGTTCCTTTCAACTAGAAAACTATCCATAGTTATTACTCACCAATTTGGAACTATCAGTATTTAAACAAGATGACAGCATATAATTGGGTTGTCAACGACCACTTTGTTAAATAGCAAGTGAATAGTATGACTATTAAACCGTATTATAAATAACTACTAACTTGCACATTTTCAAACGATATTCGAGCTTTTTGGTTTTATTACAGACCATTTTTCCTGAGAGGCTTTGTCAAGAGCAGGTAAACTTTTTTTATTAGAGTAGCTGATGATTAAAATTACGTTTCATTGCTCTGCAATAAAGCCCCAAAGTGATATAATCGGTTTAGGTTGGTATATATAGCTATGCATTTGTTTACAAATTCTGATTACTATCTTTAAAGAAGACAGGAAATATAAAACAAATCATTCCAAGTGAAGATCATTGCACTGGAGGCAAAATTAGAGACATTTTATAATCAAATTCAAATGAAAACTACTAAAGATAAGGATATAAAATTTTTACAATATGTATATAAAATATTACAGACAATGTTTATTAATAAAAATATTACCTTTAAAACAACTTTTATGAAAAAGATTATTTTCTGAATTGTCTTTCAATAAATGTGTAATATAGTCATAAATTATTAAAAAGCATTCCTGAAGATATACCTCACGTGCATATTGTAAACTTTACATTTTCATTAGTGCCTGGTTACAAAATTGCTTACGTTTCCTGTTTTAAAGATTGTAATCACTCATGGAGTGATCCAAAAACCGTCTTTTTTTGTCTTTAGGTAAATTAATTTTGAGGGCTACAGCTTTGAAAGAAAAGACAATATCCTCTCAAAAACAGTTTGCACCATGTCACGCTCAAACGCTTTGAGCATTTCATTTATTATTTAAACTTAAATTTAAAAGGAGCCTTGCCATTTTTTAAATGTTTGGGCTGTACTATGAAAGTAACAAATTTTAGGTTATTATTTATAATTATATGAATTTTATCTCAAAAATAAAATCTGAAACTCTGTTCCATTTAGCTGGAATAATTTCTGATGTATTCGGCATGTCATATTTTATTCCAAACAATTTCATTTTAACTAATCATACTTGAATTATTGTGTTTCTTAATTTTCGAACGGACGACTCCTTAACATGTTCAGACTCAGTGGGCAAAAAAGGGATAATTTGTAATGAACTTAAGATAAAACGACGATGTGACGTAGAGAAATGAGAGTTTGCCAGAAACGTGTAACATGTTGGCGTGGGTTATTGGCATCCATCTTCGAGATCAGAAATATCTGGATCTTTATGCTAAAATCAAGGAATTAACGTCATAGATTTATGCACTTCCGGTTTGAAATCATCAACTAGTGGTCTAGGTTTCTCATAAAAATCGAACATTAGTCTAATACGCAAAAAAATTACATTTTCGCGTGAAACTTCAGTAGTTCACATGATCAATGTCGATCTTTCCACTCGTCAACTACAATATTTGTTTTAATTTTTAATTATATAGATTCAAACAGAAATTATAATTAATTACAAAAAATTCCATCCAATTCTACGTTTATCATAACTTTATTTGAAGATTTAAATCTGATGATAAGTAAAATTAGAAAAAAACAGATTTGATCTGAATAACGTTAACAAAACAGTGGGTACACTAAATATAAATTAACTGTAGATTCAACTTTTATTTGTTAGAAGTGACTTTTATATAGGCATTATTGAGTTGATATGTGTTGTTTTATTTTTGATGGATTTGTTCATTAGATTTATGTAGGAACATTTACATCCTCAATGGATTCTTAAAACGTGTTAGTGTACTCGTAGTTTAGTGTGACAAAATTTTTGGTGAAGTGTGCAACTTTTAATATAGAACTTATTACTGTGATAAAATATGAATGTTCAGTTTCTCAACATCTAATGTTGTACTGAAATGTGTACAGTGTGCTGCTTACCGCGCGGATGTAATCTTGGAACTGTAAACACGAGTGTTGAAATGAATCTCTGTATTCTAAGCAGTGGCGGATTCTACAATCTTGGGCCCCTAGGCTTTAAAACTCTGGCAGCCCTCTTCTAAAAACTTGTTCGTGAGTTTTTGTGAAAATTGTTCTACCAGAAGCTGACAAAAAGAATGATTTCGTAATGTTCTTGTAAAATTATTTATTGATTTTGAACAGCTTTAAAATAAAATACATTATTTTTTTAGACAACCAAATGATGACAAAATCGTCAGAGCGTACCAAAATAAATAATATGCACTCATTACTAATTTAGGTAATGTAATCGATTTTGGGTTTGGGAAATATTTTATATTAAATTTATATCCCTTTAAGATGCTTTCTCTGAATATAAAAAATATTGTATCACTTCACGTGAAATTGCAGGCATTTAATTAGGTATAAATAAGTAGGCGTAAATGGTATTTCAAGTAGAGAAATTGGGCCATGCTTTGATCAAATCCAAATAAAAACTGTTGAAGACAAATGTGTGAAATTTTTAAAGTGTGAACATTATAACTTCTAGAAATTATATGTTTTTATTCAATATAATTTAATTAAAGGACATGTTTTTTTTAATATTTTTCTTATCAAAATTAACATTTTGACAAATATACAACTTTAGCAAAATCAAAATCCACGGTTTTTTTATACGATCTTCAATGTAGTACCCACCATAGCTATATCGTAGATTTTTTTTTTAAAGCTTGACGTCAGGAGGAGGAGCTTTTCATACTTTGACCCTAAGTTATACAACAATCTCCCCACTAGCCTCAAAAAATATAGTTGTACCTCATTTAAACATGATCAATATTTAATTGATGTAAACGATCATAGTTAAGCTGTTATTTTATATGATTTTGCACGGTTTTTGTTTTACAAATTTTAAGTGAGCAACTAGATAATAATTTATTATTTAGCCTATAGTTAAGCTAAAACATTTTAATCATATTTAATTGTTATAAATTTTAGTATTAATGTAAGGCCACTGATGCCTTGGGTTGTTCTGAAAAACAGAATATAAATTGAGAAACGCTTGTAAATAAAGGCATTATTATTTATTTATAACACATTCAGATAATAAACGAATGGATGCAGCGAATAATGTTACAATGGATCTCGGTTAATAATAAATACCAGCTGTAACCGGTTGGTTACAAAACATATAGTGATTATTATAATGAACTTAATAAATTCGATTTTAAAACAATGTAGAGACAAACTATATATACGTTACTACCATAAAACTATAACAGTGTTGTGTTTCTTCACACTACTATGATTCAACCTTATACCACTTCGCCAGGTGGCAGGCTAACGATGGAATTAGACCTGATAGCGTAAATGAAACATTATTTCTGAAAGATATTGAACGCTTGTGCTAATTATTTAATAAAGTATTCAAATATAATGAATGGAGGTAAAGTTAAAGTTTACAAAGAAATGTTGCATAATTTTCACACATTTTCTCCCACGAAGACGTGAATTGATGTATTAAAGTAACAAGAACAGCAATTTTTGCTTGTGTTTAATTTTTTCCATATCAGGAACTTCAAAATAAAAACCATGTGATATCTTATATTTGATCGTAGGGCAAAATTTCTTATTGCCACAAATACATGTGATTAGCACAGGTCAAATCACAAGAAACATCTCCAATAACAGCAAGCACCTTCATGCAATAGGACCTCTTTATTCTGTGGTTCATGCTCCCTTTGTGGCTCAGTGTTGAAAATATGCACGTCTTTATAACAGTAAAACGAAAATTTGAACCTTTACTCATAAAAAATTACAAAGAAATCTCGTAAATCGAATAAAAAACTGTACAAATAAACATAAAAGTATATAGTTTTTAAGTTAATATAATAGTGCTACCTCACTCACATGTGGTTACTTGAATATAATTTCGTCACCTTACTTTTAGCCACCGACCTACTGGTCTTCAGTGTTATAATAAATATTACTGAAACTTTAGACACGATAGAAACAAATACTATGACATCTTGTTCAGATACTCGTGAACAATGACAATCACTTACCTTACGAATGTTTGGGATTCCATTAGAAATGAACTGTCTATGGTTTCCCTTGAATACTGTGGGGAAATTCAAACAAAAGCCAAAGTAACAAGAATTCATTTATATTTCAAACTGATGTGTATGTTTCAGACACGTGTGTGTTCCGAATTGTACAGTGGTTGCTATCTGGAGAGTTCGTGTCAGGCGAACGTCTGCTTTATTGATTGCAGGCCTTTTACATTAAACATCGCCTAAATATTTTAATATCCATTCCAACATTACAGATGAGGAAGTTGCATGAGTTGTTTTCACCAGATAACACAATATCTTGTACTGACTAATGAAAAATAAGCCCTGTGTGAAAATGCTAAGTGTAAGCGTAACAATTTTCAAACATGTTGAAAAATAAAATTCGGAAGCAACAGAACTGAGTTTTATATTTTTCAATTCAAAATACAGATTTCCTCTCAAGTTCTCATCAGTTGAAACTGTAACAAATTTTATCGTTAGGTATTGAAACTTTAAAATGGATAACATTCGTGGCTTAGACACAAGATTGTATTATAGTTTAACAGCAAGTTTTTTTGTATTAACATGAATCACAATTTAGTTTTTGAAAAACAAACTGTTAATATAGCATACAAGGGAGGGTAGGGAGGGGAATCTACTCCCCTCCCCAACAGAGACTCTAAAAAGTTACCAAATGTAAAGCAACAAAAGTCCTAAGTCTTTGACTTAACTGGTCTTTGAAGTGATAGAGAAGTTTACAAAAACCCTCAAAAATTATGTTTCAATTAACCGAATCAAAAAAGAATCTGCCGACCACTATCATACTTTTCTCATTCTTCATATCAGCTTGTCCCACCCCCCTTCTGGGCCATCCGCTGGCGACGCGCCTGAGCTTATATACAGTGTAAGAACTTTGAATAGACATTTAGAGTTTCCTCTTCATATTCTGAAGTACACACTATTTATTAGCAACACAATTTACAAAGAAAATAAATCATTATAAGGTCCTCGTACCGAAGCCCAGTCCGAGGCTTAACAACGTCATTCTTTAAGTTTTCATTGATTCTAAAGCTTTGTCCCACATTATTTAAAATAGATAGTTAGTAGACTATATTGATCACGAATACATTCAGACTCATTACAAGCCAGTCTCTAAACACTGTTATGCCACCCTACTCATCCATGCCTCGCACAACCATGAACCATGTTTATTACTTTTGGTGGTGAGGTTTGACTCAGTTAGAGGAGTTGTAGTAATTACTTCACTCGCAGCATGCGCTCAGTCAAGGCCGGTTCAATTCAAATGTTCCCTGTCTTTATTTTTCTTTAGAAACATCGAAATCATAATCAGAACCGTTATGGTGCACAATATAACATAAACAATGTTGTCTGTGTCTGTGTCAATCATAACATAATTCATGCACGTTTGGTGTAATAAGTGAGTAAGAATTAGTTAAATACGTATTGCAATAAAATTAAACATCAGAAATCAAAATATCACAAAAGAATACTATATAAAAACCCGCCTTCCAATATGTATGCGTTGTTAGTCTCTTCAAGAAGGTGGAATCTCGATAGTCTCCTGAAGACTGTAAAAAGCCTTCTCCACTAAGTAGGCCCTTGATTAGATCCCTTTTAAATGTATTTACATTGATTGGCTTGTACCTGGCTTATATTGTGAAGTTACCTACATAATATGGGCCGCAAAAATATCAAGTTTTTGAAAACAAAACCCTTCGTGCGCTGTTGACAAATATAACCGCCAATATTTACTTTGCTCAAAACGCTGTTGACAAATATATTCGCTTTTAAACATTGAGGTTATTATTGGGAGTAAGTAGTTCTCAGTTTTGCCGGTGGAGTGCAGCAATTGGTGGAGTATTTATCCCTCAATAGAAAAGCACAGTAATAGTTGTCCCCGCCTCCCGGTTTTTCTCCAAGCTGCAAAATGGCAGCGCACTACCCAAACACAAAGCACTACTGACGAACTAACTCGCCGGTTTAGTTCGTTCGCGGACTGCGAGTGGAACTGTTGTGTTCACGTTGTCAAATTGGTTTTTGACATATTGGGAAGATTTGTTGTGTGTACACGCAACGGTTTACGCAAGGAGACCATTTACGTGTGCGAGACATGCACCGCCCGGCCGAACCTGCACCCGGATACGTGTTTCAAGACGTACCACACGTTGACGTTATCTTGAACACCGTGATGGCTAATTTTAGATCTTTTTATACCCATTAATGTTTTATTTTAATTGTATAATATACATACTATACATATAATATACTATAATATAATATTATACACGATAGTAAAATTTCGTTCAACATTTCGTTAAATTTGGTGTATTTATATTGTTTTATAATTTAAATAAACGTATTAAAAAATTATACTTTTTTTCGTTCCCAAAAGTCTTTTTATATGGTAACAAACTCAAATACAACATTAGCGTTGACTTTATGGGGAAAAAAATTTTTGAGGTATATGTAGCGTTTGGGTATGGTGCGTCCCAAATTGCCGTAGCGCGGGAAGGGTTAAGTCTAAAACTTTCTGTGATCAATTTGTTCCTACATCGAGTGTCATATTCATGATTAAAAATTAGGGAAAAAATGTTTGTTCCGATAAACAAAAATAGAATAGTGAAGAGGAGAGAGAATCTAGTGTGAGAATCCCACCTGGTCGGAACGTCCTCTACGGCTTATGACCGCGCTCCTCCTTAATACGACCCCCGTAGTAAAATTACTTTTAGTTTTGCTTCATAAGAATAATATGTTAAACTTCCATCCAGTTTTACGCCCTTTTTTGATGACGATTTGGTACGCATCTGAACGCTTTTTATTTTTCGATACTTATATGGGTTATTCATAAAAAATCTCAAACTTTGTTGTACTTCACTGTTTAAATGTTCAAAAAGTATACATTTTACAAAAAACTAAGAAACGTTTGGATGAGTATTAATTTTATCTTAATGAGAGATCTCCCCCCACCCCCATGAATCTACGACCAGAACCCATAAGGGCGTAAAACTGCATGAGGTTTAACGTTGTTGTTATCGGTGGAAACTCAAGGTCATATAACTACAGCTCTTGGAGGGTTCAAATTCTATTAAAATTTACGGTAAACTCCAAAATACAATATCGTACCTCAATGTGGACTCAAATTGTGCTAAAAATTAGATACCTCAAATTTTCCCTAATTATGACATTTTTAACTGTTTAAAATATTTAATTCAGAAACGTAAGTGATTACTAAGTTTCAAGTCTTGAACTCTCTTCATCCATAAATTGTACAAACGTGCAGGCAAATGGCGTCATAAAGAAACATCCTGCGAAGGTATGAATGGTATGTTGCGGACACCTGCAGTGCAGCTGAAAGATGCCTCTGTTTCTGTTATCAGGTCTGCTGACCGGAATTCGGTGCTGAGCTTCCCCACCCTCGCAAGCCGCGGTATTCTAGGTACGTCTGTATCACCACCTTGTCCTGTCCTGACACATTCTTCACTCTGATTCTACCTCAGTCGTGCAGTCTTGTCGAAGGAGTGTACAGTGTATTTCCACAGCATAATTGTTACTTTTGAATAGTGGCTTCCTAGTAAGAATCATCATCATAGGTTAGGTTTGATTATTTAAAGAACATCTGGCGCTTTTGTAGATAACGTAAGTAAAACATTCATTTAGCTATTACATTTAGGTATTGATAAACATTTACCGTTTTGTTTGGAGCAACCTA
Organism: Homalodisca vitripennis; assembly: GCF_021130785.1. Classification (NCBI taxonomy): domain Eukaryota; kingdom Metazoa; phylum Arthropoda; class Insecta; order Hemiptera; family Cicadellidae; genus Homalodisca; species Homalodisca vitripennis. The sequence goes on along the minus strand of NC_060211.1, from coordinate 52,590,911 downwards.
AAAAAGTAAATTCGTTTCACAGTTTTAAAATAATAAAATATTCTTAACCTTTTTATTCTGTTTAATATTAATTTAAGAGACGACTGTAGTGAAAGGACTTTTTGTTTTCTCCCATAAAAACCATTTCTAAACTCATGCACTTTACGCCCTATTTTTGATATTTTTTATCGTAGTGTTTACATGCTTTTAAATTTTATCTTCTAGGTGTATACCTTTTTAGTATTTAAACAGTAAAGTTCGTAAACATCAAAAACTGAAAAAAGCTAAGTCTATGACAAAAAAAAGGTTGGTTGTACAGTGCACGTGAATCAATATTGTTCTAATGAGACTAAAATCAAGATATCTGACTAATAACCATATTAAGCAGTTTTTAAACACGAACTTAACAAATTCTTCAATAAATTTATTTGTAAATATTATGCATATTAGCATTCGTTCAGCCATGTGTTTTCAATGAGAGTTGGTTTTATGTTTACAAATATGTTAAATATTTTTAGACAACATGCAGTATACATGGTTTGGGCTTCTTCAGAATTCATACAGCCCAATGTTTACAGAACTTATTGAACGTTACCTAGTAGTATGAACGTTTAATATATTTAGTTATAAGTTACTGTAATCACTACATTTAAAATTAACAACAAACGAATGCTTAACAATTTTTATTTTGTGGGGACAGCAGGACTGTATTTGCCAAACACTTAATAAAAGGGAAAGACCTCACAAAATAAAAAGTTTTAAGTGATGCAACATGTAGAGATGTATTATAGTTTTGGTAATCACGTCTCAAGACTACTCCAGCTAATGTGAGTATATGGCTCATGTCACAGAGAAGGTGTTACTACTACTTTGTAGGTACAAATGTATTATAGTTTTTGTGGTCACGTCTCAAGACTACTCCGGCTAAAGTGAGTATATGGCTCATATCACAGAGAAGGTGTTACTACTACTTTGTAGGTACAAATGTATTATAGTTTTTGTGGTCACGTCTCACGACTACTCGGGCTAAAGTGAGTATATGGCTCGTGTCGCAGAGGCGTTACTACTACTTTGTACGTAGAGATGTATTATAGTTTTGTTGGTCACGTCTCACGACTACTCCGGTTAAAGTGAGTATATGGCTCGTGTCACAGAGAAGGTGTTACTACTACTTTGTACGTAGAGATGTATTATAGTTTTGTTGGTCACGTCTCACGACTACTCCAGCTAAAGTGAGTATATGGCTCGTGTCGCAGAGAAGGTGTTACTACTACTTTGTAGGTACAGATGTATTATAGTTTTTGTGGTCACGTCTCACGACTACTACGTCTAAAGTGAGTATATGGCTCATGTCGCAGAGGCGTTACTACTACTTTGTACGTAGAGATGTATTATAGTTTTTGTGGTCACGTCTCACGACTACTCGGGCTAAAGTGAGTATATGGCTCGTGTCACAGAGGCGTTACTACTACTTTGTAGGTACAGATGTATTATAGTTTTTGTGGTCACGTCTCATGACTACTACGTCTAAAGTGAGTATATGGCTCATGTCGCAGAGGCATTACTACTACTTTGTACGTAGAGATGTATTGTAGTTTTGTTGGTCACATCTCATGACTACTCCAGCTAAATTGAGTATATGGCTCATGTCGCAGAGAAGGTGTTACTACTACTTTGTAGGTAGAGATGTATTATAGTTTTTGTGGTCACGTCTCACGACTACTCGGGCTATAGTGAGTATATGGCTCGTGTCGCAGAGGCGTTACTACTACTTTGTAGGTACAGATGTATTATAGTTTTGGTGGTCACGTCTCATGACTACTACGTCTAAAGTGAGTATATGGCTCGTGTCGCAGAGAAGGTGTTACTACTACTTTGTAGGTAGAGATGTATTATAGTTTTGGTGGTCACGTCTCACGACTACTCGGGCTAAAGTGAGTATATGGCTCGTGTCGCAGAGGCGTTACTACTACTTTGTAGGTACAGATGTATTATAGTTTTGGTGGTCACGTCTCATGACTACTACGTCTAAAGTGAGTATATGGCTCATGTCGCAGAGGCGTTACTACTACTTTGTAGGTAGAGATGTATTATAGTTTTGGTGGTCACGTCTCACGACTACTCCGTCTAAAGTGAGTATATGGCTCGTATCGCAGAGGCGTTACTACTACTTTGTAGGTAGAGATGTATTATAGTTTTGGTGGTCACGTCTCACGACTACTCTGGCTAAAGTGAGTATATGGCTTGTGTCACATAGTATGTGTTTTTTACTCCATTGTAGGTAGAGATGTATTATAGTTTTTGTGGTCACGTCTCACGACTACTCCGTCTAAAGTGAATATGTGGCTCGTGTCACAGAGGCGTTACTACTACTTTGTAGGTAGAGATGTATTATAGTTTTGTTGGTCACGTCTCATGACTACTCGGGCTAAAGTGAGTATATGGCTTGTGTCGCAGAGAAGGTATTACTACTACATTGTAGCTAGAGATGTATTATAATTTTGGTGGTCACGTTGATGTAAGCCCACCAGTGGCACGTTGTTATACCATGTTGTTCATCATAGTATCGGTCGCCATCTTGCCCAATGCTAGCTGTATTTCCTCGTATTACTCAAAAATTATTAGATTTGAATGTCTCTGGTGTTATCACCAGAGACAAGTCTGTGTGTATGTCAGGGTTCCAAAATATATTAAGTAATAATTACAAAATTTAACATCACTCCACACTTTTTGTAAAAGGGATATTTAAAGAAAGTCAAAGCAAGTGACCACGAGATTAGTTTATTAAATGTCACACTCTCAACAATATTATAAACTCACTCACCTTGCAGTGCTTTGATAATTTTAAAAGTCTAAACAATATCCCATCCTTGATTAAATTTCAATATACTATACAACAGATCATTACTTTCCCAGGAGAACTAACACAACCTCCTTGCTTCGAGTCTGATGGTAGAAGAAGGAATCTCCGTACAATACGACGGATACTGATTCAAAACATCACTCATCACTTCTCTCGTTCAAATCAGCATCTTCACGAATAAATTTAATTTAATTCTTTCTTATAATTGTCGAAATTTATCACGTTTACTATAATTAATCAATTTAAGTATTTCTATTTTCTTTTTATTAATTTTTCAAAGCTTTTTATTTAAATTTTTAGCAACATGTGCTTTATGACGTCATAAATTTACAAGTCATTCATACCACAATTGGCTCTTCTGCGTAATTCTATTTAATGTTTTTTGTAAAACACGAATTTTGGTTATATTTACTTCATTTTAATTAATCAAATCTTTTCCCGTATAAAGTTCTATAAATGTCTTCGTTATTAAATAAATCTCAATTCCGACAACATGTGATTCACTGATGTCACAGTCTGCCGATTCATTGACGTCACAGTCTGCCAATTCCCCGCGAATATTCAAATGTCGTAATTTGACCTGTTACAACGTCTAACGACTACTAAGGATGCCCTAAACTCTGTACATGACTATACATAGCTGATATATACTGAGTGTAAACTATACTTAATTCATAACATAATTAATGATTTGTGAGACAACTTACAATATGCTAATACAGACTTTTTTATTAAGTCAAAAATTAATAAACAAATGATTAAGTAAACATTACTGAACATCGTAAATGTAGCAGACATTTTCAGGCATTCTGACTTATTAGATTACTCAACATCACTCAGCACAGAGCCTCAGTGAAAGTGTTAACTACATGTAATATAGTTAGACAGTTATTGTACAGTGATTTAACACATTGATTGCAACATATGTCGTAGAGCTTACTGACTCATTAAAGAAGTCAACATCACTCCTCACAGAGCCTCAGTGAAAGTGTTAACTACATGTAATATAGTTAGACAGTTATTGTACAGTGATTTAACACATTGATTGCAACATATGTCGTAGAGCATGCTGACTCGTTAAAGAAGTCAATATCACTCAGCACATAGCCACAGAGAAAGTGTAATTACATTTATTAAAGTTGGACCGTTATTGTGTACTGTATCAAGCATTGTACTGTACCAGTGTAGGGCTGCAGAAAAATTGTTAACTGAATTGAACTCTACACTATATCCTAATAACTATAACTACACTAATAAGAATAGAATTTCATCGATTCATACTTTGAAATAAATGACATGCCAACATGAACATTTTCTTATTGACTCATACAAAATACTATAGCAGTTTTAAAAGTTACTGTCATATTTATAAATTTCTTTTTAATGGGTATAATGTATTAATAGAGTAAAAAAATAAAAAAATAAATTGTAATGTATGTTTGAAAATCGATTACAATCCATTCTTTAGCTACAATAAATTTCTTTCTATGATAAAAGAGGAAGGGCGTGACAAGGAGATTGTAATTTCCTTAAAACCACCACTGCTTGGAATCTAAGTGAACAGTTGCAATGCGGAAAACTGAATCTTGAAGAAGGAGATCATTTTTTCTACAAACTAAAAGGTCTATAAACATTGTTGGATAATTTATGTAGTTACTTTATACTAGTTCTTGGTAATAATTTGATAGAGCATCACAAATCATTGCCAATAATCTCTAGTTGGCAGCAATATCTTCAGCATTTCCTCAAGAAACATATGATTTACGTGAGGTTTCCAGCAGATAATTTACACATCTTCAAGGTTAAATGCAGCATAAAGAGGAAAAGTTATATTAAATTCTGTAAGTACAGCATGTTACAGTGTATTGACCAGAGTGAGTTAAGAGGACTGATAGTGTTTCAGGTGATAAGCCGTTGATAACAGGAGATTGTGATGAGTTATTACCCCACAGAGAGGCGTGGTGGCTGCATGGAGTCCATAACCAGGTGCTGTCGGCAAGGTGAGTGTTGCATTAAAGATAGTTTCACAGAACCAGGTTACTGTTGTCTCTGTTGTTTTAAATGCTGAGTGTTTTAATAGGATATAACAAAGAAATATTTATAACTTTTCCGCTTTATAAGAAGGTATTAGTGGTCATGCAATTGATGATACTCTTAAATTCAAGGTTAATACTGTCTTATCTGAATTTGTGAACTAACTTGATCAATTACATTTTATATCTATTTAAATACAGTTCAGGGTCATTTGCAACCTATAAATTGGGTGAATTCGAGAAATATTTGGGAAACATTACAAAATAAATCTATAGTATTTAATGTGTTGAAAAAAATCCCTCTACAGTAGTAATAAACACTAACCAATAAAGTTTATTATGCAATAAAACATTTTAGAAAATGTTTTATTGCACCCCCAGAAAACTCATCTTAGTCTTGCCTAAAACTTATCACTGTAAAAGTTTCCATTACGAGAGTAGTGGCATTATAGTATTTCTTGATGTCTTCCTGTACCATATTAAATACAAGTGTATTCATAGATTAACCATACTTGCACACACAGTACCTACACTTAAATGTTTAGCCAATTTTTATAATATTTCAAAACCTCAATCATGGCCTGATCAACCAGATTAAATTTTCAAATCTCTTATTTATTATTTTTATTGAGAAGTTTTGTTAAGTTTAATTCTGTTCACAGACCATTTTCTTAGAATAGATTTAGAAATTTGGTCCATACACACATCTGATTAGAATCTATTTCCTTTTCCGGTATTGTTTTACTGCCATTTGATAAAGATAAAACATTTTACAAAGTGCTGATATTAATTTATGAGCACAACTGTAATGATTTATTATGATTAAAATACATTACAAGAGACAGCCACGTAAATAAATTATTCTTGGATTTTCCACACCACTTGAACTAGAAGGGTTCTTAGAAAATGAAAGCTGAAAAAATATAATTTTATTCGTTGTCAAGGTAGCTTATGTATTTCTTTTTTAGCTGTAAGTATGATTTATTAGCATGTTAATTTTTTAAATAAAAAGAAATAACGTACGGAAATAAGAATAAATAATTAATTATAGGGATCCAAGCAGGGGACAATATTATGATATATAACTCAATACCAAGAAATTGTTTATAAAGGAGCTGATTCTACATGAGTCACTATTGTCCCTAATCCAGGTCTCATATCTTAAACCAATAACTTGTGTTCAATCTTCTAGACCACTTTAAAACAATTTCAAGGTTATTCAGTTTGATGACAGTATTGCAATAGTAAAATTTTTTTACTCGAGATGTAAAGCAAACAAATATATACTAGAACCAATATAAAAAGAAATATATAGAATATAAATTAATCATCCTTTGAGTTTCCCTTGCAAAATTCTCATAATTTTGTAATATTTAGATGATAAAATTAAAAATTAATCTAATTTAATTTCTTTTTAATAAACAATAATATTATTGAAAATAATTAAAAATTATTTTTTTACATGTTAACTAGCAGTTACCCGCGACTTCACACGCATTTTTCAGTTGAAAACTCTGACAATATATTCATGTATTCTTTATCTATGACATAATAAACACTCCTGAGATAATCGATAGTCACTCAAAGCTATTCCAATCTCCTGATCCATTTTAGATTTAAGTTTAAAGAACAGTGTTTTGGGGTCCTGAAGTCGTAAAGTGAAACAGTTTTTATAAGATTTGTATTCCCTCCAACATTCCAAAATAATTTATTGAAGTGCTCTGACGATTTCAGTAACAATAAGATTTAGCCTTTTTATCCCAATGACGAAAGTGTATCGTCCAACTAAAAAGTTGCTGCGGTCAATATGAGTCTGTTCTGGTCGTTTAAATTCACCCCCGGTCTAATCTATTTACAGTTCCACAATTGATTTATGCTGTTGCACTAACCAAAACAATGGTCTCATATGTTGGTTTTGGAATTCAACTTATATTAAATTTTGGTGATTAAGTGATTTTTATATTTTTACAGATCAATAAATATGTATAAGGGATATGTTATCCCCATTTGCTTTTCAATAACTACAGTAAAATTTCCAGACACAATGTTAAAGGAGCTAACCAAATTTGATTACTATATGTACAAACATTCACAGCTTTATTTAATGAGGTAGTTTTTATAACAGCGTATAAATAGCATTTCCATGGCATTAAATGGATTATTGGTCATTGGTGCAATCAAAATTTAAAATTAGATAATAATTCGTCTCTGCAATCTGCATTACACTACACTGATCAAGCAGTTTACAGTAATTTAATAGTTACTAAAATTTCAATCTAAACAAATGTTTCTGCCTCTTTGATGAACTTCAGCTGAAAGTGTTAACAACTGAAAGTATCAGTTCACTTTGTATTATGTGTCATAGCGCAATCTGCCGGATCCAATATAAAACACTCTAACATGAACAACAATTTATAAATAAAAAATTAATTAAATAAACTATTTAAATCGGACCAAATCATGAATCTAAATCATTCTTGAATCCCCTTCAACACACACACAAAATTTCATCAAAATCGGTCGAGTCGTTTAGGAGGAGTTCAGTCACATACACACGAACACAAGAAATATATATGTATATAAAGATTACCAAAACTAAGGACACAAAAGTGTTGGAACTCCTCAACTTTATCCCTTCTGCAGTAAACATATTGACCAAAAATATTTTTTTAAATGTTGAAAAATTAAAAACTTTTAGATATTTCAGATTATATTAATTTCTATTTTAAAAATACAAAATATGTACATATTAAATTTGTCTAAGGTTAATGAAAAAGAAGTGATCATGCTCACAGATTCTTATAAACAAAGTACACTTTGGTGTTAAGTGTAGCCTACTCATATAGTACTTTATCCTGTTTGATATTTTTGTAAATAGGATTTTGAAAATTTGTGCTTTAGCTGAGAACATTCAAATAAGAAATATAATATTAATTAATTTACTGTTTTTTTTTTCTAACATATGTTTAAATCTTTGATGTAAACATTTACATTACACCACATCTGCAATTATTGTTTTACTAAATCTATATTGACGTTAAGATAACCTAATGAAATAAATTTTGTGTTTTTTGTGAAATATTAATCCTCAATAAATGGGGCCTAGACTGCAAATTAAGTTATAAATGATCAGTAATATGGTACTTGACTGGAATACAGCTTTTTTCAACGATTATACTACTTTCTACAGGTTATATTCTCAGTGTTTTAAACATATTATTCATTACAGATGAAAATATACAGGGTACTAAAAAACATCGGTACCTATTTATTGTGTTTTATTTATTGTGTTATAAATTTATGACATAATTTGCTAATTAAAAAAAGTGAGTGAAAACACATTGGTTAGTAGAGTGAAACGCCGCCTACCGCATCAGAATACGACGATCCAGTCAGAAATGGCAGCGCATAATGTACTTCACAATGTGTACCTAAAACAACCCGCCATTTCTGATTGGATAAACCTTTTGAGATGCGGTTTGCGGCATTTAACTCTACTAAGTGAGCTCTTTCAAATGAGGTATCACTCGACCCATGCTTCAATTTAAGATTTCCATGTTTTCCTCTGTGGGCCGTCCCCCCATGGTTGGCATGTCACGGTAATAGCAAGAAAAAATAATTTACATAGTCATATGACACTGTGCAAAGTTTATAGTTGTTATCTCCTATGGTTTTTAAAATATTAAGCCGTACCCATACTTTTCAAACACGCTGTATAAATAACATTGCCACTTTTCAATTGTATTTTAAGCATTTCTGTAATCTGTAATGCTTTTTGGAATCTCAAAAATTGCTGCATCACGTTTTGTTGTATCTACATCTTGAAATTGTCATCCTTTCAGATGATATTTAACTAGGGGTACAATTAATAAAAACAATTCTTTTTCAGAGCACTGGATGAGATCTTGAGCAGCAGAGAAATTAGCTTCTTTTTGCTGTGGAAGCAATTTCTGGACAAACTTAGCAGGGATACCTTTGAAATTTAAATCATTGTGGGCAAAGTGTTTGAATTGAACCAACACTGATTCCTAAATCCTCACTAACTTCTACAGTTAATCAGTTTCATCACACATTTTCAAGACCTTCTTTAATATACTTAACAACTTATAAAATTGTATACTACTCATACAGTCATCACTGTAGTCAAAAGCATGTAGTAACGTTTCATAAGTCTCTTTACAAGTATCTCCAAGCGTATGATGAAACTGGATACAAGTGTTGTGATTGATTTATCCTGACGTACAGGTATCAAAGTGCAATGAAGATCTCAATAAGCGTAGAAACAAAGTGGTGCTGTCACAAAGCTAATCAATGTAGATTTGCCTTGTAAATAATTCAAGCAGAGTACATGTTCAACTCTGCCAAGTTTGATTGTCCTGCAATGGCTTATCAGTGAAGATATAATACCTATGTAAATACTTTTTGAATGGAACTCAAATTCATACATACTTAAATCTTATATATGAAGCAGCTAATTACATGTATAAAATCTTTATATCAAAAACATATCCTTGCAGCATTGCATTTCTTATAGATATTTTCAACTTTAGAGGCCCATGGGGTGGAACCCTTAGGTCGAACAGGAAAAATCAATTTTTAGTGTGCCTGTAGGGTCTTAGATAAACTTATACATTATATATGACATTTCTTGTCCCTGTATTCTAAAGAGATTATTATATTTTTCCTACCTTGGCACACTTAAGACTGTCAGACACATAAATAATTGTTATATCACCGTCAGACAACTAGATAAAGTAACCACTTTAAGAGTTTATATATGGTTAGCTGATGATGGTTTAATATTTATTTCATGCCTGATTGTTGCTTTAGACAGTTTCAAGGTAAGAAAAGTAGGATCTGAGAAAACAATATTATAATTTCATACTTATAACCCTTTTGGAAAATAATAATTGCTCATATAACAAAAATAATACCCTGTATTACATTAGGGGATTTATAGTAAAAAATATGTTCTACCATTTAGTGAAGAATGTTTTGTTACCATCCCATTTTGATCTCCATTAAAACTAGAGTGATTGAATTTTAATTCTTTCTTAAGGGAAATTTATTTACTGATTTCAAGAATAACCAGGTTCTGTGGTTATACAAAGCAAATTAGCTCTCAGGTCGTGGATTATAAAGCTATAACCTACAGTAATGTTCTTTCCACATATCTGGAGCTGAAAGTACATTTCATAAAACTGACAATCCACAGATTCTCAAGTGTATCTTTAAAATTACAGTAATTATATATAACCGAAAATTATGTTATGTTTATAATTGAGGTAATTTACAATTTCAACACTATAGGATCATTTATGTACTGCCCATTTTTACTTATCTCAAGTACATAGTATAAGAGAAAGTGTAGTGACTGATAGAGCAGTAAATAGATTTTGATTTTTGGTGGAAACATTCATTTTGGGGTGTGTGCTAAGTGTGAGTAAATGGATTTGTATGTTTTTACATCTTAATACAATGTGTGCTTATATCCACTCGTCTGTATGATCATGGCCACTGTTAAAGATCATACAAATAATCTCTTTTCAATTAAATTTGGCATAAAGAAGTACTTTGTTTAGAGTTTGTTTTGGGCCATAGAAGGATTGTGATAGAAATAGGATTTTTGAGATATTTGCCATTGTTCAGGTTATAAGAAATCAGTAATATTATGTTTCGAGATCTGCAATCTCGTCTCTTTGTTCATGAGGTAGATAACTAACCTAACACTTGACTAAACTAGAATAAACAAATCACACTAGAGCCATGTAACATATACATAAGTCAAGAATCACAACTAACATGTTTGTATGATCTCCATACGTAGTATCTCTAAAACATGCACTTCGTATAAAGCAAACACTAATTATTGAAACCAAACTAAACAATACAGGTCACAATAGGCCTGCAATTACCAACCAACCATTGAAAGTTGTAGTTTTATAACTAATACAGTTAGTCAATGTCATTGTGTTTTGTGTGTTTATGAACTGTTATCTACTAATAAATTATTACTCCATCTTACAAAGTAATTTAAATACACACACATTTTACAGACTAACAACATTAGACTTATTTCTTGCTTTCCTTTTTAATCAATAAATAAACGTATAGGGTGGTTTAGGGTTCAAATCATTGATTTGAAGTGACAAATTAGGAATGATCAGTATAGACTTCAAGAATATTTGTCACTTTCAACCGAACAAATCTAACTTGGTCATACATTACCTTAGTAATTTCTTTTGTTAAAATAGGCCACTTACTTGCAATATTTCAACTATATTTTATAGTTTCCTGTAATACATTATTTCAGGATTTCCCTATGACAATTCAGTTCTGGACATACATTTATATTAGATTGGTAGCCGTGAATAAAATGACTAGATACTGTTATTTAGGTGATGAAAGCAGATCGTATACTCTTGTTTGACTAAATTAGATGAGCTCTTTTTGCATTAAGTAAAATCTTACTAGATTTTGTATTTGTTTGCGATTTCTAGCATTACACAAGTTGAGGAAAATCATAAAATTTGTTATTAGTTCAAAAGTACATTACTTTAATAAGTCAAATGCTTAAATTAATAATGCTTTCCTTGCACATGATTTGCATTTCATTGGTATCGGATTTATAAAGGATGTTTCATGTAAGGTGTCACAAATCAACCCTTGAGAACAATTCAAAAATTTTTTCATGAAGTTCATAAAAAAGTTACAGAGTGTGCCAAAAACCGTGATTTTCTAACATATGTAATGTTATACATCATTTTTAAATCTCCTTGTAAGCTAAACACTTTGGAAAATACAGAGTGTTGTTACATTCTTTTGTTTTTAAGTGGTTGCTTGAAAAATTTGAAATTTAAGGATTCACATAAGCCATAATTAATGCAGTTGTGTGTATAAACAATATGTATTTCAATATTTACTTTCGAGAATGTATGCAAAAAATGTTAAATTTGTCATATATCAGAGCATTGTCTCTTGCTAGAATTCTAAGAAAGTTTTAAAAGGGAATGCCGTTTTATAATCAGATTTTGAGTCAAGTCTAAGTAGATTAATGTCAAATCCAAGTTTGTAGCAGAGGAGTCGTTAATAGTTTTTAGACATTTTTCTTCTTTCTCTTAGCAAATGTTTAAGAATACTAATTCCCTGGTAATAATGATGAAGTTTACAAAGTGCAGAATATTATGTGAAGTGGTTGTTGCACTTCTTAGAGTTTATTATAGCCAGATAACTTTATCTTTAATCAAGTCTGAATTTGTCAATAACAAGCACACTAAGAAAACACCCACCTAAGAACAAAGTTACAAACTCCCATGTTCACCATATTAGAAGGTGTAACCTAAAAGGAATAACCTGATTGTAGACTTCATGATCAAGGCAATCTTGAAACTGATGAAGTACTGTTCTGAAATTTGATACCGCAGAATCTTTGTTTATGCTTTAATTTGATAATGGTTGTGGGAGTTTGGCTCTATCTATTGGATTATTCAATGATATGGAACACTGCAGTGGTTTAGGTGTTCCTCTTTACGGTAAGGTTCACCATCCCATGCAAAGATTGTAGAAGTCATCATCCCCAAATATTATTGCAGGCTACCATTCCGAATTGGTTGCTTAATTCAAAATGTTCTTACTCTTTAACAGTGGAGATCATCTATATAAGAAGTACATGTGATTGAAGTGGGGAACCACGGCACTTCATAATTTGACTGATGGTTCTGAACTTAAGGTATTTGATATCACACCACCTTAACAGTCTAAATGAACTCTTGTATTGGCTGTAGATAATTTTCAATCTTTGTCACTTTGGATAACAATGGTAAATTTACCTCATTAGTTAGTTCATTAGTTTTCAGTGCTTTGTAGGACTCCTGAAACTATAAACTGCTAGAGTTCATTTCAACTTCTGAGGTGGGCAATAGACTCTCGAGGCTTCATTGCTCAGCAATAGGACATCCCTTAGAAGAAGGTGGACTCTTCCTTCCCTTTTTTTGGATTAAGTTCAGTTCGTTCATGTAAACAACACTCTTCGAACAAGAATAAAGTTGCAAAAAGAATACATCACTTAGATAGTTGTCATCCATTGGAGACTGCTCCACACGTTTCCTCAGAATGAAAGTGTTTGTATTAAGCATCATGATGTTGTATGTGAAACATTAGTGGTGGCCTTATCTGAGACCAGACGGATTTCAGTACAAGAACATTGTTTGGCATTATTGAGGAATGCAGTAACCTAATTTGTTCTATACCTTTGCACCTCTTTAATAGTGTTCTTGCTTTAAATCAACAATGTCTGTGGATGTACAAAGGATTTGGCTGTGGTATTAATGGTTTGCACACCATGAAGTATCTAGACGATGTTACTGAAGTGGTACAATCTCAATATGAATAACATCATATTTTCAAATTATATGACTGAGATAGTGATCATTTTATATAACAGAATTCATGTTAATTTGTATCTTACTAATATTCCGTAGGTAAGTCTCAGATTGTTAAAAATATTACCCGTAGGATTATCAAAGACAGCCATAACAAATTTAACAGAATGACCATCAGAGTTGTCGGAGCTGGCACGGGTTGGGCGTGTAAAGTTAGGTGAATTAAAAGTGGTAAGTATTGTGAGTACTAGAGTTTTTTACAATGCTTTAATTACGTTCACAATAAATTCTGATTTGCCATTGTGCTGTGGATATGGTAGCAGTCACATTAGCACATCACCTTGAATGCAAACTGGCAAACAGACAATAATTGTTAAACTAATAGCTATTACCAAGTCCACTCATTAATTGCCCCACCTTACCCGTTCTCTAGTATTGTTGTTCTAACATTGTTTCAAACACAGTAGTATTATTGTTTGTGTACATCGTTAAGTCTACTTTTTTTCAAGTAAACAAATTAAATATATTTATTCCATTCCTAATGAGATGACTGAGATTCAATTTAGAAACGTTTTCTAAGGTTCTTAACATAACCTAACGTAATTCATTTTATTTTTTTATTGCTATTAGCATCATTGTTATCAATCTTAAATTAAAGTAAAAGTACATTAATTTTTTGAATGAATAAATGAACAGATTGTAGAATAAAACAATAGGTCTATGACCATAAATCTATAATAAACAATTAAAAACTCCTACAGTGTTTTAGAGGTAGCCATGCTGTAGTAAATGCTCACTATTATCATTAGACTGTTCTTGAAAAAGAGGCAAGAGCTTGTAAGCTTTACTCCATTTTTTAATTTTAATTTCAGCCAATTGAAATTTTTAAATGAGGTGATAAAGATTATAAATATTTCCTGTGTATACACATAGTAAATACATCATCCAAATAAATATGTACATCTTATTCTTCTCAATTAGTTCTCTTGTTTCACCATTTTTTACGTTTTAATAAAGATTTATTTTATTTATTTAAAAGGTATCATTGTGAATCAGGTATAGCGGCATTATATAATTTGCACTCTAATAAAGACAAATTATGCCAGTTTCAATAACTGTTCAGGGACATAGGGACTATAAACTCACACATTTAGTTAGTTACAACTACCAGTTATCATTTAAGTTTAATTGATCATTACAGCTCAGCTGACTGTTTTTTATTCTGCACTGATAAGAGATTGCTTATAAGTTTTTATTGGATAGAACACATTGATGTATAAAATACCTTTGTATGTACTTAATCCACACAACCATTGTGCAATTCTTTATTGTTATAATGGCAAATTAACCATGGGTGTATCAGCTGTACTGAAATAGATATTTCTAAGAACAAGAAGAACTCCAGGAATGCCCAGAAAGTATAGTTTTGTTGTGTCTGAACCAGCAGGGATATTGTGTGAGTAAATCACTGATTATTGCCAGTACAGGTGATGTAATGGATTGTTAAGTGATAATATAAATATATTATAAAGTATAAATTGAGTGCAAAATTATCAATTTTACAAACTATAAACTGAAGCAAACACTGATGTTTTAGAATTTATCATTCTTGCATTACTTCCATTTTCTGTGTGTTATTCCAAATTTACATATTGACAATCATGTACTGTAATTAGGAATCAAATCATCTAATTTTCAACTCAAGTTTTCTCAAACAATTTGCTGATGATAATATTCGTTTCATAACTTATGGACTAGTTCAAGCAGGACAAGTTTAACTTTTGGAATGTTTTTAGGATTAAGTGTAATGCTTTTCTCCAGACATGCTTAATTTTTCTAAGTTCACAGCCAGTTTTGTGACTAGCATTAAAGTTTTCTGGTTTGCCTTGTGTTCACACACACACACACACACACACACATACACATATAAATTTTCAGATTATATATTATAACTACCGTAATTTTTAATTTATTCATACTAAACCTGATACAGAGACAGTACCTAAACATATATCAAATAAGTTAATTAACTAGCCTCAACCAATAAAAAGTTTCAAGTAGTGGCCATCTAAATTTTTGCAGTCTTTTATCTTATATTTATCATTACCAAACTCTCAACCATGTGAAACCTTTTTAGAAACTATAAGCAACTTTTATTATAACAGATCAATTGATATCTTCGAAGGTTCCAAGATCGCAGTCAATCAATCATTGGAAAAACAATGGTTATATATAATTTATTAAGTATCGTGGCAGCGGAAAAGTATTTTTGAAATCTTTGGTCATTTACAATGTGTGTTCTTACATGATATTTTTGTACTTTGTAAGTATTATGAGTTTATTATGTCACAGTATGGTACAAATTAAAATGCTTCAAAATTAGCAATGCACCCTGAGTTTGATATTTTGATATGATAAGCATAGTACATTTCTCTTTCGACTGTGCCGTAAAGGATATTTATATTTTAAATACATATATTGCTTTTGTTATTTTGTATTTTATTATTAATTAATAAATCATTAATTTAAAATATCATGGTAGTTACAAACTAAAAGTTAATTTACAAATAATTTGTCTCAAGTTGCACTTGGTCTGAGAATGAATAGTCCAATTTACACCCAACTCATTATAATGTCTGTTTGTATTTGCTTGGTAAAGTAAGATAATCAAGCATAATAAAGGTTTCCTTATTCTAGTACATAAAACCAAATCAAAGATTGTGCATGTGCAACCTTGGCAGGTTTATAAAGATATGGGTAAAATGGGCACAATATACTTGAATTCGTTTTGCAAGCTCAACAATTTGGTCCATGGAGGTCCAAAAATTTGAAAGTGTAAAACTTTAATGTAGACTCATAGCAGTATGGTCAAAAGAGGTATACAATTTTAAAATAATTGTCTTCTCTTACTGAATCTGAATATGGTTGAGTATCAAAAGACAATATTAGTGAGTAATGAAACTCATAATGGGGATATAATACCATAGACTCAATTGGGGAACAAAATAAGGCAATTTTTTACCAAATCCAAACTTTCTTTTAATTAATTACTAAATTAAATTTATTTCTGAACCGTAATTACAGATCCATGCACAATTACATTTGAAACCACCTACAAATAAATGGTAAAACATGGCATTTTTAAACTTTGGTAGACGAGTAAGTTATTAAGAAAATTTTCAAGGGTAAACAAGTTTTAAATTCTATGTATTATTCAAAAGTTCTAAGAAAATGCAATGTGTGTTCCATAAGAAATTTTAAAGCTTGAAATTTTAAAATTATTCTTAATTCATATTTTTAATTAGCTTATCACTAAAAAGTAGGTGAAGTCCACTATATAAACTTTTTTGTACACGTAGTTGTTTTGAGATACCTGGTACCAATTGTTGCAGTTATGATGGATACCCTGTATATAGAAGCCTAATATTTAAAAGAAGCAAAATAATATTGTATTATTATTCTAATCTCCTTTGAAATATAAAATGGTGATATATTTTGGCGAGAGGACTCAAAACCAAATTCTGGATACACCTCTATACTGCCTTTTAGGGTTTTAATAAAATGCAATAAAATAATAGAGATTTATCTTTTAATTTTGGAAATTTTGTAAAACACAATTATTTTTCACTTTGAAATAGTGAAATGGTTTTTTTTATTAATGTTCAACAATCTATCTAGTGTTTCCACTTTCTGCAATACCTCACAAATAAAATTTATATTTGGACTGGTTAAAAAGACAGTTACTGTATTAATACTATTGGTTATCAGTTTTATTTATATTTTACCTGTAGGATTAATTTCAATTATTTTTTCAATTGGAACAGAGAATTGTTAGCTTTATCCTTTTGTTTCCTCTCTTAATTATTATCCCATAAAAGACCAAGCAGTTTTGAAAGATAGGATAAAGATTTATCTTAATAAGTTATGATGGTGTTATAGCGTACTTGTACCCAGTGGATAGTCGCAAGCTGCTCTATGTGGTTGGAGGAGTGGTAGGAGTCGTTCTGGTTGTTATTATCTGGTCAAGTCTCTCCGGTGGTTCATCTGAAACCGGACCTCAACCAGGGAGCACAGTCCTACGGCAAGCTCCGCTGATAGTTGGGTAAGTGTTGCCACTCCACTGTTTTCAGAAATATAATTTTCTCTTTGGCTCTGGAACAACTTCCAAATTTGGAGCACTGAGTGTCACAAGCAAATTTGAAACCATGTTTGAATTAAAAAGCAAGCAATATTGACGAAACCTAAGCTATACATTGTAGTTATTTTTAGCCAGTTTCGATAAAAATACTCCCTTCAATTGAAAGTAAGCAAATGTCCTATGTGTTAATGCAAAAAACTCTCAGAGTATGAACATAAACTTTGCACTGTCATGAAGGAAATTTGCATGCACATGAAGTTTCAAACATCAGACAGGTATTATAATTGTGCAGGCTGCAAATCCCCAAAATGGTATGAAAAATAAAATAGTTTGATAAAGTTACAAAAATGAAGTATTACTACAATATATATTAATTCATCAATGAAAAACCAAGTTTTTATGATCGAATCTAGTTCTATTGTTTTTCAAAATATTCTCCATTAGGATTAATACAATTTTCCATGAGTTTAAACCAATTTTCAAATCACTTCTTACACTCCGACTGAGGTAGCTCCAAATGTGCTTCTTCTGGTGTTATAAATTGTTGACCATTCAGTTTTTTTTTATGTGCGGGAACAAAAAGAAGTCATTGATTGCCAAATCAGGGCTGTATGATGGACAACCCATCAACTCGACCTTCTGGGTGGTTAAAAATTCTATTACTTGAGCAGCGATATGGGAGCTTGCATTGTCATGATGAAGATTTCCCAACTTCTCCCAATTAACGTTTTCCCAATTTCTCCAATCACTTCTAGCAAACAAATGGTAGTGTACCATTCAGAATTGACCAATGTACATTGCTCTAATGCCACTGTTACCACATGACTGGTAATGCCAAAGAAACAAGCAAGCATTTGCTTCTATGTGCTTTTTCCTGAACAACTTTTGTTGAATTTGGCTCATCTTGAAAGATCCACACAGTCAATTGCTGATTTGTTTCAGGTCATATGCATAGATCTATGATTCATCACCTGTACAAATGTCATACACAGCGTTTGATACACCTTTTCAAACTTTTAAATGCACCAGTCGACATGAGCCTTCTTTTGAACATTGGTCACACAATGCAGGATCTAACGGGAACAATTGTTTTACAGTCAAATGGTCATATAAAATCTTGTTGATGCTAGTCATACTAATGCCCAAAGATGCCTCAATCTCACTGTATGTCACATGATAATCTTGTTTAATCAGTCCAAGCATAACATTGATATTTTCAGACACAGCAGCAGATTTTGGATGGCCTTAATGGATTTTATACTGGAGTGACCATCAGATACGTTTTAACTCATCATACTTGTTTTTACAGTGCTGTAGGATAGGACTTCATTGTTATATAATGTATTAAGTTCATCGATGCACTCTTGTCATGGTAATCCCACATCAAAAGTGATGCAAAATAATTGCACAAAAGTGTTCACAGGTTAATTCCATTTTTTACTAAGGACTGCAATTTTCAAGTAACAACACTAGGTTAATTGCGCTCAAATCAGAAAATGTTGTGGTTGAGGTCATGATCAACAACATAAAGTTTACACTGGAACGTCAGTTGATGCCCGGACATAATCAGTGTTACCAAAGCCAAAAATATAACTTGTGAACCTTGTATATTTTACATAATTCTAACTATGATCAATAAAGGCAATTCATTAACAATTTTAATGATGCTAGACCTTACAATATATTTTGGTGTAGAAATTACAATTTTGTTTTATTATCAAATGGATTAAAATTTGTATTTTGTTATTTTTTAACACATTACTAAAGCTCATTTCAAGGTAACTTTTTAAAGTCATCAATGTTAAATCATTAAAGCTTTGTGATATAACTAGTCTAGTACCTGATAACATTCAATCGATGGCCATGTCTTTCAAGGATGACAGCTTAATACAATCTTCATTAATTACCATCAGATTCATAGCATTAGATGTTCTTCATTTTAATAGAACTGTTTATAAAAGATCATTTAAAACATTAAGTTATTTTAGAATCTTAAGAACAAGAATATAAGATGAATTTATTTCCATTTTCTATGATGTACTCCTTAAAATATCTTATCTAAAGCTACTTTCAATAGTAGCTTCATTTGATGGTACCTTTTAAATGTTAGATAGCAACAGTCACAATGACAAATATATAAGGCTAGCTATAATACTGACTACAATGTAAAGATTATTGGATTAAATCCAAAACAAGAGTTTTTGTAAACATCGTGTAATATTATGTAATAGTGCTGATTTGTAAAAAGTCTCAGTCCTATACATTTCACTCTAGAAAAGTACTGAAATAATGGTATAGTGCTATGTATGTAAAACATATTTCCATCATAGTTGTTGAAAAACTATCCAGAGTACACTTTACAGATGGGAAAGTTTCTGAAAAGGTAATAATATTACCTATGTTTCTATATAGCTATTTACACTGATTAATCTACCATTGACTGAACCACTAAACAAATTCTTTTTATTGCAAAAATAACTCATTTTCATGAAAAACTTAGAACTTAGAAAATGTTATCTACTAGTATTTCCAACAATTTATATTCTAAACACAATTTTCAATTTAAAAAAAAATGTAACTTTCTTCAAAGTACTCATAATTTTATTCAATAAATGCACATCTTCTCAATAAGCCTATTTCTTACCAAGAACTTCTCCGTTCCGTCTATTATGGCAAGAAAAAACTGACTGAGAGTGAAGATGAGGAGTTTTACTAATGTCAACAATTATTACTGATCAGATGGGAAATATCTTGCTACAGACACATGACCCTACATCAAACTTAGTTTTAGAATTTTATTAACTTATGCCAAGTGTAGTTATCATCCTACCACTAAAACTCGAAACAAACTTGTTTTAGAAGCTTGGTGAAATGCGCCAAATTCAAGTTTAATTTTTATCTACTATCCAAGCTTGAAACAAGCTCAAGAGGAAGATCCCAAGTGACAGCAGTGATAAAATGATGTGACATTCTGTGCATTTATACCATTGTCTTGTTTGTTTCCTTTCTTGTTTTAGCGGCACTCATTATCTTAATTTTGTTGTACTTCCATCCATTTTAGTAGATGTACTTTAATTACTGTTATTAATTGAATAGTTATTAATTGTTGATATTATTTTCTTTTGAAATTATTACACTATTATTAATTGTAGTTAAGAGCTAATATTTCTTTTATACCTGAACTGTGTTAACTGTAAAAATAAACAAAACCGTTTGGCCTGGAAGATTTTTTTACCTTGTTTCAGCTATGATGGACTAATGTCTTTAACCTTTTCATACTTCAATTATTATAACATTTCAGTTACTAACATTTGATATTGTATGAGTGAATGTTTTCAGAGATTAAAAATTTTGTTTTGTTTTCTGTAGTATGAGAACTCACAGTGCAAACAAAATCAACTTTCTACAGTAGATTGGTTTTCAACATGTATTTCCTTGGCTAGTTTATAGTTAAAATGTTATGTTATAATGAAATAAATTTTCATATATAGCCTTTATTCAGAGTGGTTTGACTGGATTCATTTAATTTTATAATTGCTTTTTAAGAATTTTAATGCAGTATATAATATTTTTCATTTTTACATGTGGCTAAAAACTTCATATAATTCCTAAAATTATAACTGAATGCAGTAAGTTTGGTTGTTTTTGAGTTTTTATGAAACTTGATTGCGTCCATAAACAGGTGGTAGGTGTTCCATCTTAGCTGAAGTTCTATTTTAGATAACGGTTATGGAATCATTTAATACTTTTGAGAGGTGTTAATACGCATGTAGGCATTTATTTTGTATGATACTAAATCAAAATTTAAATTATAAAATTTAAATAGTGGGGTTTGGAACCAATCGCCACTATTCACACCATTTTAAGTGTAGGAAATATACTAAGTTTTAAATGTTTTAGTCTTTAACCATGTAGACCTCAATGTCAAAAAGCAAAAAATATAACCTAAATCTAAAAATATAATCTATCTGTTTTTTTAAACTAGATGACTCATATAATGGTATTCACATTTCAATAATATAATAATATATAATGGATAATATATAATGGTGCATGCTACGATCTTTGATCACCAGCTCGCCATAACTCAACTTCATCAATCTCTTCGCTTATGTACTCTCAATGACTGAGACATGGTTCTTTTAGGAACAGTTAAAAAGATTATTTTAAAAGATGTAAATATAAAGGCTGGAAAATTTCATATTGTTAAACAAAAAATATCTTTTATGCAATGTTTATTCTACTGGGTTGGTGCTGCAACAGGGAAATATCTAATACAGTTGTTCCATAATTTCCTCTTAAAACCCTTAGCCTCTTTTATTTCAGGAGTAATTACTTCCTGACCAACCTAAACGATCTAGTTCACAACCAGGTGTCCAAGGTAAAGTTCGATCAGGATCTCAAGAATGACACTATCTTCGGCACTACATCTTGTAAGAGTTGCCAGACGGATCTTTCGAGACTTAAAAGCGGCCTTGTTGGATCCCAGGTAATAGAATAAACACGACAATTTAGTTTGTATTTACGGTTGCTTGTTTCTAACCAGGTTTTAACCAATTTGAAATCCGTAATTCCATGTCCACATTACAGACACACACATGTTCCACATGTTGTTATAGTGGACATTTTTAATTTCTCAATATTATAAATTTATGATTTTCTCTTACTCCTAAAATTATGCTAATTGATACCTAACAGTTTTAATGTCCAAATTTTAATCCAAAAAGCTTATCAAAATTATCTGACAGTTCATGTGAAATAAAAGAAGTATATTTAGAGTGTTGCACCTCACATTGTGAATGAGCAAATATAAAATATGAGTGCTGGAAGAAAAATAATGTACTTTTCTCTTGGACCAACTTCTTAAAACATGGTGGACCTTTTTCCACATTCTATAAACAATTAATTCCATATAAGTACAATTTATTCTACTTTTATTTAGTCTAGGAGACAACAGCCTATTTACACTGTAAAAACATGCAACCTGGTTTATCTTGAAATCTATGAGGATTTTTTCTAGAAAAAGAAATTTGAGTTAGTCACACTAGTTTTGGTAGAGATCAAAATGGGAGGGTATCAAAAGGTTTAAAAATATCAAACATTAATTTTTTTTCCGATTATAGGTTTTTTAAGCTTGATACACTTAATACTGACCATCAGACACATAAATTAATAGCAATATCACTATCAGACAACGGGATAAAGAGACTGAAAGTCACCACTTTCAGGGCCACTAGGGCACTTAGGCAATGCTGAGTAAAAAGTTAGTTACTTGTCTGATGGCTGGTTTTAAGTTTTGTCAAGCTAAGAAGTTTGAATCAACCCTTCCCATCATAGCTACATTACGTGAAGCTAAGAAATATATGACCTGAGAAATAAAATTATAATCTCATATTTTTAACCCTTTTGATACCCTTACCTTTCCACGTCCACTAAAACTAACAAGGTTGACAGTTAGTTTCTTTTTTAGAGAAAATTTCTCTATTGTTTCAAGAAAAACCATGTCGTGAGCTTCTACAGTGCACATTGAGTCTCGTCTCCTCTATTATTTCCCCTGACTGTAATATAGAATTCAGTATCTTTCCATGCTTTCAGAATTTGAAGAGAAAACAGGTTTTAACCAATTTGAAATCCAAAAAGTCCATGTCCACATTACAGACACACACATGTTCCACATGTTGTTATAGTGGACATTTTTAATTTCTCAGTATTATAAATTTATGATTTTACCTTACTCCTAAAAATTATTTTTATATTATATCTGATGAGATTCCAAGATATCATTACTTCTGAAGAAGTCTGATTACAAACTTTTATAAAATCTGATACAAGCATATTAAAGTTAAAATATAAATTTCATTACTAGATGGGATTATTCCTATCTCTCATTCAAAACTCAGTCACCAGTTTGTTTTTAAATTAATATAATCAATCATGATTTCAAACGTACTTAATGAATTAAAGAAATGAAAAGGTTAAGTTATTTTTATAATCACTGTTAGGTCACAGTGAAAACATCAAAACAATATTGTTGTAATTAACTTCCTGAAAATTGGTGCTGTGCTGAATTCCCATTAGAATACAGAAAGGAATAAATATGTAAACATTTTTATAAAATAGATAGTTTAACATACCATTTTTTAGACAATTATAACAACAAACATATATTTATTTTCAAAAAGTGAAATGATAAGGGAGTTACTGTAAGGATTGTAAATTCACTAATAAATCAATGAAATAGTTTTTATTCTGTATTCCTTAATTAGCTTTCTCTGTAGCTAAATGAAAATGTTGCTGGAAGCAATAATAGAAACATTATTTCAATTGGCTGAGAGATTTTGAAGCCTATCACTCGAGAAGTTTGAAAAACTTCTTTCTCTATGTCTGTCTGTCTATCCGTTTGTCCGCACAATATCTCAAAAACGAACTGACCTGTAGGCTTAAGATATTGCATGAAGCTTCTTTTCTATATAAGTTAACCAACTACTACCACCTCAGTAGCATGGATTTGTAACAGGAAAATTAACCACAATGGCTCTCCTTAGCCTGGTGGACTTCTTAATTGACCAATCAGAGCAAGGCAACACTGCAACTGTCATATTACTTGACTATAGCAAGGCATCTGACTGCTTTAGGCATGAGCATCTCTTAGACAAATTAACAACTTTTGGGATGAATGGACATGACTGGTTCAAAAGCTATCTGACAGGACCAAGCAAGTCAGTAGAAATAAATCACACCAATAACAGTCTAACACATCAATTAAAGTCAGTCTCACAGACCATCAAACATCGTGTGCCACAGGGATCTACACTGGAGCCAGTGTTGTTTAATTTATACACAAATGACTTACCTAGATACACGCGAAACTTCAGTCAACCTATGATATACACTGACGATACAGTACTTATGATAGGGGAAAAAAGACCCAGAACACCTTGAAGTAGCTGCTTAAACTGCATTAAATATGGATACAATGCTGCCAAGAAAATGATCTTGTTGCTAATGAAAATGAAACAAAGCAGCTAGTTCTAGGAAAAAACAAAAACACTTCAGCAAGATTACCTAATTTGGAAGAAACTACCACCTTTAAGTACCTAGGAATTACAATACATGACTGTCTTGCATGGGCTGACTACTTAGATTCTATGCAACAAACTAAATACAGCACTTTATGTAATCTGCACGATAAAATATACATGTGACATACCAACAACCAGGATTGTCTACTACGCCCGCTACAAATCCCACCTTCGGTATGGGATTGCAGCTTAGGAGGTACTACAGTGAGCGAGTCCACCAAAACAGAGCAATTCAGATTCTCAAGAATCTTTAAATAAGAGAATCACACAGGCAAGGCGGCTTTAAAGAACTGAAAATACTCACTGTGGTTCATCTTAAGTCATCTGAAGCAGTAAGTGATGCACAAAACCACAATTACAACACCAAACACACATTCAACTACTGACTACCTAAGCATAGACTAACTGCCACCGAGAAGAAACCGACCTATTCTGGAGCAAAGTTAGGAATGCCTACCCAGAGAAGCTGAGAAAGATTGATAAACTACAGTTTAGACATCTTAAGAACTGACTGCTGGAAGATCATTTCTACCATCTTAGTGAATTTTATAAATGGAATGACCACTTGTAACAATAAATTATTTTGATCCTTGTTCTTATCTCCTTTATAATGTATAAAATAATGGCAATACCTCTTACAAGTTGCATGTTACTACAGTTAAAAAACGTAATGTGGTAATGTTCAGAGCAAAAATTGCCAATTTGAGTTCTAAGACATTGTTTTTTAGCTGTGCTAGGAATTTTTAAATGTTGTGTGACAATAAATGAAAGGAATATATCACTTGGCGTTTCTTGCAGATATGGAGTATCGATGTACCATGCGCTGCTGAGTACAAAGATGCTGTTGCGCTGACTCTAGAACGGGTTGATGCTATCCACAGACTCATCAAACAATACCCCAATAGTCTGTCCCTTGTCACCTCCAGCATTGGTTAGTATCAAACATTCCCTTATTTGTTAAAGATTTTAGGCTTGTGAAAAGTATCAGATTGAACTCTACAGGTTAGAAATAGAAAAAAGTACACAAATTCTGTGGAGCCAATGGAAAAATTGATGGATGAAAAATTTAATATAGTCCAAATTCGAATTCTTCATATCAAAAACTCATGGGTTTGAACAAACTTCAAATCTTATTCTATCCTAAAAAGGGCCAAAGTTTAATACTTGTTATTTATTTTGTGATAAAACAGAAAATGAGTATGTGGATCGTTTTATTATGCCAAATACTATTAAAAAGCATTAACAAAATGTTTGAACTCAAAGTTTGTCATTCTAAAAATGACAAACAGTAATCTTGCATTTTTTGAGAAAATGTTATTTACATTGGTTTAAGGGTGCTGTTTTTATTTTAATAAATGTTCCTAGAATAATCTTATTACTTTGCCCACTTAAGAAAATGTACCTTACTGTACTTCCAAATACAGGTTTAAACATGTTGATTAAATTAATGGTTTGACATCTAATTTAACCCTTTACCCACAAAAAGGCCAAATTGAAATTGCTCTATTTGGTGATTGGTTGTTGGTTAACACAAAATAATTCTCAACTGTTAATCTGTTAATTTGTATTGATTTCACTCAAGTTTTTAGTTCTATGCTTATGCATAATCTCATGACTGTCATCTAAATTTCCGGGTTAACTATCTCTAAAGACTGTTAATTCTTGTAATATTTATAATTTCAAGAATTTAATTGTGATTTTAAATATAGTGGTCATAAATTTTAAAATGTTCACTTATCTTTTTTATGGTAAGCAAGTATATAGGCTGCTTCCAGTTTCTTTATTTAATGTTAAAATATGAACAAAAAAATATAGATGGTGTTCACATTCACGCCTCAAATTTTCTGAATTTTCTTAACATAGGATATGGCTTTCAAACTTCTTACTAAATGTAAAATTTTAAACATTTGGATGTTTTAAATTATGTGTTTAATATTTAAAACCAGTAAATATTTTGTAGTAGTAACAGTAAATGAATCTTACGTACTTTTTCAAAAATACAACTACAACTTTTTTTATGTGTACTGTTCCAGAACTGAGTAAAAATTTCAAGGAAAAGCAAGTGAGTAGTATTCTTGCCGTGACGAGTGGCCACTCCATCGATGGCCGAATGCCAGTATTGCGAATGTTGTACGATATGGGTGTGCGTGTCATGTCACTGACTTCTAGCTGTTCTAGCGACTGGTTAGTGCCTACTGGATTCATATCTAATTTGAACTTAGGGCTATAAGAAGTAACAAGCAGTTGTTGCTTTTACATACTCACCAGCCATATTTATAGCAGTTTCCTTTCATACTAATGTAACTACAGAATTTTATTTTGAATATCACTTTTAAATTCTATGAGAGTTCGCATTGAGCATCATGATTTATTTTTTGATTGTATCCAATGGTTTGGAACGTATTGCATTGAAACATCAATTAATGATCAGAATATAAGTGATTTTTATTGTTCTTTTCTATACTAGGTCTTTTCAGTAAATAAGCGAACTGAGGCCATAAAAACTTTATTTAGCAAAATTTAGTCTACATCGATTTTGTCCCCTTCAAAGTACTCTCCATTCATTGCTATACACTTATTCCATCTTATTTTCCACTGTTTAAAGCACCCTTGGATGTTATCAGCAATTAAGCTTTTTAGTGTGCTCGTTGTTGCTAGAGAGCTGAAATTTTCATAGAATATTTTTAAAACCTATTTAATGAATTGTGTAGAGTTTGAAAATGTTCGTTGCATAAATGGACAAATAATAAAAAATCATATGTTTAAATCTTTTCATTGGACACCCAGTATATTGTCTTATGATGACCGTTGAAACCTGTGATTAATCAGGCTAAAGAAGTAGTATTACAATATACAATCAGGAACTTTGGTAGTTTTAAACCAGTAGTGTTTTCAAACTGGTGAAACTTACACAAAAATAAATAGTTTGAGTAAAAATTCTTTACAAATAAATTGTTTTTCTTGATATGTATTTCTCTTTTATCAATTAATCAGTATTCCTTCTGCATATACCTTGTAAAGTCTGAATTACTCTCAATTTCCCACTGCAGCTGTTCTTTTCTTGGGCCTTTCTAATAATTTAATTAATATGATTTATTTTACTTATGCACAGTCAGAATTTTTGTGTAGTTGGAAAACCTTAAAAGATCTTTCCTCTTACATCAGTACCTCTGTCCTCAAGATGAGAAAAATAACAAATCAAATTGTCAAAATTATATCTTTTCTATTTATTTCAGGGCCTCATCGTACAGCTCAACTACTGACAGTGGTCTGTCAACATTTGGACAGGTAATAACTCAAATTCACTATCAGCCAAAACAAATAAATAAAGTAATTACTGGACATAAGTTAACTCTTTCTACTCAAATTTCCAGGACTCTTGTTTCTTTGCAATTTTTTTTTAAGGAAAATACATGGTTTTTATGCACTTATTTGAACAATTCCAACAATTATATCGTTTTACAGTATAAAGACACAAATAATATATTTGAAACCAATTTTAAAGTAAGTTTTAGTGAAGGCCATGAGCGATGTGGCACTACTGTCATTGCAGTTCAGCTGTTATGCTACAACATTAATTTGTACCCACCAGAACACATTTCATGACAAAGTATAGAATGAAGAATAAATCTCTTGTCATAAAGCTAAGTACTACTACCAATGAATAGTTCCTGAAATGTGAGTTTTTTCATTATTAAAGAAAAAGATCTCAAAGAATACTAATTTAGCATGTGGGTCAAATGACAAATTCAAAATCATATGTCTAATCAACAATTATCTGTTCTCATAGTTGCATTAATCAACACCAGTACAGAAATTGTTAATAGACCAATCCCTCCGGAAGAGGTCTTTCTATAATACATTTTTATTGGGTTAGCTATCAGAAATGTTTTGTTCAATCGAATCCCAAATTATTAGGGATTCCAGCTGGAATTTATAGTAAACTTGCCAGCATGTAGCTGGGAAACTGATCTTAGAAGTGATTTATGAAACTTCAATAGGCTAAACTAATCTGGATTTGGCAGATAGGGAGAACAGTTTTCTTAAGCAGCATTTCTATACCTAAACTTTTTCCTGAAATGAGGAGGGTGTATTCTAGCATAGAATTTCTCATCATTAATTTCCAAATAAAACGAGAGAATGGAAATAAATACAATTTTTCTACTTCTTTTAAATATAAAAGTAGGGGACATTATCTTTCTATTGTAACATAACTGATGAACAAGCATGAATTATCAAGAATTTTCGATGTTACAGGATGTAGTAAAGGAAATGAACCGCCTGGGGATTGTAATAGATTTGTCTGAGTCGTCCTATAACACTCAGTTGGGTGTCCTCAACATCACCAAGACTCCTGTAATATTCTCTCGTGCTGCTGCATACACATTGTTCAACAACAATCGTAATGTCAAAGATGATGTGCTTGAAAAGTTGGTAAGCTTTAATCCACGTTTTGTCATGATATGTAATAAATTACTCTACTAACTATTCTATCCCTGATATTTAAAAATAATGTAGCACTTTTCTCAAATGTTTCTTTATATAAAATACAATTACTGTACCTATAAACATCTACGATTTGTAATATAATCAAATTCGTTTATAAAACTTTGTTAAGGTAATAGTTATTATACTTAATGACTACTATACTTATTATCATAGTATATATACTCAATGAATGTGTGTATGTATCTAAAAGTGTGATTTTTTTTAAATTCCCAGCTTAAAGTAATTGCTAGTAAGCAGGACTTAGATCTCATTCACACAAACATTATCAGTACATATGCCAAATTTAATAAACATCAGATCATTATTGCTTTCTATCAAAATTTTTAATATTATTTTATAACATGTTAAAAAATCAAATTTAAATAAATAAATATAACATTGCAATAACCGAAACACACCTTTTAAAATTCAGTGCCATTGAATACAGAATACACTGTCAAGACCATAATACCGGAAATTTTAAGGTATAAACGAATAATGTAAATATCAGTGGCAAACGTCAATATAAGTCACTTGTAAATGACGTCTGACGACCACTTTTGCATGCCAATGAAAATTAGGTCCTATAGTACTTTAATTTTCTTGACTAATAATCTAGGGCTATGTCATGTTCTGTCATTGCCTGGCAAAAATAACACTTTGTTTATTTCCAGAAACTCAACAAAGGACTAGTGATGGTAACCTTTGCCCAGCAGTATATTAGCAACAACGTCAAGAATGCCTCTATCAGCTCTGTTATTGGTAAATTAATTCATACATTTGTATATTATAGTACCAGCACTTCTGAGGCTTTTAATACTGAAAAGTAAGTGAACCATTATTTTACCCTGTGCTTAAAAAACTGATGATGGTTCTGTGCTATTTCAGATCATATAAACTACTTCAAGGGAAAACTAGGAGTGACTGGAGTAGGAATTGGTGCAGAATATGATGGAGAATCTCTGACGTAAGTAGATATTAGTAAACACATGTTCTAACTGTTTTTGGATTGAAATGGAAGCATCTAAGAGGAAGGAGCTAAAACTTTAAAAAATAAATAAATTCATACTGTTCAATGTATTTAGTTTTAGAAGTAATTATAAATTACTCAACCAACTTCATTATAAAAACAAACAAAAATCAGTATAGCCAATCAAATATACATTTGCTAGTTTATTAAGAGCCCACTGCACAGATGGGCCAAGGAATCTGAGCGTGTGGTCGAAGCTGATTGAGCCATCCATGAAACATTGACCTTAAAATAATTTACAAATACGTTAAATGTATCACCATCACTGTTTACTGAATAATAAGGTGAAAATCCATATAAAGATAATAAGGTTGTGACTGTCTAATACAAACATTTTGATAATAACTAACAATCAAATTCCCAATTGCACTGTCATTCTGTGATTCATTTAAAAGCACTGAACTATAAGAACACCTATTTTGAAAAATATAACCACAAGACAACTGAATAAATCAGTAAATATTCCTGTTCTTGCCTCTTAGGTCACAAGAAAATACCAAAGGGTGGGCTCTAAGGGAAAGCCCAATTTTCTTGTAAAATACACCCCTCTTCCCTGCCCGTCCATCAGGCGGGACAGCCTGCCCGCGCTTGCAGATCCCTTGGCCCATCTGTACTGGTGGCCATCTTGAATTTAGCCCTATGAGAAAAATGTAAAAGAAAACATTATGGGAAATGATGCATTCTAAAGATATAATTAGTTTCTGAATTTCAGACTTTAGGTTTTTATATTTCTACAGGTTATTTAGATAAAATCTTCAATGTTTTTGTACTTTATTTCAAAAAGGATACGCTTTACAAAAAAAGTTTCTGAGTAACTGCTAAATTATTGAAAAAACTAACATGCGTTTGGATGCTTTTTAATTATATTTTTAAATAAGACATTTTTCCAAAACCCTGTGATCAAAATAAAGAGTTTAAAAGAACATGAGGAGTAACATTGTTCTTATTGTGAAAAACTCAAGATCATTTCCTCAGTTTCTAAGGACCTTCTTGAAAACGTGACATTATCCACCGGTCTATCCGCCCATCTATGCAATAACTTTTGAAAGAAAGGTCCTAGAGACTTGAAATGTAATAAATAGATTCTTCTTAGTCAAAGGAAAATCCCATAGGTAAAAAAATAAGACAGCAATCAATAAGTTGTCTGTCCATCTGTACACTATCTATTTCTTACTTTCTGTTGGGTCCTTTGATATACCATTGTAAGAGTTTATTTTCAATTGGGAATTTAATTGTTAGTTATTATCAAAATGTTTGTATTAGACAGTCACAACCTTATTATCTTATATGAATTTTCACCTTACTATTCAGTAAAATAGTGATGGTGATACATTTAACATATTTGTAAATTGTTTTAATGTCCATGTTAAATTATAACTATATAAATCAAGACATTGAACTAAATATATCACATCTATATGTATATAAAAATAAAATCCAAATAAAGAATATATTTTGTGGAATATTTTTTTTATCTTTAGAAACAACTACTTATAGTTATTTACATATTTAAGACTATTACTAAAAAACTTTATATAGAACTGTGCAGTGTTAGCAAGTATAAATGATATTCTCAAAACCAACATACCGGTTCAATCCCCCCCCTCAAATTAAAGTTTTGAATTTGCCACTTGATACGGCTCCAAAGTACAGCACAAAACCTTGTCATCATATCTGCATTAAAATGATAAATTACTAAATACACTGTTTTACAATTAAGTGGTTACTTTACAATTGTAATAATTTCTTACGTGCATGTACTACTAAGCTCATTTAGACCATGGTTCATAAATTTACAAAATGAAGACTTTAGTTGTGTTTACTTGAGTTACTCATATTACAAGTAGAATATCATAATTTTCCATACAATTTCTCATCTATTATCATAATTATCAACACAATGAGTTAATGGTACTGTACTCATAAATACTTGATATTTTCTTCAAAAAGTTTTTATTTATTTCTCTTCATTGTTTGCTACGTCATGACTAAGTGTTGATGATCAAAGAACTTTTCGGAGAAAAATTGGTGTGATTGTAACCAAATTATGACTTTTGCATTGGTCCAAGACTAGCCAAACTTTTTGTCATTGAGGGATTAAACTGATAATTTAACAATAAAATAGACATTACATCAAAAACATTCAGCTGCCACAAATGTCTTCACAGTAACATTTTAAACAGAATTCAGGTTATGATTGATCGGCTGCTGACTGTGTAGATTCCCACCGGAACTGAGTGATGTGTCAACATTCCCGGTACTGTTTGATCAGCTCGGTAACACCTGGACCAATCGTGATGACCTCAAGAACTTGGCTGGTGGAAACCTGCTTCGTGTTCTTCAAGCTGCTGAGGAGGTAATGTTTCAACAGTCAAATCATAACAAGCAAAGGCTTAAATCAGTTCTACAGTTATTATAAAAATATGATAAAAATAATTTGTCAAATAATTATGCGAGACACTGTGTTGTACTTTATGCAAACAATAACCCTATGTTAGCAAATTACATCTTTTTTATTAAGGGTTTATACAATAGTAAATCACCAAAGTGTTGTGCTTGAATCTGACTTTGTGAAACTAAATAAGGATCAGTCAAAGCAAATACTTTTTTCTGGAACTCTTCGCTGCAAAATCAAAATCTGAACAGAGCGGGGTTGTTAGGCATAATGATGCTAGCTGAGAAATTTATATGGAACAAGCATCACAAAATAACATTTCTTCTAAGGAAGGTATCAAAATCCTTAGTTAAGAAACGTAAAATATTGTGTAATGTAAAGATTTAGTGGTACTTGCTCATTCAGTTTTTTTTTTTCAATCACATCTACTGTGACAGAAGAGAGATAAATTATGTTTATTTTATGATACTCTAATAGCTGTAAGCTCTAGTTTATTACAATAATGTTTTCAATATCCCTTGGATTTTGAAAAATGTCACTTCATGCAAGATACAATGAATGAATTTATTAGAGTTCATTCATGCCCACCTAACTAGACAATTGAATGACCTAGTTCTCTCCCAACAAACATATAACTGAAACTAAAAACCAAGGAGAAAAGAAATATAAAGAAAATATCTCATCATTACACTATTACATGTTATATGTATATGTTACACTCAAACACCGAATTCGGACAATGTCCGAAATTTTTACTCACTCCGCGATGTGGACAACGTGAATTACCCACGTCGCGTATTGAGCATTTTTTTCGGACATTGGCCGAAGCGAAATACCCAGAACGCGTTGTGGGTAAGCGAAAGTACTCAAGAGACGAAATAAACACGTTCATCGGAGATTGAGCAAAACCATAATACCCATAACCCGACGTGGGTAATCTAATTTGCCCACGTCGGGTTGTGGGTATTTGTAATTTGCGCAAACGCCGAAAAGCCTCCAAACACAACCATACCATACCCTACACTAATTCCATTATAACAAGTAAAATAAAATCAAATTTTCCTTGAAATTCCATTTATTTCAATCAAAACAAAAACTAAACAGTAAAATACAAGTATCTTATTATTGAAAATAGAAAAAAAAGTTATTTTTCACACATGTACCACTTTCAATGTTTATTAAAGTTCTTTTCAGAAAGTATTCACTTTACTTGTTAGCACAAGAAGTGCTACCGTGACATTTAGAATTGCATTTTAAATTTGATTTTACACATTTGCAAGATCTGCCCGAACACTTCTTCTTGCATCCACATCTGATGAAACCTTGTTTGGACCCGGATGACTTCATTGCTTCTTTACGGACATTGAGCTGTTCATCAGGTACATCGATGTTATTAATAAATTTATTAGGAGCTACCTGGAACTGGTTTCTGGAAAACTGTTTGTCAAGAACTCCATGCTTTGTACCAAGGGTATAGGAATCATCGTTCTTATTTATTACAACAGCCATTACATTTCTTGGAGCTAGTCGGCCCCGGTCGACATCAGGAATGTTTACCAAAACGTTATCGCCGACTGAGACTGGAGTTAATTTTCTTTCAGTACGCTTTAACATTTTGGCTGCCTGACTTTTCAATGCAGTTACACAGTTTTCTCGTATTGTGTCTATGGCAGATTTTCTTGAGCAAAGAGTGCACAAAGGTAAGCCTAGGTCTTCGTTATTTAAAACTTCATAATGTATGTGCTGACCACATTCAAAACAGCTGTTTGCTTTGTCACAATCTATTGCTTTGTCACAATCTATTGCTTTGTCACAATCTATATTACAGAGTGTTAAGTTATCGCTGGACATAGTTTCTTTTTCTACGTGTTCATTGTTTTCTACAGTCCTTGTCAAAATCTCCGAAGCATCTTCATCCACAGCATTTATTTCTTCGTTGTCTTCTTCATTAAAACTTTTTTCAAGCTTAGAGAACTCTCCTTCTAGTTCTTCCTCAGTAGTTATTTTTTTTACGACGTCGGCTGTCAAAGGGGAATCTAATAATCCATTTTTCTGTGGTGAACCAAACATTGCCTCATAAGGGGTTCTCTTGATCCCACTGTGGTAACTGTTGTTCTTAGTATTCTGAATGATCCTGAGACCATTTGCCCATCCTGAGGTGTTGTTATCAGTCATCCAAGCCACAAGACTATCTCGAACGTCTTGATTGGCCCGTTCGACAGACCCTTGACTCTGCGAGTGTCTTGGTTTTCCATGTACTAGTTTTATGGCACTCCATTTACTGGCTAGGTTCTCGATAACCTGAAAACCGTACCATTACCATTACAAAAATACTAAATTCTAGGGTGGAATCTTTTCACTACAGTAATTTGTTTTTACCACTTACCCGGTTACAAAATTCCCGTCCATTATCACTGTGAAGTATGTATGGAGCCCCAAATAAGCAAAATATATCCAAAAGGATGTCGGATACTTCATCAGCAGTTTTAGTTTTCAAGGGACGTAGAACAACAAACTTGGTGAGATGATCTTGATAATTAAGGATAAACTTGTATTCGCCGTCAGGCTCTGATTGCATATCAATTAGATCCACCTAAAATACAATAAAAATACATAAATCGACTCAACATAAATGTTATGTCAACTATACCATATACCTCATTATAACAACTGCCAGTGCGTAATACGCTTAGGTATTTGTCAGCAAAGGAGAAACTGTCTTATTTAGAGAAATGCTATGATATCTTACCTGGCAGCGTGAATTTAATGCTGTCATAATGATGGGTTTAACAACCAGCCCTTTACTTTTTGACTTTTTCTTAAGTGCGCAAGGTTCGCAAAGATCCAAATATATTTTAATTAC
Source organism: Homalodisca vitripennis (assembly GCF_021130785.1). Taxonomy (NCBI): domain Eukaryota; kingdom Metazoa; phylum Arthropoda; class Insecta; order Hemiptera; family Cicadellidae; genus Homalodisca; species Homalodisca vitripennis. Next base: position 52,555,659 of record NC_060211.1, on the reverse strand, counting down.
CTCCCTGGTAATGTTACAAAATTTCTTTTTTAGCTCGGCTTCCATAGCTTTTTCTTTTTTATGACCAACTCGTAAGTGAGCTGAATGAATTGTGTCATACATTTGATCAATGCGACAGAAATATTTTATATCTGTCATTTCTTCAGTTGTTTTTTCAATCAACATTTCTTTATCGCCAATGTTTATGACATCAAACCGATTGATTCGGCGATAATCTTTAGACATCAAGGACTGACCATTTTTCCTCTTCTGTTTTGCCTCCTTTACTTCGCTGATAATTTCTTCATAGCGTGGCTCCTCGATAATAAAATTTCGACTTGTGAGACCATTCTTCTTGGACATCAGATCTTCCAATTTACTGTGAAATGATTCCTTCATTTCAAACAAAATCACAAAACACAACAGCACTTTAAAATAAGTCAACACACGCCACTTACGCACAGAACAAAGAAAAACTGCTTGTGTATAACGACAGTGCACTAATGTCAATGAAAATAGACAGTAGGCCTATTTGTTGCTAACAGTGACGATAGTGGGGGGGGGGGGGCGCATGTCTCGACCTGCACGTCTGGACTGTGGGAAACGGATTTCGGCGTTTGCGCAAATTACAAATACCCACAACCCGACATGGGCAAATTAGATTACCCACGTCGGGTTATGGGTATTATGGTTTTGCTCAATCTCCGATGAACGTGTTTATTTCGTCTCTTGAGTACTTTCGCTTACCCACAACGCGTTCTGGGTATTTCGCTTCGGCCAATGTCCGAAAAAAATGCTCAATCCGCGACGTGGGTAATTCACGTTGTCCACATCGCGGAGTGAGTAAAAATTTCGGACATTGTCCGAATTCGGTGTTTGAGTGTAACATATATACCAAAACACATCTACACATCTTGTTGAAGATAAGACATTCATTGAGGCTTATCCATAATTCATTTCAATCTTATCATCATAACATGTAAACTACAGGAATGCTGTAAGGGTCTAAAACTGTGTAATACTCATCTATTCATTTTATTTTTATCAATGAAATTTTGATTCATGCTTGAATCTTAAAATTAAATTTTCAGGGGGGAAATGTAAGTGCTGCTGACTACTCTATTTAACAGAGTGCTCTATTTAATGAAATTAACAAGAAGATAAGTTTAAATTTTGATAAAATCTTCACAGTTTAATTAATGGAATTCCCTTTTCATTTAGTCAAGTTGGATCTTTCAGTTATAAACATACTTTAAATTACTTTATTTGCAATATTTGAATAAAATAAATTAATGTTGAGAACAGACTAAAGAGGAGTAAAAGTAAACTAGATGTTTTCATTATAGGTAAATAGCAGCTAAAACAAAAAAAAACCTTTTTTTCTTTGAATAGTGTCACAACAGTGATTTAAAAAAAAGGTAAATGTATACTGCTCTTCCAAACATAATAACTACCTAACCAAAGTATTCGTGTTAATTGTTGTCTTAGCAGGTTAATAAAAATAAAAACTTTCTTTTTTTGTGTTACTAAAAGATCAACATTTTTACATAATGGTGTCATCAATCTGATCTAAGAAATAATTATTAAATTATTATTATTATACCACCATGTATAATATTTTTGTATTTTAGTATCCCCACATTCAGTGCGCAACAAGAAGTAGATCATTTAAACTGTTCTGTTTCGCGAGCTTTCTCATACAATCCAATCAATTTTTATTCAACAATAATTACTGTAATCTGGAAAAATCTTAAAGTAATTTCCACATGTTGGTGTTCGTGTAGCCACATGTCAAATAATTAATCAATTGAAATAATTTTGTACTCTATATTAACATTTTATATTGTTGTCACTCTTTGAATTCAAATTAGTAATCACACAAGAAAATAACAAAATTGTAATACTTTAAGGTCCACAATTAAACTTTAAAATAGACACTGCTGGTTTCTAAAATATTACTTAAATTCCACTTTCGGGTTCCAATTGAAAGTAATCAGTTATTACAAATAATTCAGTGGCCATACATTTGAAAAATTTAATTATTAAACTGAAGTTAAAAATTCTGTTAACATCACTAGGATAGTCCCTAACTAATGAAAATTTAAACTATAATTCCTATACTTGATTACACTAATATTATTGAAATGTAATTTTAACATTGTTTAACCCATTTGCAGATTCATTTTATGTAGTCCAGATGGCAGCAGAGAGTATAAATTATTTTGCAAGCCACTAAGTTATTGTTGATCGAAGATATGTTCCCATTATCCTAACTCTGGAGATCAATCTCCGGAACATGTGCATGCTCTGAAATATTAGCACTGTACTGATTACATTTAAAACAATCAATGTTGTAAAATATTACACGGTCATCCTCAGATAAACATAATCACGCTCCATAACTGAACCAGCTCCAGAAAATATACAGAAACTCAATATGAAACTGAATTATACTTACAATTACACTACACAATGAAGTGTTGTAATTGTAAGCTAATTTTGATAACGTCAGTTAAGACAAAATAGGCACCAGACTTTTAGCACAACACGCTAAGTGGCCACCGTCAGGGAATGGGGGATGTTCAATGCACGTCCTTGTACGTTTGGTCCACTTTGTGCAGGGACGTTCAGAGTGCAGAGTTAAGAAATAGTATGTTTTAGTACTGTTTAATACTCATAAATGGTAAATGTACATAATATTCATATAATTATATGTTTATGTGTATGTAAGTGCTGTCTTTTGACAACAAGACATGCAAACCTGTGCTAAATAGAACCGTCCAGAAGTAACAGTAATCTATGTCTTCCTCTATGTTTCAGTATGCCAAAAAGGTTCAGAACTCACCTGCTGATGAAACATACCAATTACCAGTATTGCAATCAAATGCAACCTGCTATTCAGATTTCTCTTCAAGAAATCCAAAGTCATTATCCGAAACTGAAGTTCCACCAAGCCCACAAAGTCCATCACCTTCTAGCCCATCCAAATCTCCATCCCCAGATGTACAGAATCCACCATCATCAAACCCACAAGGTGGATCACAAAACCCACCGAGTCCATCATCAAACCCCCAGAATCCAGCATCAAACCCACAGAATCCACCATCAAACCCACAGAATCCACCATCAAACCCACAGAATCCACCATCAAACCCACAGAATCCACCATCAAATCCACAGAATCCACCATCAAACCCAACAGGTTCACCACCACCACAAGTGAAAGCAGAGAATCCATCGCCAAAGATCACTCCCTCACCTACAAGCAATTCATCACAATCAAATTCGCCTCCTGCTTCACCATCCCAAACTAGATAAGTTCTGACAAAAAAGGAAACTAAAAATTACTATACAATTATTTTCTTTTTGATGTTTTTTACTTGGTTTAAAAATAAAAACTCAGTACTCACATTTTAAATGTATAAAGCAGTACAGTATTTTACTAAAGTGTATAACTAATACTTAAATGATAAAAACACTAGAAACAAACTTTACTATAGTTGAACTTAATACTAATGCATTCCTCTGTAAATAAGTCATTTTAATTTAGGTTTTTCCTTTAATTTGATAAATATGTATAGGTCTATTTCAAAAACTTAGCAAACCTGTTTCATTTAAAAAAAGAACAAAAATTAATTATCAGTATCTATACTAGATTGTATGTGTATTTTTCATTAATGTTCAACATATTTAACTAATGTAATAGTTTTATTTTTCAGTTCAGTAATAATTTACAAACACGGTTTGTAACTTATCTATATAAACTAATTACAACTAAACAGGGCTGTAATAGAGTATTAGAAGGAGTACATTTGTTTGAAGCTTTCAAGATACCATCCAAGTTTCCTGCAAAATATTAAAAACTGTAGAAATTACAGGATTTTTTTTAAACAGTAACATATATAAATAATTATTTTGGAGGGGTCTGACACACTGGGCGGTTTAGAAGGTATAAAATACCCTCCAAAAACAAGAGCCTAGGAATCTTACTTCAAAAAATTGTTGAGCTTGAAGACCTCATGAATGTTTTCTAGCTAAAACAAACCACTGGATGAAATTTTAAAGTTTGTTGTTGAAAATGTTGGGGGAAAGGCTTGAGCCCCTGAGCTCTCCCCCCAACCCTTATACTTCAGCACAATGTCATAAGAGAACATTCCTGAGCTCCTATTTTATACCTCCTAAACAACCCAGTGTATCAACCATCTCCAAAATAACTTTATATAAGTTATAAATATATATATGCCACTGGGCACAGGATCGGTGAGGTTTCGGAGCTCAGAGACAAGAATTGCTATAAAATAATGTTTAGTGGTGAAAAGTTATTTTGTTTATTTACAATATTTGCAGCCTTCTACATGGTTTTGATATTTTCAATTAATTAGTTAGATATTACTTATAGACCTTTTCCAATGGCATTAATGTATATAAAACCGTTAAATGTATTCACTTAATGCAAGTAATTGTCAACTTAAGCTGTATTTTAATAATCATAAATTAGTGTTATATTTTGCAGTAATGTTTTATTAAAAATGAATATTCTATAATTAACCCTTTGAGTGCCACGGGTATTTTCCGAAGGCGTATGCATAAAGTGCCACGCTGTTTTTCGCATATTTGTAAGCTTTTGGGAGAAAAGCTGTTGTAAAACAACTACTAAACAGATTTCCATCATTTTGTTGTTGTTTTTTTTCTTATTAAATGCAGAATATGATACATATCGTTACAAATAAAATTTGATTTATAAAAATATAAAAATTTCAGTATTTATAAAAAAAGTTTTTTACTTTTGTATAAAAAGTTAAGTTTTGACCTAATTTGTGTGTATACGGTATTTTAAAGATTTTTTTTCTTTATACCATGATAAAGGCCATATGATTCTAAATAAAACCCATGTGTAATATCTTATTCTAGAATTTTAAAAACATGGCATTATATGTATTAACAAAATGCTGCCCGGTACCAACATTTTATAAACTGTACTTCATTTGTCAGAGTTTAGAAATTACTTAGTAATGGTGTAGTTTTCCCAATAAATCTAATAAAACATTTATACAACACAAATAAATATGATTAGTAAATTTAGAAACAAATACTTGCTAATATATTTACATAAAAGTTTACATTTACTAAATAACAACCCTAATAATATTTACACTGAAAATTCACGTTTTTCGCTTGAACACAACTCAAATCATACATTACTTTTGTAAAGAAATACAGTAAAATACTGTATAAGTTACTATTTTATTTTGTATTTACTCAAATGCTTGGTTATCGGCACATAAACAACAAGAAAGGCCGTTACGCAACACGGTACTCGTCCGCTACGTCGCGTGACTGGAAGACAGAATCATCGTACAGGTACTTATCACAGCCCACTATTTTTATAACTTGTAAATTCCAAAATAAGTTAAATAAAGTCAGTTGTTTTTAATACTGTAATTTATTTTGTCCCCGATAAGGAAAACTAGTCCAAAAATAGTGGCTTCTTGATAAGTACCCAAACAACATAAGTTTCACAGATAAAATAGTAGAGAAACAACATAAAACTCGTATTTATTGATATTTTGGAACCTATTGAATACAGCCGTCTGTTTATTTGGCCAAAATAATCTTGTACTATATAAAATATTATCGAAATACGAAACGTCAAAATTTGCGACGCTGGCACTTTATGCACTTTTCGTACCGTCAAAATTAGCGACGCTGTGGCACTCAAAGGGTTAATAGCATTGAATAGAGTTTTTACTATATTTACTTGACAATGTGTTCTATGTTAAACGTTTTATACATATGCATGTTTTCAGTATTTAGTTTCAATAAAAGTTAATAAATTTGTTTTATTATCAAAATAATTTTTGTTGAATACTTTATTAGTCTAATTATGTGCAAAAATTCTATTGTCCATACTTTAAATCTTTGATGTTCTGTAAATAAAACTTCTTTGATATCTTAGTTAAGTGTATATGTATATTTTAATACACAACAAATCTATGGAACTATTTTATTACCACACCACCTAACCAAACTGACTACTCGCAAACATGTTTAACTAGGAATACGAAAAACTTATTTTATTCTATTTTAGATGAACTGTGTACATGTTATAACTTAGGTTATTGAGTAACTTTGTATTTAAAGGGATATATTGAGTGATGTATGTGTTCTGATGTTTTGATTATGCTGGAACACGTTTTGTATTGTATTCCACATACAAGGCATATAGAAAGTCTTAAAGAAGATCCTTAATGATATCGACCACTGTTTAGATCTGAGAAGAGGCTCTAAAATTTGAACTTTACAGATATATGAAATATTGTAGAGGGGTTGTAAATGAAAAGTTTGTACAACTTAAGGCCGCAGGAAGGAGTGTTGACTTGTGTTTTACAGTCACGTCTAGGAGCCTCACAATGTGTACAATAACAAAAGAAAGATAGCCACTGAATATGTCAAGGTTGTTGTCAAATAGTGTGTTTAGTTGTTTGTAGAGATCCTCAAGTTTCACAAAACCCTTTACATAATTTTTGATTAGTTTACTTCACTTAATTATTCCGTCTAAAATCTAATTAATTATATTTATCAGGGTAGATACACAGGAGAATACTTTCTCAAATAACCTTAAAAATTGTGTATTAATTAGCAGTTAATTTATTTCACATTAAATTGGAAAAACCTTATGTCTTACTGTATCATCCTACATCCACAGATCCTTTCTTGAGAAATTATATAATTTAATTTACCTACATTTTGACATCACTAATAAAATTCTAAAATATTTTCGCAAATAATTTCTCCCATCAATATTAAGTAAATAAATGTTAAATTGCCTATGTAGCAAATGCTACATTATTGTTAATTAAGGGGGGTAAAAACCAGATTCCAACGAAGGATGCATACTGTAAATTGGAAGGTTAAAGTTCTACTTTATAAAATTTCAATTAAGCACAAAATATGAAATGAATTATATATGTTCCAATCTAAGGTTTCTAAGTGTGGAAAAAGAGGCCTAACCTTCCAATTGGGAAAAAAATAAGCCACCTACTTCAGAAAATCTCTTTTTGAAACAGGATGTTCAGTTATTGACAGCAGTGGCGTAGCGAAGGGAGGGGGTCCAGGGTGTCCGGACCCCCCCCCCCCCCCCCGAAATTTTAAAACATATTGAAAAATAAAGCATGGAGCAGGAGAAAAAGGGAGAGTTATCATTACTCTTGTCTACAAACATTAAATTGATTGATTTAATTGATTAAAGTGACCGTTGTTTTACATATAATTGTCCTTTCGTTTAAATCATAAAGTATCAAACGATACTTTTGGGCTCGGCCTTTCGGATAGTGTAGTGTAATCACTGTATTTTTATAGGGCGCGGTCACGTGACGTCGCAAAGTAACCTGAACCGTAACACGGCGAACAGTTTAAATTAGCGACCACTTCGTTCAAATTCGTCTTGGGGACGTATAATAACTGCTTAGAATTAAGTTTCGACGTTGATTTTAGGTGTGATTAAACTGTAAAAGTGTATGAAATAAGTATCGAAAAAAATATGAAAAATCACTTTCAAGCCGTGCTACTTTTGATGAAGGTCGAAATGAAAGGAAATCAAAATGTTACGAATATAAAAATTTATTTTTCTCAGATCATATTCTTTTAGCACATATAACAACCTTCATACATGTATATAAATCAGTGTCAGGTAAACTATATACAGATGCTTAAAGGAGGGACTTTCATCATGTTTATTTAATTATCTGCTGATGATACAACTATTACTTATATGTCTGACAGTCGAATTTAAGTCTATCAAGCTAAAAAAATTATAATCCAAAAAAATTTATCATTTCCTTAATCCTATCAAAATTCTCTCATTTTGATCTCTATCAAAATTATCGTGACTTCCAATTAGTTTCTTTCTTCACAAATATTCCTATCTAAGAAAAACCAAGCTGTATGCTTATACACAGTGCAAACCGGCTCTCGGCTTTCAATTCTATATTGGGTTGAAATTCTTTTTATTTTCCTTTTCCTGTATTTTTTTTTTATTCCTGATAAACTATAATAATAGATAAAATTAAAACTCTAGTAGTATCAGAACCGGATTCTCCTGAACACATGAATTGGCATGTGGATGTCTGCCATTTAATAATACTACCCTCAATTGATTACCTCACACGCCTAAATTATCTGTCATCCAATCAGCTGAATGGACTACAGACAGCACTGTGAGAGCCTGCCAATCTTGCTACAAGTACCTGTCTGTTAAGTCATTGATAGTCTTGGCAGATTGGATACGATTATGACATGAAACAAAAATGTCTACTGACTTGATGTGTGCTGTAACTGATTACATGAGCAACAGTTTAGTTTGATAACCCAGTAAACATTTCATTTGACTGTATAAATACTCAGCAATCATACAAATTTTCAGTAACTGGACAATATACATTTCTGACATTATTGTGAAAAATGTCAAGTTAACTGTCAAGAATAAATTGTATTTTTAAATTACAATTAAAAAAATTAGTTAGTGGTGGTTATATAAATTAATTAAATAGTAAAATGGTACTATATACTAAAGTTGTATCCTAAAAGAACGTTCAGTTTGGACTCTCATGTCCTTGTTTTCTTCTGAAAATCAATTTAAATTTATAACACCTTGACACCTAAAATGAAGTCCGGTATTCATAAAAAAATCTCCATTAATACTCTAGTATATTTCTTACCAAATGATTGTTATGCTCCATGAGACAAGCATTATGGATAACTGATTAATTTATAAGTGACTATTAATTTAGTTCAATCTTTACAATTTTTTTTTAATTAGGAAAATTATCAACAAAACTTTATAAAGAAAAAGACTAAACCAAATGTTGTGACGTTTCTTTATTTCTATTCAAATAGTAGAAATACTATAAAAATACCTAATCTTATCACGGATCGAACTAAAGCAGTGTATTTGAGGTGTGATAGAAATGGTATTGTCATCACAGTATATATTGGTAGAATATTTTTGTAGCACTATTTAACCCTTTGAACCCCAGACCAAAATATTGATGGTGGAAAAAAACGTACCAAAATCATTTGACCTAAGAACTACCGAGAATCCCCGGAGCAAAAACAGCTGTTTTGCATACTGTTTGTAAAAAATTAATACTTTTGCTATTTTTTATGCTATTGTCTTGTATTACACACCAAAAAATGTCCAGAATGAAATTGTATACACAGAAAAAGATTAGTCTGAAGTATAAAAAAATGTTTAACAGCATTAAAATAATTTTAAAAATATATGTATATAGATTTTTAGGCAAAAAAAATTGATTTTAAGATTTTTTAAATTAAAAAATAAGAAATATTTTTACTATGGGCACCCACATTTTATTTTTCTAAATTTAGTTTTGTGTATGTACAAAAAAAATTATATTGATATCTCTAAAAATAAACTTTTTTTGAATTTTTATATAAAAGTATGTGACTTGTAAAAACCTCTAGGCGTACAACACAAAAATCACTGATATTACCTAAATAAATAAATTAGTAAATAAATAAATAAAAAAAAATTAGTATTTTAATAAAATACATATAAATATGTATTAATACTCATAAAATAAGTATTTTACGATTTCAAATAAATATGTATTAAACGCATATACCATGGCGACGATATTACGTCGCCCGGGGATTCTCGCAACTTCATTGGCGACGATACATCGTCGCCGCGGGGATCTTCGCATATCTTCTCGGCGACGATATTTCGTCGCCTGGGGTTCAAAGGGTTAAGCCTTATCAAAGTTCCCTTAGTTTAAGTGTTATTCGAATTTTTTGGACATCTAACATTTCCGTAAAGACTTACTCAGCTAGCCTAAAATGAGACATGCTGCCTTAGATGTGATATTGTGCATATTGTTTTTAATTAGTGTAATTTTATTTTTTGTGTGTATTTTATCAGCTGTGAAAAAACTTTTAATGTTTAAATAAAAATTTAAAATAAAATGTTGAGTTTTAGAGTCCTTGACAATGGAGTTGATTTAAGAGTAATTTTAAGTATAACAGCTTCAGGATACTTCAACATGAAAATATGTTATATAAGGGTGTTAACCCCTTGACTGCTTCACTACAATATAATACATATTGGCGTCTAGTAGTGTTTATTTGAACTACTACAAATCCTAAGTAGTGTTGTTTAATTTGCTACTACACTGCGATGGTCAACTAAGAAACTATAACGTAAGCGAAAGGTGAAGTTTTACCTGGACGTGAGAAACAAAGCTTCATTTGTGTCTAGTATTTTTAACTGTGTTTTTTAAGTTGCTACGGCAGGTTCATTTAATTTTTTATTTTGACTGTGGGTCAGTTGGTATATCAGGAATTATTTATAATAATGATAAGGACAGTTGATCAATTTTAGATTTGTCCAGATGTGTTGTTGTGAGTCAAGCATTTAGTAGTGTATTATCCTGATAATGATGTCGGTTGGGATGTGGACTCAATTTATCAATCACAACCCGACATGAGAAATCACGAGATTCTGACGGCGGTTTAATAAATGAAGATATCACTAAAGTTGATCATGGTGGGTAGAAACACGCTACATTTACACTGACTATGGAACAGCTCTGTGCGTGGACATCAGCTCTGAACATCACTGTTCAAAACTCAGCACTTGAAGGGTTAATAAATACTATCAGAGTAGCGTTATAACTTGTGAAAAGTTAAACTTATGAAAATTAAACTCTGCTCACCAACATTTAGGGCCAGAAAACCAACTTTCCATAACTCTTCAGTTGCTGTGATGGTCCACAAAATGTTAAAATTGGATGATAACTATGTCATCTATCTTTAATATGAAATTAATCAACATACTGACTCATAAATTGTATTAAAGATGTAATGCCAAAAAAGTAAGGTATCACAAGTAATGATTTTAAATTAGCATTTATACATTTTTATTGGCAGTACAGGGTTCTGTGATAAAAAATAATTTTAATTGAAACCTCACTTTGAGCTTTTTTATAGCACTTATGTAATATTTTATGTGAAATACTTGGTATTCAAGTTCAAAAACTTTAAGGCACAATGACATGTGATTAAAAAGCTGTTTTTGAGATTCTTGCATGATAGGAGACATACATAATTGAGCATTTTCTGGAGCATAACTATACAATCACCTGAGCAAAACCACTTCTGAAATGCTTACTTCGGTTCAGTAGGCTTACAAAGTCAACTCTCTGTCAAAAATTCTGTTTTTTCCCGTGGTTGAGTGTCTTCAAGAACAGACAGGAGGCTTTTGAAGACATTCAAGGATTTGGACATCCATTAACGAGTGCTCTGGGCAAAAATTTGGATAAAGTAAAAAACGTCCTGGACTAAAACATTATTTTAGTACAAAATTAGTCTTCAAAGACCTGAAATATGTCCAAGACCTAAATATGTGAGTAGAAAACCCGGTTACTCCTCTAATTTTTGGGATTGTATCTAAAACATCATAGTGCACTCAATAATTGTGCATCTAATGTGAAAATGAAAACACCTCTTCAACTAGATTACACTACACTATATTTTGTAGTCTATGTATCTCCAGTATCAAAACGATGCAAAGAGTTCGTTTTGAGCTTCTTCATCACTTATTTTGGATCTCTTCAGATGAACATGACTCCAGATTTCAAGAAACAAGTCTGTGACAGCGTCAGATTTCAGGTGCTGCACTAAGAGGAAGGTAATTTGGAACTAAACTCAACATTCACATTGAATCAACCCTTCCCCCCATAGCTATGTTATGTGTGCAAGACTATGGCTCACAAAATTATTCCTGAAAATTTGAAGAATGGGAAGGATTGTGTGAAATTTATACCAAAAGTGTTGAGAGATAAAAACAATGAGTTGACATTTCACGTGAGCAGGTGAAAAGTGAATTCGACTTTTTCGACAATGTACTCGTAGTAACAGGTGAAATCATGAGTTTTCCAGTACAGTCCCAAATCCAAGTGGCAAAGTTCGTAGTGAAATCATAGATTTTATTAATATAAATGACTCATAGAACCACCACAGAAAACAGTGTTCTGGCAACTCCCTCAGTTACTTTCAGAAACAATCGCACTCTGATAAGTTCATAGGAATCAGGTATTGAAGGAGCCAGCCAGTGTGAACCATGGCTAGCGCATGCACATAAGCAACTATTCCCCTTCCACTCTATGCTGGAGCACGAAGTACAGTCAGTGCCAAACAAACATAGTGCTCTGATTGTTGTGAACTGTTTCACCACGTATTGAGTTGTTCTATTTCTTTTCGTGCTTGTTTGTTCAGAGTTTTACTCATAGTTTTATTCACACACTTTGACAAAATCACTAGCATGGCTACCCCTCCAGGTTTGGTTTAAAAATTGGGTGACAAAGTGTATAACAGCCTGAAAAGAATGAATTTTGGTTATGAGAACCATGAGATAATATTTTAGAGGCTCGATTAAGAAGGACCACTTCACACTAGGCAGTGAAGACGCTGAACACACTGATTTTAACAAGAGTTCACTAGGTTACACATAATGAGTTTATGAACAGGGCATATTCAAATAAAGTGCAGAAAATAAACAGTTACCTTTGTTTTCATGAGAGGTACCTAACCGTAGACTGCTGTTGTTGAGGGCCAGGTTGTGATCAGTAAGTGTGGAAATAGGCTGCTGTCTTGTAGGCAGGCGTGAAGACGGAAGATGTCCTTCACGGATTCACTCACGCACAATACGACCGCAAACGAATAGTTCATAACACTGTGGCCAGTCCTGTAGAGCACGGTAGACGCGGGTGTCCGGGAGCAGAGACGTTCTGGTAGAGATTGCCAATCCAGAGCACTGACTTTAATGTTAATGTAAATGTACAACAAATAGAGATAAACTAATATTTAAATGAGATAGTAACACATGGGGGAGAGAGTAAGTATGGTCAGCAGTGGCTAGAGAGTACATAAGTGCCCCAGGCGGGACCGAGAGTATAATGAGCAAGCGTGCCTACGCTTGCAAGGTGGGCAATTGATAAGTCAACCGTTGTGATTGGTTGGTGAGTGTACAGTAAACAGCTGATTCGTGAAACAATGGTTCATTGGTCTGTCACTGTACGTGAATATTTTAATCCAGTAAGGAATGGTATTGTAGGCACTAGGCCGCAGAAAGAGATATAGAATTAATGTAGTATATACAGTTTAGTAAAATAAAGGAAAATATAGAGTATAAATTGCCCCAACAAATATATACATAATTATTGTTCAATAAAAGTAGCCTTTTCATATTAGGCAATAAAAAAAAGTTATTTAATGCAATAATACTTAACAAAGCCAGTCGCGAGAAGTGATTTCCAAAGTTATGCCTCAAAAAGTACGCAAACCAGAATAAAGGTGCAAAACAGGCAAATAGTACGAGGTGAAGTTCCTTCATCATTCGAAACTCCAAACAAAGAAAGAAAGCGCCCAAAACGTGTAACTGTTCTAGATGGGTTTGATATAAGTGTGGTTGGACATACTGTATACAATTTTTATTGGTAGAAAAATGTCTTCCGACTGTAAAAAAATTCAGACAAAAATGCAAACTGATATGAACTTAACAGGGTCCAGAACTAGCATACAGCGGATTCTTACACAAATGGGCTGCAAATAGAGAAAATAAAAACCAATAAAAGATATTGATGGAACCCCATGACGTATCCAATCAAAGATTAGTGTTTAAAAAAAATTACCAAGAATCAAGCAGAAGGCCGTCCAATCATACATAACGGGTGAGTCATACTTTGTCTCTTCTCGTGTGTGAAAAAAAGGTTGGTTTGACAATTCAAACACTGGTGTTACTGCGCCCATCAATAAAGGTACCCATCTTATAATATTACGTGCAGGTTGAGAAATGGGCTTTATTAAGAACTGTTTAACAACATGGCAAACACACAAAAAAACTGTCCATTATCACAATTAACAGAAAAGTTAATACCAAATCTGCCAGAAAAACGTGTACCGGTTGCAGACGCCTCATATTATAATGTTCAACTTAATAAGAGCTCTAACTCTAACATAAATAAATTTGTTTGTTGTCAAAAGATATCCCATTTATAGAATACATGCTTAAAGTCGAATTGCTCAATCTTATTCAACGTCACAGCCCGCATATAAAAATATATAGAAGACTACATATTAAACAAACATGGACATGACATTTAAGACTGCCTCCTTATCATCCAGAGCTTAATGGTGTTGAGCTAATCTGGGTGGATGTTAAAAATGGGGTTGCTGCAAACAATATAACTTTTAATATTGCTGATGTTGAAAATCTAGTTAGGCAAAAATTTGACAACATTTCTGTCGAATATTAGAAGAAAATGTGTGAGAACTATTGATGAGTGAATGAATAAGAGCTTTGTCTTGGATAGATTTGTATACATTAAAATATTTATAATTATTTCTTTTGGAGTTAGACTTTAAAAAAGAACATAACAAACAGTCTTCAGAACAATACTTCAAGTTTAATAAACAATTCAGTTTTAGTTTATCTTTAGTGCTTGTATTAATATAAAAGGTATGTGTGAAATAAAAGTAAAACTGCATCAAAATATCTCTTTACTATCAATTTACAATCTGGAAGTATTATTGAAAGTGAGAAGTAGTCTGGCAGGGGTAGGAGCGGGGGCGGGTGGAGTTTTTAATGAGAGCGGGGGCAGATTTTGTCGTGGCCCCTTTGTTGGCTTCATCTGAAATTAAAAAACCTATTAAAGCCTTATTACTGAATAGATTAATTTGTAATGGAAGTATACAAATTCCATTGTAAGACATTATTTCATATTTTAAGTACACACACTTTGTAAATCATATATTAGAAAACTTACATTATTAGGTAAAGCATACTTCTGGAGTAATCTTCTCAGTTCCGAATTCTGTATTTTGAGTTGTTCAATTTCATTGTTTATTCTGTGTCTTTCTGTGGACAAACATGACAAATAAAATTCAGATATGCTCATACACAGTAGTTAACAACCTATATAGACAAACATCTTTACCACTCCCACATAAATGGACTCACTGTGCTAGCTAGTTTATCCAACCCCCATCCACAGTACATGTAATTGTAACAATGGGCGGATTTAGGCAGTGATCTTTGATGGTGCAATCATAATAAAAAGGCCACAGATACTCTATTTTGAATGCAAACATAAAAAGCAGGTGTTATCTTCAGACCAACTAACTTTTATTTATATTGTTCAGCACTAATTCTTTATATTTCACAGGAACATGCCACACACAAGCACATTGCACAAGACAGTGTACAATTATACACTTGTCTTACTACTGATTGTTTTTGTTATACAGGGTGTTAATTAAGTCCTGATATGCCTGGATGTATTCCAAACGGATTGAGATATCAATATACAATTTTCACCATACTAATTAAATAATTTTTTTGAGATTAAAATAACCCCCCTTTTTTAAAGGGGGTAGAGAGGGGTCACTTTAAATTTTCTAATTTCAACCCTTATCTTGTGACATGTCCTGTGACATTTGAAAGGTTAATTCAAAAGAAACACAGTGACATTAACAAAACATCTCTACGACGATCCTAGCAAAAGTTAAGGGCAAATGATCACTTACATTTTAATGTCACCTAGACAAAGACACCTCTAACCGAAACTACACCAGAAACATTAGATACTAGGTAAAGGGATAGGTTGGTGCCCCTCAAAGGATCCCTAAAAGATGCATTGTGTTGATATGGCCAAGACATCGGCATTGTCCCTACAAATTACGGATGGTGGGACGGGAGAGGTAGAGGGATAAAGACTTTGTGTCCCATTACTATGACCTCGCCTGCATTATTTTTATAGGGATGATCTTGATGAAACTGTGATATCACTTCTGTAGTGTCAGCTTTCAAATGTGCATTCATACATGTTGTAGTGGTGGAATAGTTACCTTTTACTTCTCAGTAAGTTAGTGTATGAATTTTAAATATCATATATGACTGAATGTTTTATTTTTTCTAACATAAATTGGTATTTTTACCCTTTTGAATTGTGTTTCATTTTACATACGTGACAACAAATACTGATTAAAATAAGTGTATTAGTTTAGTTTTAAACTTTTAAGAAAGAGAATAAAAGTTTGCAATAAAATATTATACAATTCCTTGGGAAACAGTTCTGACACAGTACATAATGTTTACATAATTACGTATTGGTGTCTTCAAAAAATGAACTGCAATGATGGTTGAACATTGCTATACTAACTTACGTTCTTTATAATTATTGCAATTATATTTTCAGCTTCAACAATATCCGGCCTATCCTTTTCACCACGTTAGGCTGGGTATAAGATCAATTAAAACAATATTGAATATTACCTTGCAGTATAGTGTGATATTTCTGAAGGCCCATGTAAAGGCAGTCCCATATCTTTTCCCTCTCTGGAGGGAAAGCAGTGCGGAACTGCTCCCAGTACTCCCTGACATCGGAGTCAGTAATCTGTCTGGAGATGGACTTCGTCCCCTCTTCCTTCCCCACCAGTGAGCTCCAGTTATGTCTAGAACTAGGACACCACCTTACATTGGCGATGATGATGATTTGTGACAAAGTGAGATTGAGAACAAAAATTGATATGTGATATGTGTTAATAAACAAATTTTGTTAAAAAAATGCAACTAATCTCCTGATTGATAACTACTTCTTGTACACCACCCACGGCTCTAGACCTAATGTGCTTTCCACTCTTCGATTTGCAACACTCAGATTTCCCATCTCCCAGGTAACAAACAAGGCATTAATGCAAGAAAAAACACTTAGCTACAGAGTTTAGCTAGTTTTTTTTTCCAAAAAGTGTGTACAAGTATTATACATTTTCGATACGATCAAGGTAAGTTCAATCCATAATTTCTATCAATTACTAAAGGGGAAGTGCAACTTTGGCTCAGCATTGGAACTAATAGTTTTAGTATTATTCTATAACCTAAAGTGTTATTGTACAATTAGAATATGTATCACCAATAAGTATGTCAGCTTACCTATGCTTCATGGCTTGGAATTTGACCACAAATTCTCGCAAAGCTTTAAGCACATACACAGGATTTATAGAAAACACATGCCTAGGGTCATGGGGCTCCTTAGAAGTGAGCTCCTGATCAGGCGCTACTGGAGCATCTGGAGCTAAGGATTCCACCTGAGATATATCAGACTCTGAAAACGGGCAGTTCATTAGAAATAAACAATTTACAAACAAACCAAAATTACTGTTTGTAACTGAAGAAGAATCAAATTTATTAAGATCCAAATATTGGCAAAAATGGCAAATGTAGTGAAAAATATTTTTTTTTATTTCAGAAATTAATCACTAAAGATTGTAATTTTACCTGTGACATTTCATTACTCACAAGTCCTAAAAATATAATTTACAATATCTAAAATAATTTGCTAACTTAATGTTAACATAACCACAAGTTACTGCTTGTTGAATTTCACTCAATCAAATGCTCATTTCATCTCATTTATTTACCTAAAACATAAAAACCGTTAAAATTATTCAATATACACTATTTCTCCTCATAAAATCTATAAAATCTGTTCTAAAACAAATTTAATAATGGTTTTCTAGTTTATGTGTTAGATTAGATATCCATATGAAAAAGGAATCATATCTCAAAATGTAGTGTTGTATTTTTGTTGCGGTAATGGCAAATGTTTGGAAAAAGTCCTATTACCTTCACAAACATTTGATGTTAAAACAACACTTTAAACAAAGGAATTTTACTTTTCAGGAATAATCATGATTAGCTATTCTAAATCCATTACTTTTACCCATTTTAGATATCTATAAATACTATATAATTCAACTCTTTAACAAACCATAGTAACTCTGTTCATTAACACATCGACTATGGTACACACATATGTGTATCAGGCTCAATTCACCTAGTCAAGGTCACTGAATGTGTTAATAGTTTAACCCTAACACTGGTGAAAATCTTAATTTATGAATTTACTAGTACAACAAACACAGACCAATTTCTTTTAAGTAATTTACCTCGAGAACTGTTAGTAGACCATACGACCTTGGCTTACACATAATGTCATTGGCTGCATTTTTGTTGTTGTACAACCTCTATTGTATAAAATACTGGCTTTATTAAACACATGTTATACAGCTCTTGTACTGTCAGCTGTTTTCCACCGCTTATTCAGTTATTTCACTTGTTGCTGTATCTATGCTTCATGGAAAATACTGTTTTACTGCCTTGTTTAATCTTATTCGCCTCTAAAATGACTTATATCCTCATGGTTCAAATTAGGTAAGCTTCCATAAGTTACATAATTTTCATAGACTCACTGGCAAGGAAGGAAAAAGAAAGCCTCAACAAGTAATTCATAATTAAAACTTGGTATGTGAATAGTGTTATATTTTTAAATATCACTTTTTTGTTATTCAAAATAAGTATGTATATTAGCAGATTTTGTTGTTTATTATAAAACACAGAACATATTTGCATTTTATCCTTTCTCGTCTGTGTTGGAAGCTAGAAGCTGTAAAAGTACAAATATTGTTTCTTCAATCTTGAAAACCTTTCAGTTGCTAAGGAAAAGTTTTGGATACAAACATTTACCCAGTTGTATTACTGCCCTTTATTCTGTTTTATGAAAAACATATATATATATATATATATATATATATATATATATATATATATAATAAATGTATGTTTATGTACAAATTCTTATTTTTATATGTACACATAAAATCTTTATACATAGTTCAAAACTCACCTATCATTCTAACGGTATTACACTACCAGTTCTAAAGTTAAAGCTTTTGCACCTTTATATTACCTGAGACATGCTCGGATGACTGTGGCGTGGTTTCAGGCCGACGAGACACCACCAATGTGTACATGGACGGTGCAACACTCTTAGCAGTGTGAACTGCAAACAACATCGGTACAACTTGGTACAGTCACAACTGGTTCATTGAATTAAAATAGAGACCAAACATTATGAAAAATTAAATTACAATTAGATAACTAAAATGCTAAGTAAAACACAAGCTTAGAGAGCAATTGAAAAGAGGAAGTGGTTACATAATAGTAATGAATAATGAACCAGATGGTGATTAAGTTCATAACCAGATTTGAACCAAGCGTCACTAGTGGTATTTTCTAAGAATTCAGTATACCACAACTAATAAAGCTGGCAGCAAAAAAATTAGTATTACTGTAATTTACAACATTTCAATAATCTAGAGATTTGGGCAGGTGATATTTTAATAAGTCTATTCAGAGATATGTTCTATAATAACCACAAATAAGAATTTGAGGAGGCTAAAAATGTGAGTGAACAGTGATGAACATTACTATTTAGCAGCAGATTGTCTATTGTCTACAGACAACATCCGGAGAGACATGTTCATCCTTGACAGGTACTTATTATGGCCCCGGCATTAACTACTGCTCTATCCAGAATAAGGTTGTCTGTATCATTATGTGAAATGGTATATTTTAAAGATATAAAAACACATCTAAACCCTCTTTTTGTTAAAAAAAACTCAACATTTTCTGTAATCCATTATTTAAATACTGAAAAAGTATACACTTCATAAAAATATATTCCAAAAATATTTCTAGAAAAACTAAATCTTTGATTTTTTACAATGTTAATAATTATTGAGTGATTCAACCATATAATAATCTTATACTTGCCTTTTTGTTTTGTACAAGAAGTTTTAAAGGACTTTCTACAGAAGGCAGAACTGTTGGATAAAATTCTTTCTATGCGATACAAATTTGATATCATTAACATATTTAAAATTTGTTTTATATTTTCACAACATATTGTTTCCACAATATTGGAAAAAGATTACAAAGTTTTTCTTACAGATCAAACTAACGTACACCATAGTATTAGGTTTATTACAAACATATACTGTATTTAATCCTATATGAAGGATAAAACAAATAATGTTATATGTCAATCAAAATAAAATATGATAAGTTCAAACACAATTTTATATTTGTTAACACACATGACCTGCCAACATCAAAGACAACAGCT
Source organism: Homalodisca vitripennis (assembly GCF_021130785.1). NCBI lineage: Eukaryota > Metazoa > Arthropoda > Insecta > Hemiptera > Cicadellidae > Homalodisca > Homalodisca vitripennis. The sequence continues at coordinate 52,535,638 of NC_060211.1, read as the reverse complement.
GACATAATGACACACTCATGTACGTGAATTATCATCTGATTCTAACTCAGTTTGACTATAGACTGCAAAAGTCTAATTGTATTTTCTCTTTTTATTCCAACAAAAGTATAATTGGCTAAGCGTTAGCAAAGCTTATCACTCAAGGGGCTGGAAAAATTTCATTTCCGTCTGTCTTTCTGTCTGTCCGTAAGATATCTAGACAGCAACTGACCTATAGACTTTAAATTGTGCATGAGCCTTCATATATGAGAAACACTGAGTTAGGTTATGGTGCACGTCACTCCATGGGATTTGGCTGAGCATCAGCCAATATTTTTACACTGGTCTTATAGGTAACCATGATGGCAACGAGAAAAATGCTGAATAAGTAAATTTGTAAACAAACTCACTACGAATAAGTAATTTTAACATGTGACATATTAACACATGCAGCCTGACTATCCCAACACATTCATCTTTTAATGATAACTTAATGTATAGTCTTTTATTATTTAAACACTGCTATGAAACCCAACTTAATTACCAAAAATGTGAATGTATCATGTGGAAAGATATCTTGAGAATGAATTCATCTGTTAACTTGAAATTATGCATGAAATTTCATTATATATACACAAGAATGAGTTCTGTGATGGTGCATATCCAACCATGGAATTTGGCTGAGCATCGTTGAAGCCTATCACTCATTAGAGTGACACAATCTTCATTTTGTTTGCTGGAGAAGTGAAAAATTTCTTTTCCGTATGATTGCCTGTGTCAATAATGAGCTATGACTTGGAATATTACACTGAATCTCAGCAAAGCTTGATACATTACATATATGGTGTGGCGTATTCCCACTTTGTAATAATAAAAATCTTGATTCAACAAAACATGTCACAAGAATGCTGCTAAGCAATACTGTAAATAATTTTCCTACTAAGCTCTAATCTATGAACATGGGAGTTAATACTTCTAATTAATTTAAAGTTGATTACTGGTATTCTGAATCAGATTATAAAACACAATTTAGAGTTGATTGAGTTTATATAGGCTGTAAGGTGGTGTCGCCAACAAGTATCCATTTGCTCTCTTCCAAACACTTCAACGTTTAAAAGTTGTCTAATTTATAAATATAGAATCATGAGGAATTTGGCACCCATGTATGGGATCATTTTATAATATTTCTAACTGATGTGAAGTAATGCTAATATTGTGCCTAGTTCTGATGTTATAAGAATGTCTTGTTTAACACTAATGCTTGACTCACATTTTATACAAAAGTCGCACATTAGAATAAGAATAAGAATTTTATTCTGCCAGAAAATATTCCACACAAATACATTGGCACGTCAATACAATGTTACAACTTTTGTAATACAATGAGCATTCTAAAAGTCTTGTTTCGTCCACATTGTTGAGATGTACTCTTCCACTGAATAGAATGATCTTCTACATAGAAAATAATTTAGTTTTGCTTTAAATTCAAATGTTACAACTTTTGTAATACAATAAACATTCTAAAAGTCTTGTTTCGTCCACACTGTTGAGATGTACTCTTCCACTGAATAGAATGATCTTCTACATAGAAAATATTTTAGTTTATCTTTAAATTCCATATCACTTAACATCATTATATCTAATTGTAACTTATTGTGTAGTCGAATAGCCATCATCATTGGGCTTTTGTCGGTTTTAGCTAGTCTAGTTTGAGGTAAGTTGATATTGTTACAACTTCTTGTTTCATAATAAATTGTGAACATTTTTCCTTAGGTTTACTTTATCTAAATTAGCTTGGAGGTAATTTAGGCATTGTTGTATATATAAAGAAAATAATGTCAAAATTTTAAAACGTTTAAAAAGTTCTCTGCAACTATGATATTTATTGACTCCTGACAATATTCCGACAACTTTTTTTTGTATTATGAATACTTCATTTGCGTAAGGAGAAGAGCCCCAAACAATCAAACCATAATTTAAGTGACAGAAAAAGTCCGAAATAAGATTGTATAAGAGCTTTCTCCTCAAGTTCACCACATAAACGTTTAATTGCAAACACAGTTTTACTTAGTTTACTTTTAACCCCTACAATTTGCTGATACCAATTTAAATTAGGATCAAAAGTCAAACCTAAAAATTTCGGAAATAATATATCTTCTTGTGTCCCAATAGGATCTTCTCTGAGGCTAAATATTACAGTAGTTGTCTTATCACTATTTAGAATCAAGTTGTTGGCAGTGAGCCAGTTCTCTACAAGATTAATATTCAATTTGAGTCTTCTAAGAGTTTGTTATAATCTTTATTTGTAGTTACTATAGTGGTATCATCAGTATATAAAACAATATTCGCAGGTACATTTACACTCAAATCATTCACTGCAATTAAAAACAGCAAAGGCCCCAGAACAGAGCCCTGTGGGACTCTACAGGTTATTGGTTTACACAGAGATATATCTTTTTCTACTACTGCATATTGAGATCTATTTTTTAAGTAAGAGCTAAGTACATCTAAAGCTATCCCCTTAATATTATAATGTTCTAATTTTTTAATCAAAATGTTATGATACACTCGATCAAAAGCTTTGCTAAGGTCACAGAAAGTTATAGCAGCAAAGTCTTTCTTTTCATAACAGTCTAGAACCATATCAACTAAAGAAATAACAGCTTGAGCTGTTGATAACCCTTTTCGGAATCCAAATTGTTCTCTACAAAGCAGATGTTCCATTTCTAAAAATTGTAATAACACTGTTTACATATGACTACTTCCATGACCTTAGACAAAACCGGCACAATAGCAACGGGTCTGTAATTTCCTATTTCATTCCTTTTACCTTTTTTAAAAATAGGATGAACTTTGGTGATTTTTAAAACATCAGGAAATATTGCTAAATTTAAACAATTATTAATTAAAACAGTCAATGGTGTTACAAAATAAGTTATTGTTTGTTTAACTAAACAATTCGTCAAACCAAAATGATTCATGCTATTTTTAGGAGCTAATTGTTTTATTATATCTAAAATATCACTCTCTGTTATCTCTCTAAAAATAAAACAGCTTGTATCATGAGGCACAATTTTCTGACTTAAATAATACTTAAAACTATAATTATTATGATTCACATTTACACATTCTTTGGCAACATTTATAAAAAATTCATTAAAATCATCAGGCTTAAAATAATTATTTACACTTTCCTTTGTAGTACACTTTTTATTTCTATTTACAATACTCCACAATGCCCTTGTTTTATTTTTGGCATTATTTATTAAACTAGTATTTGCATGCTTTTTTGCCTCTTTAATTTTACTCCTGTACATGTTTTTCAAGTTATTATATTCATTTTTGTACCATGCAATATTCGTTTTTTTTTTTTTTAACGGTAAGAATATCTAATCTATCTTTGATTCTTTGAAGTTTAGAATTGTACCAATGACACTTCCTATGTTTTTTTTTTTTTTATTTTTTGTTGTTTTATTTTTTACAATACTTACAAAGCATATATCAAAGTAATATTTTAGAATATGTGCAAATATACTAAAGCCAACAATAACATCGTCTGTCATAAATACTTCCTTCCAATTTTCTTTCAATAAATAATATTTAAATTCTCTAATGCCTGCTTCAGTTATTTTAGTTATAGTTTTAGAACTCTTATTACAAAAATTACTTTCAAGATCAACCTCAAAAGAATAATATGTAAAAACTTGTGCAAGGTGATCACTGACATGCTTATTAACTACAATCATTGTATAATTATTATCAAGAGAAGTAAAAATATTATCCAGGTACCTGAGACCTCTAGTAGGCTCAAAAACTGTTCCTTTTATTCCATACATACAACAGAGATTTACTGCATTTTTATCATTCATGCCCAGAAAATTCATGTTAAAATCACCACATATAACACATTGCTTATTTAAACGATTTATGTAACTTAATACTTTCTCCATGATGTCAAAGAAAATTTCAATATTACCATTACAACTACGATATACAGTTACTAATACAAGCTCAACTTCCAAAATTTCAACACATGCAATTTCACAATCTAGCTCCATAGAGAGCCCATTGATGTCATCCATTATTTTAAGACGAGTTGGATCATACCTAGAAAAAATTACTGTACCTCCGTGGATCTTATAAGTTCGGCAATAACTGGTTACATATTTTAAGTCATTGATTGAGTATGTACATATCTCATTATATTCCATCAAGTGTTCAGTAAGACATAAAAAAATCTAAATTTAATTCAATTGAAATATTTTCCAAAATACTTATTTTATTAGAGAGGCATTGGCAATTTTGATGGTAAATTGTGAAATTTGACTTTTCAGAACCATTTTTCAGCTTTACATAATCTTTCTTGTTCTTAATATAATTAGTTTGACCAATGATCTTATTTACATTTCCTGACAAGATTCTACGAGGGGGTACCCAAAAAAAACCGGAATTATTTTATAAAAATTATATATTATCAAATTTTTTACAATACGACCTTATCTCCTTCAAAATAATCTCCATTACAACTAATACACTTGTCCCAACGGTATTTCCATTGATCAAAACATTTTTTGTAGTCATCTTTAGAAATGGCTGCAAGCTCGAGCTTCGTTTTTTTCTTAACCTCTTCAACGCTGTCAAATCGTTGACCTTTCAAGCCTCTTTTCAGGTGTGGAAATAAAAAAAAGTCGCATGGAGCGAGGTCAGGCGAGTAAGGTGCGTGGGGCAGCGGAACCATGCCGTTTTTGGCTAAAAACTGCCTAACTGAGATGGCTGTGTGTGCCGGTGCGTTGTCGTGGTGGAAGAACCAGTCTCCAGTCTGCCACAAATCGGGTCTTTTCTGGCGAACACTGTTGCGCAATCTTCTTAAAATCTCCAAATAAAATGTTTGGTTGACAGTCTGACCTGGAGGAACAAACTCAGAATGAACAATGCCTTTAGCATCAAAAAAGCAAATCAACATGGTTTTGATGTTTGATTTGACTTGCCGACATTTTTTTGGACGAGGTGAAGATGGCGACTTCCATTGGCTTGACTGTTGCTTCGTTTCTGGGTCATAACCATAGCACCATGACTCATCACCAGTAATTACCTTTTCCAGAAAATCGGGATCATTTTCGAGATGTTCTTTCAGAAGGCGGCAAGTTTCAACTCGATGTGCCTTTTGATGGTCAGTCAGAAGTCGAGGAACAAATTTGGCAGCAACCCTTTTCAGTCCTAAATCTCCTGTTAAAATTCGCTGAACCGAGCTCCAAGTTAACCCACTACTCTCTGATAGTTCCTCAATTGTCTGTCGACGGTCGGTGAGCACAAGTTCACGAATTTTCTCAACATTTTCGTCCGTTCGAGAGGTTGATGGACGTGCAGAACGAGGTTTGTCTTCAATCGACATGTCGCCATTTTTAAATCGAGCGAACCACTCGTAGACCTGAGTTTTCCCCATAGCATCATCTCTGTAAGCTGTATTCAACATTAAAATAGTTTCTGCAGCATTTTTACCAAGTAAAAAACAAAATTTCACAGCTGCACGTTGTTCACTTAAACTTGCCATGACAAAAAACGAAACAAGAACAAAACAGGGTTAGCGAAAACAGTCACTACGAACGAACAGAATGCACTAGGACAACGGAACTGGTGTCACTGAGCTCGCAATGGGTTGCGCGACACATGCCTAGCGGCAGGAATGTGTACTACACGCTGCCGGCTGCCAGCAATACAATTCCGGTTACTTTTGGGTACCCCCTCGTAAAACTATCATTACTTAAAGTAGGTGTACTAGTGCTCATGAAATCAGTTGATGTTATATATTGACAGTTGTTTCCAGAAGGCTGTAGTTTTCCAACAGATATTCGGTTCCTGGAGCAGGCCGCTGGTCTTCCTTCGGTCCCTGAGAGCGTCTTATACCCATCTGTGAAGATGCTACTGTCTCAGCTATCATATTAGACAACCATCTCTTACCCTTGTGGTTAAGGTATTGTCCGTGTCGTGTATGTAACTGTCTCACCGCATCACTTGCCCTAACCAACGAAACATTGCTGAACTGTTCACTGAGTTCCTTAAGACGCTTATTGGTTTTTACCACTTCCTTGTTGACGCAAGACCAATTTGCCAAGTCGTATCTAATAGGTAGGTCTACTAAAACCACATTATTGTCCTTTGTTTCATTTTATGTAAAATCTCAAGAAAGTTGTCCGCTTCATTTTTTGCCACATCATTACTTCCGCAAACCACAACTAAAGTGTCACTTTTACTAAGGTTATCTTCTTTTACATTTATTACTTTAAGTATATCTTCAGTAAGTCCACCAGGTCTTACAAAACCTACTGCCTCATGTGTTCCCTGCACTGCATTCAGATGCCATGCTAAATCACGACCATGGCTATCAGCACAGATGAGTAAATTTCTTTTATCAGTAGATTTAGCAACAGAATGAGCAGTGTTAATTTTTTCTTCTACTTCGTCAGCCGAATCCTCATCAACATTGTCGTCAACATCCTCAAGAACTTCATAGTGATTGTTTATATCAACATCTTCATGCACTGTTTGATGTTTCAGAAGGCTATGTGTTTGAATTTTTCCTTTTTTACTTTGTAAATTTGGTGTAGAGTGTGTTACTTAATTGTTTATCTTTCTTGCCTTTTATTAATGGCCAGACAGGTTTCTTAATTACTGAATTGAGTTTGTTAATTTTTTTCTCTAACATTAATTATTATGGTTTCCTCTTTTTTAAGACTAAAGTTTCAAGTTGTGCCTTATGCATTTTCAATTCTCATATCTCCTCATTTGCTTGATTGAGATCATCATTTAGAGATTTTATAATTCCATTTTGAGTTTCAAGCTCTTGGCTTATCTCAGCATTTAATTCTTCATTTTCTTGTTCTATTCCCAAAGTAACATCATAAGACATGCAGGAATCACATGTCCATTTTACATTGCCTTTATATATTCCTTTTAATTCATCATTGGTCAGTGAGGTTCACTGTGAGTGATACCATTTACAGCATCTCCCTTTGCATAAAATTGCTTTATATTTTCCAACATTTATAGTACACTTTCCACATGGAAACTGTTTTTTATTCCTCATTATGAACAGTAAAATTAATAGTTTAATCAGTATCACACTATAGTGAAATTCCCAATAATTACACATTTTTAAACAGTAATCCTTATAATTTATTTATTGTTATTAAAATTAAAACATAACTTATTTTCAGTATAAAAACATTTTATTTTAGTCTTTAATACGAGGGTCGTCCAGAAAGTAAAGAACGATTGCGCATCACGGGCGGCGCAGTTCACCCACCACCGCGGTAGATAGCTTGTTCGTTAGCCACACCTTCTGCCTCAGTGTGAGCTGAGTAGCGGTACCGTGAGGTCACGTTTGCGTCTCCTGTGAAAGTTTAAAATGGCGGCGTTAATTGAAAATCCCGCCAAGTGTGAACTGCGTAGTGTGATACGGTTTCTGAATGCACAGAATGTTCGACCTATTGAAATTTATAGGCAAATTAAGGCAGTTTACGGTGACAAAGCTCCAGTCAATGGAATGGCATCACTCGAATTCACCAACAAAAAACAGGAAAGAAAAACCAAATTTGAACACCAGGAAATTGATGGCAACAGTTTTTTTTGGGACCGAAAAGGCCTAATCCATGTGGAGTTCATGCCGAGAGGCGAAACAATCAACTCAAGGCCTACATCGAGACCTTGCATCGGCTTCGCCGCGCTATTCAGAACAAACGACGCGGAATGCTGTCGTCGAAAGTGGTGCTGATCCACGACAATGCTCGGCCTCATTGCAGTGCACGAACCAAAGCAGAACTCAATTCTTTCAAATGGCAAATCTTCGGACACCCTCCGTATAGTCCAGATCTGGCTCCGAGTGACTATCACTTGTTTCCAAAGTTGAAAGTGTTTTTAGGCGGAAAAAAACTTTTTGGGTGACGAAGACCTCAAAGAAGGAGTAAAAACGTGGCTTCATTCCTTGGCGGCAGAACAGTATAACGTCGGTATAGAAAAACTGGTGCCACGCTACAACAAGTGCCTTGACAGTTCCGGCGATTTCGTAGAAAAATAGAGTAAGTTTATAAGTATTTATAAATAAATTTTCATGCTCTTATCTTTTGTTTTTATTGACTTATAACAAAACGTTCTTTACTTTCTGGACGACCCTCGTAATTATGGTATAAGTTATGTCTAAAATCTGTCTTAATATTCAATACAGTTTACCTAATCAGTCAATCATTTATTACTATTGGGTACAACAGTTGAAGATATAATAATATTGGGCTATAGCAGCTGGCCTTGAGCTGTTCTTCCAGCTCTATTCAAGTGTCCAGTCAGCTAAGTCAACAATAAGATAAACTGCCAACAATAGAGTTACTACTGTCAGACAGCATGAATATACTGGTTACTGCTAATGTCAGATATGTGTCTCTTTCCTGTTAATCAATATTTCTCATTAAAAGAGAAAATGGTTAAACAATGTCCACTTTGTGTTTATTGTGCCAAATTATGTGATTAAGCACTCAGATTAATAATGGTTTATGAAAACGTTCAGTTTTAATAGTGCTTCAATAAATATACAATTTTAACAAACACATGTGCTTTTGCCAGTCTAGAAGTAAGTACTTTTTAGTGATTAAATTTAATGCTAATTAATAGAGAGAGAATAATGTTTCTTGTCTTAATGAATATTTAATACTTATCACAGAACTTTAAACTTCACCAATGTCAGCCCAGGGTGGTTAATTATGTATAAAATATAAGAAATCAGCACACATAAAAACTGAAAATCACTTTGTTATAACATTATAATATATTCATTGCAAATACAGTTTAGATTTCAGGCTACAAAATCTGATCTGAATCATGTGCTTTTATATTTAGCATTGTTCTTATTGATCTTTTTCTATACTAAGTATTTTTTTAAAGCGTATGCAAAATAAATATACTTAAGGGAATATAAATCATAGATAGTCACTGTCCTTCTCGATGTAAACAGGCCATCAGATGTTCTTTGAACAACGGAGTCCACAATTAAAGTCCACTGGTAACTTTAGGTTAAATTTTGATCTATTATTAATCCCATAAAACCTGTTGCTCCAACATTTGATCATTGGGAGATATATATCCAGAGATCTGGATGTTTTAATAGTAGTGGAATAAGAACAGGATCAACTGTTAGAGATTGTCTTTAAAGTAGAGTCATTACCAAATGCTCACTCACCTGATGAAGGATAGATTGATATAAAGCTGTGATCAGGTATCTCTATGGCACTGAGAGTCACCCACGGTGTGACTGATGAGCTATCTCCTGTCATAGTTGACACCTTCTGGTCATCGGGACTTAGTATCTCCTCTTCAGACCTGATATCAGAAACATGGTGAGGCACAAAACAGCATTGACAACCTAAGGTTACAATACCTTAGTAGAACTTCTACTAGAGGCAGCTATGGTTCGCATTAAAGCTCAAGGAAAACACTTTCACATACTTGGAGTATATCGACCACCTGGAGGAAACACAAGAACTAGTGTGGACATATTGTCACACATCCTGGATCATAATCAAGCTCACAATAAATTATTTAAACTTATTGGGGATATAAATATTGACAATCTAAAAGAAAACATCCCAGAGAACCTGATTTTTAACACTGAACTAGCTACACATAATATGAGAAGATTACCTCTCCCTCCAACCCGTATTATATCTCAGACATCAACATCTATTGACTGTGTTTGCACTAATTTTATTGACCCAGACATTACTGCAACAGTTATACAGTCTGGTCTGTCAGACCATACGGCTCAAATGTGCAAGCTTGGCTGCCACACAGATAAAAACTTGACACAAACCCTTATACGACAACTGATCAGAAAAAACCTCGATACTCTCAAGTCCTTGCTCTCGATCAAAAACTGGGATGCTATATATCATGCTGTGGATACGGAAACAGCTTTTACCACATTTCAAGAAATATTACAGATAGCCTTAGACATTTCCTGTCCACAAAGAAAGACCAAGAAAAAGAATAAAAGGAGACCAAGAAATTATTATGACAAGGAAACAGCTGACTTAAAATCCTCCTATTTAAATGCCCTAAAAAAACATGAAGCTACAGGAAGTGTACAAGACAAAGTTACAATGGTGAGCAGGAAAAAATTGTATGACCAAAAACTACGGAGCCTACAACAAAATGCAAATGCTCAGCTTATAGAAACATCTAATAATAAGTCTAAAGCATTGTGGAACCTAATCAATTCAGAGAAACAATCAAGACAACCCAGCCAATTCTGTCTTAAACTTAACATTAACAATAAAACTATAGACAACCCAGTGGAAGTAGCTGAATATCTAAATACATACTTTGCCCAGATAGCAGAAATTACTCTAAAGAAGAATAATCAACAACAGAGAGATAACGGACTACAAGAAGAACAAGCTCTCACCGTTTCTCCTATAACACAACCATTTCATTTGACTCCCACAACTATAAATGAGGTAAAATCTATAATCTGCAGTCTAAGAAATAAATCATCCAGTGGCATAGACGAGTACTCACCGAAAATAGTTAAACATTGTGCTGAAGAATTAGTCATACCTCTCACAGCAATTATAAACCAGTCATTTGCTGAAGGTCATTTTCCATCTGGACTGAAGGTTTCTAAAGTATACCCTAAATATAAAAAAGGATCACCATCAGAACCTGAAAATTACAGACCCATTATCACTGATTTCTACATTTTCAAAAATCATTGAGAAATTAATTCTGACAAGACTAATGAAACATCTCAAACACCATATCCTACTCACAGACTGCCAACACGGATTTCAGAAACAGAAGTCAACAACCTCTGCTACCATTAGCCTTGTTGAGACCATCATAGACAGTATGATATCGATAATGAAAAATATGTTACAGCTCTATTTTTAGATTATAGCAAGGCTTTTGACTGCTTGGGGCACAGTCTGATCTCAAAAAAACTTTTAACCCTGGGAATTAGAGACATTTCAAACAAATGGTTTGTAAGCTATCTAAATGGAAGATCTCAAGTTGTGGAGTTACAATCTACCACATCCGGTGTCACAAGCACAGTCAGATCTAATCTGCAACCAATTACCAGAGGAGTTCCTCAGGGATCTGTGCTAGGCCCTATATTGTTCATCCTGTTTACTAACGACTTTCCGTCATTTCTCCAAAACAACAGCACTCACTGTCTAATGTATGCGGATGACACAACCCTTTTAATAAAAGATGACTCAGCAGAAAAACTTTATGTTAACTCTTTAACATCACTGCAAAATGCTCTTGTGTATAGCAAAGTCAATGACCTAGCACTAAACCCCGACAAAACAACTCAAGTGCATTTCAGTAGGAAAAAAGACCAAACACCAAGTCTACCCAATATATCAGTAGGTAATCAGGTCAAGTTTTTGGGTATCACAATAGATAACAAGCTTTCATGGACAGAACAAGTAAATAACACCTGCAAAAAAATGAGCACAGGACTCTATGTAGTAAAACGAATCAAATGGATTGGAACTTTAGAAGCTGCAAAAACTGCCTATTACACTTTGGTGGAATCACATATCAGATATGGCCTGGTTGTCTGGGGCAGCTCTGCTGGAAACCTTAATAGAATACTCATCTTACAAAAGAAAGCAGTTAGGACTCTAGCTGGACTGGAACCACTTCAAAGCTGCCGACAAGCCTTCAAGTCTCTGGGTATACTAACAGTAACGGCTCTCTACATACTTGAAACAATCATACATGTTGACAGACTAAACCTCCAAACCAACAGTGACATCTACACCTACCATACCCGTAATGCTTCCAGATACATATTGCCTCAACACCGCACTGCTCTTTTTGGTAAAAAACCATCATACATTGGTAGAAAACTCAAAAATATGCTCCCAGAAAACACCAGAAACCTATCAGGAAATCGACTCAAGAAAGGACTTCAAGACTACCTAGTGAAAAGACCAATATACACCCTTGAAGAGTTCCTGACAACGCCAAGCTGAGAAAGAACTGCACTAATATTGAATGACATAAAATATGTGACCATTTTTACTTGTATGACATTTTGAATTTTGTATGACACTATTACTGTACTTTATGTTCATGTAATAAAGGAAAAAAAAAATACCTACACAATATACAAGCAGTTTTGCAAAAGAAAATTAACCATGGACTATTGAAAACAAAATAAAAAAATAAGAACAGATCACTCAAATGAAAAATATACCTGAAACATATAAATTGTTCTCTGATGTATGTATGTATGATGTATGAAATGTATTAGAAACACAAGAAAATGAGTCGACTACAATTTCTTTTTTACATGTAGGTAACAACACATAATTTTATATATTTGTACAATTTAGTATATTATAGTTGCATAACAAGAAAAACTGAAAAAAAGGATGAAACATTAAAGAAATGCGTAAAGAAAACTTTTATTTTAAAATTTTAAATGTATGTATTCAGAAATCTTAAATTATATCAGGACTAGATTGAGTATTATTATAAGTGTTGGTGTTAGATACTTACTAAATGTGTAATATCTTTATACATATTACAAGGGTATCCTCCGTCAACACTTATACATACTTCTGTATAATATATATTTTTTAATGTGATCATTGCAAATAAAACAAAACTTTAACAAAAATAAATAAAATAAAATCACCCATTTTTCATAACTACAAATATCAAATCAAATAAACAAGATAAATAACTATTCCTATTTATAATATCTTTTTGTACATTAAATAAATTAGACATACATTAACAATAGATGTACACAAATGTGGACAGGACAAATATATTATGAATTTTACTCAAATCACAATATTCATAAAGTAAGCAAGTATTTGTATTGTTTGCAGTGGTTATTTTTAAATAGAAAATATTATCTACATTGAGGGATACTTTCGTTCCTACTGAATGTAACTATCACAAGTTCACTTTTTGCACTAAATGTAATTTTGTGTTAAATGTTCTACCCAGTGATTTTGTTGTATTGCTGTATATTAGTGTTTCCATCCCACTTCACCTTGTATTTATGAATTATAAAGTGAATTGAGCTGAAAAAGTAGTATATCAATTCTAACAAGCTTATGAAAATAAATACTTTTTTCCAAATTATATTAATTTATTTTCCAATTAACTCCAGTCTCAAATTTTAAAACTAACATGATGATGCAGTGTGATAACTTGTTGCAAATTATCTTTGGCTATATTCCCAAAATAATTTTTCACAGATCATTGTCAGACGTACCTTCTAGAAAAGCTTGGTCAAGAGTAGCAAACCCCTTCTACCAACTGAGCCTAGATGGTTTATTGATGGCTCTGAGATAAAAAGAGGCACTGAGCTCCGAATTGTGAGGGTGAGCCAGTGCAGAAGCGGCGGTCCCTATGGTGGCTGCTCTATTGTTTTCAAGACAGAGGTTACTGCCATCATGGTGTGTGTTTTTTAGAATCTTTGTAATAAATGAGCAAGCCAATCAATATATTCATTGATAGTCAGGCACCTTTGAGCATTGGAGTCAAGGCATTGGACTCCTAAGTGTTCAGCTCAAAACTTGTCTAGGATTGTTATCAGCTCGATTTCTCGTTAGAATCAATAACGTTATTGTTTGTTGGGTTCCATGTCATGAAGGGGATTGTGGGAACTGAGGTTGTTGAAGATTTATAAACTTAAACTCAGCATTAAACATGACTTTGTACCTCAACCATTCTGTGGAATTTGCAAGTGTGCAAGCTTTAGAGATATTGCGGACTGGGTGTACCTCAACATGCTAGAAGATGGAGAGTGCTGCCAGGCTTACAGATGAGTGAGCTTGTTCTACATTCACCCTCCCATAGGGTAGCATCTGACCTTCTCTGCACGACCATGCTCATCTTCTCGGATAATATGTCTGATCATATAGTATGGATAACTGAGGAAACATTTCCAGTAAGTGGTTATTTTTAGGACTATTCCATTTTTAGGTTATGCAATAAGTGAGACAAACTGAGGAAAATTCGCTTTTTCAATGTCCTATGCTAGCTGAGGACTTTGGACAAGGATAGTAAGTTTCGTCAGAAATATCTGGTCAGTTTTGTCAGCGGTTGGAAAGATTGCTGGAAGTTTAAACTACCACAGCTTCATTCTATACCTTTGTTGTTCAAAATAGACTTCAATCGGTCCTGAGATAGTAAAAGATATATGAACAATATATGAACTTCTATCAAACGTTCATTGAAAAGCTACTAAAGCAGATATGTATTAGTAGAAGCTTTGTTGCCACACAATGCTAACAGTAAAATTATTTAAATTAATATTATTATCAAATGGCTCATCAAAGACATATGTCACAGTAATATAACACAAACTTTAACTAATAATTAAAAACAAAAAAATGTTCAAAGCAGAGTCTTGAGGCATGCCTGGTTTGTGACAAAACTCTTAGAATGCACTGCATCAAACCATAATATAAATGCTATCACTAAAAGTCAAAAGTTAAATTTGATTTAACATAGCAGAAGTTCTAGATAAAGGAACAAAAACAGTGATTTAAAAAAATAGACATGAGTACTGTTCTACACCTGAAAGTAAAAATCATATTAGCATCATCATGTCTAAACACTCAACATAAGCAATGTTGGAAGGGAGATAAATTTGTAGCCAAAGAAGAACTTTACAGGAAAGTTGGTATTGAGAACTAAGATGAATGGTTAAAACCTAAAAACATCTTGATTATTCTCGATATGACACCAACAGCCTGATATTACCACTAGTTTTTTCTTTATTAAATCAACATGACCACATCTATCACCTGGACGATAGGAAACTGTTTCGCCAGTTAACTCTAGCTGTACAATGAGGCATGCATATGTGGAAAGATATCAAACACATTTTAATAATAACATACTAATTTAAATTATACTTAAGAATTATTAATGTGAAGTACAATAAAGACTAATATGTGTAATTATTTATGTAACCACAAGATTCAATTTATATCCAAAAGTGAGACAATACCTGAATTCTTAGTGTATTAATTTATTTTGTCTTATGTTAAATGTATGTAACATTTTTTAGCTAATTATTGTTAAGATCTCCATTTCAAGTAAGATTTGATACAGAAATGTGTTGCCGAAACATACAAATTAAACCCATATGCAATATGATTTAACTTATATAGAGCATTGTACAAATAAAAAAGCATACTTTTCCTGTTTTTTCTGTGTGATTTTTTCTCCTTCTTCTAAAGTATCTTGAAATTTCTTCATCACACGAACCTTCAATTCATCTTCAGTCGGTGTTGACCTATTAACCAAACACAGTATTCATAAATTTGACTAAAATAGATTTATTGGATAAAATGGGTACGAAAACTTACTTTCTATTGGCAGTGCTAGTTTTACTTAAGATACACATTATACCTTGAAGCAAACTATGTAACCTTTATTTTGATAATTAAATAACCCAACACTTATTTAAGTAAAGTAAAGTAAACAAAATATCATAAACAAAGACACAGTTAAACACACAAGAATCCGGGAACACAATCCCCTACATGTACAAACTATCAAAAATAATAAATCACTTTGCAGAATCTTCTATACACCTGCCATCATTCAGAGATACAAAAGAATCAGTAACACTACATTTCGAGATATCCAATCTGATCCCTTCATCAAGTAAATAACTAACCTAACACATAATTACAAATTAGGTTAAAATAAAAAGGATTCCTTCACAATCATTCCATCGTCGAAAACAAACTTCAAAGAATTGGTTCTTGGTATGGACCCGGAACCAGGAAACAAATCAGAGACCTTGAGAACTTATATCTTTAGTCCAAATAATAAAGGCATAGATTCAACAAATAAAATTTTAGTTTGGACCTAAATATGTTGTGACTAATTGTATAATGCTGCATATTTTTTGTAGTAAATTGTAAAAATTGTGTATCTGCATATGAAGGGGTTTAAAAATATCTAGTAGTTTGTCTCAGTGGTGTAACTGAGGGGCGAGGATTAGGGGGATAGAACACCCCTTTCCCAAAAGCCCTAAAAAACTTAAAATATACGTACAACAGCAACCCAACTTGTTTGAAATACAGCAGTTACATGTTTTACTTTGAATTAGCCCTATCTAATCTATTTACAATATTAGACTTATACTATACTATGGTGTACCCTTCATTCATATTCATTCCCTCCAAAGCCAAATCTCAGTTCTGCCACTGGTTACTTTAGTTAATTGAAGGGCTTCATGAAGTTGAAGTGTATACTATTTCAATCTTTTCATGTACTGTTTTTACATTGATAATTTAAAAGATTTATTTATTCAGTTAGATTCACAAAATGCTTACAAGTTTAGCAATTCTAAATTAAACATGTGAATTGTCAATGTAGGAGTATCCTAAAAAAACTAACAGGTAGTCAAAAAACAGTGAATGCTAGTCTAATAGGATTGAATGAAAATATTCAACTCACGGGGGAGGACTGGCGGGAGGTGAGATGGGGTGAACCGCCTCTAGCAGGGGTTGACAGGTGACACACACTATGTAGGGTTCCATTGTCTGTCGCAGCAGTTCTATATCTTCTGGTCTCGTCACTCCTAGAGCCTGCAAGACAGATTTCATACAGTTTATTTGGATGTATTGGATTAGTTAATCATTTTTAAGCTGTAGATTAAAAAAGGAATTCAGTAACTTAAAATTATGATCTAAAATACCACTTTTTAACACCTTTAATACTACTATGGTACAGAGTATCCCGTAACTCTCTGGACAAAAGTATACTACGTTATTGCTCAGGTCAAGACAAACATATTTCACCATATGAACATGGATCTCCGATGCTTAGTTTCCAATCTGTCTGTATGTTTTTTTTATAAAGAAATTAAAATCTTTAAAAATAATAAATTAAATTATACCAAACTTGACTCTAATGTTTATGACAACAAGGCCAGTTACTGAAAAGAATATTGTGTGATTGTATGTAGTATTTTCAAAATGGCGGCCATTTAAACTTTGAATATCTTAAAAACTAGCATTTTTTCTCAAGAAATGCAAGAATAACAGTTTTTAGAGGGGGTTTTCCCAAATCTAATAACACTAAAATGATTTAAATCGATCAATAAATAACTAATTTACTGTTATCAGACATGGCCCATGTTGAGAGTTGCTATTTACTCAGTTTTTGTATTGCTTGCTATTCGCTGAGAACCTCAATGTGGGCAAAAATTACATGTTTAACTTTTCAGAGAACTAACCTTCCATACATCCTACGTCCTAGCAAAAAAGTGAGTTTCTTAAATTGTTTAAATGAAATTTGTATCATTATATAGATACCTTATATTGTATTAGTTCAGAAATTATGACATTTGGGAAAAAATTTCATTTAACTACTTTTTTTATATAAAACAAACTATTTTTTAATCCTTTAAATTATTGGTTGTAACCAATAGAAAAAGTAAAGAAAAGAAATCTGTACAAAAGTAATAGTAGTTTGTAAATACCTAAGATATAAAGCTATTATTCGCGAAAACATAACACTAATTATGGAATGTGTTACTGGTAGCCGTAACAGCTGAACGAACTGACATTGGTGAAGATGGACCTAGTGAAAGTGATTAAAATTATATGTGCTTCTATAAATCACTGAGGTGTAGCAGAGTAGTTCACTAACAAAAATAGATAAATTGCAACATTTACATTCACAATGCTTTAAAGTTAAGTATAAAAACATAACAGTGACATCATAACTAGCTTGTAGCGTGGTGACATGACTGTTGTGTTACTGTTCAAAGGGTTCAATCTTATCTGAGTCATTGTTTTGTTTACTAAATTTAACTCATAAATGAGTATCTTCAGAGATTTAAAAAAAAATTAAGGTTGTGATCAGTGCATACATTTGTCTAATACAAATTTATTACTATTTGAAAAATTAAAAATCTGGTCTTCCAATGTTTTCATTGCAATTCACAGTGTTACAGAGGTAATTTTTAAATAGTTAAGACAATAAATCTGTGGAAATTGTTCTTTTTTTAGAGTTTTAGTGATTGAGGATATGTTATCAAAACTTCTACATACAACACAATACAACATGGAAGAATACTAACACTGAATACGTTGTCGATGCGAACCAGGGTGTTCTGTGAGCGTGTGTAAGGGGCGAGTAACACTGTCAGCCGATCCTCCACCAGGAACCCAGACCTGTCAGCCACCGCCTCCAGAATGTGTTGTAGTAACCTCTCATTGTCAGTGCTTCCTGAATGTCCCTGAAGTCTTTGTCCTGAGAGAGTCAAAATACAATACAGGAGTAAATTACTTTTTCTTTTAGCAGATAAAATTAATAACCATCATCTACAATTAATAAGTAAAATATTTCATATTTGATGATTTTGTGATTATTGGCATTTTGTACTTTTGATAGATGGGTGTATGACAAATACCATTCTGGCCTTTTCCATCAGCAATGTAAATCATAGATAGAACCAATCCCTTATTACAACTCACTTCACTTTTAAAATATTTAAATTTGACACAATTTTGGAGACACTTATGAAAAAAGACAAAATTTAAGTTGCTCCGATTTGTTATTAATTTTTATACAACACTTTTCAGAATGGTCTATTGATATACATGCATTGTATGTACTAGTAGCAATGAATAACATGCACTGTGTCCATTTCTATTTTT
Source organism: Homalodisca vitripennis (assembly GCF_021130785.1). Classification (NCBI taxonomy): domain Eukaryota; kingdom Metazoa; phylum Arthropoda; class Insecta; order Hemiptera; family Cicadellidae; genus Homalodisca; species Homalodisca vitripennis. Next base: position 52,516,952 of record NC_060211.1, on the reverse strand, counting down.
ATATATTAAGATCCAATTGTAGTAAATATGAAATATAAAATTCCTTTTTTATAAAAGGTAAAAGGTACAACATATTCAAGTTGCCATCTAGGTGTTTCTACATAAACGCATTACCAATTTCACAATTGATTATAAATAGGTACATTATTTGGTGCAGTACAGTAAGTTTTTTTTTTAATATTTCCATTTATAACTGCTACTTATCAGCAGTGCATTTACAAATCCTACATTGTATAAATTAGAAGTTTCATTGTTGTAGTATCTGAATTTTCTAATTCCTTAATTATTATGGATAAAAAGATAAAAAATTAGAGTAAAACAAGTCGAGTTGCCTTAAACAATATATGAGATCATCTCCCCAGAATAACAAGCAAATATAAATTTAAGCGATCACTACTTCTGACACATACATTTAAAACTGACTACACCAAAATCATGTTTTTTTTTTTACCTTCAGTAAAAATTATTTACAGAACTTCAAGGTTATCCTTAAGCTTAATTAGATGGAGGAGAGTGAGAGAACAGCCTGCATCTATGGTTTAAAATTATTTCTATTAAATGTTTGTTTTAATTTTAGGACCCCAATGACCTCATACGAAATACAAAATAGAGATCCATTATGTATAAATTTGTAAACAAAATATTTTAAAATAATTTAGAAGCTAAAGCTTTAACATTTTGGCTTTTTTGTTTTCTTCATTTACAAAATGTTTGCAAACATATTTTCCTATGGCTGAGTTATTCGTATCTAAGTATATATTATATTTGTTTACTATCAGTTACTTAAAGTTTCATTGATGGATTCAAGAAGGCTCTAATCAGCTTTCACTCAATGATCTGATTTTTACTCTATTGTTTACAATCTTTTACCATATTTCATTGAGGGTTGTGCTTGAAGGATTTTTATTTCTGTAAATTGAAATTGTGTAATTAAAATGAATAAAGTTTTTACACATTCATGTAACAGAAAGGAACAAAATAATGTCGGTTATGAGTAACTAAAAAGCTCAATTATTATAAGCAGGGGTGCCCATCCCCCCCAAAATTTACCATTCATGGGGTTGTATAAATTATACAGTATAATTATTGTCAAATGTTTTAAATAAAATGTATAAACAACACATATGCCATACAAAATAATAAATCAATGTACAGTACTATAATTAAAAGTCAAAATGGCTAGAGGTGTTTCAAAAAGGTAACTAACTTGATGAACTTAACCCTTGATTACCCTTGATGGCCTTCGTAAAGCAGCAGGTTTTTCCTGTTCTCACTTGAAATGCCAAATTTGTCTATGATCTTACTGTTTGGAATTGATTGTAAAATATCCTTTTCGGATGCCAAAACCAACATATCAGACAACCAGGTATCACCCATACTGCTTCTCAATCTATTTTTAACGATTTTAATTTTGCTCATTGCTCTTTTAGCTGAGCAACTTGTTGCTGGTAGGGCGAGAATTATCTGATACAATGATGTCAAATATGGAAACCCAGATATGTTCAATAAACAGCGATAGGGTCTTATAAAGCCCTTCTTGATCCATTGATCAAGGTATCGTTACTTTGCAATTGTAATTATACAATCCAATGTTTCATCAGAAGAATCTTGGGTTTCAACTTCAACTTCTTCATTGGTTAGTCTTGCATTTTTGTATTTATCATCTTTTGAAGAAAGGACATCTGACAGGTCAATATTTTGATAGCTGCCTTTGTATAACTGGCTGAAAACATCAAACTCCTTACAAAGTTTCTCGGTATCCAATCCATAGTAACCACACAGGTCACTGACAATGTCTGGGTTTAGGGTGTCGTCCCCAGTATTTAGCAGCTTTTCGTGAGAAAAATGAGTCATTTGCTGCACAAAATTTAATGACCTTTCAGGAAAACGATCATGTAGTTGTGTGATCACGGAATCAAGCACTTTAAAGAAGACTTCTGTCCTCAGTTTTGCCATAGGATCTAATATTATGTTATCAATGGCAAGTTCATCCATGAACCTTTTTCTCTTTCGGATTCGTTTGTTTGAAGTTTTCTGGAGATTGTGTTCTTGAGCAAAATGATTAATACTGACCACCATTTTGTCCCATCCCTCGTCGGTTCTCATAGATTGGAGTTTAGAAATAGTTTCAGACACCACTGTCGGAATCATTCCATAGTCAATAATTTTAGACTGTAAACAAACAGTCACTGGTGACACAATTTTGAATAGTTTGGCAGCAATGATCATAACTGCAGCAGATTCATAATCAAATAGTGCTTTCAGAATTCCTTTTGTTGATGTTCTTGAGTCCGTTTCAGATTGAGTGTTATCAGATATGTCTTCCAGGGTTTCTCTTAGGACATCATAGCAAGTTATAACGGTTTTTACAGCATCGTTTTTGCTTGACCACCTTGTCGTATTGACTCTTTTCAAACGCTTTTTTCTAGCCTGACATGGACCTTTTTCTAACTTCTCTACGAAAATATGATGTCTTTTATGTCTAGACATGAAATTGTACAGTTCTTGCAGAGTTGAGAACATGTCCCTTATTTGTGGGCACAATTCCATTGATTTTTCGACAACTAAGGCAAATCTATGTGAACAACACTAAATGTAGAATGCTTTAGGGCATTCCTTGAGGACAAATGATTTGACCCCACTAAATGGACCACGCATGTTTCCCGCACCATCCATGCTCTGCCCAATCATACCATTCTTATCAAATCCAATTTCCTGGAGAGTTTTTAATAGCTCAGTTGATAAGTTTTTGCCAGTTGTGTCTCCGCTAGTAAAAACGTTAACAAGCCGCTCTTCTGGTTTCGCATTCTCTTTGATTTCTCCGAATGTATCTCTGTGATCGACATATCGAATTAGCACTGTTGTGCATTCCTTCTTGCTAACATCTTGTGTGGAGTCAAGAATTATAGAATACGTATTAGTTTCATTAACATGATCCACAATTCTTGAAACAACAATTCTATTCATGAGATTTATTAAATCATAAATGTTTCTGTAACTCAGAAAATTAGAACCAAGTTTAGTTTTATTTTCTTTTGACTTATCAAGCTTCTCCAAATAAACTCTTGCGTCTGGGTTATACTTAGCAAGCAATCGAAATAAATTTACTAGTTTTCCGTTTAGAGACTTTATTTCGAAAAGCCAACATCTCCTCGGTCAGATACCGACAGCAGTCTATAACGACCGATAGAACCTCACGGTGATGACTGACTAATTGATCATTTAGCTCAGTCAAATCAGTATCAACTCTTTTTTTGGATATCCATTGCAATCTACCAATTTGAGAAGAAATATTGATTTTTGATTTTTCATGAAGTTCAATATCTCGATCTCCTTTATGATCCGTCCAACCCCTATAACCTGTGGTACCCGAAATTGTTCTTTCTGATGGCAAAGCAAATATCAAACAATGCACACAAAATACAGCATCAGAATGTCTACTGTAAACAAGCCACTTCCTATCTTTGGTTGTTTCATTAGGTAAAAGACTTTTTTTAACTTTTGGGTTGAATTTTCTACCGGATGAGGAAGGAAGATCTATTATACTTAGGTCTTGCGATTCCAGCTTTAGTGCTTCGTTAATTAGTTCAGCAGAGAGTCTTTTGTTTGCATAAAATTCTGGATCTGTAGGATCGATTGTAGAGAATTGAAGTTCAGTCAAAGTAATAGGTTCAGGTATCTTCTCTGTGGGTATGTTGTCCTCTATATTTTCTAAACCTTCGTCTTCTTCTTCTGATGTTGACATTGGCAGGCTAGTTTCCATGGAGGACGTTGGAAGTTCAATTTCTTTATCGTGAACAAGTATTAGAGGCGTATATTTAGATCCATCTCCTCTTTGGTGACACTGCAGCTCAACTTCTTCGTCGTTGCGGTATTGGACAGCTGATGTTCCAGAATGTGGATTGTCTTCTAGTCCAGGCACCACCAATCTAAATATAGAGAAATGCCTTCACTGTAAACTTTTATATCAATAATCTGCTAGTCAAAATTTAGTAAAATCTATAAACCCTTTTTTCAAGTACAGATTAATTAGAACTGTTTTTGAGTTTATTATCAATAATATGCCACATTCTGCTACACTGAACAGGAGATAAACGAACACACATAAAGCCATATATTTTTAGAGAAACCTCTTTTGTCTCAGGGCACCTCAAAATGGTAATATCACACTAAAGTGGTAAAATATATTATGACAAAATGTTTTTTTTAAAGATAGCAACTCCTTTCTACATACAAAGAGTGTTCATAGGGTTGAAGGGACAAAGCAAAAGCTGTAAGCTGTAACAATAACAAGTAAAACGATCTTGATATTTTAATTACAAAAACTCTATAGATCAATAGGCTTATACATTATTAAACTAAAATGTATTTGAATTTTTATTTCATTAGATGCTTTTGCTTATAACGTATTGGACCAATGCTACTTTAATATTTGGCTGATAGTATGTTTGTAAATGTAAAATGCTAATATTTACATATATTTAGCTTGTCACCATTTCAGGCAGGCCTCATCTCTTCAATACAGTATAATATTTACTTGCATTTTGAAGTTTTTTATCATTTGTTAGTCTTCTTTTATAAGCTTTCTCCTTTTCTATGGCCTTCAATGCCTTAATTAATTGTTACTTAGAAAGGTTTTAATGTTTTTAAAGCTTTAGGCGTGAGTCATTAATAGAGCATAGCCTATATGTGTTTACTCCCTGCTTATAAAATTGAACAAACTAAGATATGGACATTTTGTTACTGTAATATTGCGGTACCTTTCGATAGCCGATGATTGCGCAGAAGTTGATGGTTGAGGTTCGTCGTCCATAGTTAAAGTAGAACGTTCTCCACGTCCCATGTAGGGTATCCAAGGTCCATCACCTTCTTTGTCCTCTGTTTTATATTTTATATCAATATTGTTTTTGAACTTATAGAGGTGTTTCTTTTTACAGTGTTCTAGTCACTTGTCATGGCGGTGCACCGTATTGCATATTAGTTAAAAAACCCTTATATTTTAATACCTTTTTTAATTTACGAGGCATTATTTAATTCTATAAAACAAAAAGTTATAGTTAGCACAGAAATACAGTAGCTACTTAATACTAAACTCGTATAACAAAACGAAACAGAAACGCACACACGACATTCAAGTGGTCACTACGTTCATAAAGACACTAATTATTGTGTTGTGTTGAGGTTATGTTTACAAACTACACACTACACTTGAAGACAATGCGTGACTGACTGAGCACTGGGCGGCGCGGAAGGGATAAGGTGCGTGGACTTCCCCTTGATAACGACTTTGTCAAGGCGGGGGTCTGTTGGTCTAAAAATAGAACTACTGCATTCGCCTCGTTTGAATTGCAAAGTTTAATTTGCTTTTATTTATTATTTTTTTGCCTCTCACGGCTTTAATTTGTTAAAACTACTGCAAACTTGTACATTTTTTTTAACTTTGTAAATAAGGTATCCGAAACCCGCTTAGACTATTAAAGTTCCCCCCCACAATTTTCATTCCCCCCCAATTTTTGTTTCAATGGCGCAACTTGCGCCATTGCTCCCCCCCGTGGGCGGCCCTGATTATAAGTATATATTTTAATACTCGCTTTTATCTCAAGCTCTAAGCAGATTTATAAAACATTAAGGCTTTATAATTAATCATTACATTTGACTAGATCACAATAAAATATAGTAAGTTTTGAGATGTGTCACAATTCATCAAAGTATGTGATATTGTGGAAGTAGACAGTTGCCATGTGACAGGTCTATATCACATTTCACATATCATGTAATTGTTCTGTAAACTAAAGATTGTTATGAAATACTATCAGTAATGTACTAGTCACATTATTATCTTTAATGTGGTTATCCAAAGTTCCAAATTAGCAGAAAAAATTATATGGTAATCCAGTAATTATCGGTATATCTACTTCAAAACTGAAATTTACTCAACTAAAACATTTTATGACCTGTTTAATACGTTACTACAGTATTAAAATCATACTGTCTGAATATAAAATGTCTTTCATAAGTGTTTCTACAGTAAAAATGATAGAGGCCAGACTGTGCATGTACTAGAATATTGTGATTTTACAAATAAATTTGTGTTATTTTGTTGACTTTCATACATAACAAAGTTAGGCTTAGTGCTGTACTTTATGCTAATAGTTTAGCTTGCTTTCCTTTAGGAATTGGTTCCTATGAATAGTGAATGCTGACCCTCAATGTATGTTCGTATATGTATTTGTAATATCACTGCTAGATTTTAAGATATCAATACTAACCTCAAGCAATTTTTTTATGGCGGTTGGCCTTATTCAAAATTTATCTGAAATAGACTTGGGTCACATCAACTTCGGATACAGGTAATCGAATCCCTAGTGTAGTATATTTATTGATAATTCAATCAGCTAACAAATTCACTTTTATGATCAGATATAAGATTTTTCTCTCCTAATCCAACTGGATCAGACGTTACTATAATATTATTGAGAGAAGGATTCACCTGACCTCCTTCAAGTGTGCCACTGTCACGTCTCTCTATGGCTGCCTTGTATGAGGGTAGATTTTGCCTGGTGAGAGACACCGTTCCTACAGGTCGCCACTTGATACCCAGCTGCTGCTCATGAACCAATCGGTCTATTGAACAAATCTGCAACATTATCTCTCGTTATACAAACAGAAGAGGTCACTTGGGTGATAGACAGACTCAACTTGCTGTCACCTAACTAATGAAATAGGATTGACATGTTATATGTGTGAAAAAATTTAATCATGCAAGCAGACTAATTCAGTGGAGGAGAAAGACAGAATTCGTATTAAAAACACTAAAAATCTAATTGGCCTATTAACCTGTTGACAAATGCACCAAAGAATAGTCAGTGTGCACACAGCACTATCTGGTCCCATATAAAGTAACACAGCAATTGTCATAAGTCAGAAGTGAGAACTAATGTTTATAATGACATCTTGTAACATTTGGTAGAGTTTTTAAGAATTGTTTCTGTTGTTATCTCAATAGTGTTACTTTACACAACCTAATTCTGTATGATGGTGGCAATGCATGAATCTAACATGTACAGATTTTGTGTGCTTTTACACCCCAGGCAAACTGTAAAACATGGCAACACAACCATGGTGCAGTCATCCTGGGTATTAAGAAATGAATCGTTACCAACCAAATTATTCTTTATTGCGCATGGTGCATGTAATAATGTATAGTATATACTGTGCGCACTTAACAAAGGATTAAATAGTGACAGACAATTGTCAATCCCAAATTTTTAATATGAATAAGATTTGCTATGACTTAAAATTAAATTAGCAAACCACATGTTTAAACTGACCTTGTCTAACAGTTTCTGTGCAGAATCATGGTTGAACTTCCACAACTGAAAGTATTTGGTCTCGTTGACAGAACAGAAGTGCTCTGCTTTGAGCTGGATATCCTTAATGTTTCTGTGCAACTTGATGACTTCAGACGTGAGTCTCTTCACCTCGGCCTGTGTACTCTGCTCCATCTGCATGAGCTTGCGCCGCAGCGTCGTAACAATGTCCTGTAGTCTATGGCAACAAGCATACATTAACTAACATACTTGATTATACATTAACTCTCCTAATATCAAACCTAAACTGACCAGGAAGTTAAAAGGCAAAGTGATGAGCTGATGAAATTCTTTATCTCAAATTTCAAACCTACATCATAATAGTTAGTCACAAAATCTGAAGCACTTTAATTATGTATTTAAATTTGCAGCTATAAAATTATCTATAGATATCAATGTCTCATTTTAGTAAAATTTTAACAAGAAAACTCAACTATGTTCAGGGCGCGATTAAACAATATTTTTATCCAGTTAAAGTTTTGCTGATGCACCACCTCATTCAAAACCAGCCCACACTCATTCTTCCGTATTGAAATGAATTTTCATGCAAATGAAAATCTACAGACAAAATCATTCTTGAGATACCCTGCGGACAATTAGGTTGCATAAACACTCAATAAATCCCAAATCACATAAAGGGTAATTCCCATCATCAAACACAACATTGCCTTTGTGTACATTAAGTTATTTGCAAAATTTCAAATCCATAGCACAATTTTTGTTCTTGAGATATTTAGAAAAAATACAGACACACAAATATCTACAACTATCTATACAGACAGAAGAGGAATTTTACAATAACCCTAAGCGATAGCTTAGCTAAACAAGTTTCTAAATATAAAATTTCATGTTTATAGCTCAATTCCTTGTTGAAAATTTACCCTGTGCTATAGACTTTACTAACGCTCACATAAACCCTTTGTAGTAACATGAGGTATCATCGAACTCTATCCTGTCTTCCTGTCTGTATACAAATAAACAACAAAACAAACTTGAAGGAAACAGGATTTTTCCGGACATTTGCCATTGTTCAGTGATACATAAAAAATCACTGAACGTGTGTTTCACTGAACGATGGCAAATGTCTGGAAAAATCCTGTTTCCTTCACAATTCTTCCATCGTCAAAAACAAACTTCAAACAAATCATACCTAAAGTTTTACCAACCAATCAAACAATGTAACTTCATTACATCTGTGTGGTTCAATGTTAAACACACTGTTAAAAAAATGTCACATGTTAAATAAAATATAGAATGGTTGGACTCAGTTTGTTTATAAAATGTATTTTTATTGTACAATTTTCTCGTTGCCATCTTGGTTACCCATGAGACCAATGTTAAAAGTTTGCTAGCCCTCAGAAAAATCCCATGGAGTGACATGCACCTTTGTCAGACTTGAATGTTGCCCATATTGAAATGAAGCTTTATGCCAAATTTCAAGTCTATAGGTTAATTAATTTGTTCTCGAGATATTGTATAGACAGACGTGCAGACAAACATAAATTAATTTTTCCAGCCCCCACTAAGCTCAGCCAATTATTTAATTACTCCCTTATTTGTCATGTTGTAAGAAGCTTTTTAACTGATAACTAATTAATGATTAGGGATATGCCTCCCCAATAATCACCAACATCATACTAACGAGTCAACATAATACTTATAAGAAATTATTAATGTGACTGCCATTTATAACTCAAAGTACTGTTGCAATTCTATGAAAATAATAAATTTTAACAAATTCATTTTAAATTAAAGAATCATATCAGTTAGTATTTAAAATAATATGAGAGAGCATGTAAACATGTATCGATGACAGATGTCCGAAATCCTATAATCCTATGTCCTTTCAATATGAGAGAATTACTTCTCATTAAAAACGTGTTTTATGGAAAACACTCTTACAGAGAGTTAATACAGATTGTTAATTGCTTACTTGTTAATACGCCGCTTTTGCTGAGAACGAATCAGCAAGCTTTCCTCATCCCTCTTTTTCAGCACCTGATAGTTGTACTCCATCTTCTCTTTGTTCAGCAGACAAATAGCTTTCACTTGCTCCAACTGTTGCTGCAGCACCTGCATCAGCAATACATACAGTAACAAATGCAATTCCTCAGTAAAAGCAAAACTTACATCTAATAAAGTCATCTTCACACTGAATGTATCCAAGGTATTAATACTTTTTTGGCATAATAATAGCTCAATCCACATTCGAACAGAAACCTATGTGGAAGAAATATTTCCTCTGCTGTACCAGTTCACACTGTGCTGTACTTGGAGAATTCACTTAACAGTGGCGTTAACAGTACCTTGATGTAAGCCTGCATTTACTATGCCTTAGATGGAAAGTGATTCCAGTGACAGTAATGATGAGTTACTATTGTTGTACTCAGTAGCCAAAAAGCTTGAATGGGTTCATCGCTTAAACAGAAGGAGAGCTAAGTTCAGTGAATATAATCATTTATTAAAATACTTAGAGTATGATGATCAATACTTGGAGCATAGGCTGGGCAAAGATTAATATGGTGAGGTTAATTAAAGGATTATTTTTAACTTGCCATAACTGTACTTAACATTGCACAGTGCATTAACAATTGAGAATGAAGAAAGGAGATGTAAACAGAAGGGATAAACCATGTTTGAGAAGTGCTGATGCACATGCTTGAATAAAGAGTGAAATCAACATACAGCTAGCCATAGTCTGACGTCAGCCTAGTATTAATATAAGCTGTGTGAAGAGGCCTTCACAGAATAGCATAGATCTCATCACTAATACATATGCATTTTCTCTATTCAGTAACATTTTTTACTTGTTTTATTCCAGATATAATAAAGTATTGCAGGATGGCCTGTAGTTTGAATAATAAAAAATACAACAATAAATCAAACTCTACTCACCTGAATATCTTTCTCCAGGGATATTTTGGTGGCCCGGAACTTTTCCTGATGGTGCACCATGATATTGTGCATCAAATTATTGTGTTCAGAGAGAGCAACAAATCTCTGCTCCAAGTTGAAGATCTCGTTATCTTCTCTCTGTTTGTACAACGCCTGCCACCGCATGTTGTTAATGTCCATAGTCTCTTCACGTTCAATATCAATGGCTTCCTATAAATATACTTGAATTAAACTTAAAATATTTATTTCTGAAAATAAAACAGAAGACAGAAGTGAACAGAAAATATGTATTATATCAGTTTTGTTAAATAAGATTCATTTTATTTATAATTAATTGTGTCACTTTGAACCAATGAGCAAACTAATGCAACAAGATGGTATTCACCTCAATGAGAACCAGTTCACGGCGATAGGCTCGCCTCATGATGGTGATCTGGTTGTCAATCCTCTCAACCAGAAGTCCGATGTCCTCTGCTTGTTTTTGTTGGTCTTTCACAAACCGAATGTCTCCTGCCTTCAACTCAGCTTTCAGCTCCTCAATCAGCTTGTCTTTCTGAGTGATCAGGTCAATACATTTCTCTGTAAAGTTTTAGTTGATGATTAATGGAGGCGTTTAACAATTATTTATGTAACAGTTATAGATTACACCATAGTATGAGGTATGAGGGTAGAAAAGTTTCCAACCTAACAAAGATACAAGACATTTCTTTTGAAATTTCTTTTTCAACATAGTCTTTTTGTAACTCCACACACTTTCCCCAGCGAAGCTCCCATTTCTGTAACTCGTCCAAATAGTACTCAGCATTTTTCTCTGCAAAATAATTTTTCACAAAGGGGATTGCCTCTTCATTTGACGAAAACCTTTGTCCTCCAAGCACAATATTTAGATGAGGGAACAAAAAGAAGTCCCTTAGGGCTAGATCTGGTAAGGCAAATGGTCAAGCAGTTCAAACCCAAATTGTCAAAGATTTTCACCATGGCAAACCACTGAGGTGTGAGACGGTTGTCTTTGTGAAAGAGAATTTTCTTTTTCTGAAAATGTGGCCAATTTTTTGCAGGTTCTACCTTCAGCTTGTCAAGTAATGATGCATAGTGTGCTTGTGAAATTGTTGTTCCTTTTTAAGGACAATCAGTTAAAATAATTTCAGGTGTACAATAGTGTATCCAAGTTTCATCTACAGTAATTAATAGGCGCTAAAACTCAGATTTATTTTGCCTAAACTGCGCTAACAGAGCGTTGGAAATGTTTATTCGAACTTTTTTGGTCTAACGTAAGCAAACATGGCACCCAACATGTGAACATCTTTCTCATGCCTATACAAGGAACCACCAGAGAGTGCAGTTGGCGGCGACCAATAGAATGGACTGGCCTGCGCGACGTTGCCACACAACTGCCGCTGCCGCCCGGCACGGCTGGCGCATTGTGGCTGATAAACCGCTGCGCTGTCACAACTAACACTGACACTGAACATTTAAAACTTATCAGTATAATTGAAAAACAATATTTAAAATGCGTTGACAGTTTGCTATATTATATTTAAATTACTTGTATAGTTTATTAATGTTATTACAAACGAACTATCGATTAAAACAAACAAATCGTCCCGTTAGTTAGTCAGAGTAAAGTACTTGCTTATTTCCATACAACTTTTCAGTGATTTTAAACGATTACTAAACACACACAAAATTAATATACATGTTGCTTATATTGGACACTGCATGACGTGTTCCTTGATTAAAAATAATTAAAACAATATAACAAGATAATCAATTTTAAAATTATCGAACAATTATATTTTTAAATTATGAAATAATCAAATTTTCCACTAAATAATTTTTAGGCCTACTATTTTAAAATGAAATACGTTAAAAAGCATGATTGACTTAATAATATTCTTACCTTTGCACTTGTATATTATTTATTCGCTCTCAGGCGGCAACATTGTAGCCAAAACCTCGGAGTCTTCTTCATTTTCACTTTCTGCCTCACTGCTACTCGTGTCAGAATTGTCTGCTAAGTTTATAATTATTTGATCTACAACACTTGTGCGGATACATTCCTTTTCAAAATCAGCTTGCTGCAAGGCTTCTGCGTGCTGAACTCTTGATTGCCAGTCTTCTTTAGTCACTTTGTCCAGAGCATCATGAACAAGTTTCTCAACGTCGGTTATTTTAAATGTCTTATTATTACGTGCTACCTCTCCCTTCACTTGAGCCCATACCATTTCAATGGGATTGTACTGGCAGTGATAAGGAGGGAGCCTGACAACTGTATGTCCCATTTCATTGGCTAATACGTCGAGTTCATAAGTTTTTTGTTGGGTTTTATATGGGAGAACCCTCATTATAAGTTCTGGTTTCGTTTCTTTCATACAGTATTGTATGTTTTTTCGAGACAGCCAATTTTGAATCTCTTCCTTTCTCCACGATGAATTTGGAATTTTCTCGGCGAGTACTGAGTGGTATGGAGCATTATCCATAACGATGATCGAGCCTTCTTCCAAAAAGCATAGCAATTTTTTAAACCATTTTCTAAACGATTCAGTGTTCATTTCATCGTGATAGTCCGAACTGGATGATGTCTTAGACCGAAAAACCCACTTACATTCTTGCAAAAACCCATCTTTTGCCGAACCGACATGACAAATTATTAATCTTCTACCTTTGCCGAGAGGAACCTTTAGTCCACCAGACTCAGTCGTATCCTGCCATATGTATTTTCGAGTATGGTTTTCATTAACCCATGTTTCATCGAGGTAATATATGGGCCTACAATCACCAGATTCTCTAAGCTCTTGCATAGTTCTCAAAAATTTTAAACGAGCCGCTACAATATCATTTCGTTCCTATAAAAACTTTCTACCATCATTGGTTTTCTTATACCTGAAACCAACATGCCTTAATAATCTATTTGGTGAAGTTACCGATCCGTTGTAATCAAGTTTTTGTTTGAGATCCTGCGTGATTCTTTTTGATGTGGGAAATTCCCCTCTGTCGTAGTACGAAAGGACAGTTCGTCTCAAAACATCTTTTTCAAAGTCGTCAAAGCCTGTTATTTTTGATTTTCGACTTCTTTGTTTTCCTGGTGTTGAAAACTTAATTTCTGATGATGAAGGTCCATCTTCTTCGGCCAGCTTAGCTTCTTTACTTATTTTGTTAATGGTTCTTTCACTTACACCACAGGCCTCAGCACACAGTTTACCACTTTGCTTAAAGTTTAGAGTTTCTCGGAAATTTGTCAACGACAGTTTTTTGAAAAAGTTGTAAACGTTGTAAATAATACGTCGTTCTCCACTATGTAGGGTTTTTCCGCTACCACTCTTACTTCCGGATGGCTGTGCACTTGAACAAACATCATCACACTCCATTTTGTCCAAATAAGGAATCACAATAACAAGTATATTACAATTGACACTACACAGAAAATAATCGGTACACTTATAATAGCTACCAATAAACAACACTTAAAAACACGAAAACGTTCATCAACAGTAAAATTCAGCACAAAATAATATACGCGTACTGGAATTGAAGAGAATGCAGTATTTTCAACCGCCACTGATGAAGCGACAATAGGCACTGACTGACGGTCAGAGACAGGAAGGAGGAAGGGGCTGTTTCTTGGAAATAGTATGACTCATCTGTCTGGTATTACCACCACTGCTGGCTGGTGCGGCTTTTGTTTACAGGTATTTCACCCGTTTCCTCCACATTTTCACTCGTCTGAATCATCTATTATGTACTGTGTTCAAATTTCATTGGATGTTATAGAAAACCGTTACTTTAGAATTTTATAAGAAAGTGCATTCATATTATAAAAATACTTGTGCTGTATGATTTTTCAACTATGACCAGTTTAAATATTTAAATCACCCACTTGTAATAAAAAAATTTTACATAACACAGATTCAAGACTATTAATAGCCAGGTAGGAAAAATGCTTTCAAATGGTTATAAATTTATGAGAACCGAAGTGCGTAACAAAACCGTTGCGGCAACAATTCCCATCGTTATGTACTGAATAATATTTATGGAAAAGAACATATATTTCAAATGTATTTGATAACTTTCTTACCAAATTGAAAATCCATTTAACATAACATGATTATACTATGCACACATGTAATGCCTTATTATATATCAATGATAATGGCATTATCTAACTGTTAAATACGGAAAATTAACGTTTTTGCGGTATTTTTATGTTTTCTTTTTAATTTATATTTCGGCTAAAGATTTTAATCCTAAGATCTTCGTATATGAGTAATATAATACAATAATTTATTTCAATCCATTTAACTCAACATGGAAATAAGCTACAGAGATGTACTTTTTTTTTAAATGACCGTAAAATTACATTTTGTAATACGTAGTTAATTAATTCAAGACAGCTCTAACATTTCTTTCGAGCGTAACGGTTAAGTATTTTAAGAATGCTGGACTCGCGCGGCTTGTGGTTACAGCGGGGAACAAGTTTGGCAACGTCGCTCAGCTCTCGTTGGCCGCTCCAAGGTTACGGGCAAAATAGGCTCCTCCCTCAACTGCACTCTCTTGTGGTTTTTCGTATAAATGTTCATTTAATATGTGACAAACACGTTCTTTAGACATGTTCGTAACCTTTGCTATCTCTCTCACTTTAATTTGATGGTTGTCTAGCACCATTCGGTAAACTTTGGGATGTTCACATTGGTAGTTGCAGTTTTTGTACGTCTCAAATGTTCATCGTCTCCCAAGCACTTATGGCCACGTTTAAATTGAGCAGCTAAAATTTCAGTGTGGCGAATGATGGTGCAGAGTCCCCATACATATAGAGTCAAAACCCAACTCATCTTTGACTTGTGAAGGTGTATTGCCTTTCAAAAACAAATATTTAATGACAGTTCAATACTCAATTTTATTTATTTTCACAAAAAAAACACACATGAACTTTCCTTTAACTGGACAAAGTAAGGATGATTACCACAAAACTTGACAGCTTGAACTGGACTAAAACAACCCCAAACTAGTTAGCTTACTTTGAGTAAGTACAACATCATTACTGGTTGTAATTATAAAAGATGAAAAGGTAAGAACTGAATTACCTTTATCACTTGCTGTGTAATATATTAGTATTTATAAACAATTCTTGGCTTAGTAACTATTATATTATGCAAAATTAATACTTACAGAGTTCGTGGGAATTTATCTTTGTGGCTATGGCAGACCAAGTTGTGTAACAGATATCACCACACTTATTCCAGAAGTGACGTTTAAAATAAATTACAGTCCCACACTTATTCAGCCACATTAAAAAATCGGGTGGTTCAGTTATGATTGTTTTATTTTAAAGTTCTACATTACAAATGATTAAAATCGATAAAAGTTATAATGACCCATATGGTTAGTCTTGTATAAAAATGTTCTTATCTGCTCCTTCTAGCAAGTGGGAACTGGTAACTGTGATGAACCAGGTTGCAGAGAATGTATTTTTGCTTAATGTTTAGAAGCAACATATATAAAAAATGGAACACTTATTTGAGGTTTGTCAGGGCATTCCAAAAACCTCTTTATGTTTTACCCTGCTGTATCACCGTGAAGAAAGCACTTTGGAAGTATGTGATACTTTCTATATCTTTCTCTCCTATTATTATTAATTTTCTCATTGTTTCTCTCTCTATGTTCCTAACAATGTTATAAAAAGATTCCAATAACATTATCTTTTCATTATACAAGATCCTTTGGTTTGAAACTGATCACTTCTTTGTGAGATTGGATCTCACATCTCGGCTATGTGGGAGATTCATAACTAGTGTTCTGTGTTCTGCACAGAAGCCAGATGAACTGTAAGAGAAATAACATGGTTGGAGCAATAGAAACTCATGAGGTGTCCACCTACTCCATATTTGACTCATGAATTAAAAGTTATTGGTTTTTGGGCACATTCCTTTTCGACATTTTGATCCACCCTACTTCCTAGCTTCTCCTTTTTCTGTGTATATTACTGGAAATGAACAAAACAATTTAGCAAAGAAACCTAAATTTAAATTACCTCTCTGGCTTTCTGTTTCTTGGTGCAAATCTAAAGGATCATTCAACAGGGTTATGTTCTCCCATTTGGAGTTAATTTGGTTAAACTTCTGCTGAGCGAGGTTTGCCTCTTCCTCCAGCTTTTTTATTCTCGCTTCTTTCGCCGCTGCTTGGTCAGCTCTCCGTTTCACTTCGTGAGCATCGGCAGCCACTCGCACGTTTGATATCTATAATTGTTAAACAAATAATGATAAGAAATATACATTTTTAGATGTTATCATTGAAATTCATTACTACCTAAATACATGATTTACACTTAATCATAATTATTTCGTTTTTTTTAGAAAGACATTAATAATAATAATGCATAATCACAAGTAAATTCAGAAGTTATAAAAATTCATGTAACTTTCCATTTTATGTGTGAATACACAAGTGCACAATAATAGAACCTGAATTATGGAACTGAGTAGTGTTCTTTAATTACTAACTACTTGGAATCCCAATGTTTATTACTAAATGAGATAAGCATAATTTGTAATTCTTTAATTACTTTTAAAGCAATATAAGACAAACAATATGTAGGGGTAAAAACACCAGTAGATCAAGATTTATTATTTCCTTATAGTGTATTAACTTACCAATTCTTTTCCTTCATGCGTCAGTGTCAACAACTCTACAGTACTTTTCTCCACCTGTTGTTCCAGAACTGTTTCCTCCTCTTCACTGGAAGGCTCCTTTGCAACATCATCGCTTTGCATCAATCTAAGGTCAATTAAACAAATTTTTGATTATTCAATATTGTACTTTACAAGTACGTAATGTCTTTAGAATCAAATTATCAATACTTCTATGAGATAAAGCTGGAAAATCCATTCCACTTGCCTATATTATTTATTTAAACAACAAATATAAAAATGTTGTAGTAACACCTCTATTTCTTGAGATGTTTTTTAGATGAAGGCTGAGATTACATTCAATTCCAAATAAAAAAGAAACACCTGATGGCCTGTGGTTTAAAATGAAAGTGAGGTATTTAATTATAAAATTGTTATGTTTAGAAGGTTTGAAGATTTATTTTAAAAAAATCATAGTCAAATAGCGCACAGGATGCTGGGCTTCATTTGCAGATTCTCTGGAGGCATCAATAGTCCATCTGATCTGTTCTACACACAACAGATCCATGGTGGAAAGGGTTGATTTAATATGAATGTTGAGTTTAGCTCCAGTTCACCTTCCTCTTACTTGCTCTGTTCTCTCTACTGTTTTCAGGTCATGGAATGTGCCAGTTCCGTATGGTCTCCATACAATTTTGTACCAAGACAAGAAGCCTTGCAATGGTGCTTCACTTACCTGGCAGCATCAGGATTGGCTGAAGAACTAAATCTTCCGTCTTTTTGCTTTGTGACATAATGCTGGATACTCTTGCTATGAAATGTTATAAAGAGTCATGTCTACTACTCAGATCTCTTAGCTAAGATTAACTTTAATGCCCCTATGATCACAAGATCCTATAAGTTTTTTAGCCACAAATAACATGCTAAAAATTTTAACATTAATAGTTCTTCAGAGAGATTTGTTTGCCTCGGGAAAGTGAGTTGCATCTGAGTGTAAAACCTTCCCTGATAGCCCCCAACAAATTCAAAAGTGGACCTCTTGTACTCTCTCACATTGTGATTGATTTGTCTACTCTCAATTATTGTCTCTGATTTGACCATTGAGTACTCTCAACAACTATGGATCATTGTTATTAGCTCTTTAAAATTTTTTATCACTGATCACTGCTCACACATATTATCTATGCTACTGCTGGAAAAAGTTTGTTTTAATTTATACTTTACATTATTGGATTTTACTTGTTATCATTATTTTTGATGTAATGTATTTACTACGTAAATTTTAAATTTGCTGCTGGCCATTTATAATTAAAAAGAATAACAGAAAGAACTGCATACACAAAGAAGATGGTTGGAAAAATTTTCAACCATCTTCCTGAAGATATAAAAATGCTACAAGGACAGGACTGAAGACAGCACTGACCAAATGGCTCTCTAGCAGTCTATTCTACACCATGGATGAGTTCATGAACTGGAAAAGAGAAGAGCAATACTCTCAATAAAAACTAACCATGTAATATTTGACGCCATTACATTTCTTAATAATTTGTAAATAAAGAATTTATCTATTGTCTATTGCATGAGCAAATTCCAGCAGAGTACTTCCAGAATTTGAACAGGCTTCTCAAGATACTGCCAAGAGCAAGCTGGATAAATTAGTGACATTATCGGGGAATATAAGGTTAATCAAGCAAGATACCAAGAGTTTTGACATGATCACACACTGCCAAAAACCCACCATTAAATGATCTCCACACACCTCTATCCATCAATGCCTGCAACAGATTGTGTGGTACGATATCAAGGACAGTGCAGTTGTCTACATTGAGCTTTAGACCATTTATTGATGTTTTCAAATTACGTTCATATGGGCTAGGATCATAGGACAAGTGCAACTAGCAGTCATTGGCATATAAGTTAAATATGCTGCATATTTGTTACCCTAGAAGAAAGGTTCACTTCTGGCTGGTTTATAAAAGCCTGTACATGAAAGAGTGCTGTTTCTACCAACTATGACTGCAGAGGCTGAGACAGAACTGGCCTACCCTTTTTCCAAGGTGACACGACTGAGATATAGTGACCTATAAGACAGAATGTGGTATCTGCCACCAACTTGTCTCATCCTGAAAATCCTGTCACTCCGGAAGCAAGTGCAAAGGTCTTTTTACGACTAAGTGAAATGAAGGTTTCTCAGCTTCTTGTCCTAAGGAAACATAAAAGCTTATTATGTTGAATAAAGATTGTTGGTATTATTATTACAATCTTGGTTTAATTTAAAAAGAGAATTGCTTGAAAACTTACTCTCCCAGAAGGACAAAGATCCTTTCACCTTTGAACTAGAGAAACAAATACACCATTACTGTTACTGTACTTACTGTTTGTACTCCAGCTTCTAACTCCAATATTTAAGACTTCACTGCTCATTAGAATTCTCATCTAAACCATTAAAATCCATCATGAATGATGGAGTTTAATGCTTATGAGTCATCCAATATAACATCTTAAATATATTTTACTGCTAGCTGTCTTTGGCATAAATTTAATTATGAAATTAATTTGATAGACCAGTACAGTTGGTTGTATTTAAAACTAGTTGTATGTGCACTATATTTTCAAAACACTTTTGACATTGTAAGCAAAATGGAAGTTGGTTTAAGTTGATTAACACTATGAGGGAAGGGTACATTGGGTAGGGCTAACATAATCTCATCCTATTTCTGAGGTGAAATCCTTTTAGACAACGGTTTGAATATCATATGTAAAATAATATCTAAAATAAAAGTACTGACGGCTATGGTTATCTGTATGGATATTATTTACAATTTCCCATGTTTTTCCTGTCTATACTTCATTATTTCTGATTTAACCTCTTTAATCATGATTGATTTGTTTTGTTCACATTAAAATATCATTTTTTTTATTTCTAACATTACATGCACTGCCCATCTCAGTAAAATATTGATTAATCTCATTTACATCTAGGTCTTGTAATAAGTTCTTACTTATAGATTTTTCTCTCTTTCTTTTTTTTAACACTAGAACTGTGGAGAAGTTAGTTGAGGTACTTTCAGATTGTTATTGCTGTACAACAAAGGAGGTAGCTGAGCTACCTTCAGACTAATTATCTAATTGCAGTGTTAATTAATATCATAATGATACTGGTGATACAATTGATTAAGGAAATTATAATCTATTTATTTCATTATACTTTGTGTCTGTAGATGCAATACAATGACCACAGTAAATAGTTCTCAAACTTATTTTGAAATTCATCCCTCAATCAATAAGGTGAAACCCATAAAATATGTCATTATATTAAATATTGTATGTAATTATTTATAAGATTATACTCTAAAATAGTATTAGATCCATAATAATCCTTACTTAAAATGTTTTTATTATGACTAGAATACTTACAATAATGGTTTTTATTTTCTGGCAAAACTTGATCCTGAAACGATTCGCCTAAACTATTTTTATGGGTTAATTTTTTATGCAATATCCATAAATATAACATGTACTTCTTCATAACATTATGATCTAACATAATATTAGATCTAAAAAAGTCCTAAAAATATGTTCATTATTTATTTGTATATTATATTACAAGTTATAACTTTTTCAAGCAAAATTTATTCAATGTATGGACAATCACATATTTTCTTATTACTCAGTTATTTTTAGAAGCATTTATTAAATTTTTTATGCATTTTATTTCAGCCAGTGTTGTACATAGGGAATCAGAATTTAAAAGTAAAGTGTAATAACAAAATTTAGCTTAATTAAATAATTTTACAAAATTTTCATTTTTGTGTGTTTATAAAAAAGATTTTTTTTACAATACTATTATTTTCTAATAGTGAACTCTTTTGAGTGTAAAAATTTGTATTTGAATTGTATAGCCACTGTTATAAATAAAATTAAATATGTAGTTGTGAGTATGCAAATTAGCTCACTCTTGAATTTATGAAAGAAAAATTGCCATAAATACAATTTTCCTCCAATTGAAATATACTCCTTAGGATGTTTCTAATAAAATTATATATAATTTTACTATTTTGGATTTGGTTACAAATCTTTTCACTCCTTATGAATGTTCGAAGTTAGAATTTTAATCCAAAACGTATGCTACTTCCCATTCTTGACATAAAAAAAATAAATCTAGAAGACAATTCTTTCATTGATAGTTACTACTCGAAAAAGAGCATCTCTTCCCGAAAAAATATATACTGTCAATATAACAATGTAGTTCATTCAATTTTAATATTTGTTAAGATTTTTACCCTGAAAGTCTACAAACTGTCTGAATGGGCACACCAATTTAGGGAGTTTGCATGGCCACAGTACTAGGGTTAAGGCACAACTATAAATCTTTGGTGTTACTTAATAATGACAGTGTTTTTAAATGTGTTTTTATTTAACACCAATTGGTTTAGTTCATTTCTGCTTTCTTGTGCAACTTCAAGCCTTCATTAGTCAGTTCATTTTCGACATGACCAAATCAAAAAGTTTTTTTTAATATTTGTAGAGTCCTAACAAGTTTTAAAATTAAAAGTATATATTTATTTTTAACTTTTTTTAGGAACATTTTTATAACATAAAGGGTTTTTAATGATTCGCCAGAAATAGATAATGCCTAGTGCCTGAGGGTTTAGGAATAAAAATTTTAAAAAGTTGAAGTGAATAGCAAATATTTCATGAGAACTAGTACTGTGTCATATTATAATTTAATTAATATTTTACTTTACTTTTTCTTTGCAGCAGCATTTCTCTTCTGAACTCGCAATCTTCTTGCCATAATACGCTCTTCAGGAAAAGGAGATGTAATTTGAGGTTCATTGTCTACAGTTTTTTGGGTATCAAATCTACTTAATTTGCTTAATTTACTTAATTTGCTTATACGTCTATCCATTTTCTATAATTTTATGTATATGATATATTTAGTCACTGACAATAGAAATGGAATTATAAACGTTAAATTTGACAGCAAAACATTTCCAAATTTTGAAAACAAATGGCTGCCAACATACGAACTATATTATTCAAGTTACATGTATATAGATTATTGTTACTATTATTACTCCTCAACAATTATTTAACACTTCAGTCTTTCATCGATGATTACAACGTGTGTCATAATAATTTTTATCACACAAAAGTACGTCATAAAATAAAACCTTGAATATTTTACATAATAGAGTTAAATTCAAACTTTAATAAATTACAAATACAAATTCTATACAAATTTCGAATAAATAATTTTAAAGTTTTTTTTTACGTTACTAACAGTATAATAGGAAATGTGCACAGTTTATGACAGTTATATATTATGTTTTAGCTAAATTTTATCCAAATGTCAATAAAAGTTATTACAAAGATTCTACTAGAACCAATTAAAAGACATATAACTCTAAATTTTTATATATCTATTTTGTAAATACTTTATTGTAGGTGAATATATCTGATCTTCTCCTCGTTCATACTGGTTGGTTTTTACTACTTTCAAAACAAAAGTTGGATCAATAATAAAATTTGTTGAAACAGATTCAATTAAAAATTAAATTCAACACCGGCAACTTCTAAGCTTCATCCGGCAACTGCCAAAAGCAGAGGAGGAGATAAACCTTATTTATTAATTTATACTCTATGTCCTAAACTGGGTGTAGTTTTTTTTTTTACCCTGACTGGGTAATCTATGCCGATGCCTTGTGGTGTTTACCATATTTCTGAGAGTATATTTGAGGTTAGGTCCAGTATGTTGGTGGTCTACTGTTATATTATTTTGTTTCGCTGTTTGTATCAAAAGTAATATTTTAATATATTTTGTGAGATTTCTGGTTTATTTATTACCATTTTTTTATTTTAAGAGGACTCAGTTACTTTTTAACTGTTAACCTTAATGTGGAGTTGGAATATATTGTAGTGTTTACGAAAATGTGTATAGGTCTTAGAAAGTATTTATTTTACTTTGCCAATGAACACACTGAATTCCGCTTACCGGTAAGTTAGTCTAATTTTCTAATATGAGATAAACTACAAAATATTGTCACAGTATTAATTATTCAATAAATGAGTTACAACTTACCTATTCCCAAAACAAATGATACATAACTGAAGCATAAATTTATTTATTTGGTCTTGTTGAATAATAGTATCACATAAGTTAGTATATCTATTGGTCTATTGCAGGCAGAGTACGATAACCAGACTCAGTTTTTTATCGCTCATTACAATCGTTGATACTGTTTATATAGACTAACAGAACTATCAACGTATCTAAAATACATTCTATACGTTTTCTTGTTTAGTTAACTTGAAACTGAGAAAGACATAGTAGATTATCTGTCAGTTTAATTTTGTTTATTTTTCTAAAGTTAACTATCTTTTTTTTAATTTTAGTCACTTTTTGAACAAATTGTGTTTATAATCTGCAAGTGTGTTTACGGTTGGTTCTGATGATTTAGTTATTGTTCAAATTAATTAGTATTGGGTGATTATATCAATAGGTATAATTATTCAGTATCGTTTGAGTGGACAGTATCATAAGCGGACCTGGTTTTTCATATCGAAATCAGCAAAGGATATTTAATTATTATATAATCAACGAATAATAATTAATTTGAACATCAACTAAATCATCTGCACCAACTGTACACATATTTTGATATTCTAACTATAATTTATACTAAAAGTGACTTCTTTGAAATAAAAAAGATAGTTAACTTTTAAAACAAAACTGTATAACATAACACTATAAGATTATTTATTGTCTTTCTCGGTTTAAAGATGGTTTTGTTGTTACGTTTTCTTTACTATTTAAATTTCATTTTTCTTATCACCTGTCTTAATTTTGTCCTTTGATTAATGGTTATGGTTCCTTTATTATTCATGACATTTTGTAATTGTTTAAACTATTTCTATTACTTTGAAACATGTGACTAATTTGGTATTAGATATGTTTATATCAATTGATAGCTCTGTTATTCGATGTATAAAGTATTGACAATTGTATTAAATGATATAAAATCCAGGTCCGCTTATCATACTCTGCCTTCGTTTTATAATTTCAGATAAAAACTAGGTCCATTTATCATACCTACTGTACCTGTTTACCATATTTGCATTTTTGTTGATTTTTTATCAAAGCAGCTGCAGTATACTAAGCATCCTCCACAACAACCGAATCATCGAGGTCATGTTATCTAAAACTACATTTAACACTTCTTGAAGACCTTAGTATACCTTCATTTCAAAAAAAATTAGTAGGTGGTTATAAATTAAGTATTACACCATTATTATTCAAGTTTTTTAAATTTAGGTTACATCTCAATTAGTCTATCAATCTTGGGAGCCAGGAGGAATAGGGGTTTCTGGAGGGCTAGGATAACAAACTAAGGAGTAGTAGGGATAGGAGAAGGAAATAACAGGGTTGTCAACATTCACACGAGTATTCAAGCAGAAAGATTAGATCTACCAACTGCATTTGAATATAATTTTAGAGTTTTCCAGTATTTTTTTCTGTTTCCCGTCATTTTGGCCACAGTTCCTACCTCCATGATGAAGATTATTGATTGTTTTTTTGTTTGTTATTTTGATTTGATGTAAAAGTTAGTGTCATTAGTGCGCTTTAAAGTGTATACTACTTATTATTGTGTTAATGCACAGAGATATTGTATTGTTCCATTTTACTTCTTAATATGAATTTTAAGTTGCACTTCTACATTAATAGCCATTGTCGTGCTACGTAGAATAATAAGATTAGGTGAGATTGTTATACTTTTAGCTCTCAACCATCAGTGATCTACCTGTTTGTGTGTGTACAAAATGCAAAAAGGGGGCACATACTAACTTAAACACTATCATCTTTACTCCTGTTAAATATTTAGAATTCTGACTTGTAAAAGGTTTAATAATTTTCAAATAAACTGTAATTCTTAGTATTCTGTAAGTTTGACAAGTACTATTTTAGTTTATAGTTTAATTTGACACTGTTATAAACAGCCGGCAGTATCTATGTCCATACTTCACTGAATACATTGTACTTAGTACCAGTAAAAACTATGTATTCATCTCTTCTTTTGGAAACCAAGTTATACTGAATAACAGGTGTGGCAACAAAATAAAGCTGCTCAAACTATAGTAGCTCTTCTATATACGAGTATTTTGTGAATAGTGCATTAGTTTAGTTTTGTATATAATGTTTTGTAGAGTAAATATTTGTCTGAAATTTATAGGGCTACTTCAGAAAATATTTGGAAAAAGTGGCTATTTAATATTTTTTCTGGAATATTTTGGTTTTATTTCATGATTTTGGAGACCTGTAGTGGAATAACATATAATTTTTTTTCATATTTTGCCTATTAAAAGGTACCTAAACTACATGGCTGGTAATTTTAAGATCATATATGAACTGTATGAAATATTCTGAGTAAAATTAAATATGGTAGTGCATATTATTGTTCCCTAGTAGTTCAATTGTTAAAAATAATCCTGTATATCTTACAGAATAACTATGAGCAGCTGTGAGGGAACCATTGGCGGGTTGAATGGCTAACAATTATGTATACAATTCTGTTTTTCTGGTACATCCTCTATAACAAGTACTTACTTTAGGGTCTTACAAAATTGATGTCAAAGAATTTCAGGTGTACTCTAGGAATAAGACTTTGTACTTATATGAATATGTATAAAAATACACTCCCAGGAACCTATACCCTCCTAAAGTTGGAAAAAAAATTTTCTCCTTTTATTAGTTGGCCAATATCTGTTAAAAAAAAGTTAGTTGCAAGGTGGCCGAAACTTTCAGACTCAATTATCTTAGAGGAAAAATATTTATTTTGTTCTCCTCTTTATGAACTTTTTACCTCTATAATAGGCCATGAAATTCCTTAACATATCAATTTTCAAGCACTTGTACATTGGTTGACAGTCAGTGGTGTATCATTGTTGTATAAACAGCTTGAAAATGGTGTGTTAGTCGGGGAGAAAATGTAGTCAGTTTAAGGTTTTGATCACATTTTCTTTTCTCCAAGTTTTTGTGTCAGTATTTTCAATTACTTACAAGAATCTCTTTTCCAAATAGTTACCGAAGATGTCTTAAGTCTAGTGTAAAGCCTACTGAATTCTAAGGTTGTCTCTTTGTAATTATTTTATTGTCCTAATTTGGTTATATCGTATTATATAATTTGTTATATTATTAAACATGAACATACTAATTATTATGGATAATGGTTTTGGATTACCGAATTTCATTAAAGAATTTGATCTTTGTACAGAATTGTGTTCTTGTTGTAGGAAATAAAGGCGATTGCCTCTCTGTTCAAGATACCTCTGAAATGGGTTGAAGAGCCTAGCAATGAGGTGAGCTTCAATGCAGTAGTAACATCTAACAACAAGTATATTTTGTATTGATAGTATTAGTGATAATCTTAATAAATTCAAAATTTAAAGGTTTAAAATACCTGAATTGTTGCTAATCAATGGATGGTGACCAAGGTTTGTTTGTCAATGAACCTTCATCACTTCATAATTCTCACAAAGTTGTTTTCTTTTAAAACCATAAACACCTTTGATGATGTAAAGTATTAAAACTTATCCACATAAAAATTGTAGCAAAACTGTGTAGCAATTGTTCGCTATAGACTGTCACCATATCCATCTCTAAATCTGCACCACTCAATCCTCCATATCCTTTCATACTTTCCTTTAGTTGCACCTTTATAGCCTTGTTATATAATGAGAAACAATTTGTTATTTTGCACATTATATGATGGCTAGTAATGCCTTTTAAAATTTAGTATTCATTAATAGCGTTCATATGTTGGTCTGCATTGAACGCAGGAGGAATTTCAGTAAGTTAATACAACACGTTCCATTTATGCAACAAAATTATATAATATGATTTATTTATTATATAATATTTTTATGATATGAACTGTAAAAATAATTACAAAATATACAACGCAGTAAGCTGAGATCCACAGAATGTAAAGAATAACGTGTATATCATATTCAATATCAAGTATACTCCATGCCATAGCTATTAAAGTGGAACACATATCAATGTAACAGGAAAAGAGCCAGAAAAGGAGGAGTAAAGGTTGCGGTGAATCATAGCAGTATACATTGAACAATGGTGGCATGTGCTTCAGTGCAGGTTTTTAAAATTTTCTACATAAATGTTAAACCGTTATCAAAAAAGACAACTTTATGAATACAATTAAAATTTTCCTTAATTTCTTGCTGAGCATTAGTGAAGGCTATTATTCAAGGATAGGAATAATTCAAATCATCTGTTTACACAATATCTCTAAAAGGTACTGACATATACATTTGAAATTTTTCATGAAGCTTCATTTCTATATCAGCAACAATGAATTCGATGATTGTACCAGTAACTCTATATTTGGCTGAGCATCAGCGAACACTTTTACGTTGTTCTTATAGGTAACCATGATGGCAACGAGAAAATAATTAGATAAATAAATGTATAATAAACTGAGTACAATTGTATGTGATTTTAACATATTGACATATTAACACATGTAGTCTAACCACCCCAATACATACATAATCTTTTAGCAACTTGGTGTGTAGACTGGTAATTATTGTAATGTAATGTAAATTGGTAATTATTCTTATAATCTTTTTTGAAGAATAAGAATAGTATTGATTTTAAGGTATCTCCCCACAAGACGAGGCAATATACTGGACTGAAAAAGCAAAATAAGCAGTTTTAACATTCTCATTATGAACAAATTGAGTGAGACACCTAAGGAGAAAGACAACATGTGATAATTTAGAGGATGTATAATTTATGTGTATACCCCAATTTATATTTTTATCCACAAATATTCCCAAGAATCTGGCACTTTATTTCAAGTAATCAGTACATTTTCATGATAGTTCTGATGTGTTTAGCCATTTTGGCTTGCGGAGCTGCCATCGGAGGAGTCGGCTCAGCTTATAGCCTCAAGGTCAGTCAGTGTGCGTCGAATAGTGCACTTGTGGGCCAGTGCCTCTAAGGTCTCTGACCTTCACAACCAGCTGAAGGACCAGGAGCAGAGTATAAAGCCTTTCTTCTCACCGAACAAGACTTTCAAAATTAAAGTTGACACATTTTGCAATCATCAGACCCAATCAGAAAAGCTGGAGAAGATTGAGGTCAGTATACTACTTAGCAATTAGCAATACCTATCTTATTAGCCTAAATGAATCATGTTTAGCATGTGGAAATATTACAAGATATGTCCAGAAATTAATTTCAGGTTGTGTTACTGCTGACACGTTATGTTAGTAGTTCCATGCATGCATGACACTAACCCTGATTAATTACCAAGCAGTTTGACAACACAGTTTTGAGTGTTTTGATTTTATTTCAAGATGTTTTTAATTGAAAATTCAATTATCTGTATTTGTTTTTTCTATGTCTTGGAACATTAAACGGATACAACTATATCAACAGATTTTGAAGGATATGGCCTAAAAATGTTGAGTAATTCAATAGTAAATAAATGAATGTGACAGTTCAACAATAGATGTGAAAATGTGCATGATGGCAAACAAAAACTGTTGTCAACATTTGGTTAACGATAAACTTGTTATCAAGAGGGATCCAGTACTGATTTTCAGGAGGAGCTACCTTGGTTTCCTCCAAAAATTTTCCTGCAGTCTTCAATCTGCATGGAAGTAGTAAATAGTCTGGAACATAGAAGGTTTGTTTCATTAACCCTGGTCTCTTGACCCGCCAGGAGGGGAGGTTGTGGTGATTTTCACCACAGATTATTTCTGTTGGCGGGGTAACCTAGTGAACAGGAAGCAGCTGATAAGTTGTTGTATGAGACAGAGAGAGAGGGGGGGGGGAGGAGTCGGGCAAAGGGCAGGGGAATGATAAGGTCAGCAGGGGTAACGCGGCGGAGTCGTGCAAGGACAATCGTCGCAGTCTCGTCAGGTGGAGACCAGAGCAGGACGGTGTCCGGTGACCTTGTTGGCTATCTGCGGGGTTCGAAAGGGGATGAATATGGGGGTTAGAAAGGGTGTTTGACGAGCTGCGCTAGGGGGTCATTAACTAAAAATATGTAACATTTACCAATGCTAGGGTTTGGGGGGAATAATTTTGGTAATTTTATCTTGTTGTAGGGTTTAAGTGTCTTTATTAATGTAGTGCGTCAAAAATAGCTGGCTGTTCTCTCACCAAGATCCGCCTCTGGATTAGCTGTGTGTCTAAAACGGTTGTGTCGATGTCGACTAGTGTAAATTTGGGCCAGGGCATTACATATTGTTCTATTATATTTAATGTAATATGAGATTTTCATTTCAGTTCCACAAAAATTAAAAAATTTGGAAAGAAATTTACTCATTCTCATAGTTCATTAAGTTATGATTTTATTTTTGATGGTTACAATATGAGAGTAATTAATTTTTGTTTTATAAAAACGTCTTTTTCAAAATCTTAGAAAGAGCCATGGCCCCTTTCCAGGATCTGCAACTGCTTTTATTGCTCTTTCTATTGAATGTCCACAGATTTCAAGATCACTTGTTCTGAAAAATTGGAGTCTTGTAAATTTAGTGCTTGTGGTTAATGATAGCAAAAAGTTATTGTAACAGCAGTACCTCAGAGTGGATAGATATATTAGAAAAATTAGAAAATGTGTAAGAACTCATCGTAATAACTTACAATTATGTAGCAAATATTTATTAAAAAATTCAGTCCTTTTATCACCTATAGCTATTCTAGTTATTTTTCTATTTCAAATAGCACAACTTATCATATGCATATCTCTTTCAGCATGTCCCAACTTGACCATTGTCCATGTGTGTCTTAACAAAAGCAAGCTTCAGTAGAGGATTTTGATGAAATTGTTTTCTGTACCTTTTCCCTTAGCACCCTTATGCTGAGATCTCCTTGTGCATCATCATCAATCAATACTATGAGCCGACAGCTTCACTTGGCTATCAGATGAAATATTTCAAATAGAACAAGCAACAATGAATCATTGGCTGTTCTAGACCTTAGCGAACCAATATACGTTTTTAGTATTATTGTTATTATAGTCAATACTATATATGTGTTCTGATCCCACCCTTAAAAAAATTAAAATTACCCAATTTCGGAAATATCAAGACTTTGTATTCAATCAGTGCCAGAGCGGATGACATAGAGTTAAAGGTTTTTGCTACATTAAAATCTGTTATGTTGAAGATAGAGCTTATATTGGTTTCTTATTTTAATCACTACATTGAAAAATCACAATGACCAATACTGTTAACTTTTTATTTTGTGGAGCCTTCCGATAGCAAGGCTATCTTCGTCATGTATGTAAAGCTATCTATTGTTGTTGTGAAGTGTCTAACGAAGATAGCCTTGCTATCGGAAGGCCTCACAAAATAAAAAGGTATACAATAATGGTTGCTTTGATTTTTAAATATAGTGATTAAAACTAAAATCTGTCTCAAATAAAATAAAATGAAGGAGACCAATACTGTAAAAAATTTTTTTTTAAATCATTAACAATAGGTCATTTGGATATGAAGAAATTTGCCATCATTATAGACATTTTTTAAATAACATATCCACAGTTTTATTATTACTATGTGTCCAGGGCCGCATTTACAAATTCGGCGCCCCTAGGCCTACAGACCAAAAAGCCCCCCCCCCCCCCCCAGAGGACTCTGATTACACTGACGTAGAAATCCAGTAAATTTCTTAATTACGTAATTTTGATGAAAGATAATTACAATAGTATATATATATAGGAGTGATTTGAATAAATAAAAGCAATGAACTAATGAATGAGTCAACGTCGCACCCCGGACCTAGTTGACCTTGGCCACCCGCCCCGCCGAGCGCCAACACCACCCGCCGCCGCAACTTTTTTCTTTTGTGTACTTTAAAATTTATGCGCCCCCTAAAATTTTGTGCCCTAGGCCTGGGCCTAGTGGGCCTATAGGGAAATGCGGTACTGTATGTTTCAGTGCTAGATTTGTGCTAATAAGCTGTTTTAATTTTTGAACTTATGATCAGTGCCGCATTTCCCTATAGGCCCACTAGGCCCAGGCCTAGGGCGCAAAATTTTAGAGGGCGCATAAATTTTAAAGTACACAAAAGAAAAAAGTTGCGGCGGCGGGTGGTGTTGGCGCTCGGCGGGGCGGGTGGCCAAGGTCAACTAGGTCCGGGGTGCGACGTTGACTCATTCATTGGTTCATTGCTTTTATTTATTCAAAACACTCCTATATATATACTATTGTAATTATCGTTCATCAAAATTACGTAATTAAGAAATTTACTGGATTTCTACGTCAGTGTAATCAGAGTCCTCTGGGGGGGGGGCGCTCTTTGGTCTGTAGGCCTAGGGGCGCCGAATTTGTAAATGCGGCCCTGCTTATGATGGACAGGAATCCATCTAAAAATAAACAAGTGAAGATGGTTGATCACCACGAGTCCTCTATTAGTGAAATAATTGTTTTCCCATAAATCATTGAGACTTGTAATGCATGTGTGGTTTGGATCTAGAACCAAAGGTTTTTTTCTCAAACAGTCTCCCAAATAATTATCCAAACAGAAGTGATGTGCTTAGCATGTTAAAGTCCATCTCACACCCTTGTCCCATAGTTTTGTGTATGAATGGTATTTATTTAGCCTTATAGCTGCTGAATATAATTAGTTTTATGAATAAAGTTTATAAATAGTGTTATGACACCACTGTGGTTTCACCTGTACTAATGGTGTTGATTTTATGCCTCTAATAGATGGACGGCTATAGTTTTTATACTTTGATATCAATACAAATAATGCAGAACTAATTTTGAATTTAGCACTACTTTTTCAGCACCAAATTGTAGAGTTTTTTTCATTATGATATACAGTATTTATTCTTTCAGTGTTCTAAGCTTCACAGTACAGAGAGACATATATTTTGTTTGAGAGGATTTGCAGTGTAGCAAAAATTTACCATTGAGTTGGTACTCACTAGTACAACGTCAACACATCATCGGTTTTTTGGACATTGGTTTATTTTTAATTATTTGATTGCAATACCAGTGCAAATTTAAACAATTTTATCTTCAAGCAGATGGGATGAGTTTTAGTACACTGAAAGGTGCAGTTTTGTTATTTTAAAATCACTTTAGTACAGCAACAAAATGGTGGTGTTTTTCAATTTTTATTACTTTGAGCGAGTAACCAACCATCTCATGATCTGTACGGTTTTTGTCACTGGGAATTTTTTAGCCTTTGCGCTGAGGAGGGTCTTTTAAGAATGTCTTTCAGGTCAGCACTGCTCGCCATTCCGATTTTTTTGTTACTTTTCCCTAGCAACAACACAGAATATAATAAATGTGTTTGATAGTCATCTGTACTAGACATAGGGAAGAAGAAGTAATCATCAGTGAGCATCTGAGCTGGACATCTGACCTCAGGGGACAAAGTAAATTACTGATGTGTGCAAACAGGTAAAGGAATTGCAGTGGCCAACAGTACTGGTGATCCAAGTGCATAGGTTTTGCAATTGCCGAACAGCGTAAATTTTTTCATTGGTGTTGTTTACTAGCACAAAATTATTGTATGGCTCAACTTTGTATGATGAAAGTGAATAGTGCTTATGTGATTTTTATTCCCCATTATAATTTGCAAGCCAAAACTTTTCTGATTTTGTTTTATGGGAACACAAAAATATACATTTACAAAAAAATTGAGTGAGTGGAAACAGTCTTCTTTTGTACATTCAGTACAGTGTTTCTTTACTTTTAATTTTTTCGTGATCTTTTGGCCTTCTATCATGTAAGTAAAATATTATTGTTTTAGTCATTCGCATACCTACCCATCCAAGGATCAGTGAAGTTGAAGGATCCAGATCTGACTCTCCAGTATTTCGAGCACTATGGGATGGACCCTAACAACAGGCCCAGTGAACCACACAGGATTTTCTTTGGCAGAGTTGTAAGTTGCAATTTGTTTTCTAGAAAAATGTATAACTTTTACAATATGTTCATATTTTATGAATATGTTTATTGTCATTTATACTATAAAAATAATTGTCTTAAAATTCCCATTATTCAGTTCAATGAAAACTGTCAGATGTTCTAATAATATATTGTTTATAGATGTTTGTAGTAAATCCTACTTGAATTAATATTTTTACTCACACGTGACTATTTCCTTATATTAGAAAAGTAGACAGACGTTATCTTATAAGTAAAAAAACATAGTCTGTTGTATGAAAGTTGTATATCCCTTGTGTTGTTTATAACATTATCTTGTCAATCAATCATGCCCTCACACAGTAACTTATAATATTCTTTATTAACTTGTTGATGAAGTTTTATGCAATATTGAACAGGTAATAAATGGACTAATGAAAGCTGTAGTTCTTCCTCTTTTCTTGTTGGGTTTTTTATGATCACAAAAGTTGACTCATTCATATTTGCCTAACCGCATTTTCTGTTTTACATTTAGTATGGTTATAACTAACATCAAAGTCTTCCATCCACATCGCATTGAAATATTGCCAACACAATTAAATTCTATAATATTTCAGCCTCGCTTTGGAGAGCCAACTGATGTTAAACTCAAACTGAAGATTTGTTACGAAGAAACTGTTGTCTAAGATGGTTCTCCACAGAGAGACAGAAATATTTCATAAATTTAATTATGTAATCGACTTATGACAAGTTGTGAACTAGAAGACATTGATACCAGCTGCATAAGCTGAAGAACTAAGATTAGCATGGTTACATGTATTTTTGCTTTTTTTACATTTATACTATGTTTTTTTAAACCAAAACAAATCGATTATAATTATTAAATATAATGACGGATTTATTATTTCTGCTATTATATAAATTTCTCAAAAATGTTATATGATGGCAATGATTAATGAATGATATTGTAGCATTATGCATATTTTTTACATGTTTATTAAATTGTTGCGAAAAGTAATGTTTTTTTTCAAAATTAAATTATGAAATTTGTTTAATTTATTCTATACTGAGTATTTTATTCTGAGTAAGGAAGTGTGGAATATAACATATATTCATGTATGGGATTTTTCTTGTCATTTGGTATCTATCGTTCGGTGATACAGAAAATCACTAATACTAAGTTTCAAGATCTGCAATCTGATCTCTTCCCCGAGTGAATCACTAATCTAACAGATAACTACAATCTAGGTTAAAAATAAACAAATAATACCAGATTGTCATGACACACATTAGTCAGGAATGACAACAACTATGTTGTGGGTCAAACCCTTGCACTCTATCTCAAAAACACTAATTATTAAAACTGAACTAAAGAATACAGATCACAATAGGATTGTACTAACTGACCAACCTCATAGAACTGGCCAGAGGCGTAGTAGAATAGTAAGTGGCGATCGTTTTGGCAGAAACAAGAAGGGGAAAAAAGGGAAATGGGAGTGGGCATTCTTTATTATTGGTTCATCCTAGATTAATTTCTCAAAATCATACTGTGACTTCCGTATTCATTTATTACAAATTTCTAATCAGTTTGATAGTCTATGTTCCTTAGTAGTTCATTTTTGAGAATTGGCAATCAAAGTGGCCTAATTTCACTGATGGTTGGTCTGGTATGTGTGTCACAACACTGTGGTGTGGTTTGTGAACCTAGATTGTAGTTACGTGGAGGTTAGTTATTCATCTAAGGAAGAGATCAGATTGCAAATCTCGAAATGTAGTGTTACTGATATTTTGTATCTCTAAACAATGGTAAATGTCCAGAATAATCCTGTTTTCTTCACAAACTTTAAACAAAGAATTTGTGTTTAATTATATTCCTAAAACTGTTAGTATTAAATTCTTACATATACCTGTTCATCATTTATGTGCATTCAGCTACTTTTTCTAGTTTTATTATGATTAGACTTTTGTGTATTTTTCTAAATCTAGATGAAATATGACACAAAATGGATATCTCATGTTTGTATTTTTTCCACAACTTAATTTCATTTGCATGGTTCTTTGCATTTTGTACGTGCGTACAAGAAAAAATCTTTTTATTTGTTTCTGACCTACTTGAAATGAAAAAAGTAGCCTATTCTTTGTTTCATTCTGAAGATAAAATATATAAAATCATATATATTAGTCCTCATTTGGATTTTCAGTCAATAAAAAAACTTTGCATAGCTCTAATAAAACATAATGATGTTTCAAGAAAAAATAATTACCACTTCTAAGAAAATAATAACTTCTTTCAAGAATTGACCCTATTAAAACAAGTAAATAATGTACATCTAAATTACAGTCAGTAACATAATGTGTGGTCCATAATGAATTGTGATGGTAGGTGGCCCAAGGACGACGGGACCTGATGACACAACTGAACCTCAAGAAGCGCAAGTTCATCGGGAACACCAGCATGGACGCTCAGTTGTCGCTAATCATGGCCAACATTGCACAAGTACAGCCTGGTGATCTTGTACTAGACCCCTTCGTCGGCAGTGGTTAGTCTCACATTTGTTAAACTTTGATCTTAAACAAATCTAAAAATAATTTTTTAAACTGTTAGGTCTGTATCTATAACTTGAAGAATATGTATTTCATACACAGAGAAGACAAACTGCAAGATAGAATATGACTTATTTTCTTAGCTCTGATCGCACGATAATTTCTGCCAGTTGTTAGTAACTATTAAACATTCATTAGTAATCCTGTATCAAAATCCCAGAAGAGGGTACAGAAAAAACTGATGTCACTTAAATCTGGGTAACCTTATGGATGTCCAGGAGCGGCACATTACTAACCACAAATTTTCAAGATATTGGGGTGCAAGGGTAATTTAATAGGTCTAGTCTACTGTGAGATATGACTGTTGGATTTAATGGAGCTCACAATGTGTTAAGGTAAGGGATGTTGCTAGCCTAGACACAAGGGTGTGCCACCTCTGCCAACTTTGACTGGAGAGGCTGGTACTGAGCCGGCTTTCCCTTCTTCCAAGAAGACATGACTGAGATTAATGCCCAAAATCTTCCATCATGTCTAGACAGGAAGCAACATAAAGATTCTTTTACGACTAACTGATCTACAAGTGGTTGGACCTTATAATTAAAATCATCGATGAACAAGGTGTGTTCATTACATCATAATGGGGCATTCAGGTTTGAGGAAACTTTGTACAACTTGGATATGTCATATTTTTGAAAAAAAGAATTGAGGTCGGTCAAAAAAAATATTGTTAAACTGCTAAATCAAATTCTAGTGTGAAATGGAGCTGAATCCATATGGGAATTTTTGAATATGGTTATAATGTCTCATTTTCTAACTGTGCATCTGGAAAGAATTACATTGGGCTTAACACCTTCATTCATTAAGGAATTTTCACTCTGACATTCCACATATTCTAGTGTAACCTATGGGATAGATATATTTGGCTATATTGGTGACTAATATATCATGACAACTTTTCTCCTTTTACATATGTACCTACCAGCCAATACATTTCACTGAGAATACCATAATATGAGGAATTAAAATTATTACATTATAGACAAAAGCCACTGTATTAATATAATTAATTAGTACCCATTGTTAGTTTTCAGTATAACAATTGAAATATTTAAAATTCATTGCTGTTGCTACTCTTACTCTGCTCTAAGGTCTGTTGAATAATTAGCTACCGTGATGTTTAAGGCTCCCTGTTGATAGCAGCTGCAAGCTTTGGTGGCTACGTATTTGGATCAGACATTGACTTTTTGATGCTCCACGCCAAGACAAAACCTACCAGGAAACAGGACCGGGTAATTCATTAAGTATGTCTCTACCGTGTAATACCGGTCAACTATACCTAAATAACATGTATGTTATTGTTGAGTTCTGTTATGGAGCCTGAAGTTTATTATTATTGCCTACATAAATCCATTAGGTACAAAATTTGAATTTCACAAACATTTATGTTGATAGTTAGTTACCCAAGCAGCTCAATTTACGTGACAAATTAATTCTCTTTGCTGATGACACCACAAGTTTGATTAAATCTGATAAGAAACTACCTATCACAAAAATTACATGAAAACATTGATTTTAGTTTTAATTGGCATAAAGCTAACAAACTTTTCTTAAATGTTCCCAAAACAACCATACTTAATTTTTACTTTATTTGGAATATTAGAGAACAACTTGAAATAACTTTTTACCAAAATAAACCAACTTCCACAAAAATTGTAAATTACTTTAGATGACAATCTGAGATGGGATTCTGCATGTTATGCAATTCGTAAATTTCGAGTTTTGACAGATATAAGGAAAAATAGCGAAAATAAATAGTTATTTTCGCTATTTTTAATCTGTGATGATATATGGAATTGTTTGCTGGGGTAGTTCTCCATTTATTGAACAGGTTTTTACAACTCAAATGAGAGCAATCCCAATTCTAGGAAATTTAATCAATAATGTAGAGGCCAATGTTTTATCTTCAAATTTTGACAGAAGTATTTACATAATGGAAGTTGTAACTCATACTTACAAAAGAATAAAGTCTAATCCTTTTATTTCCAAACATAACTACACAACACGTAATAGTCAATCTCTAATTGTACCTTTACACAGAACATCCCTTTTTAAAATGTCTTTCTCTTACAACAGTCAGCATTATTTAATAAACTACCTTTTTTTAGTTTAGTATGGAGGGAGACTACCTCCTACATTAAAAGGTTTCAAAAAGACTATTCAAGAATATATGCTTTCAACTTAAATGTATACTTTTGATCATTTTTGTCTGAATTCACCAGAAAATAATTAAGATGTAAAAACATACTTCACATAGTTAGAGATATACTAGTGTTTTAGTTTTTTAAATTGTTATCTAGTGTTTTTATATCTTGACGAGTCTTATAACAGTGTAATGTTCTATTGGGTTAATACATCATTTCATTTCAGTTCAATGTGCATTTTTTATATGAGTAAAATACCCGGAATTATTTTTCAAAGTTATATATTTTAAAAACCTATTATTTCCTTAAAAATACTC
Organism: Homalodisca vitripennis; assembly: GCF_021130785.1. Lineage (NCBI taxonomy): Eukaryota > Metazoa > Arthropoda > Insecta > Hemiptera > Cicadellidae > Homalodisca > Homalodisca vitripennis. The sequence continues at coordinate 52,479,084 of NC_060211.1, read as the reverse complement.
TGTTACAACTAATACATGTTCCACCAGTTTTCACAGTGCAAAACAATACACATTTCATCTCCCCATGTCATTTCCCCCCTGTTTTTTTCTTGATATTTTCAATGTTGTCAAATCAGTGTTCTTTCATACCTCCTTCCACTTAAATTCCAGAGAGTCCCATTATGCAACAAAGACGCTCAGTCTCCATTGTTGGGACCAGTCCTGTTCTTGTCGTTCTAATGGACTGTGATTTCGTTTTAGACAGACATAGTTTCTTTATTAGCCAGTAGTGTTCATTTTTACATTTCTTCCTATCTCTGTATTGTTTCAGAGCCACTTGGAATATAGTTTTATTGCTAAATAAATCTTAAAAATCTGATTGTTTGCTTTATGAATACTTATTGTGACAAGATTAGTAAAGTTGTCTGGAAGTCAAACTGAGATAATATGTTGAGCAGCATGTCTGTAAACCTAAGTGGAGGAATGACAAAATGTCTAGGAAAATGGTTTGCTCAAGGTGCACTGAGGGTTGCCATGGAATGTGCATGGCAAAGTATGTTTGCAAATAACCCTTTTTAACTAACAATAGCAATATTTTAATATCGTTGCAACATTGTAAATATATTTTTAGTCGGTATAAATTTCTTACATAAACTGCCCAGTGTAAAAATCTCTTAATTTTTACTGAATTTTAGGTGCGCTAACACATGTACATATGTAAAATAACTAGACAGGCCTACTCATGGCATCATTTCACCATTTTAAAAGCTCCTATTAAAACTTTTGTTTATCATTATAATAGTTTCAAATTCAGTGTAATTATTTGTTATTTATCTAATAGCATTTAAAAATTTAGTGAAAATTTTACTCAGTTCACATGAAACTATTGAAGTTTTGAATATATTCCTGAACATTAACCAAATTTACATTTTCAGCCTGGTCTTTCCTAGGTTATCTGCCAATCGAATTACAGTGAAAATCTTTTTACACAACCGAAAACAATGTCTGTTCTTCACTAAAGTGTTAGATGTTTTTATTTGGTAAACATGTTTATTTCTATAACATATAAAATATTAAAAGTGTATGTTACTATACAAATTCTTGTTTTATTTAACGTCAATAACTATCTTAGCTGCATTAAAACAAACAAAAATTATTCTGATTCATCAAAAACGAGAGCAAAACTATTTTAGTTATCAGAAACCATTTGTGATAAACAATTGCTATGAAGAAGAACATAATATAATATAAATATTAACATTTTTCCCCTGTTGGACTGTTGTTAGTGTGAGGTAAAGAAAAATTTATTGATAGCAAATAGAATTTAAAAAATGTCTTATATCCTATGTTTATGTGACTTAATTTAACTTTGTAAAGTCAAACATTGTGAAAGTTAAGCCATATCCATATTATTTTCACATAGTATAAAACTATCAATGATAAAATTGTAAATTATTTCAAGGAATGTATTTTTTAAATTGTCCCTAAAGTTTCAGATGTTTGAGGGATTGTTGGTGTTGGACGGAGGAAATTGAAATAGATCAGAGAATGTTTGGGATAAAAGACTGAATTTACAGGGAAAACTCGGTACCAAACAAGAATATCTGTATTCAACAATGAAAGCTCTTGTCAAACTAATTTATACACTGACAAATTTGCACTATTGTGTATGCATTGGACCTCGACTACAACTACTACAGGTGCATTTGTTTCTGTGTGACAGTTCAAAGGGCGGCAGGTAGACGAGAGTGTGTTTGCCAACTTCTGCCAGTACCAGCTGACTAGTCACTACATTGACGTGGTAGTGGCAGACGCCTCTTTGCCTTTGTGGCGAGATAGACTCACAGTGGACGCCATCATCACTGACCGTGAGTATTGAATACTGAACTATCTTTGGAGGGGGGGGGGGAAGAGTAAAGGAGAAAGAAGTCGTTTATCACTGGATTACTATATCTGATAAATGTTGACCATTCTGATTTGTTCGTGTCTTCGGTATTGTAAGATTCTATTTATCCATGTATGTCCAGTATGAAGTTTTAGGCTTGATTTTGAAAAAGATGCCACACGCATACAACAAATAACATACAGCCTATTTATATTGTCACTTTACACCACAGACATATATTTAGAATGTGGATACATAACTAAGTGTACAGGCTGGGCAAAAAGTCCATACCCACTAATGCAAGTTTTTCCAGTGCATTATGTTTTGTAAGTTTCAAGTGGTGGTTGGGAGTAATATTGGTGGAGGGGAGAAATGTTAAGACCACGTGAGGTGGAGGGGGGTCAACAGTTACAGCCAAAGTCAAGCTGCACAGTCTGCCCGTCTAAGAGTGAACAATGGCGGATGCAAGTGTGTTCACTATTGAGAAGAATCTGGTGGCTTGTGTTTGCGTTCATGAACGTCCAAGTAGAGAGTTGACGTAAACTGTTACCGAATTGAAAAACTTTAAATGGTAGCAAAGCTTTTGCAACGGAAAATGTTCTTGATGCACACGTAGTGGGAGGTCAAGCACTCATGTTGAAACTTGTGTTGCTGTGGAGGAGTCAATTCAGCGATTTCCATTCAACATGTAAACGTTCAGCTGAATTAAATGTTCAAAGGTCGACAGATATGATGGATTTAAAAATAAAATGTTACCGTCCAGAGTTAGTTAATGAATTGAGTGATCATGATTTGGAGAAACGTGTCGAAGCATGCTGATTGATGCTCCAGCATTTTCGTACAGAAACAGATAAATGTAATATCTTGTTATCTGAAAAATGTGCAACTAACTGAAGCATCCGTAATTGAAACACTTTTTTTTGGGCAAAAGAAAGTCCACACTTTTATGAGGAAATCGAGAACAATCCACCACATGTAATGATTAGGGCAAGAGTGACAAGTAAACATATGTTTGGCCCTTTTTTATGGGTCTGTAACTCGTGAAGCTTATCTGGTAATGCTAAACGAGTGGTAGTCCCCACAACTGAGAGGCAGAGAATTAATGGAAACTGTTACTTTCCAACAGGACAGTGCTCCACTGCACTGACAGTTTGAGGTCGCCTTAATGAAATTGTTCAAAACCGCTGGTTTAGTCAAGGATCGAATAATGCCCCTGCCTCCATTGTCCTGACCTCCAAGAAGCCCAGACCTCACCACACCGACAATACACTCTGGGTTATTGTTAAAGATAAGGTGGTGAAACATCGATACACCACAAATGATCAGCTAAAGGAACCAGATTTGTTTGAAGATGAATAAACGAACATGGTGTGGAATAAAACTGTGCGTTAAGTATGATGGTATGGACAAAGACGTTTTGGATGCCTAATCTTGTAAATTAAAATAATAATAATAATATTTTAATACCAAACAGTTGATTGTTTTATTTAACTCCAGCAGTTTTATTTCATTTAGCAAGTAGAGGGTATGGACTTTTCGCACACCCTGTACAACTCGACTGAGTGACTAACTGGACCACCAGTGTGTCAGGTTTGATGCACACTAATCCAGTGTGTGTGTGTGTGTGTGTGTGTTAAACTAGCTGAATGGGTCTGTGTGTTTTAACTGGAATAGCTAATTATTTTCTTATTTTGGTATCTCTTTCAGTTCTTGCTGTTACAAATACTGTCAGCTCTATCGAGCTAGCATTTACCAGATATACAGGGTGTCAATTAAGTCTGGAACCTCTTTTTAAATTTTTGAACCATAATAGAAAGAAATACCAAAGTTCACACGTGCTTATTGGTGATAGTAATGCACACATCTGCCCAATTACCGACCGGATAATCCCTTTGGGGGACGGTCCACAAGGAGTCAGACAAAATTTTTAAATAGCAGCATAGGTCGTTTGGTATCAAATTAAAGGTCTTACTTAGCAAAGTACAATGCCGCAAACCGGACTTCAAAAGGTTTATTCATTCAGTAGTTATAGCTATTTGAATTTTAAAACAATTGAAAAATGTAAATTATTAAGTATTACAAGTAAACACCAATTTTTAAGTACCTGTGATAAAAGTAAGTGTTCAAAATGTTCCCCTCCCATCATCTGACAATGTAGTAATCAAAGCCAGGAATCAATAATTATTACCAATAACACAACTACTGTTAGAATGTGAAAGTGGCAGATTGAGTCATACACAGCATCCACAGAAACTTAACGTTTGAGCAGGTATTATGGGAAATCAAATTATGGGCCCATTATTTATCAATGGTAATTTAAATGGTGACTCATATCTAGCAATGCTCCAAAATGAGATAATTCCTGCACTACAAGCTGCTCTTGGTCGACAATTTCAAAGAATTTATTTCCAACAAGATGGCGCGCCACCACACTTTGCTCTCCTTGTTAGAGAATATTTGGATACAATATTCCTTCACAGATGGATTGGAAGACGTGGTGCAGTAGAGTGGGTGGCCTGCTCGTTCCCCTGATTTATCTCCGCTGAATTTTTTTTGGGGGATACCTCAAAGATAAAGTTTATCGTACTAAGCCTCGAGATTTGGCGCACCTCATGGTCCAAGAAGCTCAAGATATTCCTCGTGACTACCTTCAAAATGCAGTGGATGGCTTTTAAAACCCCTAGGACATTGCCAGACGATGGTAGGGGAACATTTTGAACACTTACTTTGATCACAGGTACTTAAAAATTGGTGTTTACTTGTAATACTTAATAATTTACATTGTTCAATTGTTTTAAAATTCAAATAGCTATAACTACTGAATGAATCCACCTTTTTAAGTCCGGTTTGCGGCATTGTACTCTGCTCAGTAAGACCTTTAATTTGATACCAAACTTGACCTATGCTGCTATTTAAGAATTTTGTCTGACTCCTTGTGGACCGTCCCCCAAAGGGATTATCCGGTCGGTAATTGGGCAGATATGTGCATTACTATCACCAGTAAGCACGTGTGAACTTTGGTATTTTTTTATATATTGTGGTTTAAAAATTTAAAAAGAGGTTCCAGACTTAATTGACACCCTGTATAATGATAAAGCAGCATTCATTTGCTCATAACATTATTACATCAAAAGAAACTGGTGCTTTGTCATAATATTAATGTTAAATTTTTAAAAAAACCATAAAGATTAACTTAAATTACAAACACAATCATCATCATCATCGTTAGACGTTTCCGTTCCTCGACGGGTCGTCGTACAACAAGTCCCTCCCTCACACTTTAGTGCATCGTTCCATGTCTCCTCTTCATCCACCTGTATTTTCTGTAGTCCCCTTCCTCTCTATGCTTTCCACACTTGGTCCTCCATCTTCCTCTTCGGTCCCTTCCTCTGGTCCTTCTTCCTCCTTCCTCCATCTCCATGCTATTCTAGGCATTCTATTATCTCCGCATCCCTTCACATGCGCCATCCACTGTATTTTCTCGGTCTTCCTTCCATTGGTCACTTGCAGTGAAACTACTTCAATCTTTCTCTCGTTAATTTCGTTCCGTAAATCTATCTCTTCTTGTAGTGCATAATCCCACTCAAAAATCATTCTATTATCTGCAGCTTGCAATCCCTGCTTAAATCATTTTTAGTCCCACGTCCACTGTATTCTCTGCTTCCATAAATAAAATTGCAGTGAAAACTAATATTTATGACATCAATACATGGTTGTTATTTTCCAATGTTTCCAACTCTACCACAATCTTCTTTACCATATTGAAAAACTCTTCCACTCCCTCTTAAAAATATTCTGTTCCTACTCTTTCTCTTATCTGCTGCAGCCACTATCTGTTATGATAATCTCCTAAATATACAGAATTTCCTTCACGGTCCACCGTCTCTGCTTCCTTCAACTAACACTCTTTGGTTTATTTCAAGATTTAATACTTTCATTACGTTTGATCATTCTTTGTCCCAATGTTCATCTCCAAAACATATTTCTTCGCCACTTTTGGCCCATTTGTTTAACTCTCGTTTCTAACTCTTCTTCCCTACTTTTCCCATAGTCATTATGTCAATCGGGCAATTTACCGTGTTAAGTTCTGTCTGCTTCCTCTGTTGTGCCCCTTGTACATCTAGAATAATTTCATCCATTATACTATGAATAAGGGACAATAGTGCCTTCACCTACACTCTCAAGTCTGTTTTAAAATATCTGTATAATTTTCTTCAACCTGTTTTTAACATATGCCAACAGGTTCTTTAGTCTTTCTACTATTCCCTCACGCAATCCTCTCTTTCCTCATACTCTCTCTCCTGCTTTGACTCTTCTTCTGAGCTCTTTCCCTATCATCACCTTCTTCTCACTCTCCTTTCTCTCTATGTTCATTCTCTCTTCACATATTTCCTTCTCGCATCTCTCATCTCTCTCACTCTTTTTCTCTCCTCTCATTTGCGTCATTTTTCTTAACTCTTCCTACTCATTATCTTTGTCTCTTCTGGCCTCTCCCTTCTCTTTTCTTCCATATCTCCTTCCTTCCGCAATATGCTAGTGTGTCTTAAGTTCTTCCCTCGCCTTCTCCTCTCCAGATTCTTCCTTTACTCTTCTCTACTCTTCTAACGAGATTCATGCTCCTCTAATTCCTGTCCTGTGGAAATGCGTCTCTCTTTCCTCTCTCTTCTGTCTTTCTCTACTACTCAATATCTCTCTCATCTCATTGCTCTCTAGCATCTTAACTCCCTCTCTCCTTCTCTTCTTACACTTCTTTCTCACTCTTTCTTTCTCTCTCACTCTGACTTCTCACTTCTACTCCTCTCTCTCTTCTCTTCTATTTCCTTCTTCACTCGTCTTCTCTCTTACTCCTACTCTTCTCTCTCTAAACATATGCCTTCCTCTTTCTCTCTTTCTTACTGCTCTTCTCTTCTCTTCTTCTTCTCTTCACGAGTCTCTTCCAAATGCTCGTCTCTTTACTCTCTTCTTTCCTATCTCCTTTTCTCTTGCTCTACTCTCTTGCTCTCTTTCCTCTCTCCCTTTCTCCGCATTATCCTTTCTCTCAGTAACTCTTATCATATGCCTTCTGTAGGTCTATAAACTCTAGTGACCTAACAGTTATGTGCGATGGGTGAGAATAATGGACATAATACAGGTATAGCCCGCCACCACAAAACAGGATGCACGGTGTCAGCTGTACGATGAGAAGAGAGAGTTTTGAAGAGCGAACTGGAAAGACAAGAAAAATGAGAGAACAATAATAATTGGGGATTTTAAAAACGCACAAGTGGGGTAAGTTTAGAACAAGGATATGAAGAGGTAATGGTGGATGTTATTGGGAAGTAGAACAAGGAATTTAGAAGGAGAAAATTTTTTACTGGGATATTTTTGTTTTAAGGAATGAATAGAATTGATAGGGAAAACCTGGAAACAAGAAAAGGGATATCCACAAATACAGCAAGAATACAATTGGAATGGTGAACAGCCGCCAAGTTTAATAGATATACTAGTAGTGAGGAAATTGCCTGCAGCCAGACAATGGCAGAGTGTAAAAGTTAAACCCAGTGAAAAGTATGAGGAGGAGATCACAGGCTGGTGGTAGCTGATTTTTCAAAGAAATGAAGTTTGGAAAGGATACATTGCAAAAGACTTAACAAGAATCAAGACAAGGAAAGTTTAAAAGATACGAACGTTAGAGAAGGAGTTTAGTAAATAACATTAGAGGAACGATTAGCCCAAGGGGTGAGTGTCAAAACAGGAGGAGCGGAATGGTCAAAATTTTTCCCAAGAATGCCTTATAGTCCAAAGCTGTCAAAAAGAAAAAAAAAAAGGAAAAAAAAAAAAACATGTGGACGAACTTCAGGGTAAAAGTATAGGGATAAAGTAGACCCATGTTGTGAATGAAAGAAATTGCTTGCAAGCAGTTAAAAACAAAAATTAGAGCTTGGCGAGAATGGTTTAAGGATAGGTCAAAACGCAAGAGTATAAATTGGAAGCAGACTTGCAAGGCATCAGCAAAGATGCATGAAGGCGGCCAAAGGAGAGGCATATCACATGGAAGGATTTTGAAGAAACAAAAGTATTGAATTCAAACTTCAAAGGAAATAAGAAAGTGATTTAGTTTAATGGGTGATAATGGAACAAGACGAAACCTAAAGAAATGTTGAACTAAGGTGGTGGATAGTTTTCATTCAGGGGAAATCAAATGGGAGGAGAGAAAGAGGTATTTGAAGACGTGGAAAGGAGTATTTTAAAAGTAACTAACTGGTAAGGAACAGAAAATGAAGAGGAAAGAAGAAGATATGACAGAAGGAAATCAGAAAGATAGAAAGAGGATTATTTAGTATTGGTGCGAATTTGGAAAAACGGTTAAATGAGAAATGAAAGTAGAGGGGAAATCTGCGGGAATAGACGATCTGAACGCTGAGATGATAAAGGCGCGCGGGCCCATTGGGGGAATTCAATGGGTTGTACAGAGTGATTGAGAGTGACATTTGGAAGAAAAAGAAGATACCAGAATACTGGAAAAAATGGGAATAATAGTGCCGATTTTTAAGAAAGGCAATAAGCTCAAAAATGCGAGAAATTACAGGGGAATAACTTTGTTTGCCATAACACAAAGAAATTTATGAAAAAAAACTGTTGCAGAAAATTAGACCAGTACTGGAAGAAACAGGAAAGAGAGGAGCAATTGTGGTTATTTAGGAAAGGTAGGTCTAAGCGGTGGATGCCTATTTTTTGTGATGAGACAAGTGTTAGAAAAGAGTGGGAATACGGAAAAGAAACAAATTACAAACTTTCATTCATAAATTCCGTAAAATAGTAAATTTGATTTAATAGCAATTTTTTGGAGCACTGAAAAATACTTTCCAATTAGATTGATAAAACTTAAAGTAATTTTATTTAAACATTTTACAGTTTATCATATAATGGTAATTTATTTGAGGATATTTTTAATCTATACATGAGTATCAGTTTTATAAGAATATTTAAGAATATTGTTAATTTTTATAGACATATGATTGTATAAAACATATAAAAGTATATATATAAAGTATAGAGAGTTCTGTTGATATGTCATTATTTTGAACTTTTAATATGATACCAGAAACTAAACTGACAAAACACTCTTTTCCAGCTCCTTATGGCATCAGGGAATCAATAGAGAGGGTCGGAACATCGCGAGAGATGATTGCCGTTTTAGAGGAGAATCAGGCATCGCACATTCCATCCAAGACCGACTACAACATGGAGCAGCTCTTGTCGGATCTGTTGTGTTTCGCTGCAAGTCACCTGCGGGTAGGAGGGCGACTAGTCACGTGGATACCGATTTTCCGCAGTGACTACGACGCCAGCTGTCTGCCTTCCCACCCCTGTCTCAGGCTAGAAGCCAACTGTGAGCAGATATTGTCCATGGTTGCCTCTCGCCGTCTGCTCACCTACTCCAAGTTGCGGGAACCTCAAGTAGGTTTACATAACCTACTTCTGTTTTGAAATTTTCAACCATATTAATTAAATTAAGATCGATATAATAAACTCACTGTAATGAAGTTGTATATACTCTTATGATCGTAATACGTTTTTTAGGGAGAGGAGCTCAATCCGATAATGAGCCTTGGGGATCTAGCCAGCTTCAGGGATAAGTATTTTCACCACATGGAAGAGGCGAGAGTGGAACGTAAAAGGAAGAAAATTGAGCATGCTCTACAGAGATAAATGTTATTAAATGGACAAAAAAATTACAGATTTGTATATATAATAAACCATACCTCATAGAAACTGCATTATTTAAATTATCACCCTGTATCTCTGAAGTTACGATGTTGGGTTTTAAATACCAATTATTGTTTTGATGTTCTGCAGGAACTACTAGTAACTGAGTATTGATATTGACATTATTGAACAAGAGGCTTTATGTACTGACTTGTAAAGTGCTGGTAATAATCAGGAATTATTTCAAGATACAGTAAAACCTGTCATATCTGGCCTACTTGCATTTACGTTTTCCATGACCCCCCTCCATCCGCCGTCTACCCAATGTAAGTGTGTGATGGTTATTGCATAAAAATTTATTGACACAGTCATATAATATTGTGCAATTTTGTGGATTTTTAAGGTGTTTCCAAACATTTTACACACCCTGTATATTAACTTGTGCAAATAAAAATAATGCAGGCTTGTGAATGCAATAACTTCAAATTTGTTACTGAATCTCAGTAAATTTTTAATGGATATAATACACATCCCATGGATAAGTTATATAGTCAATATTGATAAATAAAGTTTCAAAATAATAGATGTTTGTACATTAGTTTCAATTTTTTATACTATTTGATAAAATTAAGCTTGAATGAATTGATTTTAGAAACTGTAAGTTTAACAAACAAAGCATTAAATTTGTAAAAATTGGGACTGACTATTCTACAACACAAGTTTCTTCTGAAATGTTTGACGAATTTTTTATTTATTTGTATTTTTTCAATTTTTAAGGTGATTTATTAATTTTTATTCTAAACATTTGATTCAAACTATGTTTAAAAACTATAGTCTCTTTAATTAATTTTAAGTACAGTAGCCTTTGCATGAAAACAAACTAAGGTTTGGTTTATTGAAAAATGCCACTGTTTTCTGATTTTCCATGAACATGGGTCAAAGGAGCTGTTTATAAAATATATACAATGTATTTTGTTTAAACATTTTAATTTTATAAACAATTTATTTGATTAACAACCAATTTAATTCTTTTTCTTCTTTTTTCCTTTCCTTGCATTCTTTTTCTTCTTCTTCTCTGCTATGATGCGCTGTTTCAGGATCTGGTCAGTGTTTTTCAGTTTGATCTTAGCTTTCTGTTGGACTTTGAGATTGTGCCGACCCCAGCGAGTGTTGGGAGTTGTTTTTAAACCTATTGGAAATAATACAATCGTCAAGAAAATCACTTTTATCTGATAAAACTTTTAAAATAATTCAGAAATGTTTGTGTATATGTTGCACATTACAAAAATATTACAATAAATAAATTAGTTTTTATTTTCAAGATAAACAGAACTACAAACTAGGAACTTTATGTAATTAGGATAGTTATTGTGCCGTATCTTATTCCTTTTTAATGTCTGTCTTTTTACTTTATATGTCACTGGCGGATATAGTTCAAACAACCTGCCAGTTGTAAGTAACAAAGTCTGTCACTGTGTTAATTCATTAAATTAAAACCAAATCCCTTTTCCCACTTCACAATAGACTTTAGTAACAAATTAGCTAATTTAGATAAATACAGTACCGGTACAGCAATAATTTGGATTAATTACGCTGGATTATCGGGGAGTGCCAATGGCCAAGTGGTCCAAGACAGCCGGCTTTGAATCTGAGTTAGAGATAGTGCAGGTTCAAATCCTGTCTGTGACTGTTGCACTATTTATCAGTACCATCATCGACGTTGTACTGTATCGACTATTACCCTTATTCCGTTTGATAAGATTCTCGCCTCACACACATCAGTAGCCCATGATGATGAGCAGAACAACGCTTAAAAGGGAATCGGCTTCTCCTTAAAAAAAAGGCACTGGGCTCTTTCCAGATTATACAATTATCTGGACTTTTGAAATTAAACCATAAGAGGTTAGTACATTTTTCAATTTAAAACTGTAAAAACCATTATTACTTAAATTCTTTTAATGAAAACATAACATTCTTTGGCACAGCATTGCAATTAATTTAGTTGTTTTATGAAGAACATAAAATATGTCACATTTTATTCTAGAATTGCTACAACAAAATACATCTGTGCATGTCATCAAAATGTTGCTAATTAATACACAACTAAACAGTATATTAACCTTTAAAAAATCATGTTTGGTCATTAGTTTTTGTGACAAAATCCCAACATTTAAAAAAGAAGAAGTAGGGTTAGTGATCTCTCACTGTTTTTTAAGCCTTGACATGTGTCTCTGCTGCTGTAAATGATTGTGTAGGTCCTGCTTCTTGAATATCACTTTCATTTTCGTCCTCATCCCATTCTGCTGTTTATGTATTACCTCTAAATAAAATAGTGTTCCCAAAGAACGGAATAAACAATGACGTTTCCATTATCACTAATTACAGAATTATATTTACTAAATGCAATTTTTCACTTGAATCAAAACCAGATTATTGACACTCTACTATATAGATAATATAATAAAGTATCTAAAGACATTAAAAGATTGTGTTGAATGTTTATATTCAAACTATACATACGTGTATTGCTGTCTTCTTGGTCCTCATTGTCGCTACCACTATCTTCGCCCGCCTTGCTTCGCTCAACCCAAGCCTTGTACCGTCCACTCTTGTACGTGGCTGGGATCCAAGTGCCAGACTCGGACTTGATCTTGCCTACCTTGCTGTTGGTATCGACCCCCACCATCCGCTTCCGCTTCTTGTCCCACGTCATCCTGGCACGGTGACTTTGTCTCAGAGCCTGATCAGTGTCTCCTGTCATATCTAGCATTGCATGCGCTGCCGTCTGTTGGAAGTTCTCCACCGCAAGTCTAAAAACCATTGGGCAAGACATCAAAAAGTTTGATATGAGTTACAGGTGTAATTATTTTAAATTGAGTAGAAAAGACCAAATTTTTTTCTACCCACAACTAAGAGATGTATCAGAGGTGCCAGGATACACTATTTTGCAAAAAATGGACCCATCAACAGCAAAAGGAAGAGCGTAATCTTAAGTACTGAAGTGATGATGTTATCTTTTCTTGCTTTGGAAAAATATCTTTAAAAAATACAAAGACATGTATTATGAATAATTGTAATTAATATGAAGGGAAATAAATTCAATTTTATAGTTTGTTACAAGGAGTATTGCAATAAGAGCTTTGAAAGATCCAAGGTTAGTACTTTTACATAAAGATAGATAAAAATGTTTTTGTATGTAAATTTAGAAGTATTAACCAAATTATATGTAAAAAGTGAACTGGTTATGGAGATAATTTCATATGTAACTGATTACAAAACACAGTATCTTACCTAAGGTAAATAACAATGGCAAACCAAACCAGTGTGTACTCAATTTTTTTTAAATTACCCATTTACATTCCATTCTAAAATTCTGCATATACATAGTGTGACTTATAGCGTAAATAATTTTTTTTGTATTAAAGGTGACGTATCTTGAGCTTGTAAAAACAGTTTTTGAGAGCATAAAAAAATTCAAAACAAAATTATAATCAAATTAAAGATCATTTCAAAAATTACGTTTTGTATGTTTATTTTGAACGTCTTCACAGCACACTTTTTTTTTATCTCTTCAGACGAAGGTGGACTCCAGATTCCAGGAGTCAAGTCTGTGTTAATGTCAGATTTACATTACGAGGAAGATGAAATGGAGGTGAACTCAACAGTTCAGCATTGATTCAACCGTTCTCATCGTAGATCTGGTAAGTGTACATGATACAAGAGCCTTTGTTCGGCAACATGTGCTGGAATGCACAACTCATTCTTAACAGACTCAGCTTAAAAACACCATTAAAAGAAGCAGTTAATGTAATGTAATTACAATGCTCTTATAACTTAATCATATTCACCCCTGTTCTGTGTGAGCATCTGCCGGCTTGTAGGGGATGAAGTGTTCCTTGTCCACCCCTCCCACCTTTAGCCTCTTGCCTCCACCTCCGATCTGAGCCTCCCTCCTTTTGGCTGGCAGAATTACCCGACTGAAAGTTCGGCTGATGTCTGCCAAATCACTCAACTCCAAGTCGACTCTCTTATTTTCTCCAACTACAATATACATATAAATACATAATACATATTTATTAGGCATCTTACTTTTACTCCTAATTTAAAGCTATGGAACTGTTGCTATAATAAAACTATGCTGTTTATTGTTATTGTGCCTTCAATATTAAAATGTATTAGTTGTTAATCAAAATTTGAAACAAAAAATCTTTTATAGTAATATGACTAGTTAAATTTGCCTATTTTCACAACTGAGTCAGAAAATTCTCTAGGGAATTTCATTTTAACAATGGGTACCATTGATTTCAAATGTTTTCTGAATGTTGTCACTTATTTTCAACTGAATTATGCTACATATTTGTTCCATTATAAAAAGAATAAAACATTTTTAGAAAAATTTACACAAAAATTTAAATACAATTTGATTTAAAACCGAAATTAAGTAAAATATTTCCACATTAACATTTTGACTTAATAATAAACTGTGTATGTTGAAGTTTAGTACACAAATTGTGTCTCACACATAATAAGCACATAGTGATATCTCATAATATAAATACAACTGACCTTCATCTGTGACTTTGGGTTGAAGTTTCTGTTTGAAGTTCAGGATTTTCTCATTATCTTTATTACGTTTGGTCTTCATAACTTTGTAAGATTCTATACGAGAACTTTGCCCAAGTTCGAAAACAGTCTGTAAAAAGCATTTCAAAGCAATGTAACACAACTTATGTACATGCAATTTTTATAAATTGTAAATAAAATTTATTTTATTTTATATTTATTTCTTAAAAAGTTACTATTAGAATTAAAAGAACATCCTAAAATATAAAATTAAAACCGTTTTCATAGAATATACACGCTAGATAAAACTACTAGATTATTCAGACTAGATATACCTTTAAAGGATAACTTTCAACACACCTATGCAGCTATAATTTGGTGAAACATTTTAATCGTCAATATTTTTAAAAGCACTTATGCAATTTGTCCAAACTCTAAAGAACTCACCCCCTGAGGCTTAAAATTCTTTATTTGTGCAAGGAAAGCTGCACGGTCAACTTGAGGTGTGGCGAGAGCAGTGAAGGCAGGATGGGGGCCGAGAGTGTTGACAGGTAGCTGCTTTACTCTCCGTACACTGTCCACACTCGCCCCCGGCCTTGACTTGAGATACTGCTTGTAAGCATTCTCACTGACCACCCTCTGGCTATTCTGTAAATGATGAAAATCCAGATTAACACATCGGTAAAACAAATATTTCTGACATAAAATATAGGGCTAGTACAATGATGTTCGTGATTTAAATCATTGATACTACTAGGTTAATAAATCTTAACCTTAAAGCGCTAGTTCATATTCTGATCAAACGTTAAGTTGTGAAAAAAAATCAATGATTATTTATACCTAGGAACACTCAGGTTTATTTACAAGAAAAAAAATATAATTTTTTCAAGCTTATGATAAAGTTAATAACTTAATAGGTATTCAAATGTATGCAATGTAGACGTAAATATCCATAAAGGCAATTGGTGCTATCTTGCCTAATTAAAAAAACCATGTTATTATTTTTAACTAACACTGAAATATTATATCTGGGTTATATGGATAACCACTGATAATTTTGCAGTAAAATTCTAATTTGGCGAGATAAACCTCAAAACATTCATCTGGGTAGAGACTGGGTTTGATCTGGTTTGGATTAGCTAAATTTGCCATTATTTACAACACAAAGTAAAACACTAATAATCTTGAATTACTGACTGAAACTTGGCTAATAAACATGGAAAGTTAACAATAAATAAGTAACCGTACTGGTGTTTATAGCCGAATTCTGATTCAGGGGCATTCGAAAATGAACAGCTAGCTGTTGGCATGCAACTTTCTATAAATCAGTGATCACCATAAATTGCAGTAAAAAATCACTTTTCTTTAATCCAAACTGGAGAAATGAACACCTAACTGTTTTATGTTGGATATTTCCAATAGCTAATACTTTGTTTGTTACAGAGAGGGCGCTCTGCTTCTATTATTGCTATCGCGCTTTAGCTATCAACTCGGCCAGCCGTACTTGCAAGGTTATGACTATCAACTTAAAAGAAACTCATAAAGTTATTTATCAGCTGTTTGGTATGTCAACCATGTAAATTGTATCATGGCTAACTTTGATGACAAGAAAGCACTTTGTGTGATTTTCACAACAACCAATCATTTGTAAGTATGTAACATAATTTTAGTGAGAAATTTAATGAACATTCTCCCATAATCACACCATTCACAAGTGGTACTTGACTTACAGGGTGCCTTTGTAAGAAGATTACAATATCCATTGAAGCATCAATCAGGACACTCTTGGAAAAGTGTGACAAGAACTCATTTATAGACTTGATAATTGTCACAAGGGGGTTCTCACATTGAACATTTATAAAAGAGTGCCATGGGATGAACATTTCTGAGTTATTTGATAATTGTAGCCATTATTATTGTTTGTATGATAAATAAAACAAGGTATGTATTTAAATTTGTGAATATGAGTTGTACTACCCCTATACAATTAAGTTTGTTGTACACTTAAGGGTACAGTGAATGACTCACAAGTCCTGAGTTGTTGTTGTGCCAAAGCTGTATCTTGCTAAGTTGGTCATCGAGCAGATGTTGAGGGATTCGCCCTAACGCTCCTGACTCCGCTGTGGTAGCGCCTTCCGTATCTATCAGAGGCAGGCTGCGGCCCAGGAACAGCTGGAGGTCCAACAGGTAGCACAGTTCATCACCAGCCACCAGCGAATATGCAGTACCTGGCCTTCCTGCTCTGGCACATCGCCCTGTACATGAACACAATCATATTATTTTTGAATTGAGATCATCATATTTAGTCAGAAATTAATTGAAGATGTTTCATATTTCTATTGAACAAGGTACAACACCAAGTGTTGTGTAACAGGAGGTTGCATGCAAAATTCCTAATCTAAAGCTCATTCAGTTCTCGGGATGTCCTTCAGGGAGATAAAGAGACAAACAATACAGAAAAAAATTGACACAAAAATTACTCTTAGCCAAATTTCATTGTTGGACATGTACCATAATAGAACATATTCTTGTCTATGTAGAAACAAAGTTTCACACAACATTTAAAGTCACAGATGAAATCTTTCTCAAGATATCTTACCACATGATACTTTAAATGTTTTTGTTCATGAAGTTAGATTTCCTAGCAATGTCCAAATAGTCCAAGTTTCGGTGAGCTATGGAAGGTACAACAATGCAAGAGTGCGCTGAAATCAAATATTGTCACGCATTCACAGACTTAACATCACCATTCTATTATTTTCTTGTTTAACTCTACAAATAAAAATATCACATTTGATTGTACATAGTTTTTTTTTTACAAATTTATTTATTATGCAATTTTCTCGTTGACATCATGGTTCTCCATAAGACGAATCTAAAAATATTCAAGCTCAGCCAACTCCCATACAGTGACATGTCCCATCATCGAACTCAGTGTTGCTAACATAGAAATGAAGCTTCATTGGATCTAGAGGTCAGTTCATTTTTGAGATACTGTGAGGACAAATAGACAAAACTAACTTTTTCAGATTCTTGAGTGATAGGCTTCCCCATAGCTAAGCCAATTATATTAAAACAGAACAGTTGTTATTTCTTATGGTTTCCTGAGACTTACACTCAGTTTTTGTAAACACTCAATTCTTCCAATTAACTCACCGACTCTGTGTACAAAAAGCTTGGGCTTGGCAGGGAAGTTGTAGTTGATAACATAGTCCAACGAAGGGATGTCGAGCCCACGGGCTGCCACGTCTGTTACTACCAGGGCTCGCACCTTGCCAGTCTGGAACTTGGCCGTGTTGATCTTCCGAGCCGATGGGTCCAAGTCTGAGTAGATAAAAGTGTTTGACACTCCAGCCTGATCCAATAACTGACACAACACACACAAGTTATATTAATCATAAGTCTGAGCCTTATGATTAATATTATTGTTTACATCTACAGCAAAATTTACAATGTTCCATTGCAAAATATTGATAAACATTGTCAATGATGCCAATTCTTAGTTACTGTCATTGGCGCTAATACATATTTGCTCTTGGTTCAATTAAAATGTTTGTTTCTCAAATAATAAGTTCCTTTTGTCTTTAGTAAATAAAAGTTATAGGTTTCAAATTTCTTGGTACTTTATTTTTATCTCTCTAGCTTCCTTATTTATTACATGTGAGATATTATTATGCATGGACACAATATAGCCTTGTGTTTTGAGAACAGTTGATTGCGTGATTAAAATTTTGAATCCTTTTAGTTATTATATTTCAGATCTATAAGTCAGGGCTCTTGTTTCATCACACTGCTTCTGCAAACCGAGACTAAGTTAAATCTTACCTATCATTGGCAGTACAATATGAGAAATAGTATTTTTTGCTATAAATAATTATTTGTGATTTACTATTGAAATGGTTAGAGCTTTCTGCAACTTTTAGACATATGTCTACATTTTCTGTTTAGTATAACATTATAAAAACAAGTGAAATTATAATTATGTACAAACCCACCATGTGTACATATTCCACATGATGCTTGGTCGCTACGAAAATGGCCACCTGCCCATCACTAGGCACAACATGGTCTAGCAAACACGTTAGAGCAGCAGGTTTCTCTTCAGAACGACACGAGATGAACGACAGCTCCAGCGTGTCAGGCAGCTTGCTCTCCACATCCAACCTAATATCGACAGGCAAAATTCAATATTTGGGTATAAATTTTTACAAAATACAATCTTAAAAGTGCAGTAATTTATACCTGAGTAACACTGGATCTGTGAGGCCAGCTCGGGCAAACTCCACGAGAACTTTGGGCAACGTGGCGGAGAAGAGCAGTGTCTGTCGTGAGTCCGGTAGTCGATGAACGATCTCCCGCAGCTGTTCTCCGAAACCCATCTCGAATAAACGATCGGCCTCATCGAATACAACATACTCCACATCGGAGAGGCGTAACTCCATTTCAACACAGAGGTGGAGGAACCTTCCAGGTGTGGCCACAAGAACATCAGGTTTACTGTGCATCATTGAGAACTGGTTGTCCATGGAGTCTCCACCCAACACCAGAGCTGCACGCACACCACAGAACCGGCCCAACTCTTTCACGAACTTGTTTGTCTGCAGAAACATTTTCTTGTTTAGTTTTTTTAATTAAACTGGATCAAATCTAAAATATGTATTTCAATCAGCAATTATGTCCTACCTGCAACGCGAGTTCCCTTGTTGGAGATAGAATCAGAGCCTTGGTAGTGTTCTTGTTCTGTCTGACCAACAATTTCTCAAATAATGGTATCAAGAAACAGGCTGTCTTCCCGCTACCTGTGCGTGCCATTGCAACCACATCTCTGCCTTCCATGATGAGTGGGATTGTCTGTTCAAACAAGGAGATAGTAGTATATTTGTTTATCCACTTTTACAGGATACATTAATGCTTTTAACTTCAATAGAACTGTCCAATGTAATCATTGTATTAAAATAATAACCATTTAATGGATGATATTTTGAACAATAAAACCACTCTCAATATTCTTAACAGATTTTTATTATAACCCTAATCCAAAAAATACTCCAGAAGAAAAATATTGCATATGAAAAGATATTCACACAAAAAATATAATTTGTGAGAGGTTTGAGAAGTCCCTGATACAAATTTTGGTTATTGTCATTTCCTAGAGGAAGTACTTATACTTTTCAGTCATTTTCAATTATTACTTCTGATTTGAAACAAGCTAATTAACCAAGAGTATGCATTCAACTATTTTATCGGAACCCAAAGGACTTTCATAGCTGTGCATGATACCTCGATTCACTAGATGTCAAACCAAGTAATAGTCCAGTGTGGCCAGAGTAGAGTATGCGTAAAAGAAAATTCAAACGTTAATTCTTTAATCAAGAAGGTTATTTTTAAAGTTTCTAAGAATTGGTAAAAGTAAAAAGTGATAACAGGTGAGCCATATAAAAGTCGTTTTCAATAATAGTCCAATATGGTTGAACACATGACAATGATGGAAAATAGTTAAATAATGAACAGAATATTCAATGCACAAACCTTATATGTCTCAAATTTTTGTGTATTTTTTTCACATAGTAAAATACTAAAACTATTATTTGCAATTATATATTTATAATAGGGAAGGTACGAGCAACAAAAAAGGATACGATTAAACAGAATGAAACTTCAATTTCTGTAAGAAACTAAATCAACCTTAAGTGGTAAATTAAATACAGGATAAATCAAATCTGCACTCAATCAAAATTCAATGTATTCACTTGTTCAACATGAGCACACTCATTAAAAATAGTTAGTGATGCCAGTCTTTAACATTTGATGTGGAACATAGCATAATTAATACAGAAAGAATTACAAATAAACTTACATAGCATACAATTGTCTTCAGATAAATTGGCAGACCTACCTTTCTTTGAATTGGAGTCGGAGTTTTGTATCCTCTTTTTTGAATTCCTTTGAGAACCAATGGGTGAAGGCCCAACCGATGAAAACCTCCCAATTTTTTTGTGGAATGTTTTTTTGTTGTTTCTGCTTCATAGTCTTCATCATCATCAAATCCAACAACTTTTTCTGAGCTTTCTATGTTTGGTAACACCATCTTTAACACAAAAATCTGTCTACACAATTACAATAAATATTATGATATTTTATATATCACCTGTAAATTTGAAATTTTTTCCATGTTTCAAGGAGATACCTCAATTTTTAGTACCCGGTCAACAGGTTATTTCCAGTTGTTCACCGAGGTTAACAGCTAACGGCCAGTAATATCCAAAATTAGACACTTAAATTTGTCTGATTACTTGAAATTTACAAGCGGTATAGAAAATGGGATAGTAGTTCTTTGTTCCAAGTTTCATTGAGGTATGATCTTAATTTTTAGCACTCTGTCAACAGGTCATTGTCGGTTGTTGACCTGGATCAACAAAATAGGCTAGTCAGACCCCAATACAAGATTTAGCCAGGGAGGGTACAATAAGGGGACCCGGTTTTTTATATCGAAGAATATAATCATTGATACCTAATATTCGCATCTCGAATCCTAGACTATCAATTGATATAAAAGTATAGATGAGAATACTGAGCTTGTAAGGTTAATTAATTGGGCTGATTGATACATTTTCAGTCACACTCGCAATGTCAATTCCCTCATGTGAGTAATCCAGTTGCTGAAAACACATAATTCTATCAATATTAACAACTGAATTGAGCTCGGCTATAGTATTTATTATTTTTTGTTCAAAGTAATTTTAAAGATCATTATATCAAAATTATATACAGATATAGCTCTACCATGGTTTTCAGTTCTGCAAACTAATTTTGGTTTTTACAAACATTTAAATTATATTTTATAAAAATAATACTAACAAAATAAAAATGTTCATGTGCTTTGTCATTTTGATGTGCTCATTCCAAATACATTTAGGCCTATTCACAATACAAATTAACAAGTGTAAATATGCTCACAGGCACGTGCGGTCATAGCAAAACAAATATTGTGTATTATACTTACTATGGTAATCAAAAAGTGGTTTTAACACTAAATTAGCACCAAAACTTACCTTTTATTTCGATTATTCTGTCAAAAATACATATAAACTATTAACTAGGTTATGTTCATCTTGAATGTACACATGTTACATGTATTGGTTTGAAGGTTTGGTCTCTCACACGTCGGTGGTGATGATGTACGATTGCGAGAAATTACAATCGAAAAGTTTCGATTGACAAAACCACTCGAATGTAAATTGAATAGCCAATTTGTATTCGAAACCATTATGAAACTAGTGCACGTTATTTACTGATACCATCTTCATAATTTGTCATGCACTATTTGCATGGATGCATTTAGATACCTATAAATTAAAAATAAAAAAAGTGTATTTTAGAAAGTGTATTATAAAAGTAAGAAATATAATAATAAACAATTGAATAAGTACTTATATACAACTTAAAAGAGCAATTTATACTCTCAACAGAATATTCATGCATTAAGTAGTGTTATAAAGATTTATATATATATATATATATATATATATATATATTATATATATATATATATATATATTATAGAAGTAAAAATATAATATCATTAAAAAATCACAACAACAATAATAATAAAATTCAGCATATTTTAACAAAACCCAGTAGTTAAAAAACGTGTACTGTGTTAAAATTATAAAATTTATTGTTTTAAAATTAAACAAACTGCTAAAACTAAAATTAAATTTCTATTCACAAAAAGAACTTAATCTAATTTTTTTTTTATTAATCAAACCACTAAATGGAAGGGAAATACAATAGCTAGAATTATTTTTGTTTACAATATATTCCGTATAAATCTTTAAAGATAGAATAATGTTCTTTCTAAATTGAAATGGGTTTTCTATTGTAAACAACAATGTTCTTCAACATCTAATTCCACTGTTAGAATATTGCATACTTAAAATATTGAGTGTTT
This sequence comes from Homalodisca vitripennis, assembly GCF_021130785.1. Lineage (NCBI taxonomy): Eukaryota > Metazoa > Arthropoda > Insecta > Hemiptera > Cicadellidae > Homalodisca > Homalodisca vitripennis. The sequence goes on along the minus strand of NC_060211.1, from coordinate 52,457,017 downwards.
AAACATTAGTCTTGGTATAACCGTAAGACGCAGAAAAAACTACATTCTAGTAACCGTGAGTGCATTTAGAAATCACTAGTAGGTATTCACATTAGTAAACACTCGTCTGTTTCCTAAAATTAAAATGTATCGAGAGGACTACCTATATAGATAATAAATTAATAAATAAATAGTACTAGAAGGCGATCGCATAAGTAAATCCTTTCAAGGAGCTCGGATGTATCAGTCAATCGTCTTTTATTGCTTTCAAAGATATACATTGTATTCGCAATAGTATCCCCAAACATAAACTGTTTTACACATACGTATATTCCATTAATTCACGACTTTAATGTAAATAAATACAATAAATAAGCTTTACTTGTCGTGCAACTCTACATAATTGTTCGATTTGTTAATTCATATAAAAATCTCCATTAAAATTTTTCACCAAAAATGTGTTCATGCATACAGTTTAACATTCATAAAATCTCATTTATTCGATTTTGTCCACTCTACTACGAAAACCAGTCTCAGCCAACCACAGGGTCTCCCAGTCAAGAACTCATCTGTGCTGTAGAACGCTTCGGCGATAAAGGTTGTTCTAAAACCGATCGTGCACTTTGAATGAATATTTTTACAAATTGAGCTTCGGCCTGTGAAGGCGAACGCTCGTGAATTACAGAGAGAATCTAACCATCAAATACATTAATGGTGCTCAAAGCATTGTAAAGAGTTCATAAAAAAACTAGTAAAGTCTGAAACTATGTCAAAACTAAATATGTAATACCAGAATGTAAATGAACTGAGAAGTAAATTGAGTATGCTGTAGATGGAGCTTATATTGGTCACTTTTAACTTAGATGAAAAACATAAAACCAATATTTAAGACAAAAAAGTCTTCTTAAATATATGTTTTTCATCTAAGTTAATGTTGAGTATGTTGAAACTTTCTGAAATAGCCCAAGATTATGATGTAATTGTTCTAGTACAAAACAAATTTACTACCTGAGATATGCGATGTCGAGCTGGGCCTAACTGGTTTTGATGTTTATCCGTGTGACCGTTCTGAAGTAACTTCTCAAAAGCTGAGCGGTGGTGTGGTTCTCGCAGCTATAAACAATACATTTGTTTAGCTCAATTATTTCAACTACAGCAGTTTAATAGGCTTAGGATCCATTGGTCACTGTTGAGTCACACCACCCTTCCCTTGACATTGAAATATTATATTACCAGGTAGAGCAACATCAAGAAACATAACGTATAAGCTAAACTTTAATAAGAGGAACAGGCTAGAAATATTCTATAATGTGCAAAATTGGGATTATCCATTACTGAGTTGTAATGAGAACATGGAATCGTCCTTTACGTCTTTTTGTTCCGACCTTAGCTCACTAATCAAATCTTTCACTCCACTAAAATGCCTTGGTAAATCTAATTTCTTTTGTTAGTTTTTCTTAAGACTTAAAGAAATTAGTTCTAGAAAAAGACTTCATCGAGATTACAAAAGGACTTTGAACTTACAGATATATATTTATGGCCGAGTGCGGACCCAATGTAAAGAGCTCACTGAGATATGCTACCGAAACTACATCAATATGGTAGATGATTCTATGCAAGGAAACATTAAAGCCTTCTGTGGTCACATTAGGAACACTAAGAAGATGGCCGACACTCCTCAAGGCATCTGCAATCTTTTAGCTTAACATTTCTCATCTGTTTTTAAACAACCTCTGACAGGTCCCTCCTATGATGACTCCACTACGAATTCCTCACTTACTGGTCTTTCTGTCTTATGTGGGGAAGTTGGAGCTGTCCTGTCCTCTCTGGTCGCTAATAAAGGAGCAGGACCTGATGAGATTCCGCCATCGCTACTAAAGTACTGTAGCTGTATTCTTGCTCCACACATAACAATTTTCTCTAATTATCTTCTTTCACCTGGCGTTTTCCTAGCTGCCTGAAGACAAGCTTCGTCACACCGATATTTAAGAACGGAAATCCCTCGGATATCAAGAATTCAGCCAACGCTTGAAAAGGTGTTTGAGTCTCTGGTTCTTGCTCGTCTGTCATTCTTTGCCAAAAGTGATGTATCTACCGCTCAATATGGATTTTATATTGGCATATCAGCAATGACCAACTTGGTAACGTACCACGACGACATAATCTGAGGTTTCAACAGAAACCACCAGGTACATAGTTTATATATAGATTTTTCGAAAGTATTCGATAGAATCATGAGCACTTTCTGGCAAAGCAGGATATTTTGCGAGTGGCTGGGCCTTTGCTAAAGTGGTTTCAGAGTTTCATTAGTGGACGTTGTCTTATTGTAAGATACAATGGGTCTGAATCGGATCTTTTTCCCATCTTATCAGGAGTACCGCAGGGTTCTCTTTTGGGTCCTGTACTATTTTCAAACTTTATTAATGCCCTAGGCCTTGCTGTCAAGCACTCTAAGAGTACTACTGTTTGCAGATGATGCTAACGTCTACAAGGAAGTGACAATGGACCTTGACTGTGAGAAGCTGCAGAGTGACTTGGACAGTGTGCTGCGGTGGTGTTTGGAGAATGAGATGGATTTGAACGTATCCAAGTGTGCAATACTCTCCTTTTCTCGGCGCACGAGTGTGACGATTTTCAACTATACTTTACTTGGTTCACCGCTCCACCGATCCTCTGCAATGAAAGACCTCGGAGTGACTGTTTCCTCGAATTGAAGTCCTCAACTTCACTTTAGCAGCATCACCGGAAAAGCTATTTCTGCTCTTGGATTTATTGTTAGAATATCTCGAGATGGGTTCTCATCTCACGCCCTAAGGACTTTGTATGTACAGCTGGTCCGCCCTCTGTTAGAATACTGCTTTTCAGTTTGGTCACCATATCAGATGAGCCATATTGACCTTCTCGAGGATGTGAAGAGAAAGTTTCTTCGGTTTCTTGGAGTGAATATGGCTTTCGCTAACTTGAGGTACCTCTGGAAGAAGTAGGACGTCGGTTTAGACTTCTTCCTCTGAGTTCGAGACGAAAAATTCTTTATCTGCTGCTCCTAAAAAAGATAGTCACAGCTTCAGTTGATTCGCCAGATTTGCTGAGAAGGGTTGATTTCCGTTGTGCTCGAGTGGTTCGTTTCAGAGGTCTTTTTGAGAGACTCATTGTTCAAATCAGTATTCCTACCACAGTGCTCTGTCTCGTCTTCATCGATTGGGGAACAGCATACCAAACAACATCGACCTGTTTCAGTGCTTTGAGACTTGCCTTACGAAGGAGCTTGCTAACTTCTACTCATGAGAGGAACATGTGCATGGTTAAATGTTCTTTTTGAAAGTTTATTTTCTATCCCCAATACTGTTCTTTAACCATTAGTTTGTATTTAAATGTTGAGAGTGTTGTGATATGATGATGGGGCCGTCGACTTCCCTCTGTTCTGTTTACGTTTCAGTTTTATCGTTACCTCTGCCATACTATGTTTTATTATTAAGTTTTTGTAAATGATTGGATTAATTTATTTATTGTTACGCTCTTTTGATTCATTGTTATTATTCCTTTCTTGCGTGTCGTCATTAGTTATTTCCCCCCGCTTGTTGCGCTGCAAAGTATTTTAATTTATCTCATAAGTTATTTATTATTCTAAGTTTAGATGTTGCTTTATATACAATATTCACACGCACCACTTTATTGTTATTTTTAGATTGTATTGTTCTTATTGGCCATCAGCTTTTGCACAAATGTATGTAAAATGGTGTTTACCGTGTAATAAATAAATAAATAAGAATAGGATGAACGTTAAGGGGTCCGACAATACAATACAACGAAGTTTGCGCAAATATTGACGATGGACCAAAATAATTATGTCTGTTGAACCGCGTTGGTTTTGCAATCTTACTTGGAGGAAAGCATAATATATTTTACAACCCCTATTTCACACAATCATATTGCGCAGTATACCTTACTAATCCTTATGTATCTAAATATTTAGTAGACTATCGAAAATAGTTATGAGAAGTTATAAAACCAATCGACCAAACATAGGTTGAAAATATCGATTGTTGGATGTGTACTTTCTAACCTAGACGAAGTGTTTTTTTTTACATCCATGCCCTATCCACATTCCACACTTCCGCGTTGTCTGCTATAAGAAGTGTGGTTGTTGTTTTGAGGGTTAACCTCAACATAGTTTAGTTTAAATTATAGATTAACTCGCGAAAATTTAATTTATACTTAGTTTAAGACATGCCGACAATAGGTATCAAAAGAGATCTGCTGTTCAAAACATTAGGAAAAAAATATAGTAAGTTTAAAAAAACTAATCAATTTGAGATTGTAAACAGTAGACTATTCAGCATAATTTTTATTTGCAAGGATTACAGAGAATATTGAAAAAGTTTAACTACTATTTAAATTTTAAATATTTTTAGTGGATTTTATCTATGATTTCAAAAAATACTGGTTTTTAGTGAAAATATAGGCTAATTTTTATTGGTTTGGGAACATTAAAAGTTATCCCACAACATAACTTCCCTACACTATCAGTAGTGGTTAGATGATAACAAATCTAGTGTAGGATACGTGACAACCCTCATCATATAAGACCAGACCGTTAACATGTGTAGTCTCAATCAGAGAATTTTAGAATGTTAAATAATCAATACAAACACTTCATTTTTACTCAACATAACATTTCTTTAGTGGTTTGGTTGTAATAAACATTATAAATATAATGCAGTCACTCATATTAATTAAGTAATGCAAGAAGAGAAGATATATTTTGTAGTACAATTTAACATATGAATTATAAATCCAGTTGTGTCATCAATAAGCCTGGAAATTTTCATGTGCAGAATAGATGCACAGTTAAGTTGTAGAAACAGATAGGAATTTGTTGAGATTTGCTTAGCTGGTGTCTTGGACAATACCACTTTGAGGGGAGTCTACTTGGTCTGTTCTATTATTTGGCACCATTATGATTCGTGTGAATATCGCTCTTTCACTCCCATTCCAAATTATTAATATTGTCTTCAATTAATAAATGTTGATATAATTTAAAAGTGTTCATTTGTTAAAAGTTTTTATAGTATATTGTTTGTATTCAGTCAACCAAAGAGAGAATTCCTTTCTTCAAACTCCTAAATTAATTAATGGTGGTGGCTGCTTATTATACTGTAGCCGTTTTGTGTTTGATTTTTCAGTACTTTAAAACCATTACTTCAAATATTAACCTTAATAAACGTGTTACCTTCATTTTCTTAATGAGCCAAGCTGTCAAAATTAAGTAACAAAATTTAAAGTAATGACAATATGTGATTTAAATAAAAAAAAAAAAGTTAATGAGGTGCTTATTTTGATACATTATTTGGGTAGAATACGAGAAGCGGACTCGGTTTTTATATAAATATTGAGAAACAACATTACTTGATTACACTCATTTATATAGGCCTAATCAACAAATACATACTTATTAATTAGTCTGAACAAATAATTCTACTGTAAACATATGAGTATTTCCATATTGTAAACATAATAATTTATGATTTAACCCTTTAAGTGCCAGTGTCTGTGTACACAGATGTTTTAAAAATTAACGAGAAATGCCAACATCTGTATACACAGATGTTTGTGGGCAAAAGTGATTTTACAGTGTTTTTAACGTACTATTAATTTTTTTGTATATAAACCAAATTACTAGAAAAAAATATTTACAGCAATATTGTAAGTTTAATCTACTGTTTAGTTTTAAATTTAGTATAAAACAACAACAAAATTTAAAAATTATGCTTTCCAAATTTAATTTAAAATTAAAAACTTAGGCTATAATTAAAAAATATATATTATAATCACAACTTTTTATGTTTGAGTTTAGTATACATTTTTCTTTCAAGTGATACTACGTTTTATTGTGAAATATATTTTTCAAAGTGCTGTATCTCATGTAAAAGTAAAAAAAGTATGTATACTTTAAGTATTTTTTTTTATTTTCAAAAGTACATTACATTTAAAAATAAAATTTGTTTTATAGTTTATAAGAAGAGTATTACATTTTCTGTAAACACATAAAATAATTAGGAAAAATCTCAATATTATTAACTAACAAGTTTTTTTAAGTAAAACCCTGCAAAATGGTTGAAAAACCTGGCATCCTTCAGTAGTACTGGGTGGAAAATCCCCTGCTTTCTTGGGAATGGCTTTTTATTTTTGGCCTGGTACTAAAAGGTTTAAAAAAGTAATGATATTTTAAAAATTATGGGCCTACTTTTATTATATTTTATATGCAGTAATATGTCTGCATAAACAAAATCACATTGAAAGATGATTAACTATGTTATTTTGTTTCATTATAGTTTCTTTATTTACATTCGTTTTCCTATTACCTGCACCCTAATTGTTTGTTTGATAGGTAAAATTCTTTTATTATTTATGGGGTTATGTCATTGACATGTGTATTAAATTTATTCTTTAATTTCCAACTTTTGACTTGTTAAGTGCTTTAAGATATGTCAGTATCGATGGATAGTTCTTTGGGTAGGGTACGATAAGCGGACCCGGTTTTTATATCGAAATTGGCAAACGATATTACTTAATCATAACCATCGATATAATCAATCGATACTGATTAATTATTTTGAATTATTAACTTATATAGTCTATATCAACAGCTGTAAACACTTTAAAATAATACACGTAGGGTAATATTTCAATTTTACATAATTAATTTTAATTATTAAAAATGGCAGTCAATTTGAGAAAACTACACGACATTGCTTTGAAAGATTATAAGATATAAATAAAATATATTGTTTTTGTGGCTTCAGCATGTTGAACTCGTACCGAAAACCCCATTATGTGAAATTTGTGGGAAAGAAACAACTGTAACTGTGAGAGGAGCAAATATGGTAGTCTTCAGTTTTCCTAACTTTTGTTATAATAACTTGTTTGATCACTTTAAATATTAAATTCATATTTTAATTTAAAACGTATGATTGTTATTGAGGACTATAGACACTTTTATACCGATTTATAATCTAGGATTTGAGATGCGAATATTAGATATCGAAGACTACATTCTTCGATATAAAAAACCGGGTCCGCTTATCGTACCCTACCCAGTTTTTTTTTTCGATATATCAAGTATACATGATAATTCTGCTTATAGTACTCTGTAACAATATATTTTAATTATACCAAGTAGTCAAATCTGCTATTTCCTGTCAATTTGAGGTGTTTTATGAGATTCATTTAATTCTATATTGTTATTTTTATTTTATATTTTCATAACGGAAAATGTTTTTACGATTTCTCAGTTATAGGTATACTTGCTGTTTTTTGTTATCTTGATCCATGTTAAAAAATATTTGGTAAGAACGGAGGAACTTAAAAGTTGCAGCTTTACAACTAAATTTTATGATAATAACTAGTTATTTCATTTTTTGTATGAGAAAATTTTATTTATTTTATGGCACAAATTTAAATAAGTGTACTTTTGATTAATAATAAGATGGCCCAAAGCAGTTTAAAAAACCTAATTGTAAATCAGCCTAGTCGTATATTGCAATTCAGCACAAATATTTTTATTATAAACTAACTGTATACTAAAGATTTTTAAAATTATCAGTTCAAAATTATTGTAGTACTAAATTTCATAAAGTCCGAGTAAAACACAAATAAGGGAAACTCTTTTTGAGGCCTTTCAATATTTTAATGCTAATTGTTCTTATTATTTTTAGCTGATGATGAATTTAGAAATCTTTGCTTCGATTTTGGACTGGAATTGGATGAGGTGGTAAGTAAATAATTTGGTATCTTTGTAAAAATTTGTGGATAATATTTGAATTAAATTGAAGTAACTAAATGAATCGAGAATTTGATTGGCATTGATATTTACAAGAAATAGGCATTGTCAGTCAATTAAAAAGTACAACTATACTACTAAGTAATTTGACAATTAATTATTTCACTACTTAAAACATTAAAGAAACTAAATTTAAAACAGTTGACAAGAGTGCATCACTTAATTGGAATAAATTCATTAGAATTAAAAAAAACAATACAGACATTGTCTTATAGATATTCATTTATAGAGTAATGAGGGTGATTAATTAACCAGTCAAGCATATTTAGTTTAAAATAAAAAGACGTGTTGTGTGCAGTATCAGGAAGTTTGTTAAAACATTTTTAGATTTTATTTTAAACAAAGTCTCTATTTTAGCCAGGTGGTGTTGCAGAATATAAAGTTTAGTTTTATACCTGGTGTTATGTGAATGTATATCCTGCCTGGTAAAAAATGAGTATATATTAGTTTTAGTTTATAGTAAGATATGAAATATGTATAAACTAATTACCATAAGAATTGTGGTCTGTATAAAAAGTTATCTAGTGTTCCTGTGGTGTAGTACCTTAAATTGTTTTAATAACTTTTTATGTAATCAATAAGACTTGTGAAACTATTTCAGAATGTTCCCATAATAGACCATATGCTACATGAGATTGAAATAGAACAAAGTAGGTAGTTCTGAGATAATCAATCGTGATAAAATTTCTCAATTTCCACAGTAAAAAGTTCTCTTGAGAAATTTGTTACATTCATTATTGATAAGATCCTTCTAACTTAATTTTGAATCTATAAAAAACTAAACAGATTTATACATTCATAATTGGTATCATGAGCTAAACTAAGTATTATTTTTTTTTTTTTTGTCTTTTCCACATTGTACAGAAGTTTATTTGAGCCAAACCAATTGTGTGTATCCGATTGAGCTATCTCCATTGTAGCATGCAATTCAGCAGTACTTTTATTAATGTATAAAGTTGAGTCATCAGCATATATGACAGATTTTATCCCAAATACATCTTGGTAAGTCATTCATCACCACAATGAAGAGAAAGGGGCCAAGAACTGAGCCTTGAGGAACTCTAGACACTTTATGTAATGCTAATATTGCTCTCCCTTAACAGCTACATATTGTTTCCGGTTTACCAAATATGATTTTATGATTTTTATTGATGTTTATATGTGCTGTAGAAACCCTGTTTTGTAAGAATACTATCAAAGGAACAGAATCAAAAGCCTTACTAAGAACAAATAGAGATAAAGCAACTGATTCTTTACTATTTAAAGCTCCAAGGGTATTACCTACTACATACATCACTGAATTAGTTGTAGAGTGACCAGCTCTAAAGCCAAATTGTGAATCAGATAGTAACTTGTGTTTCAAAAAAGTAATTTAGTTGCCTGTTCATTATAGTTTCAATTATTTTTTTAAAACAGGCACAATCAAGATCAGTCGTTATTTTTGGGGCAATTTGTGGTCTCCTTTCTTGAAAACAGGTAATTTTTGAAATGTTCAATAAATCATAGGAGTATCTATACACTAGCATTTTTTATAATATAGGCTAATGGCTGTTTAATATAATCTATTGTACGTTTCAGTACATCATTTTAAAGCCAGTATTAATCGTTTTGAATTAGTAAATTTGGAAACAATCTTGACTAACTCAATAGGTTTCATGTGTGCCCAATAAAATGTATCTGTTGGAACTGGCCTTTTGCCTACGAAATCACAGATATTGTTATTGCTGAAAGGAATTTTGTTACTCAACTCCATTACAGAGTCAACAAAATAATTGTTTACTAGATCAGGGTCAAGTTGAATGTCATCTGTATGGAATGATTGTCGTTCTTAGAATAACATCCCATGCGACCTTGCATTTGCTAGGGGCCCCATTAATAAACTTTTCATAAGCTACACTTTGTCTGTACAAGATTTTTATGATCACATTTTTTTACAATCCAGATATGCATTGTACACAACCTGAGACTGGTCATGTCCACACCTATTCATATCCTTATAAATAAACAGATTTAGCATAAAATCTCTTTCCTTAGCCAGGCCATATCTATACCAGTTAGCTTTCTTTTTATTGACCTTATGTTCCTTAACTTGTTTGCGTACTAAAGGAGAGGGAAAATGCCATAAATTTACATATTTAAACAAAAAATTGACAATTGTTCAGTATCAACCCCTCGTGTAACTTCTGAGGTAATTTTCAAGTAGCTGAGTCACCTCAATGAGGTTTTTGTGGTCAACTCTCCAGAAATTTAAATAGGAGTCACTTTTAAGAAGGTAATTTTCACATAACAATTTTAATATTTCCTCATCCTTCGCTGTAAGTTTTTCTTTTCATTTTATAGTAGAGTAATTAATGCATCATTTTTACTTCAAGTAATTTTACAGATTCATGCAAATTAGATTTTTAAATTTCACCACAATCAAATGACTGGAATAAATTTGTGAGCATTTGAAAGAAGTTTGGATCACAGATGTAGTAATTCCCTCAAATTGCTCAAAAATCTGAACAGCATAACGTTCAACAATTTCTGAAGAAGCCACATGTTTAATTTAAAATTCCGTGTCTTTTTAGTCATATAACTTGGTTCATAATGAATAAGGTACTAAGAAAAACAAATGGTTTTATTGACTGGCTGTGTGTATGTCAAATTTCTAATTTCTGGGTTTTAGAGTAAAATAACAATAGGTTTCTCTGACTGACTGCTTGTCTGTAAAATTCCTGAGGTCTAGGCAGAATAAATATTGTTTAAAAGTCTGTAAAATAAAATCTGGAATCAGTTAAGTAAATAAACACTATGCTAGGATCAGGCACAATAATTAGTTGTTATTATATATAGAAGCAGTTCTGAGTGACTGATGCAGACAAGTTATCAGTAGCAGTTCACAGAACGTGCTATACGTATTCACATGAACGTACAGGGTTTGCCTTAGTCCCTGTAAAAAATCTACAAAGGAGCATTCTAGATCAAAATAACAGTTTTTCTTAAACATACTCTTTAGAAAGTACTATAAACATTCTAAAGTTTAAAGAATAATTGAAAAATAGTGACTTTTTTACAATAAGCAACATTTTTATTTAAATAATACATGTATGTCTTAATATTTTGAAACGTGAGGTGAGATACATCCTTTATGTGAATATAAAATCAATTCTAAAAAATTACAATTAATACTTTCTTGAAAAAAATATATATAATATATTTATATAATTATATTATATATATATATATATATATATATACATTTATTTATTTAAGATATTTATAAGAGTGAATACATAAAAATAAGATCCTCCTGCCAGATAATTTATTTTTAAAGTATTTTTAATCTAATGAAATAATTATTGTATTTAACCATTACATTTAAGTAATAATGTAATTTTATACCATAAACTCTTAATTTTAATAATTATATTCATCTCCAGTATGTACATTACGCTGATATAAAAGATTCTTAAGGATTTCAAATGTACTTTTGTAGTTGGAAATTTCCTGAACTGTTCACCAATACAAATAATAGATAAATTAGATTCTGGTATTTAATGAAACTTCTTTTATAATATTATTGTGTGATAATGACACTTTAAGTATTGAAACGCTATTAGCATGAAACATAACATGTACTAATAAGAAGATCCTGGTACGTAACTGGTTAAATTGATGAATAAAATGTCTAGTAATTGATATTGTAGTGGAAATGTGATGATACTAACAAGTTTTTGTTTTAATTCCAGACAACAGAGAAACAGATGATAGCAAAGGAGACAGGCCAGGAAAGTAGTTCAGGGGCTTCCGAGGAGATAATCTACAAGATTGATATCCCGGCCAACCGATATGATCTCCTCTGCCTTGAAGGGCTTTCAGTTGCTTTGCTTATATTCCAAAACAAGCTGAGTGTCTTCAATGTCTTGTTCTCACAATTTAATATTTGCTCATTGATGTTCTAGACCAAGCGGAACTAACCTGTGTCAATTAAAACTCATGGAAATAACAATTCTATAATTGAATGTCTCTCTATTCTTTGTTTTTTTTTTATGCAAATATTCAACCAAAATATTACTTTCAGCTAAAACATCAAACAAAAAGTAAGACTTGTGACTTCTATAATGAACTAGTAAGGAGACACCTGAAATGTGAATTTTTCAAAGTATGTATTACTGAAAGATTTGAATCATGATCCATAGCATTTTTTCGCTTTTCTTATCGTGAATTATTTTAATAAAGGATGAAAGACTCATAATAGTAACCTGCCCCATTTTAACCATATGTTTTGAAAAGCTTAAGCTGCAGAGTGATTATAGTAATAACTTTGTATTTTTAAGATCTTGTTCGAAGTGTCTGGAATGTTCTAAATAAAATCATACTGTACATAATAGTGTATTTTTTTCTTTTAAAAATAGAATTTGAAAACATTATTGAAAATCTTAAACAATTGGCTGAACCATGAGAAGTTGTACGGTATGATGGTTCTTAAATTTAAGCTTATGCAAACAATGTCATGATTATCATTAACATTTCCAGTTCAAACAGTCTCAGAAAGTTGCTAGCATAATTCATATCTTGAACAATTTCAGCCACAGTGTGGAGATTGACATCAAATTAAAAATGACTAAGTTTTACATGACATTAATCCTGTCAGCAATATTATTTTAAAATAAGTACAACTCTAGTGCTTATTGTACAAATTGTAAGTCAACAGAATTAAAATCTCCGATAGAGGACAACAACATTTGTAGGACGTTTTTACTTATTGGACATAATTACTTAACTTTATTTAACTTGATAAAATTAAATCTATTTAGTTCTTGATTATTTTCAGTGCTCCAACAAAAACTTGTAAATTAAAATTCTATGTACAAAAAATTGGTTTCCTTTCAGATGTGTTGCCCTCTAAGTCTGTAGTGATCTCTTTACATTGGCATTTCATTTTTCTTTTGGTAACTATGAAAAACAACAAAGAATACAATTTAAATTGTAATTAGTTGTTGTATTTGTTAATAAAATTATACTGGTGGTCAATGTTTTTGTATCTAAAATAGAAGGATTCTAATGTTTTTAAAATGATTTTGAACATCTATCTTCAACCAGAGTTTGAATACCGGGTGATCGAAAAAGGTGGCCTTAATTTTGATTCTTTGTTGTAAAAGAAATAGTTAAGCGAAGTGTGCAAAACAAACGTCATATTGCAGACAAATTTGGAGTGCATCGACTGTCTCCATTCCTGTCAGTAGAGGTGTCGCAGTCATGGCGAGTGTGCAGCAAAAAGCTCAGTGTGTTTTGTGGTGTGCTGAATTGAAGTCAGTGGCTCTTGTGCAACTACGTTTTCGCCAAACTTATGGACAAAACCCATCTACTAATAAACCTATTCTTCGTTGGTATAGGCAGTTCAAAGATACAGGAAGTGTAGACATAAAATAATCGCACGGCCGACCTTTAACATTTGAAGAAAATGTGGAATGTTTGAGGCAGTCGTGCTTTCGTAGCCCTAAGTAGTCCATAGCTCGACGCAGTTTAGAAGTAGGTATACCAAAAACCACAATTCAAAATGTGATTCATAAACGTCTGAGACTATATGCGTACAAAATTCAGTTGCTGCATCAAATTAAGCCCGCAGACCAACCTAAACGTGTTGACTTTGCTGCTGAGATGCTAAATCGCATTGACGATGATCCAAATTATCTCAACGGGATTTGTTTTAGTAAATGAGGCTTTCACATTAATAGCAGTGTTAACTGACATAATTGTAGAATCTGGGGTTCTCAACAACCCAATGAAGTGTTTGGGTACGATCGTGATTCACCCAAGGTAAACGTGTGGTGCGGTCTCATGCAGGATCGTGTTGTTGGTCCATTTTTTTTCGCTGAAGATACAATCCGTGGAATTAACTACTTGGACATGTTAGAACTCTATGTGTTTCCACAAACTGATGATGTTGAAAGGGAAAAATGAATAACTGTTACTTTCCAACAAGATGGAGCACCACTCCATCAGTCTAAGAGGACCTGGACGGAGGTGGAGTATCGCTTTGATGTGTGTCGTGCCACAGACGGAGCTCACATTGAAACATACTAAATATGTAAATAAAACTTTATGATTTTCTCTATCTTTTGGTGTAAAAATAATTAAATAATTTTTATTACATTCTGAGTTATTAAAAATCAAAATTAAGGCCACCTTTTTCGATGACACTGTATGTAAAGCCAGCCAGATCTAAGATTCATCAAAGTCCTTAATTGTTATTTATGTTTGAAATGGTATTTTCATTGTAAAACTGTTGTTTTATAGGTTGGAACCTCCTACATATAAGGCAGCATTCCCGAAGGATAAGAGCAAAATACAAAAATTGATCATGACTGAATCGGTTAGTTGTACAGTAAAAGTATTAGCTTGTTTACAATATTAAAAAAGTAGTTTTTTAAATTATAGGTAAAAAAATAATTTCTAACAATTCTAGACATTTAATTTATTTGTATTTAATTAATTTGTAAAAATATCTAATGACTATATTTGTTTCTATAAAACTAAAAAGTATACAATGTTACATTTTGTTACTTTAGGCTAACTTAAGAGTGATTAAAAACCGTTTCATAGATTTTTATTTCTTCCATCTCCTGTAATTTGAAATAACTGTATATTATTGAGCTATTCTTAGTTTTAATTTAGCAAAATTCATCATATTATCCTTATTATTATAATTTTGCATGGAAATAAAAGATTATAGTTGTATCTAATTTATTTTGTTTAGACACAGAAAATACGTCCATACGCCGTAGCAGCTGTGCTACGAGGTGTGAAGTTCACACAAGATAGTTACGCAAGCTTCATCGACCTACAGGACAAACTTCACCACAACATTGCACGCAAGCGCACTCTAGTAGCGATTGGCACTCATGACCTTGATACTATCCAGGGCCCCTTCACGTACGACGCTCTGCCACCTGACCAGATCAAGTTCCAGGCTCTCAACACTGACAAGGAACGCACAGCGACTGAACTCATGGAATTGTTCTCTGTAAGATATTCCATTTTAACAAAACATGTAACTGAATCTAACTTAATAACTGTCTGAATTTCAATTTTAAGTACTTTTTAAGAACTCCAAAGTGAACAAAATTGATCATCTTGTTTTGTAAACCGATATGCAGTTAGTTTCATAGAATTGAGTCATGTAGTTCTTATTGAGGGGTAAAAAACCACATTAATTATTCCATACTTAACAATACTTCTGTTGATACATTTTCCTCAATAACCATACATACTGGTCTGGAAATTTACAGACATCCAGAGTTCCTTTATAAACATTTATGTATCTGGATTTTTTTGTAATAATCTTTTTGGAAATAATATATTTTTGGCCAATTTTTAACATGATTAAAAAAGCTAAACAAAATTTTTTTGCATATCCTACACATGGAAATGTGCATTAGGAAATATTTTATTTGTGTGCCAAATTTTAGATCTACAAGTTTAACAGATTCTGAGGAAAGGTTACTTGGGAGAAAAAATACAATACTGTTGGAAATTAAAGTAGAATTTAAGCATACCATTTAAAGTAGCAGAGTACTAACATGTGTAACTCATATAAACCCAAAACCTATGGACATATATGAATTAAAGTGAGAGAGTAGTATATAACATATTTAAAATGCCCTCAAGAATATAAATGGGTTCTCAGGATCTACATTCTCCTCGATTTCACTATCGAATTTCCTCCTCAAAAGATTGGTCTTCTGCCTACACACTTCATTAAAAAAGCAGCTAAATGTCTATAGAATAAAAACAGGAAATAGATAGAACATTCAAATAGAGACACAGTTTTCCCCTGCGGGTAGAACCATCATTCCAAACACTAAAAACTTTGTGATGTTTCATTTATTGTATCCACCAATTGTACAAAACATTCTCAATTGGAAAGGTGGTCATTCCAACTAAAACACAACACAATATCACTTTTCACAAATTTACAACACAAATTCATGATGATTAGACTAGCAGATAACCTACAATTGTAACAGTCAAAATTCTGGAAAAAAATTTTAAATGCACTCCATAACAATTATGTAACCCTCGGTCATTGGAAACTGTCCGCGAGGTGGGTCCTAAAACAGCTGGCAGACCAACACAAGTTGAATTGAGCTGGGGAAGAGTTTTTACCTCATTACAAAACTCAAGCGGAATTTTCCCCCTCCAAAGTAGATAACGGATGACACCACGTATTTCACACTTGGCGGGAGATTGGATTGACATTTTTCACAAAACGTATTGTCGCATCGATAGTTCTCAACATACTGACCTTGAACCGGTCCTGTTGTAGATGCAATGTAGCCAACATTGCAAAAAAAATCCCTCCGGCTGTGACAGTTTTAGTACATTTACTTTCTGAATGTACCTCGTACTTCATAAGTCTTGTCATTGTACATAAATAAACAGTGCTATAAAAGAATCTGTATTTACGTAATGCATTCACCTGCTATGATTATGTATTAATCATGTTGCCCTGTTGATAGTACAAATTCATTGGGCAAGTAACATGACTTGTGAAATGATTATTGTTTTAGAGTCACGCTCAGCTGAAGCAGTATCTACACATAATCAGAGACAGCCCTGTGTACCCTGTTATAAAAGACAGCAATGGAGTGGTACTGTCCATGCCTCCAATCATCAACGGCCATCATTCTCGCATCACTCTGGATACCAAGAACATCTTCATAGAGTGCACGGCTACAGATCTTACAAAAGTTAGTACTTTCTGTGAAAGTAGAATGTTACTATTAGTGATTGTCCTAACATATGATGAAGCTAAAGGTTTTGTGTAGTTTTTATCTTCATAATCACTTATAAAAAGTATAAAACTATAGTCTTTTAAGTAAAGACATCTCAAACTCAATTTATTTTTTTAATTTTTTTTTATTAAGTTATTACAATAGGCAAAACACATACGTGCACTGTATTAGTTTTTTTTCTGAATATCTTAAAATTGTGAAAACCTTTACTCATCATGACAACCATTTATTTTATATTTTTGTGATTAAGGGATTTACAGGGCTTTGCCTGTACAACTTGTTGAAACACACAATGTCTACATATTAAAAATAAGATTAAATAGTTGTGTTTCTGTCATTAATTTTTATCCCTTTTAGATCTCATTACAAATCGTGTCATTCATCCCTGTATTTATTTTTTGTTATATAGGTTTTTACTGTATAAAGAAATTGTAAATTAGCACCAATCCTTTGACATTATTTGATGTTATATGGATGTGCTGACTTATTACCGATTATTTTGACATTCATTATCATGTACCATATGATTCATTTCGGTGACCAATTCTTGCATTATTTGACTGAACCTTGAGAGATTGTGATAGACAAAAAAGAATGACATTTTCTAGTAGTTTCATTTTGCTGAAAGTGTTTGAGATTTTGATATATTATCTCAAAGCCGTGATAAGTTGTAAAAGTGACAGATTATAATGGTGAAATTGACCACTGGATCACACACAAAATAATACACTTTTAACACATAATAAATAGTTTTTAACCAAAATATAACTATTTAATAAAAATATTGTTGTAGATGTAGTGTTTCATCATGAGTGAAAAAGTCATGAAAATCAAACCAAAATTAACTAAAATATTACTACATGTTTGTATTTTTGGACTATTGTTGATCATAAAAAGGTTCCACCTTAGGGACCACATAGCACTCAAAAACAACTTTGTCAAGTGGTTAACTACATCCTGTCATCTGTTGTCACATTTGTGCGTTCCCCATAAATATTACAGTTAACCTAGTCATCTGTCAACCTCAAAGGGTTACACCGTTGGAAAGTGTCCTTTCACTGTTACGAAACTAATTTTCACACAATATGTAGAGCCCATTGTGAAAGGGACATAGAACTGCTTATTTCTGTATCATAAACAACATGCTTTCAGGCCATTGTGGTGCTGGACACACTGGTGTGTGCGTTCTCCATGTACTGCACAGCACAGTATCAAGCGGAGGTTGTCGAAATCATAAGGCCTGATAAGAGTGTGGAGAAATATCCTAAACTTGCTTACCGTAAGGAGGTTGTGGCAACAAAAAAAGTCAACAAATATATCGGCATTAAGTAAGTTTCAGTTAAGATGTAGCTATGTAGACTGTTACTTGTTTTATTTCAATTGGCTTTTAAATTTCTTTATTATTCTAGCTCTGACTTCTAGTATATCGGAGGTTAACAGGCCTGAAATTCATCATCAAACATCTGCAATTAAACTTAGAATGGCCTATGTACTGTTGAAATTTTAATAATATTCATCACAAAGCTATTCAATCTTATAAATTACATGTTTGACAACATTCTGTTCCTTTTTTTTGTATAAATTCTTATTTTTGCATTTGTTTATCTTTGTTTTGTTGTTACTCTTCCCAAATCTTTACAGAGGATCAATTTTTATTTCTACTAAGAGGAAGATGAACTGGGGCTAAACTCAATATTCACATTGAATCAACCCTTCCCACCATACCTATGTTACATGTACAAAATGCGGTTGGTCTACTGTGCTTATAGATCATGTCAGAAACATTGTAGAGCACTCAGTTGTGCACCTGATGAGATAGTGAGAATACTTTTCTATCTAGATTACACTATATTTTTATATTTTGTGATCTAGGTATAACATAATGTAAATAACAGCCTTCTGGTACCTCTCTCTGAAAAAATAAGTACTTTTGGTATGTGCAAGATACTTTCTCTTTCAACACAGGAATGCATAAAAACACTGTTTAAGACCCCATATTTTCAAAATTTTCTGGAGAAGGTTCCTTGGCCTCCCTTTTTTCTAATAGGTATTTTATGCTGACCTGTCCCTGGGAGGTTACAGATCCTACACCAACCAGCTGTGATTGGAGTTGGTCACTTTTATTGCAATTGCTGGTTTTCCCGTTCTATAAATCGAGCACTGTGTATATCTTATATATTTGTCAAAATTTAGTTTATCTGGATTTTTGTGAATAACTATCTCTTTTACTCTACTATTATGTATGTAGGCCTACTATTTTTTATTAAAAATCTTGCATTTAATTAATAAAAAATGAATAACTAATCAACAACTTAAATGTGGCAGATACAAGCTTGTTATTATTTTTATGATTGTACCTACCAAAATTTTAAAAATTAAACACTTGAGATATAATTTATAATTATTGCTCAGTTTTATTTTATGAAACAATGTAGTTTAGGTTGTTATTACGAAAGTGTAGAACCAAATTCAACGTACATGCATGTTGCAGTGAAGGTTCTGACCACCTGGCGAACTTACTGAACAAAATGTGTCTGAAGTCTCGGGTATGTGGTGGAGAGATTGTCGTGGAGATTCCACCCTCACGGCATGACATCTTGCATCCCGTTGACATTTACGAGGATGTTGCCATTGCTTTTGGCTACAATAACATTCTCAAAACATTACCAAAAACAAGCACTATTGGTTATCAGGTAAGCTATTTAATATTCGTTTGTGTTCAGTATCAACTCCGAGTGTCGTTGGCATTTCCCAGTCATATGCATAAAGCATGGGTGTATATAAGAGGGGACTCAAAATTCCCCCCATCCAAAATTTTGTAAGATAAACATGAAAATTGCACCCAGTAGTTTGTTTTGAGTGGTAGCACATTTTACAAGGATTTAAAGCTCAACAATTTCCTAGGAGAACATTCTTGAGCCCTTATTTTTGGAGGGTATTTTATACCTCCTAAACTATCCAGTTTGCCAGCCCCCTAAAATGATTTTCTGTATAGGCCACTGGTGTGGCACTGTACACAGATTTGTACAGGTGTCAAATACAGGTTGTCCCACTGAATTTTGTAGATTTGCACGCATCTGGATAAAACTATTGTAAAACAACTTTATGACCAATTTTCGTTTCTTTTTGTTTTTATTTATAAAGAGAGTGAAGAAAATGACGCATATTCTAATATTGTTAAAAATGCCTGTAATTGTAATAAACAGACTCATAGTTATTACGTCTGTTGCTGTAGGAGCCGCTGAACAAGTTGACAGAACAGTTACGGGAGCAGATTGCTCAGGCCGGCTTCACGGAGGCTCTCACATTCTCACTGGTCAGTCAGTCAATTGTGTACTTAGTTTTAAAATTAAGTTGTTTTATTAAAAAAAAGAGGAATTGGCTTTAAAAATTATGTGAAGTTAAATATCTTTTGAGAACCTGTCACGATCAAGGTAATTTAATTTTGTTCTGGTCACAACAAATTTTGTTAACGTTTTTATAGTGTTCACGGGATGATGTGGCGGCTAAGCTGGGGAAGGACATTGCCACTCTGCCGGCTGTGCATATTGCCAACCCCAAGACGCTGGAGTTCCAAGTGGCCCGCACCTCACTGCTGCCAGGACTTTTCAAGACAATAGCTGCGAACAAGAACATGCCCTTGCCGCACAGGCTGTTCGAAATATCCGATGTTGTTCTGCGGGACAGCGACACTGGTCAGTCGGTTCTTTCCTCATTACTTTCAATTGTGTTCCTGAGACAAGAAGGTTGAGATATTATGTTTTATTGGTAATTTAGTTACTTTACAAATCCATATTTAAGTTGGATTTTGTGTGTTTGTTTACAGAAGTAGGAGCCAGAAACGAGCGTCACTTCTGTGCAGTCAACTATAACAAATCACCCGGTTTTGAGGTGATCCACGGATTATTGGATCGTTTCATGCAGTTGCTGAATATACCCTTCAACCCGGACACTGGATACTGCCTTAGAGCACATGATGGTAGGCTTAAGTTTTTTACAGGTATATCTATATTTGTTAGCCAAATTAGAGATGCCAGAAAACCTTATACGATCAGTGACATTTTACTAATATAACTTTCATTTTATATAAAATAGTGTTATACTTCATCTTAGTGTACAATCTACATATTTGTAAAATGTTTATAATGTTCTTAATTTCAAATTTATTTTACTATTATTTGTTCAGTTTCTGGTATATCATTTTAATAAAAACTCTTGGAAGTCTCATGGACATGTCAAAAGGAAACTTCAGCCATTACTGTAGTTTCAGTTATTATTTCACATCTGACTGTTTAATAAGCTGGGGATGATTGTTATATTTAATAAATGTTGGAATGTGTTTGCATTATTTCACCAGAATAAGAATGATGATTAGGATAGAGTAGTCAAAATCAAAATACTTATCATCCAGCAGTTCATATCACATGCTGCTGTTACATGTACATGTAGACTTTCAGTTTTAGTATGACTATATGAAGTGTAATACTATTTGTATTATACATTATGTTTCACAATTTTAATTTAAAAATGAAGCCATTTAGCAGATCTTTTTTATAATGTAGCAAGATGGATAACCATTATAAAACCTTTATCATATGGATTAGACAATGGTAATGAAATTGAATTGATAAAAATAAGTTCAGCAATGAAAAGAACATTGGTTTACACTTTCAATGAGAGTTTAAGTTCTTAACTTCAAAAAGTAGTATGATATTTATACATAATAATGTATGTGATTTTTTTAAATGGATTAGTTTAAACTCAATGGCTTAATTAACCTCCAGCTACCCTATACATGTACTCCTTGTGTATGTTACAGATAGCACATATTTCCTACAGCGATGTGCCGAGGTGGTGGTGTGAGGGAAGGTAATCGGTCTGATGGGGGTGATACATCCTGATGTCAGCACTAAGTTTGACTTCCAGCTACCATGTGCTTGTACTCCTTGTGTATGTTACAGATAGCACATATTTCCCACAGCGGTGTGCCGAGGTGGTGGTGTGAGGGAAGGTAATCGGTCTGATGGGGGTGATACATCCTGATGTCAGCACTAAGTTTGACTTCCAGCTACCATGTGCTTGTACTCCTTGTGTATGTTACAGATAGCACATATTTCCCACAGCGGTGTGCCGAGGTGGTGGTGTGAGGGAAGGTAATCGGTCTGATGGGGGTGATACATCCTGATGTCAGCACTAAGTTTGACTTCCAGCTACCATGTGCTTGTACTCCTTGTGTATGTTACAGATAGCACATATTTCCCACAGCGGTGTGCTGAGGTGGTGGTGCGAGGGAAGGTAATTGGTTTGATGGGGGTGATACATCCTGATGTCAGCACTAAGTTTGACCTCCAGCTACCATGTGCTTGTACTCCTTGTGTATGTTACAGATAGCACATATTTCCCACAGCGGTGTGCCGAGGTGGTGGTGTGAGGGAAGGTAATCGGTCTGATGGGGGTGATACATCCTGATGTCAGCACTAAGTTTGACTTCCAGCTACCATGTGCTTGTACTCCTTGTGTATGTTACAGATAGCACATATTTCCCACAGCGGTTTGCTGAGGTGGTGGTGCGAGGGAAGGTAATCGGTCTGATGGGGGTGATACATCCTGATGTCAGCACTAAGTTTGACCTCCAGCTACCATGTGCTTGTACTCCTTGTGTATGTTACAGATAGCACATATTTCCCACAGCGGTTTGCTGAGGTGGTGGTGCGAGGGAAGGTAATTGGTCTGATGGGGGTGATACATCCTGATGTCAGCACTAAGTTTGACCTCCAGCTACCATGTGCTTGTACTCCTTGTGTATGTTACAGATAGCACATATTTCCCACAGCGGTGTGCCGAGGTGGTGGTGTGAGGGAAGGTAATTGGTCTGATGGGGGTGATACATCCTGATGTCAGCACTAAGTTTGACCTCCAGCTACCATGTGCTTGTACTCCTTGTGTATGTTACAGATAGCACATATTTCCCACAGCGGTTTGCTGAGGTGGTGGTGCGAGGGAAGGTAATCGGTCTGATGGGGGTGATACATCCTGATGTCAGCACTAAGTTTGACCTCCAGCTACCATGTGCTTGTACTCCTTGTGTATGTTACAGATAGCACATATTTCCCACAGCGGTGTGCCGAGGTGGTGGTGCGAGGGAAGGTAATTGGTCTGATGGGGGTGATACATCCTGATGTCAGCACTAAGTTTGACTTCCAGCTACCATGTGCTTGTACTCCTTGTGTATGTTACAGATAGCACATATTTCCCACAGCGGTTTGCTGAGGTGGTGGTGCGAGGGAAGGTAATCGGTTTGATGGGGGTGATACATCCTGATGTCAGCACTAAGTTTGACCTCCAGCTACCATGTGCTTGTACTCCTTGTGTATGTTACAGATAGCACATATTTCCCACAGCGGTTTGCTGAGGTGGTGGTGCGAGGGAAGGTAATTGGTCTGATGGGGGTGATACATCCTGATGTCAGCACTAAGTTTGACCTCCAGCTACCATGTGCTTGTACTCCTTGTGTATGTTACAGATAGCACATATTTCCCACAGCGGTTTGCTGAGGTGGTGGTGCGAGGGAAGGTAATCGGTCTGATGGGGGTGATACATCCTGATGTCAGCACTAAGTTTGACTTCCAGCTACCATGTGCTTGTACTCCTTGTGTATGTTACAGATAGCACATATTTCCCACAGCGGTTTGCTGAGGTGGTGGTGCGAGGGAAGGTAATCGGTTTGATGGGGGTGATACATCCTGATGTCAGCACTAAGTTTGACCTCCAGCTACCATGTGCTTGTACTCCTTGTGTATGTTACAGATAGCACATATTTCCCACAGCGGTTTGCTGAGGTGGTGGTGCGAGGGAAGGTAATTGGTCTGATGGGGGTGATACATCCTGATGTCAGCACTAAGTTTGACCTCCAGCTACCATGTGCTTGTACTCCTTGTGTATGTTACAGATAGCACATATTTCCCACAGCGGTTTGCTGAGGTGGTGGTGCGAGGGAAGGTAATTGGTCTGATGGGGGTGATACATCCTGATGTCAGCACTAAGTTTGACCTCCAGCTACCATGTGCTTGTACTCCTTGTGTATGTTACAGATAGCACATATTTCCCACAGCGGTTTGCTGAGGTGGTGGTGCGAGGGAAGGTAATTGGTCTGATGGGGGTGATACATCCTGATGTCAGCACTAAGTTTGACCTCCAGCTACCATGTGCTTGTACTCCTTGTGTATGTTACAGATAGCACATATTTCCCACAGCGGTGTGCTGAGGTGGTGGTGCGAGGGAAGGTAATTGGTCTGATGGGGGTGATACATCCTGATGTCAGCACTAAGTTTGACCTCCAGCTACCATGTGCTTGTACTCCTTGTGTATGTTACAGATAGCACATATTTCCCACAGCGGTTTGCTGAGGTGGTGGTGCGAGGGAAGGTAATCGGTTTGATGGGGGTGATACATCCTGATGTCAGCACTAAGTTTGACCTCCAGCTACCATGTGCTTGTACTCCTTGTGTATGTTACAGATAGCACATATTTCCCACAGCGGTGTGCTGAGGTGGTGGTGCGAGGGAAGGTAATTGGTCTGATGGGGGTGATACATCCTGATGTCAGCACTAAGTTTGACCTCCAGCTACCATGTGCTTGTACTCCTTGTGTATGTTACAGATAGCACATATTTCCCACAGCGGTTTGCTGAGGTGGTGGTGCGAGGGAAGGTAATTGGTCTGATGGGGGTGATACATCCTGATGTCAGCACTAAGTTTGACCTCCAGCTACCATGTGCTTGTACTCCTTGTGTATGTTACAGATAGCACATATTTCCCACAGCGGTGTGCTGAGGTGGTGGTGCGAGGGAAGGTAATTGGTCTGATGGGGGTGATACATCCTGATGTCAGCACTAAGTTTGACCTCCAGCTACCATGTGCTGCACTGGAAATCAATATTGAACCATTTGTCTGAAAAGTATTGGAAAAAAATAAACCTTTGTACAGAATGTTTGTAATGTCTAGTTTAATGATTTCTTTGCTCAGTGTTAATGAAATGATGAAAAAAGTTGAACTGAGTCCTTTTAGGAAGTTATTTGAACCAAAACAGAACTCTAGGTCGAGTAGTTGGCTTATCTAATCATTCATTAATTTTCCCTAAAGAGTTCCTCTAGTCATTGATTAGATGAATTAGTCTTGGAACAAAAAAACTGATATAGTTAACATCTTGTTGATTTGGCTTGGGAGGCTTCTTTCATTGTTTTTAGTTACAGTTCTTCAAGATACTTTCTCTAAAGACAGAAATATATTTAAAACATGCCTTGGTCACTCTAAAACGTATTATAGGCATTTAAAGTTGTTATTTTGGCCAATTTTGAAATCAGGATCAAGGAAAAATAGCTGAAGATAATTATCCTGCATTACGTGTATGAATCTATGCATAACATCTGTAATCTAACAGATTTTATGTAGTAAAAGAGTTTTTAGGTGTTTATGTTTTGTATTAAGTACAGAAAATTCATTAAAGAGCAAATATGTTTATAATATTTGGTTTTAGTATATTAATATTATGGTCTGACTATCTTCTAAAAGTTCACACCAAACACTCAAGATCTAGATCAATATAGCCTACAATGCTCATTCATTGACACAATGAAAACAATTACAGTTTTTTGTGTTAGTCAGAAATCTCATAGGCAATATGAGAGAGTACAATAAAAACGTAAGTTTTATGGAGATTAATAATATATGTGGGTGTGTGTGTTTTTACACAGGCAGCTATCCTCAGACTCCAGACAAACTTCAATGCTCTTCTCTATTGCAGAAAATCCTATTAAACGGTGATGCAGAAACCACATCACTCAGCTATATCTCAGCCTTGATTCAAATAAATCAAAGTAACTCAAATTAAGAACTTCTGCAGATGCATAAAAGGAAATGCACTTCAAGGCAAAGTAGTTGAATTTACCTGCTTAACAATATTATTCAAATGAGCTTCCCAATTAATATCTGAATCTATATGAACTGCCAGAAATTAGTTGAAAATAAGCTGTTAGATTGGTGGCCATTTAGATAAAATAGTAAAGGTGTTTGGGCATGAAACTCAATTCTGTGGGGTTTTTATAGATTGAGGAAGAGATTGTTAATAGAAAACCTGTTCGATAGATTTGGGATGAAACTACTGTTCACAAAGGTTCACAATCAATTTGATTTTAAAATATCAGCAAAGAGAGATATAAGCGAGTCTTTAGTGGGATCCCTGATGAGATAGTCTGGAAGATCATTAATTTAAAGAGGGAATAACAAAAGTCCTAGTACAGAGCCCTGAGGTACTCTAGTTCTAATGGTGCAAAACTTGAGAAGAGTTTTTATTATTTTGAATTTTAACACATTCTACTCTGCCAATAAGGTAGGAACAAAACTAGTTCAACAGGATACCACAAATGCCATATCTGTTTAGTTTATTAAGGATAATGTAACAGTTAACCACTTCAAAGACTTTGCTGAGATCGCAGAATAGTTTTAAAACGTGTTCACAAGGATTGAGGGAAGATAAAGTTCTAGAGCAAAAGCTGTATCAGACATTAGGGTTAGGCCTTAATCCAAATTGGAAGATCATCAGAACATATTTTTTATCCAAAATTTGGAAAATATTACATATAAAATTAATATCTATTCAATTAAATTAGATTGCAGTTAGTCAAAAAGGAGAACAATATAAATATTTTTAAACAATTCACTGTCATCTAAATGCAATTAATTCTGATTTGTTGCTTAATGCAGATTTGCAGTTAAATAGTTATTTTAGTGAAACTGTGTAACATAAATTTTTAATCTTTACCAAAATACTAAAATGACTGAAGAAGAAGAACCTTTAACACCAATAGCAATATAGTACAAGAAATACGATTTAAAACTAATGTAACATGAGGCAGCCACTGGCGGCTTTTTGAAAGCTGCTGTGACTTGCAGGGGTGTTTCGTCTGGGTCGAGGATAAAGCGCCGCTACGCTAATGGGTGCACCATTCATCTCAAATGAAGTATAAAATGAATCGTTCTATGCAATTTTAAGAAGTTCTGGTAAACTAGCTGCACCCTGAAGACTTGGGTAGCAAAAAGCTCAAAAGTCAAAACTTTCGTAGCCCACAGCATTCTACAATAAAACATGTCTCACTCAACATGCTGGTTCACCCACTAAACATATGAATACCATTTTAAAATTGATATGATATTTTAGAGGATTTAATGGAGAAGCTCATAGTATAAATTATAAATGTTATGAAATAATTTCATACCATCGTTTTTACTCACAAATGTTTTAATTCAGTTTAACTATGAGTTGAAAAATGTATTGTGCCTATTTTCTTTTTCTTTTATTTTCTGGAAAAATCTTTCACAGAGAATGTTGTAGATCAAAGTCTAATTTTATAAAATTCCAAGTCTTTTTTTTATCAGATGTATCGTTATCTCGGTACAGCCAGAGGACCACAACAGACTGAATCAGATGGCAGTCGAAGTGCCTTTGATGTCTGTTTTAGATGGACAATAATTAATGTTGAACTTGATTGCTTTGGCTAATGTTTGTTTAGAGTAAAAAAAACCAGAATCAACAGATTTTGTATTAAACATTTCAATAAGAGCACAATACAAGATCAGGTCCATTTATTATGGTAACTCTCTTAAAATAAAAATACCCAGTTTAGTTTTCATTTCTTGTTAACAAACACAGCTTGTTCATTACCAGGTTTGTGTAGTTTACAAAGATACTGAAAAATTGTATGATGGGAGGTAAGTTTTTGTTGTATGAATACAGTTAATAATGTTTTAAAAATACAAATTACTGCAAAATATATTAATTTAGATATTTGTTGAGTTTTGAAATGCTGCTTCCACTTTTGTTTTTGCACTTAAATTTATGAAATGTATGTGCTTTTTAAATAGATTTATTAGAAACTTTATAGAGTGGATGAAGTCACAAAGATTTTATTTCAACACACTCCCGCATTGTATTACCCACCCCACCTTATCGAAACTGGATGCCTCACGCTGGAACCAATTTCAAATTTATTAATACTCTAACGGTACTACCAAAAACTAGTAATAATTCTGTTTTGGTTTGTAAACATTTCACTCCAATTGTTTTACATTGAAATACATTGTAACCATACAAAATAAGTTGTCATGCAACATAAAAAGGTATTCATGAATCAACAGAACTAAGGAAACTTAGTATGTAAGTATTGTAAACAGTGTTTTCAATAAACTAATTTAACACGTTCACGACAACATGTACACTCCGATTATCTACATATTGCTATGCATTTCCTTATTGGGTTTTTATATTTTGCCTGTATTGGTGGTTTGTTGAATTTGATCCCGCGCTTAAATAAATACCTTAGACTATCGTGTACTCGATTGCTTAATTTTTAAGGAAAATTAATTTTTTAGGCTCCCTTGGTGTACGTGAAGTAAGATAGAAAAAAACATGCTGACAATTTTTTTTTTTTAATTGCGAAGCCTACATACTTTTTTCGTTATACTTTGATGTTTAACTTTAAAAAAACTACTATGGTTTTTCACCATTATCATGGAAAAATTGGACGGCATATAAAAAAGTCCGGAAATTAGCCATTGTCCATGCTAACAGGTGTAAATCAAAAACAAGAACTGTAAAGAATAAGTAATAATGAATAGTTATGGCATTATTGATATAGCACACAATTTCAAAAATGATGAAGAAAATTGTTTAGCACCAAATTGAACCATTTAATAATGATCTACATTTATTACTGCAGATACAATCTGGATTTAAGAAGAGTCACAGTACTTACATCAGTAGCGCACCTAGAAATCTCTGAGGGGTGTCTGGGCAGTTGAGGGTAAGGAAAATCTCCCAGATTAAGAAGAGATCTGTAGGTCCTCTCCCAGGAAAATTTTCAATATTAGGTCTTAAAATTATTATTTTATAGTACTTTTTAACTAATAAAATGAGGCCAAAGACCAGGTCTTACAGTATAAAGTTTACAGTAACACCACACTACCAAAAATCACCAGGTACCATTTATACTATCCAATTTGTTCCTAATTTACCATTCCAAGTTGCCCTGCTGTTACTTCCTAGTCTACCCTAGATTTTTCATTCTTTCTCTCCTTACCTTTCATTTTTGTAGTATCTTGCAAGACACTATTATTTTCTTACCTAATTCTTGTTCATGCTCCAAAAGTCCAAATGGTTTGGCACATTTGGTGAAGTGGCAAACTGACGAAGTTTCTTACCAATAATTTTCTATGACATACATTAAGTACTGCAAAGTATTCTTCTTAGATGGCAAACCTTTAATAATTGTTGCATTAAGATCAACAGTGTATTCAACAAAATTTTCAAATATTTTCTTGTTATTATAAACTCTGCATGTTTTTGGAACAAGAGTTTGGTTTCATTCTTCAATGTTTTACTATTTTATCATAGATCAAAGACCTATATATGGTCCATTGTTTGTTGTGGTAAGCGATGCAATCTGTGTTATGAGTAAATGACATTTTAGCAAACATGCATACATACATGCCGTAGTCATAGCTTGTATTGTTTTGGGACAACTGTTGGTAAAAAGATCTGAATTGTATGATATATTTCTCACCTAGAAACTTGTAGTAGTTATAAAACAGCTTCATTAGTGTTTTTACTACAGGCTGAGATAGCGTCCCTTGTAGACTGTCAAGGTATAAGATGATATAGGTTTCCTCAATATTACAAGCAAGGTACAGTATCTTAATTGTA
This sequence comes from Homalodisca vitripennis, assembly GCF_021130785.1. Lineage (NCBI taxonomy): Eukaryota > Metazoa > Arthropoda > Insecta > Hemiptera > Cicadellidae > Homalodisca > Homalodisca vitripennis. Next base: position 52,427,662 of record NC_060211.1, on the reverse strand, counting down.
CAATGGGTATCAAAATTATATCTTTCTGGTATTTTGTACTTTACAAATGCGTAAGGGCATGTACAAATTGCATTTCAGTATTCCGAGTTATGTTTGCAAGACTCTCAAAAATAACAGTTGTTATGGAGAATGTTGGTACTACGTTTCATGTTCAAGAATTGATACTGTCGGATGTATATTTTTCATAAGCACTTTTTCCTTCAATGTTAATTAGGCAGTCCAATTCTGATGGATAAATAGTTTTGCTCAGTATCTAAACTGCCGGTTTTTCTTTACTTTTTCTGAAAATGTATCTATTAAAATTAAGTTGAAGTCATTGTTGCTACTGGCGCTTTCTAATTTTATTGGTGTTGAAGCAGCCTGAGGTTTGTTCCTTAGGATACTCTCAAAATCTTTCTTTTGTCAGACTGGAATGCTGAACGTCTTCCTCTTTATCTATAGTTTCATTGTCAGCCCTCGTTAAAAACCGACTTATTACAATCTTGCTTCCAACTGCAAAAGTTAGATTGCAGTTGTATCCAGAGCATTTTCACACTTCTTAACATTCTTTCTCTGAATTTCTGAGTCATCGGCGGGTAACACTTATTTGGTTGCTTTTGGGGCAAACTTTTTTCCAGACTTGTATCTCTTTGTACTGCACACAATAGTTTGTAATTTCACCCTTTTTTAGTTCGCTTTTCATTACAAATAGACAGTTTAACTGCTGCTATATAATGACGATGTGATTTCAGGGTACATGAAGGCATACGTAATTTGTCAAGGGGAATAATACCTTGAGAAAATTAAACATCCTGCAACTGGAAAAGGTAATGAGGGCTTAGTCTCTTTTAAAGAGTACTCTACTATTCCACAGAAACCTCACAAAATTTCTTTTAGATAATACTTAGATAATAAAGCATTGGTACTTTCTGAGGCATTAATAGTCAGGAGCGGCGTTAGGGTAGGGCACGGTTGGGCGACCACCCAGGGGCACCGGACAAAAAGGGGTGCCGGTAGCCTTTTTTCGTATGTAATTGAATTGCAGTTAGGGGGTGCGCGAAGAAATCTCGCCCTAGAAATCTCGCCTAGGGCGCTAGTAGTGCTAAAACCGGCACTGTTAATAGTACCACTCCTATCTGTGTATAAATTCAATTTTTGTCAGCTGCCATTTACCCGATCTGCAAACATTTTCTAAGAGGTGATTGTCGAAATACATCTTGAACTTGTCAGACCAATGAGTATCAATTTCATTGTATATCAACGGATACTCTTCAATTAAATCAGAATCCATTAAGTCACATACATTGTTTACGTAAATCTGAAGCTACATCCAATACATGTTTCTTAAGCTAATTTTTGATACCCAAGATGGCAAGACATTGATAACAGCTTCTCTAATGCCATCTTGCCTGTCTGTCACAATAGTTTTGCCAGCATTTTGTGGTAAGAAATTTACTATTTTTTGAAATATAGAAATATGGACAGCAGAAAACTTTTTGTCATGTACACATGGATCGTTCTCAAAAACGTTGAGTACACTAATTAAAATCTCCAAGGTCAAAAGTTGTATCGTAATAGAACACTGGATACACATTATCAACGCAGAAGTCCTGAAAAAGGTTAGTCATTATTTTACTATTTAGAACGAAAACACAATGGAGCATAAGTTCAATGTTTTTTAGGAAACCCTTTAAGTTCCAAATGGAGAGTATAAAACATCATCATTAGAAGGAAGGCTTTTCTGCTGCTCCAAAGATGCATTTGAAACCTGTTTAGGATTTTTTTGGATCTGTAACAGGAGATCTGTAAGTGGTGATAAGTATTTCCACAACTCAACTTCCGATGCAGCTTTTGGCTCTTATTCAATGAGGATTTTTGTTTGTTTAGCTGTTACTTCATTGTCCTCACATATTTTTTTATTCTTGACTGAACTGCCATGAATAGAGTCCGAAGGGATGTAGCCAGCTTTACCAACATAATGTATGAGTGTTAATTTACTGTACTTTGTTTTTTTTTTTCAAATAATATTTATGCTCTTCTTTGGAGATCAATAAAATCATAACCATCAAAACAATGGTATGTCAATATTGGCTCTGTTTTGGGAGATGTGTTGTTCCTTCTCTTTAGTACAATAATACATTTCACCAGCCTAAGGATTGACATATGGAATACTGTTTCTATTGTCTGTTACAGCTGACTAAACTATCCCGATATTGCCCTAAAGAAAGTCTGTAATTTTTATTTGATAAGTGAACCTGATTGAGCATGATAGCTATTTGTAGCCCCTTAAAATATGTAAGTCTATAATTTTCAAAAGCTATCATTGTTTATGAAATGTTCTTCTGCAGTGTTATCTAGTTATCACTGTCTTATTGCCACCCAAAATGTCAATAATTTATTTGAACAGCGTCATTATTTCAATATGAAGTTATAACTTCCACAAAGGAAATAATATATAGTCAGATATACTTAAATTGGCTATGTAACAGTAAATAATAAGTTACAGTTTCACACTTCATGCCTGGCTTCATTAAGATTACAATCATACTGTGGTTTTATTGTATGCAGCAAACACATTTTAACATGCAAAATATCTTGACTATTGTAAGCACTCTCCCGTATTATTCCTCAGTAGTATTTTTCCCTGAAATTTAAATTGAATGACATAAATTATATATATAGATCAAATAAATCTTAAGATTATACCAGCTATTTAATGTTTCTTTAGTTTTCAAACAGTCTTGAAACTGGGTTTTTAATAAGTGTTAAAACGTTTGAGTTTATTTTTACTGTCTAATATGCAAATTCTTAAACAGATATCTTCATAATGAAATTTTAATTAATTGTTGTTACTATGTAAAACTTGTTAGCATTAGACCTATAATAATTACATAATTCATTTAGGTTTTTTTGTGTGATAAGCAAAATGAAGGTACTTTGGTATTATCCGGAGACCAAGAACGAATTTTTGGAAACGTTTTTCTTACCAGGGACAAAAGAAACTACATCGTTAGAAAAAAGAAACTATTTTACTTACTCTGAAAATAAAATGTCATTATGACGGTCGGTTCATGTTTTCTAGGTCCCAAAAGGAAGTAAAGTGTGTGAGGAGGCTGCTCTGTCCATATCGACTGGTTGTTATTACGCCATATAAGTAGGTTTAGGTTAGATTATCATAAATATGTTACTAGTTGTAACATAGTTCTAAATAATCTTTACGAGCGCTCACGTGATCTAAGCTAAACTTTGATACGATCCCGAGGAATGTTTTTCGCCAGAAGTGCAGGATGGCGCCGAAGACGCCGCTGAAGGGCGCACTGTGAACAGGGGCATTACCGATTGGTAATTTCCTAACCACAGTTCCGTCTCAGGTTATACAACTTTTCCTACGCAGGTCACGTTAGCGGAAAAGAAAAATATCCCTCAAAGTAGTACCTAAATTTAAGCCCAGATCACGCGAGAACTCGTTAACTTTTTATTTGTAATACGTACGTATTAATTTATATAGCCTAATAACAAATAGTAGGTAGAGATAGAGTGCCCTCCTCGCCGACATCGCTTCCTTTTGGGAGGCAGAAAACAAGAACCGATCGGCATAATGACGTAATTTTTACAGTAAAACAAATAAATTATGTACAACACAACTATGGCTTTCTGAACTGAGGTAAACTCAATACAGCAATAAGAAAGGAAGGTAGTTAACACTTATCTTAAATATCCCGGTAATTTGTTCAAAAATGTCGCCCAAATATGCGCGATTTTTCTATAATCAAACATATCTTTTACAAGTGCTTTCTTACTATAAATCAATAGTTTAGAATTGTGATTGATTTTAAAGATGCAGGATGAAGGCTGTGAAATATAACTTACTATTTATACGATTAAACATAACAATCTCACTTTTTAATGATTAAACAATGGCACAATGTTATTGGTCACAGTCTCAACACGTCCACGCTGTTTTACAATAAGAAACCTCAATGTAACCAAAGCAAGATATCACTACTGCGAACAAATTTTAATTAAAAACAAATCGACAATATTCTAAATCGCAGAAAACCCGTCACGTCCACAATTGCGAAGACCTCAGATTGCCAGTAGAATAAGAGAAGTGTGGGGAAATCATGTGACCAACTCCAACTTCCCGCGCTTTCTCACCTCTTTTTCAAAGCAAAGAGGTTACATACTGACGTAAAAATTTACGGTGTATACACTCAAACCAAGTTTATAAAAAACATTGTGATGAGGTAAAAAAGTGATCAATATTTATATTTTTAATTGATTGCTTCTCAATTGTAATCCATTACACTGGATTTAATCCCTTGTTTTCTCGGTTCAACAATCGGTCAACAGCCTTAACAGGGGAAATGTATTAATAGACATTTTGACTGACATCTTTTTCCGATTTACTTAGAATTTGCAAGCAGTATTGAGAACGACATAATACATCGTCGTTCGAAGTTTTATTAAAACATCTTAATTTTTAATAGCAGGTTATTGCAGGTTGTTGACCCGGATCAACAAGCGCAACGGCCGGTAACATGCATAAATAGGAACTTAATTTTATCCGATCGACTTCAAATATACGCACGGTGTACGAAACCTGGTAGTATTTCTTCGTTTCAAGTTTCATTAAAATTCATCAATTTTTAATACCTGGTCAAAAGTTTTTGTTGGTTGTGTACCCGGGTTAGCAAGAGTAACGGCCAGTAAATATGCAAAATATAGGCACTTAACCTTGTCTGATTGACTTCTAATGTATGTACGGTGTATGCAATCCGGTAGTATTTCTTTGTTCCAAGTTTCATAAAGAAATCTTAATTTTTAATAACCAGTCAACAGGTTATCGTCGGTTATTGACCCGGGTCAACAAAATAGTCAGACTCCAAATCGTCAGATTGGAGTTGCCTCATAGTGACAACAAATGAAAACAATCTAAAACAGTAGAGAACTGCCCAGAGCTCAGAAACTCACTCACTACTTCGACAACTGAACACCAAAGTACTGTACCCGGTACAGGTTATTGTTACAGGTACATTTACGATACAAATACTTTGCCCGTTTATCGCCGTTCGTGGTACAAAGTACTCGGATTCGTTTAGCAGTAATTTGAACATATACTTGTACCATTTAGGAGTACTCTGTAAAATATGATTTAAAATCAATAAGATTAAATTTTGGACAAGGTACCGAGCACAGGTAGAAACCATAAGAAATAGAAACTACCCTCACTTGCATAGTTGCTACGTGACGGTGAATTAAACATATTACCGTCTTAAATACAGCTGAATTGTGCAGTGCTGTGTATTTTGTAAATTAAAATAGCTATAAAGTTTAAATGTGCGTATTTTATTAAGATTGATTTCAAATTTGTTTTGAAATAAAATGCTCTTGGGGAGGAAATGTCCTACTCGTTCTCCCCCGTCGGTTCATCCCTGAGTGTAAGTGCTGGGTCATCTTTCAGTTTTTTATAATTTGTAAAAAAAGTTCTATAGTAACTATAGAACTTTTTGCTTGGAAATTAACTGTTAATTTCCAAGCAAAACTAATCCATAACAGGGATCGTAATAATACAATAATACGACATAAAAGTGTATATAGGGTGGTGTTTCGGAATGAGTGAGTTTTTAATCAAAAACATTATATGCATTGTATATTTACATTTAATGTTACCAAATATATAAAGCAGTACTTATTTAATTATAATGCATAAATATAGTAATGATGAACCGATTGTATTAAATTGTAATTCTGGGGTAACTGGATTACCGGTGGAAGGAGTAGGCCCAGAAGAATGATAAGGACTGGACAGTACAAAAGAGGCTGCTGTCAGCGAGGCGCGCATCGCAGATGGCAGTGTTTGATAACGAAATACTGTATTGAGAGATGGGGTGAGGTAGACGTGCCGTACCTCCCGTCTCAGTTGATCGGAAGTAGTAATAACGAGTAGTCTTTGAAAGTGCTTAGTTATTTATTTTTGCTAATCGTCATCGAACCTGCGGGTAAATGAACTTTTTAACTGGAGTCCCGTTAATATACATTCTTAGTTATTTTGAATAATTTTGGGGAAAGAAATATTGTAAAAATTAAATTTAATGGGAATTTAGGAACTTGTCCTTTTGATCTGTGCAATATAAAACTTGTTGGTGCAGTGAGCACATGTATATAAAATTTTATGTAAAAATACTAAAAGAGTTTTGTGGTTGTTACAGATGCTTTCAGCAATATTATATATAACAAATTCTAACACTGAAAAGAAGTAATATTTAAAGTAAAGTAAAGAAAATTAGTAACAAAATAAAATTGTATTTTGAAGATAAATTAAAGTGAAGAATTGCCAGATCAGATTAGAGTGTGACAGTTTTGAATTTTGAAAATTGAATAAAAGACAAGCTGTAAGAACTTTGTACATTTTTGGAGTGACGAATATATTACAAGTTTGAATTTAAAAGTTATCAAGTAGTTTTTATTTTAATTTTAAATCCAGTAATTATTTCAAGAAGTTGTATTTTAGTTTGAACTTTATTTATTTCAGAAGATTTTCGTTTTCCTTTTTTGAACCTTCACAAAAATTTAAATTTCAAAGCTAAACCCTCATGTGCCAGTATAACGGTGCAATGTTACTAATTTATGGGATTTGTTTTATTTGATTGAGGTGAAAACTAAATTATAGACTAAGCCAGTAATCCAAATTGAATTAGAATATTTAATTAGTTACTCTTTCGACTAAAATAGTCGATTAAAAAGAGAAATAAGTTATTAGTTAATCGGTTAGAAAAGCCGTCCGGTTATTTCCCCATAAGATTTAATAAGTTTTTCAGCTCTCCAGGTTCTCGATCACTGCCGGGAGGTGATTACGTGATTCTAACACGTAATGTGGGGTTCTAGATAAGTTAATCCTAGAGGGAAAAGTCTGTTTAAATGTATATGATAATAGTCTTCATTATTTATGAAATGGAAGCCCAACTTATTGGTTAACAGATTTAAACCAAATTCTTCATTTATTTGGAACAGAGAGAATTCTCAAAACCGTATGGATATCACCTCATCTCTGGATTTTAATCAGATTACTCACCCTTTATATTGGCCATCAACTCAAATATTTGAAAGAAAAGGCCTGCTACACTGGTAACAACTCATAAGCTGAGGAATTTAACTGTAGTACTATAGTTAATTAACCATATAACAAATTATTACCGACAATCGTCGCTTGCAAAGAATCTGGCAAAATTCAATATCTGTTATCCCGAAACCTGGCAAACCATCACTTTAGGGTTCTTTGTACAGTCCGATAAGCCTCCTATCGAAGCTTAAAAAATATTTTTGAAATTGTTTACAGGTATTGATTGGTACTGGGTAAAATTTGATTTTAACCGTAATTGTATTCAGATGTTAAAATTCAATTTAACTGGCCCTTAAGATGGTCAATGAAATTTTAAAAGCCTTGAAAAGGTAAATTCAACCTTTTGTTCTGCAACGTTTCTTGGTGTAAGCCAGTTATTGACAAAGTCTTGCATGATGGTAAAATCACTTCTTCCGCCACATATTTTCTACGCCGTAATGTTTTAAAATCTTATCTATGAGACAAATACATCAGGATTAAATGCAAAATTTATTATTCAAGAAAAGATTGAATGTAGAGTTTCTCAGGGACGTGTGAAAAAACCCACTCATGACTATAAATCTTGTAACATGCTTTGAATTCAATATATCATTGTCTCAAAATGAAATATGAATACATTATAATACATCTATGCATACAGGATTTAAACTTTGGGGCACTGTATCTTTACCAAATTTAAAAAATAACTCAACGATATCGAAATAACTGAGAAAAAATGGAAAGGCAGTCGCGGGACTACCGATGACGACTTATTACGGGCGGTGAATATATATTTTGAAAAAGTATGTTTGATAATTAATAAATGGTAATTTTATATTTTTAAATAGTGTGAGACACTCAATTCTTTAACATAAATAACTTTTATATTTTCTATTAATTTTATACATATTTTCTAATATTTTTTACATTTCATACATTAAAATGACTTCTAAATATTAAAGTAATAAATATTTATACATTTCTATTATTACCGTTTATATTAGTTTCCATTATTTGGTCAACAAAAATACTAATTTTGTTTTACGGTTAAATTACACTACGGCTCTGTTAGCTAAAAAAGATCTAATCAATGTATTTGTAATCCTTTTTTAAATCTCGTCTGGACGAAACTAGTAGTGAACTGGAATAGGAATTAATATTAATCGTGCTGAAATTCAAATTTAGAATCCGATGAGTTTTAAATGCTGTTATTGAATGATGCAGTAAGTAAATCAACTTTACGTTGGATTCAATAACAAATAAATTAGTAGTTCTTAGATTTATTCGAACCAGTATTTTACCATGTTTACAGACTTGGCGTTGAATGTTTTTTTAATGTGGTTAACATAGCTGCTAACTAATATCAGAGTATGAATTAATATTGTAAATTTTGATACAATTTCGGACAACATTTACGTCAACAATACTTTGAGTAAACTGATCGAACAGTTAGAAAACAAATCATTGTAAAACAGGAAGAGAAGCGTTTCGTTATTTTCCTTATTTTATACATATTTATGTACACACACACACACACACACACACACACACACACACACACACACACACACACACACACACACACACACACACACACACACACACACACACACACACTTCAACTGTACTACGAACTGAAAACTTGGTTACAAATACGGTAATTCACAGACACTGAAATTGCATGTAGAAGAGTAGACGTTAAAGTTTAATTTATGCCACGTAACTAAGCATAAAGACATCAGAACCATCTAGCTCTGAACTGGGCATAATGAGAGAGTGTACATTTAAGTGATCGTTTTTAAGTAATTCACGTCGAAAAAGGTCTTTGGACGCCAATGAGTTATTATTTCTTTAATGTATTATATTTACTTATTTTTTTATATATCTACCTACTTGAGTTTATCAAGCCGAAAGGACTTTTGCATTGTAACACAGAACTATATGAATGCAATCGTGGAATATGAAGCTAAAAACTTTCGAAGTCATGGCACTTCGTAATTTTCAGTGTCTTCATCCTAATATTACCTTTCAACACCAATATAAACCGGTTAAAAAACAGTCGTATATAAAATTTAGTTTTGTACAACATTCTCGTCAGTGACGTTTTGTGTTTAGTATCATTTACTGGTGCTTTTACGGATACACGTAATCGGATTACGGAAACTTAAAGCTATGAATAATAATGTTAACGATGTAGGTTAAATAAGTAAATTTAAACATGACTATACAATAATGTAAACTATTATAAGTCCCTAACGTACTGTAAATAAAACCATATTCTAAAATATTTTCGCATATTTAAGATAATTTATATTTTTTGTATATTACTATTTTGTCCTTTTATATTACGTTGCGCGCGAATGAAATTTAAGTTATTATTAAATAGTAATAATATAATTTTATATAAAATATTTTACACCACAAATTATAATGGAGCTGTATAAAGAAGCGGAAGCATCCAGGCCAGTGGAAGGGATAGGCGAATGAATCTACAGTAGACATGGCGAACATTAATTTGGGTGAATGACTAGAATTATACTAACAATATTTGAGAATTAGTGAGTGAAGTGAATTTCTTAAACCTGCAAGTTTTATGGTTGTTATATAGTTTATAGGCAAGATAAAAATGCAGAATGTTGCACAAGGCTCGACCACGGATAATCAAAAACTTGAAAAATTGAGTGGCCAAGAAGTAGGGAAATCGTCGACTCCCCAATCTTCCAACTCGAGTCCGACAAAATCTGAAACGGATACATTTTCAGAGTTGCAGCCGAGATTTATGTCAGATTCTTCAGATAGTGAAGACGAGGACGTTTCTGAGGTAAAATACGACTATATAAGTGTTGCATGCTGTTAAAGTTGGATGTTCTATTTGTGTGAACTTTGTAAAGACATCTTGTGGTTTTTAGGCCTACCCAGTTGAAATGCATCAGACAATGTAGGTCTGTTTTTGGAAGATTTATTATGTTTTTTTCACTAATCTTTGTTTAATTATATTGGTAAATATGTAACCCCATGTCATATTGAGTAATCAATAACTGCTTCATTGTTACTAAACCTAACTCAATTTTCACATTTTATGAAATCAAAATGTGCTCTGCAAAAACTGCATTGTTCTTACAAAAATGTATTATTGTTTGATTTTTTATTGAAATGTCAATTATATTTGCATGGATATGTTACAAGTAATAAAGAATTGAATACTAAACAATCAGTTAATGATTTTCATTAAAAAAATTATTGTTTTGATTGTATGTGTGTTGTTGAGTTATAGGCTAAGTTAGGCTTGTTAATATTGTAAATAATGAATGTTAATTCATATATTGAAAGTGTTTATTACTATATGCCACCAGTTCATTGAGGTTTTCAAACTTGTCTTTCAAAAAATGTAACTAGATTCAAGTGTACCTTAACATCTGAATGTTTAGTATCGACAAATATAATTAACAACTTTGTTTGAATATTTCATTGTCAAATGAGTAAGACGTGGTCCTATGTTTGTACTACTATTAAAATCACTTTGATCTCTAAAAATTAACAATCACCTTAAAATTGTAATAACCCTTGTCACTAAGAGCTTTAAGAATAACATTGGGTAATTAATTGGCTTTTTTGAGTGGAACTCATTATGAGTAAGTTTACTGTTTAAAACCGACATTTGACCTTTGACTGAAGTTCAAGGTTCTGTATATAATAGGCTAGAGTTCTCATTTTGTGCTCCTAAAAGCCTTTTATTCAAATATTTTAAACCTAGCCTATTCAAAAGTAATTAGGCAACCAAATGATAAAAGTATTCAACTTAGGATAGAACTGTTTCTTATTTTTAAATCAGTTCTTCTCACATGAAATTTGTTATTAACATTCCCTCTCTATTTGGTTGTTTGGAGGTAGGCCTAGCATAGGTCCAGTCCTGGCTGCTACGTAATATTAGATGACTCAGAATAAGCTATGAGTGATAGGCACTGTAAACTAGTAACCCTCTAGGTGAGCCAAAATGGTTTTCTTCACCAAATGTTTTTTCAGCCTAGTTAGGACAGAGATCATTTTTGTGAAGGCTAGTTAGGGAAATTGACTAAAACTTAGTAACTCATAACTCACTGAGCTTTAATATAATGATTATTAGTTATTAACCTTATGAATTGGTATGCCTATAACCAACATTACTGATATCAAATGGGCAATTACCAGGTTAACTTGAACAGTTTCTTTCTTATAGTATGACAATCAGGCAATGTAAAACAATGAACATGAAAAGTAAGTTTTGAAAAGCCATTGTCTAATTTGATGATCAGTAATATGTTCATTGTTCATACGTTATGCCTCTTCTTATCTTGTTCAACCTGAAGAGTTGTTGAGGCAGTTACTTGATTTGAGCTTGATTTTCAGATAGGCTGTTATCTTTAGGGTTTATGGTCTTTAGAGCACCATCAAAACCTGCACTGATAGGCAGGGTATTTGTAAATGTTACTTTTCTGTAACCAGATCACATTGAATGATATGGTACAAGAGAAAGTACCAATCACAATTACCAGGGGCAATTAGTGTGGGCTACGGTGGTGCATTTGATGCCATCTCACAGTCCTAGCAGAAAGAGAAAAAAAATCCTTGATGGTATTAAACTCAAGCTCAGTTTACATTACCTCTTCAATTTTCAAAAGTATTTGCATTGATTAAATAAATAAGATAAGGATAAATCCACACTTTTATTCATCTAATATGTATTAGGTCTATAGCATCACCATCATGCACAGGACTGATTTGGTTGTCTCATATACCAGGGACAATGCATGGACTCTAAAACTTCTTAGACATATCACTTGAAAACGTCAAAGATGGCTTCCCAACACTTAATTTTCATGTTTCTTAATTTCTAAGGACTGTCTTATTGTCTTATTGAAGCATGAAAGAAATTGCTCAGAATTCTGATAACTTAAATCTGTTTTCTGATATAGTAGTAAATATTGATAACTTTGAAGTGAGTATAAACCCTGCTCATTTCCTAGCTAGAACTGTTACACATGTGTGATTGTAATAAAAATTACTTGCAATGAAAGTACCAATATTTCATACAATGACAACCGTTACCAGTCTAGCAGAAAGATGAAGAAATTGCAAAATTATTATATCCAAATAAGCACATATTTTCTAATCCTCCAGTCTAAATTCTGATACAGCTAAATATCAATCATTTTAGCACCGCTGTGGAATTCTTTTCAACCACTTGATGACCAGATTTATCTTGTCGAACATAATACTCATAATAGATATTGTAGTAAAACTTAGTCCATCGAAAAACAAAAAATTCCAGCCAGATTGCTCTGTCACAAAAAAATACAATAGAATACAGTGAAAATGCAATACAACAGTATAAACCAATCAAAAGAAAGAACAAGCAAAACAAAAAGTCTTGGTTGCAGCTGAGAGTCATGGTTGAGACTTGTCATCAATCTTGGGAACAAGACAGGCCAACAATTCTGGAGCTCCTTTCGACTGTGACCAACAACCGTCAGAACTTTTGAAAGAAATTTACTTACCATGGGGAGACTTTAATAAGTGGCGTATACTCGTTATTCGGTTGTTTTTATCGAACAATTCGATACGATATAATAAATTACCACAAGAAAAAAATTGTACATTACAAATTTAACACTAACATTACAAAACAACAAAACCAAGTATGGCCTAAACACACATGTTGAAGCTACTTAAACAAATCTCGTCACTTGTGAGAAATATCTCGCACATATTCTTCATATTCATCGCCATTTTCAAAGATTCTAGATATTAGTTACGTCTTGCTGTTTATTGTTTACATCAAAATTACTATAACTAAATAGTCGAAATCATATGGTAAGTTAAATAAATTGTAATATTGAATTATTCCTTCAGATAAACAACCATTTGATAAAAACAAGAGAATAACAAGTGTAGGCCGCTTATTAAACTCTACCCCTTACTATGACCATGCTATCTTCCTTACTGAGACCAATGACATTACAGACTGTAATAGTGATAGTGTAGCTGATAGTTTTCATTTTAGTGTCCCTTCTAACATAGATCTCAACACTAACTTGTCAATTGATGGTATCCCTCAGATAAGATCAGCGCTCTCTCAATAACCATACCAGACAAGTAAATACACATCACGAACTACACTTGAATAAGTGTAGAAAAGTTTGTTTAGCTCAAATCATTTGTCAATCCATTAAGAAGTCAATAAATAAACAGAAAAAAATAAAGAAATAACCAGACTCTCATCATCATTCTTCTCTGAATGGCTCTACTTTTTTGACCAAACCCCAGACACTCCCTTGTAATAGTCCTCATTTCTTCAACTCATATTATTTAAACATTGTTCATTTACCAATGCCAAGAGAGAACACAACAATAACTTAGCAATAACTTGTACATTCTCTGCTAACAATAACTTTATTGTAGATCACTCACTATCCAGACCTTCCGCAGTAAGAGTGGTATTTCTCCAAGCCCTGATTTAAATCTTTTAGAACATCTAACTAAACTAGTATATAATTTATAAAGCCAATTCAGTAAACTTTGGTTTTGTGTAAGGTTCAGCCTACACATGTTTATTTAAGTTTCCATTTCAGTTTTCAAACCAACTTTGGAACTTTCCTAAACTGTTTGGACCTTTAATCTATAAAATAGAGGCATATTGAGATGTTTTAAAATGAGCAAATCTGCTTTCTACTATTGGTCTTCATATTTTGAAAATCTTGAATATCTTTGCTATTCATATTGAAAACTTAGATAATGATTTAAAGTTACTTCCTCTACAAGTTAGATTACAGTGACCTTAAAGTTTTTGAAAGAATGGTGACTTCAATCATTGACTCTCCCGAACTGTAATAAAAGACAAGTATGTAACCATCATGTCTGCAATATGCCAGTATTCCAACTAACAGTTGAATGGCTCCTTGCACCTACTGCATAAAAGTTAAGCTGTCTTTAAAAAACTGTTTACAACTGAATTTTTCTAGGTTACAAAAGTATATTGCATTATTAGGTGGTTTTAAGATAATTACATCTACCCAGCAGGGATCACTTCTGGTTGGTTTATACCTTCCAGTTGAACCTAACACTGGGCACAGCAAAATCTGATGTGTCACTTAAAATTTGAGCAACCTTATGGATGTCCAGTAGCGGCACATCACTAACCACAAATGTCGAGATTCTGGTTTACAAAGGTATTATTTATTGCTTATAAGATGGTTTTAAGATAATTACACCTACCCAGCATGGATCACTTCTGTCTGGTTTATACCTTTCAGTTGAACCTACCACTGGGCACAGCAAAAACTGATGTGTCACTTAAAATTTGAGCAACCTTATGGATGTTCAGTAGCGGCACATCACTAACCACAAATGTCGAGATTCTGGTTTACAAAGGTATTATTTATTGCTTATAAGATGGTTTTAAGATAATTACACCTACCCAGCATGGATCACTTCTGGTTGGTTTATACCTTCCAGTTGAACCTACCACTGGGCACAGCAAAAACTGATGTGTCACTTAAATCTGGGCAACCTTATGGATGTTCAGGAGTGCCACATCACTAACCGCAAATGTCGGTGATTCCTGGGTTACAAAGATATTGCTTATGAGGTGGTTTTAAGATAACTACACCTACCCAGCAGGGTTCACTTCTGGTTGGTTTATACCTTCCAGTTGAACCTGCCACTGGGCACAGCAAAAACTGATGTGTCACTTAAATCTGGGCAACCTTATGGATGTCCAGGAGCGGCACATCACTAACCGCAAATGTTGAGATTCTGGGGTGCAGGGTAATTTGACTAGTTTACTGCGGGAGATGACTGTTGGAGTTTGGTGGGGATCATTCCCTAAGTGTCAGAGGTTCTTGCAAGCCTCAACAAGGGTGTGCCACCCCCTGCTGACTTTGACTGGAGAGGCTGCTTCAGAGCTGGCCTCTCCTTCTTCCAAGGTAACATGACTTTGAGATTAGTGCCCTAATTCTTCTTCATGGATCTCGATAGGAGGCGACCCCTACCCTCTAACCTTACACATCCTGAATATCCTGTAACTCCGAAAGCATCGCTAAGGTCCTTATAGAACTTGGTGCAATTTACAAGCTACTTGGCCTAAGAGAACCAAAAAAAAAAGGGAAGATAATTAAACCAAATCCAAATATCAGCGAAGTAAAAAATGCAATTAAAGGTATGAAAATAAAAGAATTAATGTTTATTAACATGCATTTAAAAAATAATATGGAACCACTACAAGTAAACTATACTATGTAATCTACTACTGAAACTAATGAAAATTTGTAGTCTAATTTGTATTATTTCGTTGAAATGAAAATTCGAAATTAATTAAAAGTATACTTTACTAAGCAAGAGAAACTTTGATGTAAAATAATCATTATTTTGTTACTATTAAATTCATCATATTGTGAAGGGACAATTTTGAAAATCTGTAGATAAAATAAACTTGTTTATTAATTTAATACATTTATGTGAATAGTTTTGAGTGCAGGTATGTTTTTCTTATCTGTGAAATCTTGTTAAGAATGTCATTAATTACTTCATAATCTATTGAAGTTCCCACCATACTCTTGACATTCATATCACATCATTGTATGCTTGTCTGATTTGTTGTAATTGTTTTATTGGATGTATTCAGTCACCCAGTAAATAGTACTTACTAAGGCGGGAATAAAATAAAGGCTATCAAAACTTAAAAAAAGTTTCCTACAGAAAAAGGTAAATTTTATCTGCAATCCCTTCATCGTTATCTGATAAGACAAGTATTGTTTTCAAAATGTCCCTAATATATATAAATATTTGTTTGACAGTAACAAAGTAGTTTTTAAGAATCAGGAAATATCAAAATATTTTGCAGTAATGGCTGATGTTTTCACTATTTAATTTCTTTGTAATCTCTGTGTCACTACAATAACTAGAACACTTAGATATAAAACCATAGATATATCTTTCTGAATTTTTATTTCTTTCAGTTTATTGATTTGTCCTCAAATATAATAGATTAAACCAGAGTTTATGTCAAATATAATGAACGAAAGAAGCCTTGAATAAACTACAAAGTTTTGAGGAGTGACATATGTCACTAACACAAGTATGCATTCATGTCTCCACAAAGTGCAAACAATCTGATAAAATCTTTTGTACAGTATTTTTTGTTGAACCTTTAAAAAAAGATTTTGTTTAAACATGTATATAAACTCATTAAATAATTTAAAAATGTCTTTCACAAAAAAAAAGAAATTGTGTTACTTGTGGTTTTTTTTTTTTTTTTTTATAAGGAGAAGCCGATCCCCTTTGATGTAATTTGATTCAGAGTTCTTATACACATATTTTTATAAAAACTAGCAGAGACCTATTTCTGGGCAGAGAGTTTTTCTGGGGTTTGTTTTCCTTTTGGTTAGAATTGTTGTTTATATGCTTCCAGACATATTTTGGTATTTTGGAGAAACTTTTTAATTCGGTGGCCGCTATCTTGGTGTGATTCTATAATACATAATTTTTGGCGGTATATTCAATTTGTTTATACTAATAAACATTGTACCAACAATACAAATTTTATTTCTGCCTTTTTTGTACAATTAATAAATATTGTACTTATTTGAATTAATTCTGGAGTTCTGTTATTTTATTGAAGGTGACGAGGCTGTAGTTCTTTCCGTATTGGGCCACCAAAACAATGAAATAGAATAAATTTAACAATAATTTACTATATGTACCACAAAACTACACAAAATAACTTTGAGCGTACTAAAAATAGGTGATTTTAGTTTTATATTTTTTCTATCCTGTATATCAGTTGAATATGCTATTAAATTTTTATTACGGTAATTTGATTAAGTGCAATTATATTTGTGATGATTGGATGTTTTTACAAATACAGACAGGACTTTTTCATGGTTTCAAGAGCAAGATTAAGTTCCATTATTAACAAACTGTAATGTTTGTAAGAAAGGTAGTAGGATTACAAAATAAGATGGAAACAAGATGCAAGGCATATTTATACAATAATCCTAGTTTCAATCTGATTTGGTAGACTATCAAGCCTAATATCTCCTCATGATGGAAGTAAAGTTATCTTATCTGGTGAGGATCCTCTTTTTATCTTTACTAAAACCATGAGGAATTTGTAACCGAAAGATAATAGGAATTGAATTCTGTTAACTGAATTATTGACACTTACCGCCATGGACTGATTAGTGTAGCTTTGAGGGTTTTTATACTAAGCAAGCATTATATTTTACCAATAAACATTAGATTTACCCTGGATTATAGGTAAAAGAACTAAATTTAATTCTAATTTGTTGCTCTGTCTAAAACTACTAAATAATATACTTAAGAGTGATAAAAAAACAAAAAAATATCAAGTAGGCTGTACTGCACCAGCTGTCAGCTGTTTGCATAAGTTAACTGAATAAAATTGTTTGTAAATAAAATTAAAAACTATTCTTTTACTTGTTATTTTTTTAATGTTTGAACTGACTGTATAACTTGTAACTAGTTTTTCTGTACACTGTTGGTCAATAATAGAACAGGGTATAATTTCAAAATTTTAAATAAAAATAACTTTTCCAGGTTACAGTTATAAGTCATTGTTTGAAGCTGTGCTTTTAATAGTAAATCTAATTTAAACACTAACCCTTTTAGTGCCAATGATTTTGAAAAACTACTTAGAAATTCCAGTATCCGCAATGGATGTGGTGAAAACTACCGAAGAATACCGAGACATGTTCACAGAGAAAATTCTACCCCGATCTTTGTTAACGTGTTATAAATATTGTGGTATATAAACAATTAGAATGAACCAAATTACGAGAAAAATACATTTACAACAATATTCTAAGATTAATCATCTGTTTGGTTTAAAATTCAATATAAAACAACAAAAGAAGTAAAAATATATCTTTCTATAAAACTATAGTTTTTTAAATATTAATCAAAATATTTTTTGTTTATGTTCAGTTTTATTTTCATTATTAAGTAATTACATTTTATAGTGCCATGTGATACTGGAAAAAAATATACTATGCCATTTCATGATAAGTTGCATACGTCTGTGGTGGTAAGGGGGTTATGTAATGTTTTGATTTCTTGGTTTTGTTTGCGTTATTAACTATTTTTATCTGTTTTGATATTTTTATTTAATTGTTGTGTATAAAATTAAATGTAAATAACACATGACATTCATAGTTTTTGTTTGATTATATTAGTGAAATCCATATATTGATAGTTCAGTTTGATATTCTATTAACTATGGTGATGGCTTGATATGGAACTGCAGCCAGAAAGGATTTTTAAAATTGTTTGGGACATTCCAAATTTGTTATACCTAAGGATGAAGCGAACATTCCAAAGTTTATTTCTACAATGTTGGCATTTCATATTGTCTCTAAGGTATATTTTAAGATATTGTTGAAAAGAGGACTGTTTAAAGAGATATATTGTTTTGTAACAATGATATAGCTGGTATCAGTGTTGTTTATTTCTGGATTCACAAAGCCAAGTGTTTATTGTAAAACTAAAGAATATCTACTACTACAGTACACAATAACTGATAAGTGATTTAGTCACAGGATGCACACATCTGATTGTAAAACTTATTCTTTCAGTATGTCCTTAATTGAAAGTAAACATAAGCCTATTGTATTACGTAAAATAATTGTTACGTGGTCTTATGGTGATTAGAAAGAACATTTTACATTATTTTACTATGTAATAACAGTTTAAAATCTTTTTAAATATTAATAGTTTAATTGTTATAAGCATAGCAAAAGTATTTTATTATTGTTTTATTTTAGATTTTGTAGATATGTATTTGTTTTCATACGATTTTAATAAATTTGGAGAAGTTGCTGTTTTATTACTGTATTACATAACCATTTCAAAATCTAAATTCATCTTCATAAAAGTATTAAGTTTAATAAATTACAATAAATAATTCAAATTACTAATTTTACATCTTCTGTTTCTAAAATTTTGAACTATGTATCTCGTAATCTGAATATGTACTATATAATAATACACCAGAAGACCTATTTAACAGCTTGATCATAACCTTTATTGATTACAGTTCGATCCGACCCTGTTATGTTGTTGGCCATTGTGCGAAAGTAGATAGTAACTCCCATAGCTAAAAGCTATTTAACGGCTTAGTCATATTCATTTTCAATTCCAAATGCTTTATTAAGTATTATTGATGTGATAATTGCCTATATTCCTTGATTTCAAGCCTTGATCACTCAAATCCATCATCACCAAATCAAGCGAAATGGTTCTTTCAGTTTATGTGATGATTATGTTACATACTGAAATTCATAAAATTAGTCATGTATATTTCCACAATTGGACATAAAGGCTTTGAGAGCTCTTTTCCAATAATCTCATGTTTTTTTTTGTTGAACTCAAGTTTATAAAATTTGTATGAAATTTTGTGTATAAGATAAACTTCAGTTTGATCCTACAGTGTCACCTTCCCAGGTAGTGAGTGGTGATTCCACGAGTCCCATTTCTCTTATGAAAGACAGAATCCTAAGTGCAGTCCTTTAGACGTGTACTAGACTGAGAACACCAAGCGAGCTCTCCTCCACACCATCTATGTTCTCGACTGAGAACATCAAGCGAGCACTCCTCCACACCACATGTACTAGACTGAGAACTTCTAGTGAGCTCTCCTCCACAACACATGGTACCCGACTGAGAACATCAAGTGAGCTCTCCTCCACAACACATGTACCCGAACTGAGAACATCAAGTGAGCTCTCCACCACACCATTTATGTTCTCGACTGAGAACATCAAGTGAGCTTTCCACCACACCACATGTACTAGACTGAGAACTTCTAGTGAGCTCCCCACCACACCACATGTACTCGACTGAGAACATCAAGCGAGCTCTCCACCACACCACATGTACTCGACTGAGAACTTCAAGTGAGTTCTCCTCCACACCACATGTACTTGGCTGAGAATATCTACTAAGATCTCCACCACAACACATGTACTAAACTAAGGACATCGTTCAAGCTCTTCTCCACACAACACGTGCTACACGCTGAGATCCATTA